>NW_026889774.1:22370000-23055000 GCF_033153115.1 Saccostrea echinata
ACCATGATTGTTCATTCTGTTAAATTCAGCCTTAAATAGTTTCTCTGATTATTTATTTATCACTGACTCAGAAGAAAAATACAAAATGAGAAAATAAGCAGAAGAAATATGAAAAGAAGAGTAATTCATTATGAAATGGAATAAAATAATACAACAAAAGGTTTCGAATTTTATTATTTTTCTTGGCTAGTAGAAATTTTACTTTAGCTAGTAAAAATGTCAAATCCACTAGCCTCACTTGTTAGTGTCTCAGAAAAGTTTTTGTGAAGACTGGAGTAAAGGATTTTAATCAGTTTTTAAAGCAGAGGTTATCATTTTTCATTTATGGTGAGAAATATTTAGACTGTTTAAGGTTAAATCGAACCGAATCGAAAAAAACCGAACCGTATCATTCTGAACCGAAACCGAACCGAACCGATTGAACCCTGAATCGTCCCAGCCCTAATTTATATGGAAGCATCCTCAGGTAGTGTAGATTCAAGTTTGTTCAAATCATGACCCCCGGGGGTAGGGTGGGGCCACAATGGGGGATCAAAGTTTTACACAGAAATATATAGGAAAATATCTTTAAAAATCTTCTTCTTAAGAACAGCAAAGCCATGATTGTTCATATTTTTATGGCAGCATCCTCAGGTAGTGTAGATTCAAGTTTGTTCAAATCATGACCCCCAGGGGTAGGGTGGGGTCACAATGGGGGATCCAAGTTTTACATAGAAATATATAGGAAAATATCTTTAAAAATCTTCTTCTTAAGAACAGTGAAGCCAAGATTGGTCATATTTATATGGAAGCATCCTCAGGTAGTGTAGACTCAAGTTTGTTCAAATCATGACCCCCGGGGTAGGGTGGGGCCACAATGGGGGATCCAAGTTTTACATAGAAATATATAGGAAAATATCTTTAAAAATCTCCTTCTTAAGAACAGTAAAGCCATGATTGGTCATATTTATATGGAAGCATCCTCAGATAGTGAAGATTCAAGTTTGTTCAAATCATTATCCCGGAGATAGGTTGGGTCCACAATAGGTGATCAAAGTTTACAGAGGAATATATAAGTCTTTTTCTCAAGAACAGAAAAGCCAATGATTAGTCAAATTGATATGGAGGCATCTTTGGGTAGTGTAGAATGAAATTTGTTCAAATGAGGGCCCCCGGGGGTAGGGTGGGGCCACAATGGGGGATCAAATTTTTACAAATGAATATATGGGAAAAAAATCTGCTGCTCAAGAACAACAAAGCCATTTGTTATATTGATATGAAAGCATCATCAAGTAGTTTAAAATTCAACACCCCCCTCCTTGTAAACTTTTAAATTCTGTACTGATTTTTGCTTTTTTTTTCCTAGCCAATGTGCTCAGGTGAGCGATGTGGCCCATGGGCCTCTTGTTTTACATTGAATTTAAGAGTAGCAAATTTTTAACGAACAACCGACTTAACAAATTTTAGTCGATAGTCAATATGATTGAATGATAGTCGAGTACTCGAATATTCATTGACACCCCTATTGAAACCATCAAACAGAGTTCAAAGATACTGTCACATTTTCCGTGTATTATTTGTAAAAAGTACTCTATTAAATAGATGTTTACATGCAGTCAATTTTGAGGATGTAATTACAAAATATAATATAAATAGGGATTAATTAGGAGTTTTTTTTCATGATTTCACAAAGGAAATGCACATAACTTATACATGTAAAAAATTTATTAGGATGGCAATGGTCAACTGGGTAACCATCTAATCAGTCAGAAATATAGTAACCGGTTTAGTATGGGATGACGGGTAATGATTTTCATAACCGGTTAGTGGGTATTTTTTGTATAATATGTACTTTTTAAATAATATACCAGTATACATTTTTTTTTTTTTAAATTACCACTAAGATCATGTAGATAGCATGTGTAAAACTAGTCTCATTCAAGCAGATGCTCGACTGTCTCCATAAACTCCTGCTCGTTGGAGTTTACAGAGACAGACAAGCATCTGCTTGAACAAGATTAGTTGAAAACTGAAAAGTTGCTATTGACTTATTAAATTATTCACAATATACAGCCACTGTGAAAACAAATCCCCATTATTTTGTCATTACAGTAAAACATGCTTATAAGTGCCAGGGACAAATAATTTTGATTCATTATAAATGTATTCATTTTTCAGTTTAGTTTTCAGTATGTTTTAAAACCACAGGGAATGAAAATCACTTCACTATACGCTTCAATTCCTTATTTAAGTCTGTTCGCAGTAAGCGTGTTTTACTGTATAACCCAAATACCACTCTAAGTTTACATACCCAAATCATAAAAAATTCTATATTCTAATTTCAAGAACTAATTTTTTACTAAACAATGTTTTACATGGTAATTAATCTAGTTCATTATCTGTAATGGTAGCCTAGTTGTAGGGCATTCATTTTGTAATCAGGAGGCCTGGGCTTGATTCTCATTTGCTGTGTCAAACCTAAGACATAAACATACAGGTAATGAAGGTTCCTTCACCAAGCGCCAAGCATTAGAATGAAAGTCAAAGGTTTTTCAGATGAGACCTTAAAAACCTCACAGTAGATGTTGGGACAATAAAGAACCCTCACTGCTCAATGGGCCTTAGTGCCAAGTATTAAGGTCTATGTTTGAAGCCCTTCACCAGTATGTGGTAATGTCTCTATACTAGGGGTGCAACGATACACTAACCTCACGATACGATACGTATCACGGTATTCAGTTCACGATACGATACGTATCACGATACATAAAAAGGTTAAATAGTCTTTCAAGTTTGTCATCATATTTTTTAAAACTTGACAGGGTTATACAAAATGTTCATATTTTTTAATAATAATTAAAATAAAATTTTGTTAACTTGAATTCGATTGTTAAATAGATCTTTGAGTTGTGTCATTTTAAACCAATGATGAACATTTACAGGGAACTACGGGAACCTTTCCTAATAATCTTCCTTTTAAATTGGAATGAAAAAGGAAGACATTCATTCTTTTATTTACGTAGAAAACCAGTTGTCATATTTCTCGTGTTAATACGTTTTAGTCAACAAGACAGCGAATTTTCATCGAAATACACAGGTGATGGAATATCGTGTATTACCAAAGAATACGTTTAGATCTAAAGGGTTTATCATTTGTCTTAACATCTATAACTTATAATCACATTAAGTCCCTCTCCGTTATAAATCTGAGGTCTGTAAGATGCTGGAGATGAGTTTAACTGCCGTAAATGCATTATCGGCGACCTCACCGGCTCATGTTTTGCGCGGAAGCCATTTTGAAATAGTAAAGAAGGAAATAAAATGGACAAAACGGATAATTCTGGACCGATTGAACCGAACCGCGATATCAGTTTAGCGTATCGTGAATTGAACCGTGGAAAAATATACCGCGATATACCGTCAAACGGTTTATCGTTGCACCGTTACTCTATACAAGAGAAAAATTCTCAAGTAAGATGTAAAACAACATACAATCAATCAAAGTGTCAGTAAGAAGCTGATCCTTACGTCGCAGGTTCGAATCCCACAGCTGGATGTGGAGATAGGTTCCTCAGATGGAACCGTATGAACCGAGGTTCTGTGTCACAGAAGGTGCTGGCATGAAAAAGATCCCTCACTACCCAAAGGCCATAAGTGTCAAGTACAGGTCTATATTTGCAGGCCTCCACCAGCAAGTGGTGGCATAATAATATGACTAAAAAAAATTTGAAGGGGCAACAAACAAAACACAAATCAATCCTGCAGTCTTATCACAGAAATAATTCAAACTTTTATGTATAAATATATTTCCAAATTTCTTTTGCAATTTAACTGAGTGACATTTTTGAGATTTTCCAATAATAATACACATTTACTAACTGGGTTCGAGGGCAACATGTGTTTTGTCGGACCCAAGAACCAAACTGTTTGCCTGAGGCCATTAGGCCGAAGGGAAACAGTTTGGTTCAAGGGGTCAGCAAATTGCATTTTACCCCGAGAACACGGTCAATAAATGTTTTGTTATATCTTTTACTTTCTTTTTTTGTTTGACATACATGTATTTTGTAGTGGCTTCCGTGATGTAAATTTCCTTTACCAGCACTGAGGAAAAACTCTGTCAATTCCGTAACTTTCGAACACCAACGAATGCAAATGAGATTTAACTAATCCCGCGCATACTGTAATATGTAAGCAGTCCAATGATCTCATCGACAGGTTCAATATCTCACTTTGCGGTTCAACATAGATTTTTTATGATTGCTCATAAAACCTTGGAAATGTTAGACATTTTGAGTGTACACTGGTATAGATTTATATAAGAACAAATTTTTAAAGGTATAACAAATTATAATATTAATTAAGGCCCTAGTTATAACAGCTATTCATACTTGTTGAAGAATATATAACAATAATTATCATGTTTGTATATGTAGTATGTTAGATAGTGTATTGTTGAATTTTTGCATTTTTTTGTTTCAATAAAAAAAAATAAGTCTTGGTGAAATTACATGCTCTCGTGCATTTAAATATAAGGTAAAGCAATGGGGATTTGACAATGTCATGTCAGGGCTAACAGACAGAGACTGAACCATAAAATAGATAACATACATCAGTGTTTGTGCGTACATTTATACATTTGCTGGCATATACATGTAAACATCAGTGCTGTAAGCAGCTGTTAAATTTTAGATAAGAAAAATTCTAACCTTCATTTCCATGGTGCACGCCAATCATATATTAAAATGTCACCGTGAACTCTTTCATCACTCGCTACATTTATCACAGAAAATTCCGACACAAGACTGTTCATCGCTGTTAATGTGATCGTCAGAATTTCCTCGTAAACAATTTGCGCAAGAATATATATATCCCTTTAAAACTAATGCTCCCTGTACGCAACCAAGGATTTTATGTGCTTCGAAGATGTGGATTAAATCTGCATGTCTACATACGGCTCGTACGTTAAGAAAATGTACAACTGTCAACTTCACATATTTTCTTCTCATTTTCAGTTTTTCTGTCTGTAATTCCGACTTGCATGGCTACTTCCGGGGACATACTAAAGACTTGATATACTAAAGACCTGATATTCGACCTGATGATTTTTCAAAAAATAAAATAATCAGATTGAGTGTTAGACATGATTTATTTTTAAAAATTATTGATTATGAAGCATTATGCTATACTAAACTACACTTTTTTTTAAATATTTGCCAACAAAGCATCAGATCAAATCACGTTTTTCGTATATCGGGTCTTTAGTGTCGTCTTCCCACAATGCCGCTCGTGATTGTTTACATCCAGGTTACAAACAAGAGGCCCCGATTAAGACTCTTTCTATACGGATGCATTTGTAAATGTTGATTTACCTTTACTTGTGTAAATAACTTGCATTTATAAACGATTTGAATAACAGAAAACAGAGAAATCGAATCAAAACAATTTATTTAAAACACAACAACTATCTAAAACCGTACAAGCATGTGTTACGATGCCCTAAAAGGCGTGGCTGGTTTGTAGACAACTTGTTCCTGTACGATTCTCGAATAATTATTATATAAAATAGAATAAAATATAGCACGGAGCTTGTTTCTCTTTATACCACATGACAAGATTTGATATGTTAGAAATTATGTCATTCAAACTTTTTCATAATATTTTAATATTTTTAGCTATCCAAAAAATACTTTTATGACCTGCTGTCCCCTGAATATAGGGGCCAGCCCCTTTTTCTTGATGTTGTCTGAAAGCTCTCGTAATTACACACAACTTTTTATTCTATATGTCTTACCAAATTTTTATCAGTTTAAAAGTTATTAAACAAAAAGCAGCAAAATTTCATGGAAAAATAATTCTTAAAACTTGCCGTCACATAGCTTCCGAACTTAAAAAAAATAGCCTACAATTTTAATGTTCTGCGCATCTGCAATGTATAAGTTACAAGTTCTCCAGTTTTCATGCAAATATCATGTGTCGTTATTGAGAATTCTACTGGACAAGAGACCCTCCAAATATCGATTAAAGGGCAATAACTCATGAACGGGGGTATATATCAAAAATTTGAAAAATCCATTTTTAGACAATAATACATTGTATCTACCCTGAAAGTTTCATAGCAATCGGACAAAAGGTCTCCGAGAAATCGCCTGCTGAAAATCGGCGGGAAAAAAAAAAATAAAATAATAATAAGAAACAGTAGAATAACAGTAGGGTCTTCCGAAGGAAGCTCGGAAGACCCTAATAAGAAACAGAGTAAAAACAATATGTTCCCAAACTTCGTTTGGGGAACATAATAACTAGATACTTATTGCCTAGGCAATAACAGGTCTTCCGTTTTCTTGACTTCTTTGAAAAAAACCCACAATCATCTCAATAAGATTACTCTAAATAATAACAAAAGTTATCTCAAGGCTTCCAAAGATATGTAGATACAGATAAAAACAAACGGAATTACTTTTCTGTTTTCTTTATGTACTTCGTCATGAACGAAAGTGCTCCAAACGAATAAAATGTACAAAATTAATTTGCATGGTCATGGTCTATCTAACATCTGCATTAGCCAAACAATTCTGCAAAAAGAAAAAACTAAAAATTCACTTTTTTGCATCGCTTCCTGTCACGACCGGAAGTGACGACAACGCACGATTTTTACATGATGTAGATAAACTGGTAACTAACTATAAGTTTTGAAAGTTTTTGACTTCAGTCATGTAGTGTTTTTGAGCATTTAGGTGAACAAAATCTCAATTTGAGGACAGAAAAACACGCGACCGGAAGTGCATTTTCCTAAGATGGTTGACTTCACACTAGACAATTGCAGTCTCAATAACATATGTAAAAATCATTTCAAAAACTTTATCAATAAGTGATATTTTTGGGAATGTTAAAAATCCCAATAACATAGTTTCTCTCTTATAACCGGAAAGTGTGGTTTTTTGTTTCCAGTGAGACCAACACATATAGAAACTGTGAAAGAGATTCAATTATATGATGCAAGTTTTATTTCAAAAGAGAAAAGTTTAAATTTTCGATTTCTTTGATCACTTCCTGTAACGACCGGAAGAGACGGCTGACGCTATTAACCCAAAGAGTTTTGCCTACTCATTAAGTTCTATTACTCATATAAGTTTGGTGTCTTAATCTCTTACCGTTTCTGATATCTCACTTTGACAAGTTCTTATTTTGCGGACAGTAACGCATGCGACCGGAAGTGAATTTTACCAATATATTTGACGTTACTCTAGACATTTGTAGTCTAAATAACATATCTAAAAATCAATATCAAATACTTCATCTATAAGCGATATTTATGGGAAAGTAAAATACTCAAATTATGTAGTTTTTCTCTTATAACCGGAAGTTGACGTTTTTGTTTCCGCTGGGACTAACATATTTCGAAACTGTAAAACAGATGCAATAATGCGATGCAAGATTTAATTAAAATAAGAAAAGTTGAAATTTTCGATTCCTTTGATCTCCTCCTGTGACGACCGGAAGTGACGGCTGACGGATTTAAACATATTCTGCAAACGTACTTGTCATGATCTATAATCCCTGAAAGTTTGAGGTCTTAATCTTTTACCGTTTCTGAGATATCGTCCGGACATGATCTCTTTTGAAAAAACGGAAATTGGACATATCTGACGACCGGAAATAAATTTTGCAAAATCCTTAAAAATGTTTTTAGTTTATTTTATTGTTCATAATTCCTGAAAGTTTCAAGAAAATCCATCGAGCCATCTCTGAGAAATCGCTTGGACAAAAAACGGGAAAAAAATAATAATAATAATAAACAGTAGAATCACTATAAGGTCTTCCGTCTGAAACGGAAGACCTTAATAATAACTAGAAACTCATTGCGAGCAATGAGAGGTTTTCCGTCCGATTCTGAAAATAAAAACGAAAATTCAAGCTGAAAAAAGAGATAAAAGAAATTCAGACACTCTGGAGATTTAACTCTGGTCGTCAGCGTGAAAATCAAACGTGCTAACCATTAACCATTCACCTTTTTTACACCACTTCTGGTCACGACCGGAAGTACCGGAAATAACGGCTATACAAGATTTTCTCACAATTCAAACCGATGACTGTGAGATCAAATTCTAATTTTGAGGACAGGTAAACACGAGACAGGAAGTGAATTTTTATAAAAAATCTCAGACTTTTCTCTAGACATTTGCAGTATATACAACATACATGAAGTCATTTCAAGTACTTTATCGATGAGCAATATTTATGAGAAAGTTAAATATCAAAATAAAGTAGTTTATCTCCTAAAACCGGAAGTTGACGTTTTTGTTTCCGGTGGAACATATTTCCAAACAGCAAAAGAGATGCAATAAAGTGATGCAAGTTTTAATCTAAAAAAGAAAAGTTATTTTTTTTTAGATTTCTTTGACCACATACTGTGACAAGCGGAAGTGACGACTGACGCGTTTAACCCAAATGGTTTTGCCTACTCCTCAAGGTCTATTACTCATAAAAGTTTGGTGTTTTAATCTTACCTGGTTTCGAGATCTCGCTCAGACTTCACATTTTGAGGACAAGAAAACATGCGACCGGAAGTGAATTTTTGAAAGATATTTAAGATTACTCTAGACATTCGCAGTCTGAATAACATATTTGAATTCATTTCAAATACTTTATCTAGAAAAAAAAATATTGCTGGGAAAGTAAAATACTCAAATTATGCAGTTTTTCGCTTATTCCCGGAAGTTGTCGTTTTTATTTCCGGTGGGACCAACATCTTTGGAATCTGCGAAAAAGATGCAATAAAGTGTTGCAATATTTAATCTAAAAAAGAAAAGTTGAAATTTTCGATTTCTTTGATCACTTCCCGTGACGACAGGAAGTGACGGCTGACGCTCTTAACCCAAATGGTTTTGCCTTCATCTTAAGGTTTGTTGCTCATTTAAGTTTGGTGTCTTAATCCCTTACCGTTTCCGAGATCTTGCTCCGACAAT
This sequence comes from Saccostrea echinata, assembly GCF_033153115.1. Taxonomy (NCBI): domain Eukaryota; kingdom Metazoa; phylum Mollusca; class Bivalvia; order Ostreida; family Ostreidae; genus Saccostrea; species Saccostrea echinata. The sequence goes on from NW_026889774.1 coordinate 22,378,943, forward strand.
TTCTCATTTTGAGGACAAAAAAAAAAAAAACAACACGCAACCGGAAGTGAATTTTACAAAAATATTAGACGTTACTCTAGACATTTGCAGTCTGAATAACATATTTAAAATTCATTTGAAATACTTTATCTACAAAAGATATTATTTTGGAAAGAAAAATACGCAAATTATGTAGTTTTTCTCTTATAACCGGAAGTTGACGTTTTTGTTTCCGGTGGGACCAACATATTTCGAAACTACACAAAAGATACAATAATGTGATATAGGAATTAATTCAAAAAATGAAAGTTGAAATTTTACGATTTTTTAGATCACTTCCGTACACGACCGGAAGTGCCGACGACGAACGGAAAGGCGATTCCACAAATTTAGAAGTCACGTTCTATGCTCTCCAATAAGTCTCCAGTTCATATCTTTAACCATTCTTGAGAACATTCGCGGACAACATTCCATTTAAAAATCAGGAAATTGCCCGTAACTTGGAACCAGAATGGAATTTTCCAAATTTTCCTTGTGATGAACAAACTTCATACAATGACTAATTTTTCCTGAAAGTTTCACGTAAAACCACTCAATACTTTTCGAGAAAACGCCTGCACAAAATTTGGTCAAAAAAAAAAAATAATAATAATAAGAAGAAGAAGAAGAAACAGTAGAATCACTATAAGGTCTTCCGTGAAAACGGAAGACCTTAATAATAATAAGAAACAGAGTAAAAACAATATGTTCCCAAACTCCGTTTGGGGAACATAATAATAACTAGAAACTCATTGCGAGCAATGAGAGGTCTTCCGTCCGATTTTGAAAATAAAAACGTAAATTCAAGCTGAAAAGGTGATAAAAGAAATTCACACACTCTGGAGATTTAACCCTGGTTGTCAGCGTGAAAATCCAACGTGCTAACCATTAACTTTTTTGCATCACTTCCTGTCACGACCGGAAGTAACGGCGATATAAGATTTCCTCGCCATTCAAATAAACTGATGACTGACTATCAGTTCTGAAAGTTTTAGACTTCAGTCGTTTACTGTTGCCGAGCAATATTGTGAGAACAAATTATAATTCTGAGGACAGGTAAACACGCGACTGGAAGTGAATTTTATGAAAAAATCTCTGACGTTTCTCTATACATTTGCAGTATCTACAAAATGCATAAAAACATTTCAAGTACTTTATCGATAAGCAATATTTATGAGAAAGTTAATGATCGAAATAACGTAGTTTATCACCTAAAACCGGAAGTTGACGTTTTTGTTTCCGGTGGAATCTAACATATTTCAAAACAGCGAAAGAGATGCAATTAAGTGATGCAAACTTTAATTTAAAAAAGAAAAGTTAAATTTTTTGATTTCTTTGATCACTTCCTGTGACGACCGGAAGTGACGGCTGACGCTCTGAACCCAAGTGGTTTTGGCTACATCTTAAGGTCTGTTGCTCATATAAGTCTGGTGTCTTAATCTCTTGCCGTTTTCGAGATCTTGCTCAGACAACTTCTCATTTTTAGGACAGAAAAACACGCGACCGGAAGTGAATTTTTGAAATATATTTGAGGTTAGTCTAGACATTTGCTGTCTGAATAACATATATTAAAATCATTCCAAATACTTTATCTACAAAAGATATTAATGGGAAAGAAAATTACTCAAATTATGTAGTTTTTCTCTTATAACCGGAAGTTGACGTTTCTGTTTCCGGTGGGACCAACATATTTCAAAACTACAAAAGAGATGCAATAATGTGATGTAAGAATTGATTTAAAAAAGGGAAGTTGAAATTTAACGATTTCTTTGATCACTTCCGTAAGCGACCGGAAGTGCCGACGACGAACGAAAAGGTGCCCTATCCAATCTAGAAATCATGTTCTATCATCTCTAACAAGTCTCCAGTTAATATCTTAAGCCATTCTTGAGAACACTCGCGGACAAAATTTCATTTTAAAATCAGAAAATTGTCCATAACTTGGCACTGGAACCGAATTTACCAAAAAACGGAATTTTATATAAAATTCATATAAAGACCTTTTATCCCTGAAAATTTCAAGGAAATTCATTGAATAGTTTTCGAGAAATCGCGTGCACAAAATTTTGTCTAAAAAAAAAAGAATAATAATAATAACTAGATGGTTCTCGTTGCGAGCAACGAGTAGGTCTTCCGTCTGATTTTGGATAAGATTAGTCAAGATCTTGACTGAGATATTCGTCTGTAAAATGTGAAAGGATGCATATTGTTTAAAACATTATTCTGAGCTTCTTTTGTTCATTATTGCTTATCAAAATATTTCCCCTTGTTCGAGGTGTCAAAGATTTAGCATTCTGGCCCCTTATGGCCCTTATTACGTAACGTATGATCCAAATTTTATAATATATAGTGCAGAATGTTAAGATGAACATTTTTGCTTCAATAACTTATAACAAAATATTCATCATTAAAGAGTTATAGATGAAAGACTTTTGGCCCTTTTGAGCCCCTAATTTGAGGGGTCAGCCCCTTTTTCTTGATATCAAATGAAAGGTCTTGTGATTTTGAAGACTTTTTGTTCAACAACTATTCAGAAATTTCCTTTCGTTTAAGAGATATATAGAATAACAATATTTAGGGGCCAGCCCTCCAACTCCTTAATGAGGATGTCTTGTAAAAATTAAAAGGGTGTATATTGTTTAGAGCATTATTCTGAACATCTGTTGTTCAATATTGCTTATCAAAATATTTCCCCTTTTCGAGATATAACGTGTCAAAGATTTAGCATTCTGGCCCCTTATGGCCCCTTATTACGTAACATATAATCTTAATTTTATAATATATAGTTGCAGAATGTTGAGATAAACATTTTTGCTTCAATAACTTATAACAAAATATTCATCATTAAAGAGTTATAGATGAAAGACTTTTGAGCCCCTAATTTGAGGGGTCAGCCCCTTTTTCTTGATATCAAATGAAAGGTCTTGTGATTTTTAAGACTTTTTGTTCAACAATTATTCAGAAATTTCCTTTCGTTTAAGAGATATATAGAATAACAATATTTAGGGGCCAGCCCTCCAAGTCCTTAATGGGGATGTCTTGCAAAAATTATAAGGGTGTATATTGTTTAGAGCATTATTCTGAACATCTGTTGTTCAATATTGCTTATCAAAATATTTCCCCTTTTCGAGATATAATGTGTCAAAGATTTAGCATTCTGGCCCCTTATGGCCACTTATTACGTAACATATGATCCAAATTTTATAATATATAGTTGCAGAATGTTAAGATGAACATTTTTGCTTCAATAACTTATAACAAAATATTCATCATTAAAGAGTTATAGATGAAAGACTTTTGGCCCTTTTGAGCCCCTAATTTGAGGGGTCAGCCCCTTTTTCTTGATATCAAATGAAAGGTCTTGTGATTTTGAAGACTTTTTATTCAACAACTATTCAGAAATTTCCTTTCGTTTAAGAGATATATAGAATAACAATATTTAGGGGCCAGCCCTCCAACTCCCTAATGGGGATGTCTTGCAAAAATTAAAAGGGAGTATATTGTTTAGAACATTATTCTGAACATCTTTTGTTCAATATTGCTTATCAAAATATTTCCCCTTTTCGAGATATAATGTGTCAAAGATTTAGCATTCTGGCCCCTTATGGCCCCTTATTACGTAACATATGATCTAAATTTTATAATATATAGTTGCAGAATGTTAAGATAAACATTTTTGCTTCAATAACTTATAACAAAATATTCATCATTAAAGAGTTATAGATGAAAGACTTTTGGCTCTTCTGAGCCCCTAATTTGAGGGGTCAGCCCCTTTTTCTTGATATCAAATGAAAGGTCTTGTGATTTTGAAGACTTTTTGTTCAATATGTTTTAACAAAATACTTCTATCTGAAATGTTATTATAAGAAATGTCTCTAAAATTCACTCATAAATCACGTCCTAAATTTCGACCCCTACCGAGCTTCCATATTTCGCACTTCCGGAAAATTTGAAAACCAAGGTGCACATCTAGAATATGTCCTCTATCACCACTGAAAGTGTCAACACTCTAGCATTTGTCGTTCTTGAGTTTTTGTGCAGACACGAGGTCTATGTAAAAATCGATCAAAGGGCGATAACTTCTGACCGGAAGTGATTTTTCAAAAACTGCAAAAAAGCGTTATAAACTTCAGATAGCAACGCATTAACCCTGAAAATTTGAAGCAAATCGATCGAGAAATCTCCGAGAAATCCTCTGCACAAAATCGGTAAGGAAAAAAAAAAGAATAATAATAATAACTAGACGAGCTTGTTGCAAAGCAACAAATAAGTCTTCCGTCTAAATTTGAAGGAGATGAGATTGAGATCGAGAGACTTCTACGGTCATATGTGCAAAAATGAGCCATTTACCATTACTCTCGGTGTGACCGGAAGTGACGTCATTTTGACGACTTTAAATGGTCTCCTTAGCTGCTACTTATCATTTTGAACAACTTTGCTTCTATGATGCTATACAAATTCTCAATACTTTTTGAGATATCAGGAAAACACTTTTGGCCCCTCTAGCTCCCTAATGATAGGGGCCAGGCCCTTATTGTTGGTATCCTTTGAAAGATCGTAACATTCTACACAACTTTTGTTCTATATGATTTAACAAAATATTTACAGGTAAAAAGATATTATAGAAAAAGTGTTAGAAAATTTTAAATTCCCGATAGGACTTTTTTCGGGCCATAGCGAGCGCCGACGCGCGGCACTTCCGAAAAAAATGAAACGCCTTCCGCATATCTACAGAGATACGTCTACCATACCTGAAAGTTTCATGTTTCTAACTAAAGCCGTATATGAGAACATCTGCGGACAACCCGACCCTTCGAAAACCATTAAATCGGCAATATCTCGGGACCGGAAGTGACGTCATCAAAACAGAAAAAAAGCATAAGGTTCAACTGATGTTACATATGTCCTGAAAGTTTCATGGAAATCCATTGAGTCGTTTTCGAGAAATTGCATGCACAAAATCGGTAAGAAAAAAAAACAATAATAATAACTAGAAACTCATTGCGAGCAATGAGAGGTCTTCCGTCCGATTCTGAAAATAAAAACGAAAATTCAAGCTGAAAAAGAGATAAAAGAAATTCAGACACTCTGGAAATTTAACCCTGGTCGTCAGCGTGAAAATCCAACTTGCTAACGTTAACCATTCATTTTTTACATCATTTCCGGTCACGACTGGAAGTAACGGCGATACAAGATTTTCTCACGATTCATATACCTGATGACTGACCATCAGTCTTGAAAGTTTTAGACTTCAGTCGTTTACTGTTGCCGAGCAATATTGTGAGATCAAATTCTAATTTTGAGGACAGGTAAACACGAGACCGGAAGTGAATTTTATAAAAATCTTTGACTTTTCTCTAGACATTTGCAGTATATACAACATACATAAAGTCATTTCAAGTACTTTATCGATGAGGAATATTTATGAGAAAGTTAAATATCAAAGTAAAGTAGTTTATCTCCTAAATCCGGAAGTTGACGTTTTTGTTTCCGGTGGAATCTAACATATTTCCAAACAGCAAAAGAGATGCAATAAAGTGATGCAAGCATTAATTTAAAAAAGAAAAGTTAATTTTTTTTAGATTTCTTTGAACACTTACTGTGACAAGCGGAAGTGACGACTGACGCGTTTCACCCAAATGGTTTTGCCTACTCCTCAAGGTCTATTACTCATAAAAGTTTGGTGTTTTAATCTTTTACCTGGTTTTGAGATCTCGCTCAGACAACTTCACATTTTGAGGACAGGAAAACATGCGACCGGAAGTGAATTTTTGAAAGATATTTACGATTACTCTAGACATTTGCACTCTGAATAACATATTTAAAATTCATTTCAAATACTTTTTCTAGAAAAAATATTGATGGAAAAGTAAAATACTCAAATTATGTAGTTTTTCTCTTATAACCGGAAGTTGTCACTTTTGTTTCCGGTGAGACCAGCATCTTTCGAATCTGCGAAAAAGATGCAATAAAGTGATGCAATTTTTAATTAAAAAAAGAAAAGTTGAAATTTTCGATTTCTTTGATCACTTCCTGTGACGACCGGAAGTGACGGCTGACGCTCTGAACCCAAATGGTTTCGCCTACATCTTAAGGTCTGTTGCTCATATAAGTTTGGTGTCTTAATCTCTCACCGTTTCCGAGATCTTGCTCAGAGAACTTCTCATTTTGAGGACAGGAAAACACGCGACCGGAAGTGAATTTTACAAAGATATTTGATGTTACTCTAGATATCTGCAGTTTAAATAACATATTTAAAATTCATTTCAAATACTTTATCTACAAAGGATATTAATGGGAAAAAAATACTAAAATTATGTAGTTTTTCTCTTATAACCGGAAGTTAACGTTTTTGTTTCCGGTGGGACCAACATATTTCGAAACTACAAAAGAGATGCAATAATGTGATGTAAGTATTGATTTAAAAAAAGAAAGTTGAAATTTTATGATTTCTTTGATCACTTCCGTAAACGACCGGAAGTGCCGACGACGAACGAAAATGCGATTCAACAAATTTAAAAGTCACGATCTATGCTCTCCAATAAGTCTCCAGTTCATATCTTTAGTCATTCTTGAGAACACTCGAGGACAAAATTTCATTTTAAAATCAGGAAATTGCCCGTAACTTGGAACCAAAATGGAATTTTCCAAATTTTCCTTGTGATGAAACAAGTTCATACAATGACTAATTTTTCCTGAAAGTTTCACGAAAAACCACTGAATAGTTTTCGAGAAAACCCTGCACAAAATTTGGTCAAAAAAAAAATAATAATAAGAAGAAGAAGAAACAGTAGAATCACTATAAGGTCTTCCGTGAAAACGGAAGACCTTAATAAAAGTGAAAAAGAAACCTAAGAATAACAAGAAGGTCTTCCGCTGAAGACGAAAGACCTTAATAAGAAAAGTGAAAAATCAACAATAGAATAATAGAAGGGTCTTCCGCAGAAGACGGAAGACCCTAATAATAATAAGAAACAATAGAATCACTATAAGGTCTTCCGTGGAGACGGAAGACCTTAATAATAAGAAACAGAGTAAAAACAATATGTTCCCAAACTTCGTTTGGGGAACATAATTACTTGATGTGTTAGAGACTTCTGAGTCATCCCGTTTGTGTATTGGCCATAAACGTCTATAATCAGTAACATATCGAAATAGGTGATAACACCAATTGAATAGGTGGTAAATACTAAAACGGCCAATCATATTCACATATTATTGCTAGTAATAGCATACATTTTAGTCTTGATCCTACTTATCACTTATTGTTTAATTATATCTATGTGATATTCGTGATATCACCTATTTAGCTTTTGAATCGGTGACATCCCCTATTTGAAAAGATGATATCACCTATCTATTCATATTAAATATGTGTTTAAAAAAAAAAAAAAAAAAAAAAAAAAAAAAAAAAAAAAAAAAAAACTGCTCCAAGACTATAGTGCATACCTTTACTCTATACAGGAAGCAAAAAGTTTTGTCTTTTTTCACAAAGATAATTATAACAGAGAGTATCAATATATATAACAAAACTGACTGCAAATGAAATTTATATAATTTTACAGGGATTGAAAACAAATGGTGTTTTAAATTTTTTAAACTATAACACAGGGGAAAGGGCAGCTCAAATTCGCTTAAAGGCAATAGAAATCTAGTTTTTCATATGCAAACCAGGTTGTTTTATGGTCTTTTTTGTGTAAGAAATGCAAATACATGTACGTGATGTCACCAATTCAAATTGGTGTTATCACCAATTAAAAATGAAAAGATGATATTACCAATCCGAATAGGTGAAATCATCTATTCGAGTAGGTAAATAAATATTGCCTATTTAATTTGAATGAGTGATATCACCTCTTCAAACAGGTGATATCACCTATTCAAATCGGTGATATCACTAAATGGCAATAAATACCAATCCGGCGCCTCATACAATAGACATACACAATGATCCATACATAATGATCATGTAACGGCACTTGTGTACCTGTGCACGTTCGTTCACTTGTTCTTGGTGAGAAAAAAAGTTGTCCAATCGTTTCCACGGCAATGGAAACAGTTCTAAAAATCTTAAATTTAAATGCATTTGTGAAGTTTCCACAAAGATTTTAGAAGGAAACCGTGAGAATATTCTTTGAAATCATATTTCCCATGACAACGGTAGTTAGTTTTCAAAATCAAAATATTTAATGAACAACTAGAGTTGCTCATCGTCATTTCTGAAACGTTTCATTAAGTTTATCCAAGTCCGAGAAAATGTTCGGACAAAATAAGTCCAGCGATAAAAATACATCGTCCTGACTTACGTTCTGGACGACATAATAACAGGTTTAATCAATAGCCACTGTGACGTATTTATAGTGCAATTTTAATTTCGAGCTGAGAACACAATAAGTCTAATAAGAAGAAACACGTGTAATGTACAGTTAAACATTTTTTAATTGCGTGTTGTTCATATATAAATCAGAAAAAACGCAAGAGAATTACCCGTTGAGACCCAAACCTTGGCATCAATCAATCTTTTGAACTTTGTATCACTCTGTTGGGATGGGGGTCATTTTTCAACAGGGGTCAATATCTTATAGGTTGCACATGTAGAAAACTGACCGCTAGGGTTCTTTTTCTACAAAAAATGACATTTTCTACGGCTGGGGGGGGGGGGGCATTTTTCGATGACTCTCTGGTCATTATTCTATGGGGGTCATTTTCGTCTTTACACCGTAATTCGTCGTTTTGAAAAGGGTTTTACAATTTGCACTCGGTTCCGGGCACGTAAAATCAAAGTTTGAAAAGGTGTTAAAAATCATATATTAGGAATTATTTGCAAGATGTAAGTTTTTTTTTTACTATAAGTAATCAATGTTCCGAGACGTCCGGTGTACGAAGTGCATAGGTTCAACGTCATTTTCAAAGAACAAGCCATGTGGAAACAAGCGAGTAGAGCACACGCCATTACGGAGCCTGTATACCTTCACTCTTTTTACGTACCAATAAGGTATACATGTATACATATTCATAAACCAAGACCCAAGTAACTGTAACATTATGTGTAAATCCATCAACGTTTCTTTAAAATATATATATATATATATATATATATATATATATATATATATATATATATATATATATATATATATATATATATATATATATATATAAAAGTAATACCCCATTCGTGTCCATGTGAAATATTTTACAAGTAATTGACCATTCAACCAGATAACGAACCAGAAAATGGAAAAGTTGAAGATAGCAGACAAGGATCATCTCGTAAATTCTATAAACAATCCTAATCGTGAACATAGAAAAATTTGACACAGGGACCCTGAGCTAACACAGAGCTCGTTACTACGCCGTAAAACAGGAAAAGCAAGGTCTTAGTTATGTTAAAATGAAATATATGAAGATAACGAACAGTATTCAGGCTCAAAAGTCCATAAAAATCATGCTTGCAAAATTTCCCTTGATTTACTATTGTGTTTCAATTTAGACATTAAATTTTATTGATGATAAATTATCAATTAAATATTAGATTTTGTTTTTAAATATAAAATCGACTCTCTTTCCTGACGATTATATGTTAGAGTAGATATCGTATTGAAATTTTCTAATCTAATTTTGTTCTAAATTATTTTTCTAAATTTAAAAACAATTGAAGCTGGCCCGTCAGACGCAATTTCAGTTTGGCGGGCACCACCTAACAGAAATTCTTGAAATACCAAAAGAAAGATAATACGACGTCAATTTACGGGGGCAAACGTATAGTAACTTTGTTTTCCATTTACAGTTTTTACTGGTCCAATTACTTAGTGTTCAGTGGGCACAACATACTGGTAAAATAATTGGAGCACGCCTCGCATGCCCCCTACCCCACTCCCCGGTTTCTACTAGCCTGTACAGTACAGGCACAGGATTCAAGGGTTCAATTTTTATATGAATGACTTATATTAAGCTATGGACCACTGCCACTGATTCAATTAGTGAACCCGTTGTTTCTTTTCATTTAGACGAATGTTTACTCGTTTTGTCATTGTGGCAGACATTGCACGATTCGAAGACCGAATTTCACTACAGGGAAATTAAGAATTCTACTTTACAATATATCCAAGCAAGCAAAGAATATGGACTTTAGGATTGGTTGTACTAGAACTAATTTTAAGATTTCTAAAATTCCTGAAAAGAAATTTTTTGAAAACACATTATTCAAACCAAATAAAGTAACTTCATATAAAGAGAAACAGCACCCCTGCATGATTTTTAAATTTTGAATAGTATAATGGTCTATTTCATATTTTATGTTAAGCTAAAAACGAGATTTTTTTCTGTTATATAAGAAAAAAACATACCTTCTGAGACCGCAACACTAAGAAGAGATACGAATATCAAAACGAAAATCATGGTGAAGTATTCTTAGTCAGACTCCCGTAAAATAAATAGCTATTATAACAAAGTTATTTTACTAATGATAAAAAGAATTCGAAAAAAGAGTTCGAAATCAATAGACGTAACAGGTTTTGTAAAAGCTTGCCAGATTTGATATTAATTTCAACCCTCGTTTTATAAATGAGGCCCATGGGCAACATCGCCAATATTATGGCTTTGCTGTTCTCCATCAGCAGATTTTCCCCCTGTATATTTTTATGTAAAACTTCGATTATATGTTGTGGCCCCACCCTACCTTAGGAGTCATAAATTGAACAATTTTGAGTCTATACTACTGGAGGATGCTTCCATATAAATATTAATGATCTTGGTTTTTCCCATATATTAATATGTAAAAGTTTGAAGGCCAATTCTGGCCCCGTCCTACCCCCGGGGGTCATGATTTGAACAAAATTTGAGTCCAAAAATACCTGAGAATGCTTCCAAATAAGAATGAATTATCATGACTTTGCTGTTCTTGAGAAGAATTTTAAAAACTGTTTCTATGTATTCTATTTAAAATTTTGATCGCCAAATGTGCCCCACCCTAGCCCCGGGGGTCATGATTTGAACAAACTTGAATCTATACTTGATAATGCTTCCATACATGTCTTTGCTATTTTTAAAGATTTCCCAATATATTCATATGTTAAACTTCAATCGCCTTTGTAACCGCGCCCTAGCCTCGGGGGTCATGATTTGAACGAACTTAAATCTAAAGTATGCAAAAAAGTTTTTACATAAGTTCATCTTTTCGGGCCCAGTGGCTATTGAGAAGATTTTAAAAGATACCATTAAATTTTCCCAAATTCTTAATGATATCCCCTTGAAAGAGGTCGCTGTCCTTCATATGAACAACTTAAATCCCAATCATACAAGGTTGTTTTGTGGCAAGTTGGTTTAAATTACCCCCATGGTTCTTGAGAAGAAGTCGAAAAATGTATTAAAAAAAAAAGAAAGGTTTCCAGAAAACAGATGACACACGACAGACTGATGCTGTCTGTCCCGAAGACAGCAGTATAACCTTTATTGTAGTAATAAATGGTAAAAAGCTGAAAAAGTACAAAATAAAATTACAAGAAAATGTTCTGAAGTTACATAATACATCAAATACAGAATAAATTACTTATGACATTAACTGTGTTCCATACTTTTTCAGATCAATCAGGGATTGATTGCAATCAAACTTTGAAAGATTTCTTAATCAAATTATATAATTAACAGTCAATAAATTCCTTACTGAAGTTGTCAAAATATTTTAAACAAAGTTTCATATAAATGCACTCATGATTAAAAGTTGGTAAAGTTTGGTTCAGCAACCAACATGCATTGCAGTGATGCTACATCTCAGTCTCCAAAAAATATGCAGAAATGATTCAAAGCATTAACAAGAAAATACTATACTCATCATGTCTCACCTAAACATAGATGCATAAGACAAACAAATTATTACTTACACTGTAGTAGGCCACAATTGCCTCGAGAAAACCGTAAACACAACACAATGGCTGCAGCGCATTCTTGACAATTTCACAAAGAACAATAACTCTATATAAAAACATACAGATGCCAAACCCCTTTGTTCAGAAAAGCTCACTCGAACCTTCGGCTTAGGTGAGCTAAAAATGATACCTTTACTATCAAAATTTAAAAAAAAAACCTTGCTTCAATTTGAACAGCTATTGTACCTTTAATTAGTAAAGATTGTATTTGTAAAACACTTGCAAAATAAAAAAGGTACATGCTGTGCATGCTAACATTAAATAAGTAATTATACAACACCGGTTCTTCCAAGGTACCCATCTTATTTCTGAAATAAAGTGAACCTCTCGAGGAGGTCACTGGTGGAAGATCAGCTACTACCCTATGTCAGATAGAAACCGCTCATCCCAAACTAATGAAGCGTGTTCGATCATGGGTTTTACAAACGTCGTATACAAAATACAAGCATTTAGAATTTTCTACCCATTGAAAATTTTAAGGATCTTTAAAATCCAAAATTTGATATAAGTGCTTTTTACAAAATACATGTAAAAAAGTATACACAGACCAGCTAAAGTTTTCTAAAAGCAACAGTGGGGATACACTGGTGTACATGTATATACATTCAAGTGTGTGTGATGCCTTTGAAAGACAAAACAGACATTTCTATTTAAATAATACCTGCGATACATGCATTAAATTCTCAAACAAGCTCGTTAATTAGTTAATATTTTAAAAATATAGATAACAATTGGAAAGAGTAACTAGAACTGATCTTGTTGCGAGTGGATTTTCGGCCGATTTCTGATTAGAATTAGATATGCTTTTGACTGAGATATTCTTTCAAAAAATGATATAAAAATGTTCCATACTTTGATTTAATTTTGATGTTTTATACCATTATTAGTTCCAAATAGCTATCAAAACTTTTTTTCTTTTTTCAATAAAATAATGATCAAAGATTTAGCAATCTGGCCCCGTAAGGCCCCTTGATATTGTAATAAGAGATCAAAATCTACAGTTATTAATCTTTGAGATAAACATTTTTAGCTTCTGTAATAAATAACAACATATTCTTATTACAATTGTGTTTTGTATAAAAAAAAAATCCGACCCCCTTTTCCCCCGTTGGGGATGGAAATCATAGAGAAGTGGGAGGAATACCCCTCCTCCTCCTCACCCCTCCTCCTCCTCTCCCATTTGAAATGGAAATCATGAAAAAAATTGGGATAGCTTGAACAAATGGGAAAAGGGTTGTTTGCTCTCTCTCTCTCTCTCTCTCTCTCTCTCTCTCTCTCTCGTGTGCGCATTGCATCTTCTGATGTTGTCGATCCCCAATTTGTCACACAAAAAAAAGGTCAGACTAGTGCTAGTACAACATGGCAATGGTTCTGTTTTCGTAAGCTTGTGCGTTCTTCCTCCTCCTCTCCGGGGTGCTGTCTGTCACCCCCAGAGTCTAGTATGTTATCAGATTGTTCCCGCTTTCTTTTTGACAAAATCAGTAAATTTGAATGGATAAAAATGATATCGTACACTACACATTCTGTATAGATTTTTATACTCCGTTAAATATCTCTTTTTCCACTGTGTGTGTGCTTTTTTAACGAGGTTCGTTCCTGAGCTTTTAATTATAATTAATTTAATTTTGTTTGCATTCTAGGCTCTGATTGGTTAATATCCAAAAAGGAACACAAATTATTTCTGTATAACCTGGTTTGGTATGGGGACACCACCCCCCCCCCCCCCCTTACAACCAGCTGAATCATCTGTATCCATACAATCCTCTCATTTCCAGTCCTCGGGATTCATGGAAAATTCCAGATTTAATAAAAGTACCTTTAACTTCAAACAATAATTCAATCTTACCACATTTAAACAAACAACAAGGCTGCTAGGCCTATGTATCAGTTTTTAGCTCCCCTCGCTTCCCATGACTTCCGTTACTTCCGTTACTACGGTTGTATTATTGAGCGGCAAATTTGAACTAATAAAAAGCAGCGAAATTTTACACCCATAGTTATTTAATGATTTTAAAATTAAATTATAAGGAATGACTCTAATTCTTGGCCAAATTATTCGAGTATAACCTGGTTTGGGTCAGTTTACGCTGTTTTATAATCCGCTTCGCGGATTATAAAGCGTAAACTGACCCAAACCAGGTTATATACTCGAATAATTTGGCCAAGAATTAGAGTCATTCCTAAAGTATATTTTTGTCTTGACATCTATTTAAAAAATTCTGCATAATGTCTTAGATCTTACGATAAATTTGAATTCTACAATGCATATTAAACTATATTTTATTAAAATACCATGATTAAATTCCACACCAAAAGCATTAAGTGAGGATCTTTATTTTGTGGCGGGAAAATGATCAATTTTTCTTTCTCGAAGTATTTACATTATTGTTAAGTTTGGATTCCAATTTTTCCATGCAGCTTGCATGCAGAGTTATCTTGTGTAGTGAACTGTTTTATGCTGGTCCTAAGTTATATACAGTAAAATTTGTCTAATCCGGACTTTGTGTACTCCGGAATTTTGTCCATTTCGGCTTTAAATTTTAATATCCCATGCACTCCTTTAACAACTGTATTATAAAAAAATTCCGTATAGTCCGGATACTGTCTATTCTCTATTCCGAACGGTAAAATTGGTCCCAACTACTCATAATTAACGGTAATTATTTCCTCTAATCCGGCCACGCAGAATTAACACCTTTCGTGGTAGATGTGCTAGCGTGTGTTTACAGTGTCATTAGACGAACTGAAACGCGGCGGTGACATAACCCACTTAAAGAAATAAAAAGTTAAGTTGCAAGTAGATTTCTAAAAATGTTTACATGTTTAACTTGCTCACACAGTATAACATAAAATCAATGACAATATTTGTATATGATTTACAAATAAAAATATAAATCGGGATCGAAACTCGAACGTCTTATTTCAAAATGGCGCCATAATATTGAAGGGAAGACGTGCATGTTTCCATAAAAATTAATATGTAAATTCAATAATTACCAAATCGTAAATAATTGTGTTTATGGTTAAGTTGAATGCGCTTTCCAATTTGCAAAACCCGCACTTGATATACACGTGTCTGTAGATTTCACGTTGAAAGTCTCAAACTTTGTGAACGAAAAAGAAAAATTAATAGTAAGTCATGCGATCTTTTTGAATAATTTTTGACTCCATAAATATCAAATGATTTTGTTATTTAATTATATTTTTCCAACATACGCATTGAACGTGTTAATAAAACAACGGAAATAAATATCACATATATTCCTGCATTTTTCCTGCACTCCGGATTCTGTCTAATCCAGCCAAATTTTATGGAACCGTTGGTGTCCGGTTTGGACAAATTATACTCTATAAAATTAACTGTCATGAATTCTATCATCATATTTGACAAATATAGCCAAAATATTGTGAAAGCCCAGGAAAAAATAAGCCCCAATTTAAGCTTTAAATATAGGGAACCCCGATCCTTCAACTGGCGTAGGAATTTCATAAATATTATGGATTCTGTAGAGGATTATGCCAGGCGACGGGCCAGACATGAAAAAGAAGACCTTGACACTTTGTCAGAATGGATAAAAAGTATCAGATGTATGATCACGCATTAAAAGATTGAGGGGAAATATGAGAACCATCTATCCATAGTGAATGCAATACCGGTAATCCAGAAGTGAAAAAAGAATTAGATAGAATACATGATCAATACGTACTGGTCCCTGCTGACAAAGCAGGTAACAACATTGTCTTTGTTTGTAAGGCTCATTATATTAAATGTATTTTAGTGGAACTTGGATTTAATTCTACAAGTGGTAATCCAACTTATACTCATAGTTCCCTTTCTAAGGAAGAAATTCTTCAAAATCATACGTCAGTTTTGAATATTTTTAATATTCCAAACAACCAAAATTAATTTGAATTACCATATCTATATTGGATTCTGAAACTTCATAAAAATCGTTACAAACAAAGATACATAGCGGGTTCCAGTAAATGTTCAATCAAGCCTCTTTCTTTACTCCTCACTAAAATATTAACAGTAGTGAAGGAGAAACTTCAAGAGTACTGTGCAACAATATATTCGAGAAGTGGTGTAAATCAGATGAGGATACTTAAAAATTCCAAGGAACTTTTGGAAAATTTGAAATCACAAGATTTTACCAAAATCAACAGCTTAAAAACTTACGACTTTTCAACTTTATACACAACCATTCCCCACGATAAATTAAAGTCCAAGCTTTTTGATATCATTGACAGCTGTTTTTTCCAATAAAAATGGAACTCGTAAATTTACTTACCTTGTCATTGGTCATTTGCAAAATTATTTTGTTAAAAAACATTCTGATTGTACACACAAGTACTCTGAGGTTGACATTAAAAAGATGCTTGAGTTTCTGATTGACAATATCTCTGTGGTTTTTGGAGACCAGGTCTTCCAACAATCTGTTGGAATTCCCATGGGTATCAATTGCGCCCCGTTATTAGCAGACCTTTTTTATGTTCATATGAAGTAGAATTTGTCCAAAACCTTATACGCGAAAAGAAGAAAGCACTTGCTGTGGCCTTCAACTCGACATGTAGATGTATCGACGACGTATTGTCAATTAACAGTGGTTATTTCCATTCTTATGTCGATACGATATATCCCGGTGAGCTTGAGATAAAAGATACCACAGAGTCTGACACATCTGTTTCATATTTGGATATTTTACTTAAAAAAGACGTTAATGGTAATCTAACAACCAAGCTTTATAATAAACGTGATAACTTTAACTTTTCAATCGTCAACTTCCCTTACTTATGCAGCAATATACCTTCATCACCTGCATACGGGGTTTATATCTCTCAGTTGAATCGATACGCAAGAGCATGCTCTACGTATGTACAATTTCTAAAACGAGGTAAAATATTGACAAACAAGCTGATGAAACAAGAATATCAGCAGTCTCGTTTAAAGTCATCATTTCGTAAGTTCTATGGTCGATACAATGACCTTGTCAGCAAACATAATTTATCATTGAGTCATATGCTGATTGACGTTTTTCATACTAATTGTTAGACCATTATTTACACACTGAATTGTCGACGGATTTTCCCGTTATTTCCCGATCATGACAAGGAGTACACGGCGGGTGTGACCGGTCGGCAGGGGATGCTCACTCCTCCATGGCACCTGATCCCACCTCTGATGTTTGGAGGTCCGTGTTCGCTCTGCTCCTATTTTGTATTGTTTGATGGACTTTTGAGCCTGAATACTGTTCGTTATCTTCATATATTTCATTTCAAATGATTTTATTGCTTCAGTGTTAAATTTTTAATGGCAGCAAAAAAAAAAAAACATACGTGTAATTGACCATTCGAAGTAATTTGAAACCTTTCTTGTTGTCACAAATGTTACTATGTCTATTCAAGATGAAATAAGACTGTGTTTATTCCTATAATTTATTTGGAGGAAAAACTTTAAAAAGTTGATTTATATATTAGACGTAATAACAGTGCAAAAAAGGTCATATTACATGCTCCGTAGTAACAAAAGAAGCGCATTAACCCCCCATTTTTTTGTTTTGACTTTTAATTGTGCTACA
This sequence comes from Saccostrea echinata, assembly GCF_033153115.1. Lineage (NCBI taxonomy): Eukaryota > Metazoa > Mollusca > Bivalvia > Ostreida > Ostreidae > Saccostrea > Saccostrea echinata. The sequence goes on from NW_026889774.1 coordinate 22,396,467, forward strand.
TGTATGTGTGTAGATTCTAAAAATATACTTGGTATAAAAAATCTCATTGCTTTTGACAGCAGATTTCAACCTCCCTATAAATATTATTTATTGTCCTTGTAAAACTTTACCAACCCACTTTTTCCTTGAATCTTGTGGATAGTTTTCAGAAATGGATTCAAAGTCTACTAAAGCAATGCATGTATTTTTTGACTACTTTTTTATTTTATTTTTATTTTAATAAAATAGGCAACGATTAACAAGCTTTTTTTTAAAAAAAAAAAAATCTCTTGTAGTTTTGTAGAAGACGTTTTTTTCCTAGCAGCCACTCTGCCATAGGAACTAACTACGGTATCGTATTTATACGATGGTTTGTCTGTGGAATAATTCCGACGAGCAGTTCTGAGGGAAATTACTTATATTAATGGGTCCTTAGATCCATGGCTCGTTCCCTTTATTACTAGATTGGCGGGACATTTGATACTAAGAAGAAATCTCTACGTCTTGTTCACCGTTACATAAATATTTTTGTTAATGGACCTAACGATAGAATTCGTCGTTCTTGCGAAGTAATTTATATACAAAACAGTGTAAAACGAGGACATTCCCTACTTTCTGCTGTTCAGAAGAACATTCGGACGAAGCGTCGTCTTCCCGATGAATTAAGGATGCCATCAACATCCGTGATAATAATTGCAGCCATTCTTCATTTATTTGAATAATTAAACTACCTTATATGATATACTTTACTATTTTGTATTATTTTTTTTTTGTTTTAACAACAAAATATTTATGATCGAACCCATTTTTTGCTGTAAAAGATGATAACTTAGATCGGTATTCTGATTCCTCGTCGTTATTTATGTAAAAATGACGGGTATTTAAAAAAAACTTTCTCCATCCTTTCATTTCGTTTTTTTCTTTAATTTTTTTTACATACATGCAGAAAGAACAAGACCGGTTGACAAGAGAACTTATAGCAAAGAAAAGTATTCAAGGATTTAAAAAAACCCAGATAATGATATTAAAGAAATAGAACTTTTATCTCAAAAATTAAACATTTTGCAAGAGGATCTTAAACAAAAATACATAGAACTAAATTTTAAATCATAACTGTTATTTAAAAAAAACAATTTTCCTTACTTTTAAATGGCTTTTATCCTCGATGATTGATATTAGTAGTTAGATCTTGTATTTTCCTGTTTTATACCATGCAAGGATTTTCTTTTAACAAATTCATCATTGCAATATTTAATTCATTTCATGATTTCCAAACGTAAATTTGGTTTTTAAATGGTTTTATCCTTATTAACTCCATGTATTTTAATTAAAACACTATCTTATTTTACATTCATTTCATAATTTTATAAACGTATGAAAAGCTCTTTATTCTGTACATGTATGACCTTTTGTATAACGTCCAGTTTCCTTGTACAGTACTTTGATTTTTAAGCTGTTTCTAATGAGTTCCTAATGATTCCTATACTTTAAATAAACTCATTACACTAATCGTGTCAGTTCTTTTATTTTTCAATTATAGTCACTGTATGAAAAACTTTCCCATTGTGTATTCCCTTTTTTTAATGACATTTCATCCCTTGTACTAGGATTTCTAAGCTGATGGGGATGGGGGATGATGTGTCATGTTGTTCCTGTATGAAATGATAATCAGTTATGAACCGATAGAAAATGGAATGAGTATAATTGTCTTGTATAAAAGAGCCCTTAAGGGCATATTAAGTAACGCGACGGTAAAAAGGAACACAGTATATTTGAAAAATCATGCAATATTAAATGACTTAACAAAATGGAGATGGTATGAACGACGCTTTGAAAGATTTCAAGAATTTTTTAGTAGTTAAAAAAACATGTACAAATAAATTTATAACTGACAATGAAAGAAATATATCAAAAAAGTGCATTATATAAATGAGGATAATCAATGAGAAAAGGAGGCTAGCATCTGTGAACATACAAAAAACCGTTTTTATTCTTGTATTGTTTTGAATGATTGTGTGTTGTTTTACGTCCCGTTCGAGAATTTTTCATTCATATAGAGACGTTACCATATACCGGTGAAGTGCTTCAAATTTAGACCTTTACTCGGCACTCAGGGTCATTGAGCAGTGAGGGTTCTTTATCGTGCCAACGCCTACCGTGACACGAGGCCTCGGTTTTTTTAATGTTCCGCAACTTTCACTCCAAAGTGCCGAACGCTTGGCGAAGGAACAACTGCTACGTGTACCTATTTTTTATCGAGTTACTGTGGAATCATTTAAATTCGTTGGGGTCAATGTTCGTGGGCAAGCAAAATTTTATTAGTTCGTGGGGATGTAATTTCGTGGGCAGCTCGTTTATTCGGTAAAATTTAATTAATCAGTACGTTGACAAAATAATTGTTCGTGGGGATGTAAATTCGTGGGTAAGGGTTACTCACGAAATCCACGAACAATGATCCCCCACGAACAATGATGATTCCACAGTAGGTCAGTCGCGGCCGTGATTTGAACACACGACCTTTCGATCACGGAGCGAGTGCTCTACCGACTGAGCTACCGTGACGGTCTTGTTTTGAATGAAGAAAATGGAATCTAGTTCAGCGATTATCAACTTGATGGTTACGGAATGTGAGAAGGAATTAAATCAGTCGGACAGTGTTCCTCGAAAGATGCATATCGAAGCGGTGATAATTTATAGTGCGATAATTGCAACGATGACACTAATATCCGTAAACACTGTTATTTTGGAGGAGAAACGAGAGGGAATTAATACACCAAAGGTACTGGAAATCCGTAAGTCCAACCAATCGAAGAGCAAAAATCTAACAGCAGTAGAACTATCGTGTCCCTACAGCAATAAATTTCCACTGAGCGAGGACATCTTTGTGCTTATTTGTGATAAAGAAAAAACAATGTCCATAGATATTCGACGTTTTAAAGGACGTAAGGCAACAGTAGAAGGAATCCATTTAAATCTCAATCAATTGTTATATTAAAAAAACATTAATGAGACAGATAGATTCTACAACTACAGAGAGTACTTCAGAAGAGAGTGTCAGATGAATGGCATCTTTTGTATATATTTGATATTAATAAAATGTAACTATGTAAACTAAAGATGATGTTTTCTTCTATATATTTGATCATATTCACATGATGATGCTCAATGAATAATTTACCAAGAATAAAACGATGACAGTTCTTATTACTAAAAAATAGTGGGAGGAGAAAGTTGGTTTGCATATGACAGATGAAACAGCTCTGGAAAAAATTTGATGTAGAGTAGGAAAAAAAAGAGAGCGGGGGGAGGAGTTATTGGTCACGTTAAAACTTATTTAAGGACACTTCCAAAGTAAATGCGAGAGGTTTTATAGATATTTAAATTGAATATAACCTTTAACGTGGATTGTTTGAAAATCTTGTTTTTAATAAGACCATGCCATGTAGTTTACGTTCTTATCTTCTTCATACATATATCTCATATTGATATCATTATAAACGTAAATTCTCTTCTGTTATTGGAGAAAGGTCATATGAAAAATACTAATTTTTTTTTTACTACTTTGACATTTCATCTTTCGCCATATTCAGAGTTTAATATTCACATTTTCTTTGTTTTAATAGTGACTATTTGTAAATATAGACGCCTCCTCTTGGGTTACACGTATCCATATCCATTATGATTTAAAACCCTCCCTCTTTCTATATAATATCTGAATCTCCTCTCCCTTACCAATCATTGTCTGGGGATATAGCTGCCTAATCAATCATCGTCTGGGGCTATATCTGCGACTCCCCCCCTCCCTCCCCTTCGGTTCTGCTTGACAGGAGGGCTGTACAGGTATAACCAATCATCGTATGGGGCAATATCTTCGACTCCTCCTACCCCTCCCTCCTCCACTGGTCTGCTTGGCAGGAGGACTAAATGGACCCATATGCAGCAAAAGTGGTCTCCACTTTGTACTTATACTCGGCACTCAGGGCCATTGAGCAGTGAGGGATCTTATATACCGTGGGAGTTGAAAAAAGACGTTTTTTCCACAGAAAACCTAGTTCCCAAAACTCATCTTACATTTTACGCATCCATTTCATCTTTTGCAAGATGATTGGTGCACGGTGTTCCTGTAGATGTGCAAAAGGGTTTCAGAATTTTCATTTTTACCCTGCATGAGGGTCAAAAAATTTCAGACCGATAATGAACTTATTATGTGAAAAACTAATATAAGAGGCCCATGGTGATATGCTCAACTGTGCATTTTATGCTCAATTTGATACATGTATACAGATTTTAGGTAAATTATATAGTAACTTTTGTGGCTTCTCCGTTAAAAAAAAGGATATCAAGTAAACAGGATTCAGGTATTTTCTTTGAAGAGAGCTTGAAAATGAATTTTGTTTGAGGAGAGTTTTTTTTTTTTACCTTGATATATATTTACCTATTTACCTACATGTACCTTATTGTCTATTCCATTTAACGCCATTTTATCTTAAACGTTTGTGATAGAAGACTGTAGCTGAGGGGGAGGTAGGTAAGCTATTGATTCTATAGATATGATACATGTCTGTGCGATAAAAGCTTATCGATAGTTTTGGTTAACATTATTAATGATGATATATTCTTGAAAAGGCGATCGTATTGCTTTGAGTAAAAAAAATAAGCAATAAAATGCTTTGTAGAAAGTATGACAGATTTGTATTTTTCGTTTTTGTCATTAGACATTAAGTAAGATTATTAGTGTTAATGATTGCTCATTTCATTTAACCTTTATTTTCAATTTCATAGGATTTTCTTTAATCTTTATCTATCATTTCATTTTTTTAAACATTTATTTTATTTTTTCTTTTATTTCGTTTTTATCTTCATTTTCATTTTACACAGGATATGATCTCTAACATGGCTTAGCTCACTATTTTTCACCCAGTTAATTTAAGATCATGTAACTTTTATATATTATCATCTGATTCAAAGAAAGGACAAGAGCACTTAACAGTCATTCTACAAAAACATACCTAGAATTTTATACGTCGCTTGCAAATTCACCGTTGTAATATCTTAGCTATAATTTAAAAGATCTATTTCAACTCTAAGATTTAACATACACACACAGTTTTGTAAATATTTACCGATATATATGCAGTTAAAGTTTTGATATGAACACAAAATAATGTTTCAAAACGTATTCCACTGCAAATCTTAACGTCATTTCAGTCATTTACAAATTTCAAGATGAAATTTTCAGCCGTATAAGTGTTTCGAATAGATTGCAACGAATGTTTTTTTTTTTTTAAATTTCTCTATATAAAAAGAAAACAAACCGCCTTTCGCAAAGAAATGCATGGATCTTCCTTCATACGAAATCATAGCATTCGTAACGATTTTCTTTTAGATTTCATGCAAAGAATGCAGATTTCAAATAAAAAAGAAGTGAAACTTATCTGAAAGTGACCATGGCACCTAATATCATCGATTCTAGTTGCGAGACAGCTACTTTAGACCATTCCATTTTCGACTTAACAAATACATTGGATAAAAACAGTTCTCTCTTAAAAATTTGACTTCCGTAACGGTAATTCAGGAATGTTTTTGCATTGAAGGTATTTTTTTTTATTATATAGGGAGCGAAATGCTTCATAGTTTTGATTAACATCTTAAAACAAACGTTAACTTTAACTGTTGCCGAGAATTTTAACTTATATTGCTGGAAATTAACTTCCGTAACGGTCGCCCGCGTGGCGCAGTGGTTAGAGCGTCCGCTCTAGAGTCTCGGAGTAAAGAGTTGATCCTTACGTCGCGGGTTCGAATCCCACTATGGGACATGGAAACCGGTCCTTCGGATGAGACCGTATAAACCGAGGTCCCGTGTCGCAGTAGGTGCTGGCACGAAAAAGATCCCTCACTGCTCAATGGCCGTAAGTGCCGGACAAAATTTGCAGCTCTCCACTGGCAAGTAGTGGCGTCTCCTTATGAGTGAAAAATTCTCGAGAGGGACGTTAAACAACATACAAACAAACAAAAACTTCCGTAAAGATTAACTTCCGTAACGATATTTTTCCCGAAATTTTAACTTAATATCGGATTCATGCGAGGCTTCAAGAATCATACTTAAGCGGTTTGTACTGAACATCAGAAAACGAAAAAAAATGGTCAAATTCAGCTTTCATTAAAAAATAATAAGAGTTGTTAAGGCATTAACTTCCGTAACATTACCTTAAACTCAATGGTATATTGAAATTGTTGTAAAAAGTTAACGATACCAGATTTGTAGACAATTCTTTGTTTTTCAAGTTCACTAATATGTCCTTTAGAGAATTATGATGTTCAATTTGCTATTTGAAACAATTATATTTTGTTATGTTTTATACCCTGAATTGGTCCTTTTATCGTAGAATGACTGTTAAGTAATAGAGAATGGACCCTTTTTCAGTACCGTTTAAATACAGAATGTATTACCAAATTCTTGTCTGTTGGTAATAGTAAAAACACTGGTGGATATTTCTAATTCAAAATCACGTTAAACAACACCTTAATCAGCATAAATTTTAAACAATTGGAGATTTTTAAATGCCTATAGATACACTAAATCCGGAAAAGTCGTGACGAATCTATTTGAGTTTCATCTATTTAAATCAGGGGGAGGAGAGATTTAAATCGGCACTTGAATAATCTGGTGGTGGATCATCGAAGGGCGCTTTTGCCGAAAAATACGTCTTGCATTATTTTATCTATAAAAAAAAATCAAATGAAGCTGTGTAGTTGTATGTAGCCATAGTGATCAAATTGAGAATTTTGCTGGATTGCCTTTGAAATAATACAATAAATATTAACATTACTTTCTTTATCAATTTAAAATTACAAAAGGGTACCGTATAAGTGGAATTTTTAGCGAGACGCAAATTTAGCGATATATCCTAAAAAAAAATTGGTATATACTTTTAGCGAGAAGTAATTTTAGCAATTTTGTAAAGTCAGGAATGATATTTACAACCGACACAGGTTAAATTGTTAGTGGTATTCAGTTTTAGCGATCTCAAAACCCCCGCTAATAATGCAAAATTGAATCCTTGCTAAAAATTCTGCTTATACGGCTACGGGTATTTAGGGGTAAAGAATGAACTGTTTTTCTGTACTACCACTTACATTCAATCCGATTCATCATTGCATGATTTCCTTATAATATTCAAACAGACTATTTCTTTTCAATCAAAAAATATAATTAAGCATTATTTAAAAATATCTGCGTGCTTGCATTTTATAAAAAATGAAATTCCATTAACAAATAATTATAGTTATAAATTGAATTAAAATCAAAATTCGCACAATGCCTCTCGAGAAGTTCGTAGGGCCATGTACAAAAAGAGAGACAAACTAAAGGGAGGACTAAAATTCGCGTCACAAAAGCAAAAGGTTTCTAAATCTTTTGTACATGTAACAATTTAAAATAGTATAGCATATATCAATTGTACTACTGGACATAACGAAAATAATCTTGCAAAACACATTGATTTGGGGGTAAGGACATGCTTTGAATTCTAAATTATGCCACCTCGTCCTCAGTTGATTGGGGTCCTATACAAAAATGTAGGTGTAACATTTCCCTTCATTATTCGTAATTTTTATTATAGGATTGACTGACGTGTATAAATTATTTTGTACAACGAGAAAAATTAATGAATCTATAAAACGAATTGCACTCTTCACGAAAGCCGATGGGTTTTTTTTAAACAAGATGTGTTTGTGAAACAGTGATACCCCCTTATGGCGAAGGTTAGTTTTTCAAACGCAAGTCAAACTCCAAGGTCAAAGTCAAGAGATCTGTAGAAGTATGTCAAGGTCAAAAGTTCAAAATTGTTGGTATCCAAAGGAAGGTCTTGTCACAAGAATATACCTGTGAAATTTGAAAGCCCTAGTGCTAACTGTTCAAAAGTTATGGCCAAAGTTAAAGTTTTTAAAAGTTGGTCAAACTTTAAGATCAAGGTCAAAAATATTTACACCCATGGAAAAGTCTTGTCACGATGAATACACATGTGAAATATGAAAGCCATAGCACCAACTATTCAAAAGTAAAGGCAAAGGTTAAAATTAGGTAATTTATGGCAAAAGTGGGTCAAACTCCAAGGTCAAGAGGTCAAAATATTGGTACCTTAAGGAAAGTATTGTCACAAGGAATACACATGTGGAATATGAAAACCACAGCTCCAACCAATCAAAAGTCATGGATAGGGTTAAAGTTTTTGCGGGCAAACAGACAGACAACTAGACAGAGACACGGGTGGACAGTGCAAAAACTTTATATACCCGAATCTTCGATTACGGGGCCATAAAAAGTTTGCTATTTGGTTTTTTTTTTAAGATTCATTTCTCGATTAACAAAATAATTAGTCCCCTACCGGTGAAAACGGAGGGGACTATAGGTTTCCTCTGATTCTGTCCGTCCGTTTGTCTGTCTGTCTGTCTGTCTGCCTGTCAGTCTGTCCCACTTGGTTTTCCGCACTTTTTTCCTAAACGCTTGCAGATATTGAGCTGATTTTTGGTATGTGAGTGTATCTTGATGAGATACAGACCAAGTTTGCATTTCGTTCCGCTTCATTGATTTTTGACGGAATTATGACCTCTTCAATTTTTAAGGGTTTTCCGCAATTTTCTTCTAAACGCTTGCAGATATTGAGCTGATTTTTGGTATGTGACTTTACCTTGATGAGTTACAGATCAAGTTTGCATTTCGTTCCACTTCATTGACTTTTGACGAAATTATGGCATTTTCAATTTTTAACGGGAACCAGATTACACTTGCTGGTAGGGGACTAGTATTGCTAATGCAGTACTCTCAGAATGCTTGTTTATAAAGTCAATGCTTATAATTCCATTTCAGTGACAAACATGCTTTTTTACATGTACATATTCATTATTTATTGTGCACGAAATTCATATGCCGACAGCTGCGTAGACATACATCGATTGGAAATTTACATGATTCTCGGGAACGGTTCCAAATGCCAGGAGTACACCAGGCAGGTATAATTCTCCAAAAGTTATAAAAATTAATAAGAACTCTCTGTTGCATTATTGTCTGTATAATAATAAGTTTACCAACTTCCAATACGAAAGTTATGAAAATCTGAACATGTAATTTTCAAAGTGATTGCAACATAAAGCAGACATGCAGACACTTGCTTTGTTTTCAGTAAACAATCGATCAATGGTCGCACGTCGAGTATCAAAAAGGAATATCTCCAGGTTTAAATTAATTTCAAGAAATTGACTGGCTTGTTAATACGCATATGTACATGTTCAACCTGATTGTTAGCTAACACCCTCTATTTGCAGACGAAATACTGATAATCAAAATGCAGAATAACAGCAAGCTCAAGAAAATGTCAAGAAAATCTCAACATGTCCCTTTTGTATAATTTTTTTTATTAGCTACAGAATCAGTTTTATTCCCGGTTCTACTTTGAAATTATGCAAAAGTTGGTGTACTTTTGTTACATGAAGTATATGGAAATAACGAACAGTATTCAAGCTCAAAAGTTCATTTAAACAATACAAATCAGGAGCAGAGCAAGCACGGACCTCTAAAACATCAGACGTGGGATCAGGTGCCATTGGATAGGGAGCATCCCCTGCCAACCGGTCACATCTGCCGTGTGCTCCTTGTCATGATTGGGAAATTACGGAAAAATCCTTCGTCAATTCAGTGTTAAATAATGGCCTAACAATTAGTATGAAAAACGTCAGTCAGCATTTGACTTAATGATAAATTGTATTTGCTAAAAAGGTCATTGTATCGACCATAGAACTTGCTAAATGACGACTTTAAACGGAATTGCTGATATTCTTGTTTCATCAACTTGTTTTTCAATTACTTATTAACACGGGACCTCGATTTATAGTTTGATAGTGAAATAGTAAATATTGATATTAAGATGGTGCTTAAAAATGTTTTATTGAGGGCAAAACACATTATCTAGCAAAACATTAATAGATCTGCAGGTGCAAAATATTACTATGTCTTTGGCAATGTGAATATAACATTATTAATATTGAGCTTTCTAACCTTTGATATATTTAGGAGCTAAATATGTGGTTACCTAAAAATTTTCAGGACACAGACAACCTGAGTAAAAAAAGTAATTCACAAAACCAAGGACAAATTGCGTGTTCTTCATGTCGACACAGAAAAAATTAAATAACCTAGAATATGCCTCAGTTGATTAAAAATTATAAATATTAATTTGTTGATAAATAGAATACTGAAGTAAATAAAAACAGTACTTTAAAATCTTTTTTCATACTATCACAGAAAATATTCATGAAAGACAAATTTAAAGAAAAATATATCAAATTAGAGTACAATGAAAAACAACAAAATAATTATAATATATAAACCAATGCAAAATATCCAATGGAATCTAATATGGTGAGAAACTTTATACAGACGCATTACCATACCATACTGTATTATCAAGCTTTCATGGGTTTTTTTTCGAAAAAAGTTTGATAGTTTTTAATTTTTTCCCAACAAAATTAATAATATTTGTAGTAATCTTTTGCTAGAATACTATCTCTCAGAAACTTTCACAGAACTCAAAATGCAACTATTTCACCGTTGAACTCAATTTCTACAAAAGAACATATAAATAATCAGCAATCAGAGCAAATTTCAAAACAAATCAAAGTTGAAATCTCTAAATCATTTTATTGCTTCTATCAATTACTTGTAAATCATCTAAAATAATTCAAAAGCATATTTCACCTTTAAGAGCATTAAACCTCTCAATAGCTCCATCTACATCCATTGTATTGTTCGCAAGAGATGATTTCCAATACAAACGCAGATATTTCTGCTGAAAGACATTGGGTAATATGGCAGGTATCTAGAAGGAAAAATATCAATTGATTTGATTTCCTTTTCTCTTCAGCAATAAAGTGATAACTCTAGAAACTTTAATCAAATATCAATATTTTGAATCAGTAATATATCTTGATTGTTTGTTCTGCTGAATATTGTTGTTTAAACAGTTTAACAAATCTCATTGTAAATCTGCTGCACATATTTTAGCTGACAAGATTTCAACCCTTAGTTTCGCACCATTGAAAAATTGACCCTTAACCTACCATACGTTCTTGCCATCAGAAAACAATGCTTTTATTCATAATGAATTTTTTTCTTCTTCACAATTTGGAATTTTGACTATTGACTTAGGGCATGTGTCTGAAACTACGTTTTAATTAGTTTTAAAAAGAAAACAGATCTCGATGAGCTGCTAAGTTGAATCTTTGAATCTTTGATATTGCATAAAATGTACTCTTAATGTTAATTTTTTTTTTTAAATAAAAAAAACTTTAATAATTTTTCTATGAAAATAACTTCCAAAACTAGTCATAATAAAAATGTCAATTTGTATCTGTATATTTATCTTTTCAAACAAGTATGGTATACATTTGAATCAAATTTACTTTCAAAATGAAAGAGAGATAATCTAAAAACAGCTATTTTTGTATAGCCTAGGCATTTTTGGTATGAAACTGTCTCTGACAGATACCTCATCATCCCTCATGATCGCTGGCTTATCATCTTTATAAAAGTAAACGTTTTTCATAGGGTTTCTCGCTTCACTTCCAAAATCAAAGGAGACCATCTGTAGAAAATATCCCAGTCACATAAAAAAAAATCAAAGGCATTCAATTTATACTGTGTTCATGAAAAAAAAAATCAGTCTTTATTTTATGATTACACATATAATCAAGAAGAATTTTTTCGTACCTTAAGATAAATTTCGTCTCTTCTCAACAGGTCTTGGATAAATGTTTCATCTTCATTTTTTATTTGTGATCTTTTTTCCTGATTTTAGATGAAAAAAAAATATCAAAGATAACTTGTCATTACACTGTAATTATTTCTATTACATAAAGAACTGCTGATATTTTAAAGAAACAAATGATAATGTGAAAAAGAAAATAATTAGAAAGTACTAAGCATTTACATTTTTATAGCCTGAAATCATTAAATAAAAGATTTGACTGACAGTAATTGTTATTTCAACATTTCAAGAGTTAAATATGAATTAAATGGGTAAAATATATACTTTTATGCTTATTTTTCTTTCTGCCACACATTTGTAAAGATCTCGTCGAAATATTCTGTCGATAATCTTTTTAGCCTTATTTATGTCTTTTTTATCATCACCATTATTGTTTTCAAGACGAATTTGATGAATGATGTCATCTGTCACTAAACTATATGCTTCCATATCATTGATTGTCTCGGACAATTTCACTGTTGTTCCATTCTTACCACTGTAAAAAATGGAGAAACTTTAAATGAAATAAAACTAACACAATATTTTTAAAAAATGTTAACAGTAACAAAACAGTAACAAAACACAAAAAGAAAGATCCTTCTTGTTACACAAAGTATGCAAAAAGATATATTTATTTGAATAGGGAGACTATAAGTAACTTAAATAGAGTTCTGTAACTTGCAATCTACTTGAAGGTCTTTAATTATTAAAGTCATATTTAATAACATCAATTCCATCAAACTCTATAGATACAACATTAGAAACAATATAACTATCTGAGAAAGAATGTACATTGTAACATACGAATAACAAACCTATAGACCAGTTTTTCATTTGCAAGGCAAAGGGCATCTGCTACCCTGTCCAAATATAAATATAAAATAAAAAACATATTTGACAGAAGTCCTTTGTAAACACTGAACAGAAAGAAATAGTCTACCAAGTGAATTTAACATACTTATCGGGTTTTGCAATCTCTTTACTTCATGCAATCTTTTAAAATATTGAATAATCGAATTTATTTTTTTTTTTAATCCTTATGTGAATTCAAAAAACATATATACATTATCTCTACTGCTTTTGTAACCGGATGTTGATAAGCTCGGCGGTGCAGGGTATAGCGAGCATGGTACATATCAAAGATGTTCATATATTCCTAAAATAAAGTGTAGATTATCATTATCACTGGTTTATGACAAATAATATGCATTATCAAATTTGGTTCCATATATGATTTACATCAATGTCAATTCTGCTAATAATTAAAATTGATGAAACAAATATCAAACTTAGTTATAAAGACATTTTTTACTGTTTTAGGGAATGAAACGTGGAATTCTTCGCCATGTTTAATGACCCGAGCAAGCATAATGCTTCGCATCGTCTGGAAGTTATGCTTCAGGCCCAGCATGTGACAATCTCTAGAGAAATAATCCCATTTGTCTACGTCAATGCTATTTTCGTCGTTTGCCACGATCTGAAGATTAAAAAAAAGTAATTGTTAAATTCGTTAAGAACCATGTTATTATTAGTTCGTGTTCAGGTTCTATGTTTGAATTTAAGTTTAGTCATAGCATTATAATAAGGTTTTTACACCTCGTAGAGGAAATGCTTCTTATCTTCTCTGCCAGAATATAGTCCATCTCCTTTCTGGTAAAACAAAATCCATACGCTAATTTTAGAATAACAAAATATATAAATTATAACAATCGTAAATTTTCGGTGAATTTATTTGGCATTGTGATTATAATTCTAGTGTGTTTTGAAACTGTGAACCATTTATATTTTTAATCAAAAGTAATTGACGAAAGAAAGGAACTAATCCCATAATATTATCAAAAGCTTCTACCTTGCAATCAATGTTTACAGTGCAAAAAGACAAAAGAAAATGACTTCACATTATTATAACCATATTCTTAGTAATCTCTAGTACATACTCCAATGATTAAACTTTTGATAAATTGTCTTTCCTCTGAACCCTCTCCGAGATCGAGGTTAAAATTATCCTTTAATTTCTTCAGATAGTCACCGTCAAAATTATCAAAAATACGGTCCAACATTTGTACAGATGCATGCTCGTGCTGAAAAAAAAATTTCAAATTATGAAAATCATTATTCTCAGATGAGCTTATAAAACGCAGATGATATCTGGAAAGATTATTTTTAACTACTCTTTGGGAAAAAACGCGTACTTGAGAATGCAAAACTCCTGCATTTAAATAAGCTACAAAAATTACTTTGTAGTTAAGTCATAAATTTAAAAAAGTTATGAGAGTTTTGTTTGAAGTACATATTATGTATTTGCGGACACACACTTCAATCAAATTTGCCTAGAATCTCTTATTTGTACTAAGTCTTATGCAATTCAGACAGAATTTATAGCTCTGAAGTAGCGTTTTAAAAAAGTTTTTACAAAATATTTGAATTTTTTTCCATGAAATAATGGGTTCACCTATTCTGAAAATCGGAGAACGACAAAATCTTTTTATGGTATGCACTTGGTACGGAAGTATTCAAGCAAATTGTTTGACGAATTTATCCTATCGTCACCTTTCGTAAATATATTTATATATTACAGTATGAATACCTTCCATTTTCTCTGTTTATCGTCCTCCACTTCTTTAGTATCATGCTTTTGTTCTCTTTCCTTTTGATTATATTCTTTTATTCTTTTTGAAATCCTCGGTATAAAATCCTTCTCAAAGACATGTGAAAATATTCCATGACCTAAAAAATCACAACCAATCAACGATTACTTTATAATGAAATGTGAAAATAAGGAACAATGATCATTCACAAAATCCATTTAAACAAATCATGAGCAGAGCCAAAACGGAACTCTGAAAACAGAGGTGGGACCAGAAGCCATGTAGGAGCAAGCATCCCCTGTCAAGAGGTCACACCCCCAAGTGATCCTTGTCATGTCCGGGCAAACAAAAATCCCGTAGACAATTCAGTGTGAAAATAATGGCCTTACAGTCTTTATGAAAGACGTAATAATAAATGACATGATAGTTGAAAATCTTAATATTTGTGAGTTGAACAGAGAAAAAATGGAAAGTAAGAGTTCTGTTCATTTGCCCTGTCTATAACTAAACAACATACACTTAATTCAAGGGGACGGGAGAATAAATTTTGTTGCTAAATAAACAAAAAAAAAATCAATTGTTATCGCCTCTTGTACCTAAATCATGACAAAGTCCTGCGATCTCCACACAAAGTATATCTCTGTCTGTTATGTCAATGTCGTACTCTGTATTCAAATTCTCTCTCAGCATCCGGACGAGTTTTCCAGATAGATATGATGTCCTATAACAGGTATATAGAAAAATAATTATCAAAATATTAGTATACATTATAATATATAAAAGGTAAAACTAATAATTTTCACTTCGAAAATTAAGAAAAAGAAGACGAATTTGATGGATAGATAGACTGGATGAAAAGACGAAATGAACGGATAGATGGGTGGACGAAAATATGAAATGGATGGATAGATGGATTGGATGAACAAATGGATTAAATGAATAGAAAAATGTGATGGATGGATTATACGAAAAGATGGATTGGTGGGATAGATGATTTGGACATAAAGAAGAATTCGATAGGTAGATGGATTGGACAAAAAGACGGATTGGACAGATACACTGTAGATACCCAATCGAGTGCTCAAATCGTGTATGACATGCTCCAGGATAAACAAAGGAACATCCACCGAGTTGCTTGATGTATCTCAGCCGCTGGAATTCGGGAGTGTCGATTATTTTTATACATATTGAATGAAGTTTTATTGGGCCCCATATGGAATCGTTGATAATCTACATGAAATAAATACATTTCTTACTTAACAATGCTTTTAATAAAAAGAGTCAACAAAGTCCTGTATTTTTTAATTATCTGTGGTTGTTTCACATTATGACATAATGGTTCATGTATTCTTTTCCTTTCATTATAAGAGAGTTTGTCAAATCAGTTTAGAAGTAAGTTTTATTTCTTTTACAACAATCGATGTTAACTTATTTGACACTCAACTGTTCACTGAGTAAGACAATAGGCAAAATTGCCGAAATGAAGGAACTAGTAAAATCAGAAGAATTTATGTAAAAATACCTTGTCTTTCACCTTCTTTTTCATTTCTGTAAGAACTGAAAAACAGAATATGTTTAAGCATTATAAGCATCAATTAAGACACGTTTACAAAATACCGGTTACTTTTATCCTGCAATCAAATGCAAGAAAATCAAAATCTATGACCAAAAACAAATTTTACAGATTAGAATTACTTCGAGTAGCATCAATCTGCAGAGCTTTTTACAATTGTTTTCATATCTAAATTATCTTTCATCCAACAAGCTAACAGTAATCTTTAAAAGCTACAGCAGAAGTCAGCTCAAAAGATTTGAAACGTTTAAAACATTAGTATGGGTATGAAATAAAAAATTATTGAAAAGAACATACTTTAAATGAAATTTAGAAATTAAAATTTATGATTATACATCTACCTTCATTATTTCTTTATTCTTTGTGAAGAAGATTGGTCTTGTATAGAATATATGCTTTAAAACAAATAACTTGACCTTGTGGTAATATATTAATTTTAATGGTGCTATAGTTTTTATTATCTATAGTTAATACCAACCAAAAAACTTTGAAATTCCTTACAATTAAGGTCAAATATCATCAAACAACCAGTCCCATGTAAACACACCCACTACTCAAATATCAAATCAAAATAGATCCCAGCACATTTTTACCATTATTATATGCTTTACATATTTTTATCTTTTTTGTCTTCCACTTTCATTTATGAATAAGTATATTATTATTATACTTGTACATCTGGACTGAATGTATATATGCTGTAAATATTTTACATTGTCCCCATGTACCATATATTTAGATGGTTTTGAGTGAATAAATGAACTTGAACTTGATCAAAAGTATATGGGTATTTTTTATTTTTGTTAGTAAATTAGCAAACCAGGCAGTAAAAAAAAGCAAAAACAAAACAAGAAAAACAAAAAGATTGAGGATTCTTAGTAAAACAACATGACTTCTTTTGTCGGGGGGGGGGGGGGGTTATATCTAACTCTTTAGAAAATGAAGTTCCTAAGAACCGTACGATTTCTTACCTTTAAATGAATAAAATCTTCTAGGAGATTATTCAGTACAAAGTCTATCTTTCAACAATACAAGTAAAATGTTAATATCAAGATATCTTGTCATGGAAAGCAAAAATGTGTATCATGATTTAGCAATTTTGATTGATTTCTAATTAAAACGAATAAAAAAAAACCGTATTTCTAAGCAAAATGATAAGAAAACATACACATTAAAATATTTTTTTTAAAGTAAAAGTGTTCAATATTACCTTTTTAAAATTTTGTAAGCAATATCTTTTGCAAGTAAAACTTACAACAGAACTGTTTACTTTTCTTATCACTAAATCATTCAGATATGTAAGTTGGGTTTTACACAACGAGTTTGAACATATCCGTCTTCTTATCAGAAAATGGTCTTAAATTAAGGCTTCCAAATCTACAAGCTTTAATAAAATTACGTATAGTAATACTATGAACAATAACGTTTTATGATGATTAAAACCAGACAATTTATGGTCCTATTGTAAACCCCAAACCCTCCTTACTGAAATCCAAGAGTTTAGAGTTTGATCAACTTTAAAAGGATACAGACTTCTGTATTTAAAATGTTTGACAAAATATTTGTTTTAAATAATATAACTTTTGAACATGGTGAAAATTTCTTTCTAAACTTGGCTCCATAGTTCATTTTAATTTATTACTGATGAATTCATTTCATCTATAAAACTCAATTTTGCTTACGATTTTCTATCAGGATCCAGACAATCAATAATAAAAAATATGTTTGCCATATATTGTAGAGATTAATATCATTTTGACATTTCATTTGTTGATCGTAATTAGAGATAATAGGTCAAGATCAAGAAGAATCTTAGAGATATTAACAAATCACAGAGAAAAGTTAAATTTTGCATGCATTTTCAATGACATTGAAATTAACACCAGCAATTTTTCACTCCCTGAAACTGTTTGTACTATATTAATTGAGGTTTGATCTTTGATATATTTGCATATATTTAGTGGTGTTGATTTTACTGAAAAAGGTGAAGGTAACGAAAAGTGGTCTCTTTTAGAAACCCCTTCAACAATACATATTGTGAACAGGGCGAAAGCACAGACCCCTGGAAACACCAAAGGTGAAATCAGGTGCCTAAGAGAAGTAAGCATCATCTGTTGACTGGTCACTGACGCCAGGAAGATCTACACTAATCAGGTAACCGTATACGAAATAACCGTAGACGAATTTAGTGTACAATTGTCTACCAATTGGAATAAAACAAAAATAAAACAAAATTCGATTTATGATATGTTGTATTCACAGACTAGGTCATCTTTACGAACACGGGTTTTGAGAAATGCTAACTTTAAGCAAGATGTTGAATGCCCCGTAACATTTACTTATTTCTCAATAGCTTGCCTCTGTTTAAAAATTGAACGTGTTCAGAGCATGCTTTTGCGAACACAATCGGCTGGGAGACATAAACACCATTAAGTTAACAGGTGATAGTAGAATGTTAATACATAAGTAAGGGAAGTTGACGAGGTCATCCCTTGTGTCCATGGTCATTAATTTATATCGTCATTAAAACATTAAAGATATGAAACACAGTAGTAGTATTCAAGTTTTCTAAAAGGTTGTTGGGGGTTTTGAGAATCCACATTTGGTTTACACCACTTCATAAATTAGCTTTAATACACTAGTCTGATGTTTCTTTTTCTCAGCAGTTAATATTTTTAAGAGGCGTAGACAGTCTTGATATAACATTTTCTCGACCCTGCAATATATGTTTGTTTGTAAAGATTTTGATGAAATTTTGGAATATACCCTGGTAGTAAAGGTGCCGTAAATTAAGTTCACTTAAATTTTTAAGTTTTAGATCTAAAATGTGATTTTGAAGAATTTCGTCTTTCAAACGGAGTACGTGTCAATCCCTTTGTTTGTTAAATAAAATGTGAGCATAAGTTGAATTATCAGACGTGGAATTAAAGCCAAGTTCTTCAAGTTGTATAGCTGTAATAATGAGCTTTTAAAAGAAAAACTATATTGATAAAACCTTTGTCAGCTGGCACAAAAGCATGTTCAGCCTTTCCTGTTCTATATTTTCACGTCCACTTGATTGAAAACGGAAGAATAGTTGGTAATCATTTTTGCTTCTTAACTCTGACGAAAGATACCGATTTTCAAACTTCATGACAACATGATTTGTTCAATAAGAGAAAATTGATATTTTTTCTCAGATAACAAAAAATGATATTTCTTTTCAAACCCTCATTTATAATGAAACAATAAACAAGTAATCGATATAAAGTGAACTATTACTTCATCAAGGCTAATCCAAACGATGTTGCCACTTAAATTGTTTTCCATGGCCTATCTTTTTCTAATTTTCCTGATAGTATCTGATAAATATTATAAAAAAACAGAGCAAAGCACAGACCTCTGGCAACATCAAAGGTGAGATGAGATACCATGTAACAGAAACTCCACCAGTCAACCGCTTTGAGCTTTTTTTATGACAAGTTATTTCTCCGTGGGCGATTCTTCAATTTCCTGCTACATTGCGAGTAGTCTGTATATGGGAGGCATTCTAACTGTCGTGATGACCTGTCCTGAGACACACATCATTCTAAACCTCGCAAAACTCACTGATTATTGTTTACATATTTCTTTATTGATAAAACTCATGACGTCTGTGGTATAAATGAACATGAATATTTGTTAATTGATAAATGAGTATCTTAGTGTTCTTTGAACCCGAGTTTCAGGTTTTAGAATGACATGTTGGTCAACACACTACTCACTGTAAATATCGTATTAAAAGCAGTTTTCTAAAAGGTATGTTAAAATCTTACCTTTCAATTGCATACTTCTTCAGCATATTTAAACAAAGTTACATATATGTTTCCCTAAAGCATTTTCACAATTTACTCTGTTCCATTCGAATTCACATTCTACTTTCGTTTTACTTCAGCGGATAATATACATGTTGATCTTCATATTTAAAAATAAAGAAAAAACAGGAAAAGAAGTGTTTGTAATTCAACACACTTTTCCACAAAATGTCTCCAAAAGTTGTGATGCAACTATTAGGTGATCGATATTGTACTTAATACGAAGTTTTAGTGGACAGAAAAATGTAATTGTTCTTTTTTTTATGCATACATTATCGTCTGTAAAAAACGAATGCTGATCCCGATCGAGTTGATTTAGAGCCGCGTTATTCCGTGCATCACTCTTATTAGAAAAATATTTTAATCACTTTATCAGACTTCATTCATGACATTTTACTTTGTGATAGAACACTGTGATTGAGATCGCATTTATGTATTAAGGTTTATGGGAAACACACAACACACCCCACTTTTAACATTGATATTCTCAATATTTGAAGATACGCTTACATGTTGAATTTTTTCAAAGGTTTTTTTTTGTTTTTAATTTCAGCATAACTGATTAAAAAGATGTGTGTAAGCACCACGCTTTCTTCTACAAATTTTAATCCAAAATCAGATATGATACAGAAATTTGATTGTAAACAAGGAAAAACTTCCTTGATAACAAACTAAGTTTCTTTCTGGTCAGTCTGTTTTAATGACGTTAGAGTGCATGTGATAGTTTATACAATTTATTCATTTATTTATCCATCTATTTTTGTGCATATATATATATATATATATATATATATATATATATATATATATATATATATATATATATATATATATATATATATATATATATATATATATAAAATATCTGTCTGTCTGTGTGATATGTTACAGTTAATACAGTTAATATGGGTAATTAGGAATACCTGAAATTCCTATTCTGCAAATGTAATACGTGTGATCACATTTACTGTTTTCAGTTTGGAAATACATGTATTTACTGAATTTTCAATACTTTTTACACGTATAAAAAATTTACTGACTCCGTTTCTGATGAGATGATTTTAAGTTAAAATCATAAAATATTAACAGATCCACGGCAAATTTAATGTTTACCTTCCACGGTAAATTTAATGTTTACCTTCCCAACGTATACCTAGTGAGTAGAGTTCAATTACTTGTTGTACAAACAGTGGTCTTTAATTGATTCACTTTTCATTTAAAATATTGCAATTGATGATAAGAAGCTTTTTACTTGATATCAAATTGATATTTTGTCAAACTTTGATTGAAAAGAAATATTAAGGAGGAATGCTAGAATCAAATTTTAAATTAATTTAATAAGTTTTTAAAATATTCCTTTATTAGTTTATTGAGTCATTTTTATAAATATTTTGGAATTAAAAAAACTAAAACCGCTTACCGACTTTTCTTTACATGTTTTATTAGGTACTCACACTGTGCTACTATGCATTTATGAACAGGAAATTTAAAACCCTAAGCATCTTAATTGTCTCTAGAGATTGTCCAAAAAAATTTAAAGTATAATGCAATAGAGCATTTGTCAGTATGTCAGTGATGAAACCACCGTTCACGGTAGCTCAGTCGGTAGAGCGCTCGCTCCGTGATCGGGAGGTCGTGTGTTCGAATCTCGGCCGCGACTGACCTAAGTCGATAAAAAAAATGGGTAGCAACTGTTCCTTCGCCATGCGCTCAGCACATTGAAGTGAAAGTTGCGGGTCCTTCGGATGAGACCTTAAAAACCGAGGCCCCTTGTCACGACAAGCGTTGGCACGATAAAGATCCCTTACTGCTCAATGGCCCTGAGTGCCGAGTAAAGGTCAAAATATGAAGCCCTTCACCGGTATATGGTGACGTCTCTATATGAGTGAAAAATTCTCGAATGGGAAGTAAAACAACATACAATCAATCAATGATAAAACCTTCGTTTATAAAAATTCCTCTTTAAATGGAATTTTAGAAAGACGGCACACTGAATGTTGCCCAAAATCGGAAATTAATCTACAATGACTGTCAGATTTGTAGAAAAATTCTAACAGAGTACTGTTTTAAAAGCATGCATACTAGTATTTATACACTCATTGAATATTTTAATACAAATGTATAGTCATCCTGCTTAGTTCAGTAAAACGTGTAAAAAAATGGCTAAAATTTTCAGTAAATACATGAATTTCCTAGCCTATTTAGTATTAAAACATTTTTGTGACGTTTTTCTTTTGTTTCTACAGTCTCATATTTCAAAGAGTATACTAGCTATAGTCCAATATTATTTTCAGGAGTACAGTATCATATCTAATATTGTACTCCAGAATAATACTGGACTGTGTGAAACAAAGGATGACATCACCTAGCTTTTATAGAAAGAATGAATAAGGCAACAAATAGACAAAAATTATGCATTTTATATAGAAATCAACATCTCGTAATCAACATCTCCTAATCCAATTCAAGCTTTGTAGAATCCAGTGTAATCTATATGGAAATTAACATCTCGTAATCCAATTCATGCAACGAAACTTCCAAAGTAGGAATGTCCCAGAAATCAGGTCCCAGAATTAAATTCATGTAAAGTGGTCCATTGAAGAATGTTAGCATTTAGGAGAAGAAAAAGCGAAATGCAGAGAAGTTTACACTCGATCTGTAAATGTATCCCATACAACTCCGATTTTTCTTTCTTAGAAAATTTAATTTCAATAAATATTTCCAAATTAATTTACGTAAAGATGTGGTGTTTTCAATATCCAAGGAACAAAAGGCGCTTTCCTGGAATATTTGCCTACTGGTCACTTACAATCTTCATCCGTTAAAAAAAGGATTCTTCACAATACTCTCAGAATCGCTCAATGTTACGAAAGTGCCCAGCTCTTTATAAAGCATCCGTAGAGTGCCACAACGATAAATAATATATGATTGAGGTTCAGTAAGGGTTTTTAATTCAAAAACTATTCATCCTTTTGAAAGAAATCTCTTAAATCCCTAAGCACCCTATCCGTCTGGTTTGATCCCCCTCACCAGCATCGTATTATGACAATAGCCAATACCAAATTGCATTTCATTTATTTATTTATTTTAATTTTTTTAATTTATTTTTTAATGGTGATTTGGGATATCTTTTTAAAAACAATTTTCTCAATATTCTAGCATAAATAAATTAATATTAAAGATTCAGGACTAGTTTTAGTATAAAAAAATATTTATTTTTAACACTTTAATATAAATTTTACTCTTAATTCACACAAATTAAACAGAAATAATGGATTGAAATTTTAGGGCGAGACACCCCCTGGACAACGGGCTGAGACAGCTCTAGATATCAGCCCTGAGGGCGAGACAGCCCTAGTTCCAAGAGGCTGTCTCACCTAGTCCGAAACGCCTGTGTCAGGGCTGATACACTACTAAGTATAATTATGATATAATATGCGATCTCATTTTCTCTATTAGTATTCTCCTTTGTGTTTGATACACAGTTTGTGTCACTTTATCCACTCATCATAAACATCTATATATTATTTCTTAACCAGATTGGAGACTATAAAACTAGTAAATGATTTTAAATCTTGTTTGTTTTTAAACCCCAAAATACAACTACTTCTGAAATATTCTGTGACGTCAGTCGTTCTTAAAAAAAAACGGTAACAGCCCAGATCAACTTTTCGTCGAAGATCTTCTTCCGACCCCCCCCCCCTCCCATCCCCACGAACGTGTTTTAAAAATGTACTACCGTCTGAAATTTTCTTGTTCTATTTGTAGACAGATGTCTGGCTTATCACTGGTTTACTATACATGTTTCATCAAGTATTTTTTGGGTATCTGTTGACGTTTTCCATATTCTACACATAATTTGACAAACTTGCACTGCTCCGTCGAATCACTCGACGTCATTTTTGCAGTTGTTTTCATAGGGAACACATCGGAGCAAATAGCAATATTTCCATTAATACTTCAAATATTATATCAATGGTTATAATAAATTCTTATGTACGATACATATTGATTTTATTTATTTGTCGTTTTAATAACATATTCCTGGAGAAAAAAAATCTCGATTATATACAACTTATAAAACAAAACAAAACAAATTAAAGAAAAAAGAAAAAACACCAGCATGATATAAAATGTTTTAATTTGTAGGAACAACAGAAATTCTATTGTTGGAAGCATTCACAGTTATTAGTCAAAGTTACTGATATAAAAATAGTTGATTTTTGGAGACTCTATCATTTGCAGTGATGACTTTGATTTTTTTCCTGAAATAATTTGTAATACCCGCTTGGCCGCATAGTACGTCAACCAAACACGGGTAACGTCAATATCTAGGTGGAAAGTGTATAAGATCCTTATGATTTGGGAGCATTAAATTTTTGTTTTCATATTTTTAAATTAAAAGCACATGCACGTAATTCAATACACTGACAGGTATAAAATAATAAAATGAAGGTAAATTTGATCTGGAAGTGATTTTTGGGAACGTAACTGCCGTGTACACTTTCAAAAAAAAAATGGACCTAAGGAAAAAACAGATAGTTTAAGGATTTTATTTTCTTTAATTTTACTACGAGTTTAAACTGCATATTCTAAAAAATAATTACTAACACATGTGCATTATTGTGTTTACCAGTCATAGCAATTAAAAATGACGTCATCGATACATAGTTCGAAACGTGCGGGCTGCGTGAAGTTTGAGGACGATTTTAGGGTACGGACGAATTTACGGTATACGACGATATATATATATATATATATATATATATATACATATATATATATATATATATATATATATATATATATATATATATATATATATATATATATATATATATATATATATATATATGAAATATATGGAGATAACGAACAGTATTCAAGCTCAAAAGTCCATTATACAATACAAAATAAGAGCAGAGCAAACACGGACCTCCAAACATCAGAGGTGGGATCAGGTGCCATGGAGGAGTGAGCATCCCCTGCCGACCGGTCACACCCGCCGTGTGCTCCTTGTCATGATCGGGAAATAACGGAAAAATCCGTCGACAATTCAGTGTGTAAATAATGGCCTAACAATTAGTATGAAAAACGTCAGTCAGCATTTGACTCAATGATAAATTGTATTTGCTGACAAGGTCATTGTATCGACCATAGAACTTACGAAATGATGGCTTTAAACGAGACAGCTGATATTCTTGCTTCATCAACTTATTTGTCAATAATTTACCTCGTTTTAGAAATTGTACATACGTAGAACATGCTCTTGCGTATCGAATTAACTGAGAGATATATACCCCGTATGCAGGTGATGAAGGTATATTGCTGCATAAGTAAGGGAAGTTGACGATTGAAAAGTTAAAGTCATCACGTTTATCATAAAGCTTGGTTGTTAGATTACCATTAACGTCTTTTCAAGTAAAATTTGCAAATATGAAACAGATGTGTCAGACTCTGTGGTATCTTTTATCTCAAGTTCACCAGGATATAACATAAGAATGAAAATAGCTATTGTTAATTGACAATACGTCGTCGATATATCTAAATGTCGAGTTGAACGCCACAGCAAGTGTTTTCTTCTTTTCACGTACGAGATTTTGGACAAATTCTGCTTCATATGAATACAAAAAAAGGTCTGCTAATAACGGGGCGCAATTGGTACCCATAGCAATTCCAATAGATTGTTGGAAGACCTGGTCTCCAAAAACCACATAGATATTGTCAATCAGAAACTCAAGCATCTTTTTAATGTCAACCTCAGAGTACTTCTGTGTACAATCAGAATGTTTTTTAACAAAATAATTTTGCAAATGACCATTGACAAGGTAAGTGTATTTACAAGTTCCATTTTTATTGAAAAAGCAGCTGTCAATGATATCAAAAAGCCTGGACTTTAATCTATCGTGGGGAATGGTTGTGTATAAAGTTGAAAAGTCGTAAGTTTTTAAGCTGTTGATTTTGGTAAAATCTTGTGATTTCAAATTTTCCAAAAGTTCCTTGGAATTTTTAATTATCCACATCTGATTTACACCACTTCTCGAATATATTGTTGCACAGTACTATATATATATATATATATATATATATATATATATATATATATATATATATATATATATATATATATATATATATATATATATATATATATATATATAAATTAGGGATGTTAATTTTGTCAATAATTCATATTCGAATATTCAATGAAAATATTCGAATATATTCGAATATTCGATAAAATAAATAAAATCTGTTTTATTCTAAATATGCATCATGAAAGGTTAAGCGTAGGTATACTTATATTGGAAGTAAAATTGTATGAAGACTGTTGTAGGTGTACAATAAGGAATTTCATTTGATATTTGTCAATGTTTGAAATAAATAATTGATTTAAATGTAGAAAAGTATAATTTTAACAAATGAAACATGTGTATTTATAGTAGCTCCATCTGAGGAACCAGTCGTCTTACCAAAGGCAAGATAGTCGTAACGGTATACTGTTCAGATTTCAATACGTGTAATGAATTACAATTATCTGCCTAATAAGAGATATGATTATAATCTAATAATTATATAATCTAATTATAATCTATAATTATAATATGATTATAATACAATGTAAACAAATATTTCAATAGACAATTTTCCTAGGTAATTAACTAATTTCCCGATAATGAATATAAAATTTAAGATTATGTTCAACCCGAGATAATCAAGTAATTTACACATTTATTCTGAAATTAAGCCCTTTACAATATTGATTACAGACTAATTCTATGGGACATCCATTCAATGATCAATTGATTTATACTCTTCACGCCTTTTAGACATTCTAAGATTTCATTTTGTTGTCCTCGATTCTAGATCCGATCATATCTAACTAAAAAACTATGAAAATACGTTTTGTATTATACATAAAGCATTATTGTACAATTCTTTAACACCTTACTCAAAACAAAATACATGTAATTTAGTAGATCTATAAGATAAGAAAGTAGTGAAAGAAATCAGACGATCGAAATTGATCGCTAGTAAATTAAACAGGGATAATCCAAGCATTGTTCTAATCAAAATTTATCAATCACAGTACTTCTTTTTATGGAATCTGAAAAACACCGAATATTCGAATCTTAAATTCATATTCGAATATCAACTCATCGAATGAATATTCGAATATTCGTTGCCATCCCTAATATATATATATATATATATATATATATATATATATATATATATATATATATATATATATATATATATATATATATATATATATATATATATATATATATATATATATATTTAATTTTGTGTGTGTGTGATTAGTGATTAAAAGTTTTCCTTTTTATATAACATTCGATTTTAGCCCGAGGTCACTTTATTTCAGCCCTAGGCCTGGGAACTGTCAAGCCGTAAACAGTCCATCAAAGGAGTAATCTTCTGGCTCCCGTATGCTGTTGCTTGGCAGATTCAGAAGATATATTGTATGTACTTTTTCTTGTGTACGTCCTCCAGGATGAGTTCTATGAAAGAACAACATTATATGTATTGGATGTGTATTGAAATTTTCAAATTAAAATATTTATTGTTCATCAAATTCTAAAAAAAAAAACACACACACACACACAAATGAAATAAATACAACAAAGTTATACATTCAAAGTATCCAAGTAAACGATTTTTCTTTTACGATACGTAATTTTAAAAATACAATTTTAATATGTTTATCATTTGTACATGCTTTCTTATCACACTAAATGTTTGTTTGTTTTAAAGTCCCTTTCGAAAATGTTCTCTCATTTTTAGATGCCACCATTTACTGGTGGAGGGCTGCAATGTTTTCCCTGTACTCGGCACTTATGGTTTTTGAGCCTACTGTGACACGGGACCTCGGTTATACGGTCTCTTCAGAAGGACCGGTCTCCGCGCCAAACATAGGATTCGAACACGCGATGTAAGGATCAATTCCTTACTCAGCAACTGTAGAGCAAACGCTCTAACCACTGCCCCACGCGGGCGACTCACTGTATATGAGCTTAGTAAATATTACATATCACGATTATTTTTCCAGTGCTTTTCATATGCTCAAAATTTACAATTTCTTAAGAGCATAATTTTTTTTTCAGTTAATATTTTATTTTTGTCCCCGTCATAGATTTGGACTCAAATAATTTTTGCCATGTCCGTCCGTCTGTTTGTCTCTTTAGCTGTCTGTTTTTCCGCAAAAACTTTAACCTTGCCCATTACTTTGTATTGGTTGCAGCTGGGGCTTTCATATTTCACAGGTGTATTTCTTGTGACAAGACCTGCTTTGAAAACAAACATATTTGAATTCTTGCAGTTTGATCCACTATTGCAAAATTTTACCAAACTTTAACCTTGGCCATAATTTTTGACGGTTGGTGCTAGGGCTTTCATACTTCAAATACATATTCCTTGTGATAAGACCTTTCCTTCGGTATAATGTAATATATAGAGAATAAAACATACCTTTTTCCATATCACATCCTATATCATCTGGAGACACCAATATCAGTCAGAGGGCCGAAGGCCTAAGGGCTGATATTGTTCGAGGGTTGATATACATGTAGGATGTGATGTGGAAAAGGGTATGTTTTAATATGTTTATTACATACTTAGTAATAAAAACCAGAACACATCAACTTGAGAAAAAAACAAATAATCATGCATTGACTACTGACACGTACGTAGCTTATCGTATCAAAGAACAGTTATTTCAATTTAAGAGAATGTGAATGAAAAAAAAAATGTGTATTATCACAAGTACTGTTTTTAAGGTTTAATTTACCAGGGGCGTAATATTGCAGGGCTGATAAGGCTATTATGATGTCAAGCATATCGCATATGCAAAAATCCTGTATTTATTACTTAGTATGTAATAAATGGAGATAACGAACAGTATTCGAGCTCAAAAGTCCATTCAAACAATACAAATCAGCAGCAGAGCAAACACGGACCTCTAAAACATCAGATGTGGGATCAGGTGCCATGGAGGAGTGAGCATCCCCTGCCGACCGGTTACACCCGCCGTGTGCTCCTTGTCATGATCGGGAAACCAAAACCGGAAAAATCCATAGACAGTTCAGTGTATAAAAAATGGTCTAACAATTAGTATGAAAAACGTCGGTCAGCATTTGACTGAATGATAGGTTGTATGTGCTGACAAGGTCATTGTATCGACCGAAAAACTTGCAAAAAGATGACTTCGAACGAGACTGATGATATCCTTGTTTTGTCATTTTGTTTATCAATAGTTTGCCTCGTTTTAGAAATTGTTCATACGTAGAGCATGCTCTTGTGTATCGAATCAACTGAGAGACATAAACCCCATATGCTGGTGATAAGGGTATATTGCTACATAAGTAAGGGAAGTTGACGATTGAAAAGTTGAAGTAATCACGTTTATCATAAAGCTTTGATATTAGGTTACCATTAACGTCTTTTTCTAGTAAAATATCTAAATATGAAACAGATGTGTCAGAATCTGTGGTATCTTTTATTTCAAGATCACATTGGATATACTGAGTCGACATATGAATGAAAGTAACTATTGTTAATTGATAATACGTCGTCGATATACAGTTGAAGGCCACAGCAAGTGTTTTCTTCTTCTCATGTTGAAGCTTTTGAAGAAGTTCTGCTTCATATGAATACAAAAATAGGTCTGCTAATAAGTGGGCGCAATTGATACGAATTCCAACAGATTGTTGGAAGACCTGATCTCCAAAAACTACATAGATATTGTCAATCAGAAACTCATGCATCTTTTTAATATCAACTTCAGAGTACTTGAGTGTACAATCAGAGTGCTTTCTAACAAAATAATTTTGTAAATGACCAGTGACAGTACGAGTATATTTACGAATTTCGTTTTTACTGAAAAAGCAGCTGTCTGTGATGTCAAAAAGTCTAGACTTCAATTTATCGTGGGGAATGGTTGTATTAAGTGTAGAAAAATCGGACATTTTGATGTTATTATTTTTAGTAAAGTTTTTTGATTTCAAATTTTCCAAAAGTTGTTCGGAGTTTTTAAGTATCTACATCTGATTTACACCACTTGTCGAATATACTGTTGAACAGTACTCCTGAAGTTTCTCCTTCATTACAATAAATATTTAGGTGAGGAGTAAAGAAAGAGGCTTGGTAGAGTATTTACTGGAACCCGCTATGTATCTTTGTTTGTAAGGATTTTTACGAAGTTTAGGAATCCAGTAAAGGTATGGTAAATCAAATTCATTTTGATTGCTGGGAATATTAAAATTATCTAAAACGGACAATTGATTTTGAAGAATTTCCTCCTTAGAAAGGGAGTTATGGGTATAAGTTAGATTTCCATCTGTAGAATTAAATCCTAGTTCCTCTATAAAATACAATTCAAATAATGAACCTTACAAACAAAGACAGTGTTGTCACCGGCTTTGTCAGCTGAGACCAGTACATACTGATCGTGTAATCTATCTGATTCCTTTTTCACTTTTGAATTATTAAAGATAAAGATTAAAGATAAACAGTTTTCATACAGCTCTCAGTCGCTTAATGCGAGATTTTTACATCCATCTGATGCTCTTAATCCATTCTGACAAAGTGTCAAGGTCTTATTGACTTAATGACTTTTGACTTAATGATAGATTGTATTTGCTGACAAGGTCATTGTATCGACCATAGAACTTACGAAATGATGACATTAAACGAGACTGCTGATAGTTTTGTTTCTTCAACTTGTTTGTCAGTAACACTTCGTTTTAGAAATTTTTCATACGTAGAGCATGCTTCTGTGTATCAAATGAACTGAGGGATATAAACCCCATATGCAGGTGATGAGGGCATATTGTTGAATAAGTAAGCTGAGTTGACGATTGAAAAGTTGAAGTTATCACGTTTATCATAAAGTTTTGTTGTTAGATTACCATTAAAGTCTTTTTCTAGTAAAATATCCAAATATGAAACAGATGTATCAGACTCAGAAGAATCTTTTATTTCAAGCTCACTAGGATATATCGTGTCGACATATGTATGGGAATAACTATTGTTAATTGATAATACGTCGTCGATATATCTAAAACTCGAGTTGAAGACACAGCTAGAGTTTTCTTTTTCTCATGCATAATATTTTGAATAAATTCTCCTTCATATGAATACAAAAATAGGCTTGCTAATAGGTGCAATTGGTACCCATAGAAATTCCGACAGGTTGTTGGAAGAGCTGGTCTCCAGAACCACAATTTTTTTCGGTCTTTGGACCTTGACCTATTTTTCAAAAAAAACTTTAACAATGGCCATAACTTTCAACAGTTTGTGCTAGGGCTTTCATATTTCACGGGTGTATTCCTTGTGAAAAGACCATTCCGTCAGTACCAACAATTTTGTCCTTTTGACCTTTGAGTTAAGCCTACTTTTGAAAAACTTTAACCTCGACCATAACTTTTCAATGGTTAGCGCTGAGGCTTTATGTTTTGCAGGTGTATTTCTTGTGACAAGACGTTCCCTTAGGTACCAACAATAATGACCCTTTGAACTATTTTTCAAAACAAAACTTTAACCTTGCCATATCGTTCAACAGTTGGCGCTACAGCTTTCATATTTCACGGGTGTATTCCTTGTGAAAAGACCATTCCTTTAGAACCCAAAATTTTGTCCTTTTGACCTTGACCTTTGAGTTAAGCCTACTTTTGAAAAACTTTGATCTTTGCCATAACTTTTGAACGTTTGCTGCTAGGCTTTCTTATTTCATAGGTGGTTTCCCTGTGATAAGACCTTTCT
Source organism: Saccostrea echinata (assembly GCF_033153115.1). Taxonomy (NCBI): domain Eukaryota; kingdom Metazoa; phylum Mollusca; class Bivalvia; order Ostreida; family Ostreidae; genus Saccostrea; species Saccostrea echinata. The sequence continues at coordinate 22,428,025 of NW_026889774.1, forward strand.
TTGGGTACCATATTTTTTTTATCTGTTGACCTTGGAGTTTGACACTGCATTTGAGAAACTTTAACCTTCACCATAAGCTGCCATACGGGGGCATTAGAGTTTCACAAACACATCTTTTTTCTAGCATTGAGATGTCTAATTTAGGCACATTTTTAAACTTAATGGCAAAAATAAAATAACAGTAAGTATTAATATACTGTGAATTCTAAACATATTTTTATTGTTGATTTTGCCAAAAAGTATATATTTTCTGTCAACATTCATTGGAAAATGATTTTTTTTTTTATGATTCCCTCCTCAATGTGACACAATATTTTTTTTTAACAAAATAACATTCAAAGAATAAGTCTTACATTGTTTCTATCACCCTACTAATGTGTTCGGATTCTTTTCTTTTTTTGGTGTTCTCCAAATTATAATAGCTCTGACGAGAACTAGCGAGATAATGTAAATTATACATGGAAATGTGGCTAGGAAGTGACTAGCACCTGGAGGCATGGTAAACAGAAAAGTTATGCCGCGTCTCAGTTTTCATTGCTGTATAATATCGGTAGAATTGTATTCCAGTTTCCCAATTTCTTTTGAATTCATTCAAATTTCAATAGTCGTCCGCGTGGCGAAGTGGTTAGAGCGTCTGCTCTAGAGTCGCGGCGTAAGGAGTTGATCCTTACGTCGCGGGTTCGAATTCCACTGTGGGACGTGGAGACCGGTCCTTCGGATGAGACCACATAAACCGAGGTCCCGTGTCACAGTAGGTGCTGGCACGAAAAAGATCCCTCACTGCTCAATGGCCATACGTGCAGAGTATAGGACAAAATTTGCAGCTCTCCACGGGCAAGTGGTGGCGTCTCCATATGAGTAAAACTATCTCGAGAGGGTTAAACAACAAACAAACGAACAAAAACAAATTTCAATAAGTATTCTTTATGACATTTTTTTCTGCAGTTATGTATAAAAATTTCTTTTTGGACAAGAATACTTGCACATGAACTGGAACAATATTTTTTGGCGTCACATTAGCAAATGAGTACCAACATGACTTAAGCTGACAAATCAGCTGAATGAGTTGAATTGCATTATGGGTTACTACAGATACTACAGAAAAGAAAACAAATCTACTGGCGATCAGAAAGGCACACTGAACATTTCCTCCATGCATTTTGATCATAGATAAAAAGTAATATGTTCACTGTTATTCGATTATTTAACAACATGGCCGTGGGAAGCGGGGGGGGGGGCACGGGGGGCGTGCCCTCCCCCCAATGATTTTTCCGATATATAGATCACTATAGAAAACATAGATACTATATGCTAGTGCACCCTCACATAAAAACGTCTGATGACTTTTTTTTGGCTGGAAAAGGAATTTTTGGTAGTTCGTAGTGCCCCCTCAACTGAAAATGTATGGCTGTGCCCCCCAAACTGAAATTGCTGTACTATCGGTGAATACAATTGTCAGGTAGATTCCCTGGCCAAAAACACGTGTTCACTGGTATTATAATATGAAAAAAAAACCTTTGTTGTCCAATCAAATGCCTAACAGATGCTGCTCATTCCCTTTATCCTTGAAGCGCTGAATGTGACATAGACTACATTTTATAATGTACATTTTCTAGTTAAAAACGTATCAACAAATTACAAATGCCCGTGACATTTTTCTTAGTTTCTAGTCTTTGTATTTTTTTCATATCACAATATTCAATTGGTTTTTTTCAGTTCATTCAATATTGGGTCGTAGATTGACCTGAACCACGTGTAAAAATGTATTTGTCCAGTAAACTTTGCTATTCATTCAACGATTGATCAATTTTTCGTGGTATAATCCGCTGTGCCCAATAATAACAATAGCTATAAACAAGAGGCCCATGGGCCATATCGCTCACCTGAGCACATTGGCTAGGAAAAAGAACAAATCAGTTCAGTATTGAAAAGTTAAAAGGGGGGGGGAGACTTGAATTTAAAACTACCTGAGGATGCTTCCATATCAATATAACAAATGGCTTTGCTGTTCTTGAGCAGAAGATTTTTAAAGATTTTTTCCTATATATTCCCTTGTTAAAAATTTGATCCCCCATTGTGGCCCCTCCAACCCAACCACCCCCCCGGGGGGGGGGGGGGTCATCATTTGAATAAACCTGAATTTACTCTACCTGAGGATGCTTCCAATATGACTAAACATGGCTTTTCTGTTCTTGAAACGATTTTTTCGTATATCTCTATGTAAATCTTTGATCCTCCATTGTGATCCCATCCTAACCCTGGGGGATTCGAAAAAAGTTGAATCTATACCTATCTGAGAATGCTTCCATATCAATATGACTTAACAAAGCTTTGCTGTTCTTGAGAAGATTTTTCAAGTTTTTTCCTATATATTCTTTGTAAAATTTGATCCCCCATTGTGACCCCACCCTACAAACATCATTTGAACAAACTTGAATCTACTCTACCTGAGGATGCTTCCATATCAATATGACCAATCATTGCTTTGCTATTCTTAAGAAGATTTTTAAAGATTTTTTTCCTATATATTCCTATGTAAAACTTTGACCCCCCCCCCCATTGTTATCCCACCCTACCCACGGGGATTATTATTTGAACAAACTGGAATCTACACTATCTGAGGATGCTTCCATATCAATATGACCAATCATGGCTTTTCTGTTCTTGAGAAGAAGATTTTTAAAGATTTTTTCCTATATATTCCTGTGTAAAACTTTGATCCTCCATTGTGGCCCCACCCTATCCCCGGGGTCATGATTTTAACAAACTTGAATTAACACTACCTGAGGATGCTTCCACATGAGTTTCACCTTTCTTGTCCAGTGGTTCTTGAGAAGAAGATTTTTAAAAGATGCTATTAATTTTTCACTAATTTGTAATTATCTCCCCTTGGAAGAGGACATGGCCCTTCATATGAACAAATTTGAATTCCCTTCACCCAAGGATACTTTGTGGCAAGTTTGGTTGAAAATGGCCCAGTGGTTCTTGAGAAGAAGTCGAAAATGTGAAAAGTTTACAGACAGACGGACAGCAAGACAGACAGACGGACGCCGGACAAAATGTGATCCTTCGGCTCAGGTTAGCTAAAAATAAACAAAGGCTGGTGATTGTAGAAGATATATCACATTTTTTCCACCAGCATATTGGGCGATTGTGATTTTTAACCCCCCACCCCTTTTCCTTTTTTAAAACATAAAACGAATGATTACTCTTAGTGTACAAAACCTGTCCTCCGGTAAATTGCGCAAAAATAAAGTATAGAAAATAGCCCCTTGAGATTAATAATGCGTCTCATCTATGTCTAAATCGCACCTTTGCGAAATTACAGAGATTAAAAGTCAGTAAAAATAAAGAACGAAGCTATTTTTTTGTAAGAGGAAATTCACGAATCTCCATTGATATTCAAAGTTATTCCAATTTTTAAAGCCATAAACCCTGGTGAGTGCATTGTTGCCCAAATTTGTCCAAAGGACAGAAAGTGTATAAATGTTGGAAATTCAACGTATTCAAAGGAGAATTTTGGGAAAGCCTGTGCTTGGGATAAACTTTTTGAAAAAAAGGTACAAAGCACAGCCCTTTTCCTTCACTATACACAGGTATTTACATGTCATTGACCTCATTGTGACCTGTTTTATATTCAATTTATCACGTGATTTGTAGACTCAGGTAACTTTGTGAATACAAAAATAATCAATAAACCACGTGGTTCTATCTCCGATTAGCATTAAATCAAAAGCGACCAATTCAGACCGTTTCATTTTCAATTGATCAACATCGAATAATTTGTTTCTGCCAAGTATTGTTACTACTGCTAAATATTGCTAAAATATTCTTTATTTTATATGTACATGTAACATTTTTGAATATTTCCAAAATGGTACTTTTCCGTCATTTTGCTTATTTTTCTTTTTTCCCTCTATATTGCTGGCGTCATACTGTCCTGACATTGATACCAGATGGTCATAAAAATATGGAATTTTGAATTTCGAGCGAAGATGACCCCGAATTTGGTCAGTACCGCTATCAACAGCCGAAGCAATTCAAGTACGATGCACTAGAAAGTCTACGATCATACGCAAGCCACACACCAAAGCAACTCGAAAATGTAAATCTGAATTTTAACCAAGCAGTTTGCCTGAAGGTCACACGATCGATACAAGACTCCTTTTTAGAGTACAATGTGTCTAGGCCACGAAGCGGGACCTTCCGATGGTGTAAAGATCAATACAGACTCTTTTGGTCCTTTTTCTTTAAAGGTCATAGGAAACGATTCTTAACACTAGGATTTCACTTTTTAAACCTAAAGCTATATATGAAAGAATGTTAAATTACGAGTAGTAATATGTTTTGGCCTTTGTTCTACTGAAAAATAAAGGTGAAAACTTTTCCACTTGTTACTTTTCTTATCCGCTTATCGTTCTTGATTTTGTGGTTTTATGACGTCACAAGAGCCCACTGATGTAAACAGAGCATTAGACTAATGTATTTCTACCATATTTTATCTAGTTAATTTATGCTATTTTTGTAAATATGAATGTGTCTATGTTTTCGGGTGAGTTATCTGATTTCGTAGTTCAGTCAATTCAGTTTGAGCGAGTCGTTAATAAGGCACGGCAACTCAAAACTGGAGCTTTTTATCGGAAGATGATCCTGATGAATATTCTATATAAAATTACGCTTAAATTAAGCTACAACTTCGATTACTTACTCTACATCAAACCTTTGGAAACAAACAAATATTTCCCTGTTTAATACACATATACGACATACCAAGAGGATTTCATCGTCATTCAAAAAAGTTATTAAGTCTTTTTTATTCCAAGAAAAATCGCATAATGCAACATAGAATAGAGCAATTTATTAAAAGTGATCTTTTCTGCTTAGAATAAAAATTTTGATTAAGCCTATAATATTCTGTTAAAGAAAGATATATGACACGTATGTGGGGAATATCCCTAACGTGAATCCCCAAAATAAACACTGGGGCCGGTATTGAAGTCCATGATAAGCGCGAGCCACTGAAATTGTCAGTTTCGTTTTGAAGTTTCGTTTTCCCCGATCTGAAACACACATATTGCTGTTAAAACGATACAGCAATAGAATCCCTGAGTTTATGACATGACCGTATTCTTCTAAAAATATATATATATATAAAGAAGAAATGTTGAGCCCAGAGCAAATGAGACTGTTACGATGCCGATACTTTGTGCAGTCACGGTATGACTCGACAATATCGATTTTTGAAATACTCGGTATGTAGTAGAAAACAGTACAGTTCGTGATCAGTTTGCAAATCCATCCATCATTTGCGAGACTAATATTAATGTTCTTTTAACAGGTAATAAAAATTTTGAAATTATATCCTTTACAGAAAAAAATCCCCCGTAAATATAATATATACTGGAAATATAAATAGGTTTATATACGATGATAAGTACTGATATTTGATAAATATTTTAACAAATTGATGGGAAAGATACCTACCTTTTTTTGTATTTTATGTATTAAATTTTACTAAATCAAAAAAAAATTTCGATTTCTAATTCATTCAATATCTACATTTGGTGGAATCCTTATTCTTCATAGAAATATTTCCACATGTTAGAGCTGCCTTTTTTTCTTTAATACATGTACATAGGTCTACATGTTTAAACGGCGTTTGTACTAACTCGCATATATACAAGTTTACGTTTAGTTTTTGCCAGAGTTATTTTTAACCCATCTACAGTGTGTTTAAAAATGACACGATTAAGAACTTTAAAGAACTTTCAATTACAAAAACAAAGAAATTACAAGGGGGAGGGGGGCGCCAGAGAACGGGTATTGGTGGTGATGTTGTACAGTAAGTGAATTAAAGACTGTGTCAAATGATAAGAATTGATTAAATTGTATAAAACAGCAACACAAGGAATTTTTTCTTGTTTTTTTTTTTAAGCCATGCGATGCTACACAGCAGGTACGTATCGTTTGTCAAGAAAAGTGTCATCATATACTGATACTAAAATGTTGGACTCTGTGTGAAAGTAAAACTAGGTTGTAAATAAATGATTTCATTAAAACAACTGCCCTGGTTATGAAAAATGAATTCATTCTCATTCTCCCTCCTTTCTCTCTTCCGATCGCTTTATTTTTCTCTCAATAGATCGAAGTGTTAAACGATGAAAATGATCACATTTTGACTGATAAAACATGCAAACATCTTGCAAATATGCAATGGAATTTTTAAAAAGGAATACTGGCCTGTTTGAAGATCGTATATTTATACAAGGTTTTAGCCATGATTATGATATTCTTTAAAATTAAGCTACAAAATGACATGATAGTTTGTAAACATTGCGTAGCTTTGAACAGCGACTGGGCCTTACTGACGTCATATGCTAAGGGAGATAAGCAACGTTAGTCAAAGTGAATTTTCACGACTGAGTAATTTTGATCGACTGTGCTGTAGCTATCTTGCGTAAAAAATCCAAAAAACAATTTCAGTCTTATTTTACCAGCTCAGATGAACTTATTCTAGTATGTAACTCAATATGTTCAGGTAATTGTCTCCTATGACCTTTAAGTTATTTTAATGTCCATATTAAAGAAGTATGGGACTTAACGTTAGAGACTTTTTAAAAGTTTTAAGAATTAGGTCATTTATTATTTAGTTCAAAAACTATTAAAAATTTTTAATCAAAATTTCGCAAATAAAATTTATTACTCCACACACATTTTGATTTAATGACAATACAATATGAAGAAATAATGTATTTATCATCACAGTGTTTATTTGTTTAACTCTCACTGCTTTGTGAGACATTTCATGCACAGTGTAGTAGTCTTGCCATGGCACTGAACCAGTCTCTAAGGTTCCCCAGTCTAAGTTGCTTCCACTTATGAATTCCAGTATTCCTTGACTTCTCATGGTAAATATCCAGAAATTTCTACTTGCCCCCAAGATAACCTTCTGGTTCTGGCACTCCAAGTCCATCACGCTTGTTTTTGGTGACCGGATATCTCAGTCTTATATAATTGTGAAGGATCACACGAGAATGATGGATTTTCTTCACGTAATTGGCCTCTGGTTCAGGGTCCTTTGCAAATCTCGGAACTTACATCGTACATTCCAGTATACCAAAGAAGTTCTCCACTACACACTTGGCTCTATAAAGTCTCTAGTTGAATATTTTTTCACGGTACTTCATACTTCTGATGGAAAACGGGTTTTCATAGGTTTGTTGATCCCAAAAGCACTGCCAACTGCTTCAACCTCCACTACATGCTAAACAGGAAAGTCATCACCAGACACTTCTGTTCAGGGAGATAACTATATTGTTCGGATTCTACAGGCCTTCTTTCAGTAATAACCCATTATAAGTACTGGCGTAATTGCTGAAACCATGCAAGCCAACACCAAGCCAGAGGAACTTACTGTCTGTGTCGAAAGGACAATGATTACAGGGAAAAGATAAAAGGTAAAGATAGGGTTAATAATCTTGCTCGCAAAGTACATTGCCTAGCACTACTTTACCCTCTGTGAAAGCCATACCATCCACAACATTCCTAGTCCCTGGGAGCATACAAGCAGAGCTGTCATATAAACGCCGCTCATGCTTTTACATTAACATAACAAGCTCGTTTGATGTGCTAGGTACCCATTTTAACCCCTGTGTTGAGAGGGTGACCAGAACAGTGAAGTAACTTACTCATGATTACAATGATAATGCAGAGGTTTTTTTTAGCGACCGATCAGACTTGAACCCGGGACCATCGGTCTGAAGCCGTTCACGCTAACTACTGCACCATCATGTTCATATAAGAAAAGAAAATGCTGTATTTTCTTGTAGTTACAGGGTCATTATTCCAACGATTTTGACTGCAACATTCTTGCCATCAAAAGCACTACAGTAATACGGAAATTGCTATCTTTTATCAAACTGTTCAGTAATTGCATTTCATCCATCAGTTATAGTTTTATCTTGGATCATCTCAGCAGAAACTCTGCTTGGATGGCATAGCATACTTAATTAAGAAATGAGAAAAAAGACGGTGTTTGAAGACATTTAGAACTTGTAGGACAGGAATGGATAATTGACAACGCAGACAAGGTATATTAGAGTGGTGGACAGCTTAGGAATAGGGGATAGAAACTTTTTTGTGCCATGTGTCCGTCTCATTTGCCACCTATCTTTTGCATGATCTCATCATACCTCTTTGGTAATTGTGTGAAGTTGTACAAAGCTCCATATCTTCTTTCTTCAGCTCCCTCAGCAGTTTGCTACAGTTGAAGATACTTTTCTTTGTTATCAGACAGCAATTTTCTTAACAACATGGACATTGGTTTCATATTTTGGCTAGGTAAATCTCTGCTCAGAGAAATAAAAAGTAAAAGAAAGCAAGAGAATTTGACCAAAATGCAAGAAATGAAAACAAGATGTGTTTATGAAATACGGATGCCCTCCCCAAATCTATAAAAGCTCATTGCCAAAGTTAAAGTTTTTCAAATGCAAGTCAACTCCAAGGTCAACTTCAAGAAGCAAAATATGTTGGTACCCCCAAAAAATCATTGTCACAAAAATATACATGTGATATGAAAGCCCTTGCACCAACCATTCAAACAATATGCCCAAGGTTAATGTTTTTCAAGAGTAACTCCAAAATCAAGGTCAAAATTGTTGGTACCAAAGAAAACGTCTTTTCAAAAGAAATACACTTGGGAATTATCAAAGCTCTAGCACCAACAGGTCAGTGTTTTTATTTTTAAAGTTTTTCAAAAGTTGCTTCAACACCAAGCTTACTGTAGTTCAGCAAGATATGTTTTTGAAACACAAATACCTCCGTATTACAGCTCATTGCCAAAGTTAAAGTTTTTCAAATGCAAGTCAAACTCCAACGTGAAGCTCAGGAGATAACTCAACTTGTCACATGGAATATACCACTATATGTAAAATATGAAAGCCCTTGAACCAACCATTCAGAAATTATGATCAAGGTAAAAGTTTTTCAAAAGTATGTCCAACTCCAAGGTCAAGGTCATGAGGTACATTTCAAATATGAAAGCCATAGCATTAAAGCATTTACAGTTCAAAAGTTATGACCAAGGATGAAGTTTTTCAAAATTAGGAATTCGAAGTTCAATGTAAAAATGTCAGAAAGGAAAGTTTTTTCACAAGTACAATGTGAAACCTCAGCACCAACTGTCCTTAGTCAAGACAAGGGTTTTAGTTTTCAAAAGAAGGTTATACTTCAAGGTCAAAGACCTGAGATGAAAAATGCTGGTACCCGACGAAAGCTTTGTTACAAAGCATTCACAGTGACATATAAAAACCCTGACACGAATCATTCAAAAGTGTGAAATTTAAACTTTAAAAAATTTTAAAGATTAAAGTTCTTTAAATATAGGCAAAACTACAAAATCAAGATTAAAAGGTAAAAAAATGTTGCTACCCAAGACAAATTTTAATTATGTAAATCAAAAATGTAAATATAAAAGCCCTAGCACCAACGGTTCAAAAGATAAAGAAAATGATAGTGTTTATCAATAGTACATCAAACTCGAAGATTAGTTTCAAAAAAGTCAGAATTGTTGATATGCATGGAAAGGTCTTGTCACAAGAAAAAGATATTTGAAATATGTATAAGACTGCGATAGAATCTGACAAAGAAAATATGGTTCCCTACCCTTCATATAAATAATTAAATTGAAATTACATGTATTAGAAAAAGCTATTTATCATTTTATCAAAAGGGCCTGGACAGAAATTTTAAGTTCTCAAACTTTTATTTTCTCAAAGGAGATGGGTGAACATGACGAGCGATAAGCCTAAAGTGTGACAAACATGAAGATGAAAAATTGAATTTCATTTATATCAAATTTTCCTTAACATTTCGTCTAACATTAAAATATACTTTATATAAAATCTCTAAAATTTGCAAAAATCCCTCAAAGATTGAAATTATTTGCCTGTGAAATATTAGACACACACTAAAGCGGGCAAAAAGAGTCATTTTCTCATACTATAACACTATTTTTCGATATGAGTGGGTGTTTGTTCCACCTTTTTGAAAGTTATTCCTCAAAGTATGCATAAATATATACATTTTTTGGTTACCAAAAATATGGAGCAATGACCCACTATACCTTAAAAATATACATTCGCATCTTTTCGAAAAATACTTGAAGTCCATTAAATCAAGGGTCATATCACAAACATGAATTAAATGCCACTCTTCATTAAAACTTGTGTGGCCTAGTGGTTAGCGTGCTAGTCTCGAAAGAAAATGATACTCAGGATTTTTATTGCTAGGGTTCGAACCCCACGAATACCACATTAATTTTTTAAATAAAAGAATAAATTTTGCCGAGAAAATTTTCCTCAGAAAAGTTTTGTTTATCATAATTTCATAAATTTCAAGAATGAGAAATTTACTCTAAATACTAAATTCACGAATTGAGCATGATTTTTATATATCTGAAGCTATAGGATTTCTGCACGCTATGTTCGCCCATCTCCTTTCAGTATAATATCATGACTTATATGTTGATATAGCATTTCACACGGAATTGTAATTAAAGCGTGTTCAGAAACGTCGTTTTTCTGAAAATTATTGAAACTAAAAATTCCAGGACGCGTTTGATTGAGCAAAACCAACTTACCAGTATTGTCAGTCAATGCTCAGTGATGTGTGCAGAGTTTAACAAATTTAACACACCTGGTAAACATTAACAATAACAGAGCTCGTGCCTTGTTTAAAAAACAGATGATTGATATGATGTTAAGAATAATGTCGTTGTCATTGAATTCTGACAATATTCATGTAAGTTCATTGATTCATTTAGCTGGTTTTATTTTCTGAATTAGCATAGAAATTTGATCGTCTTTGACAGCGTGTTTCCATCTAGATGTCACTGCACTATAATCAATGACTATTTATACAACGGCATTGTGAGGGCTTCATGTGGCTTTGCTGTCTTCCTAAGTCGATCGGAAACTTTTTTGTTTTAATTGCCCTATAGCACCAAAGATAACACGAAATATATTCGAAAACAACACGAAATGACAAGATTTCGTTGATCTTACGTAGGGCAAAATGAATACACGAATTCTTCTCGAAAATGAACCTTCACAGGGACTTCGGCACTGTTTGGCATGCCAAAGATTTTGCCAACGCTCACGAAGATGCTGCTGGTACATGAAAAACGCACCTGGAGATCATAGGATGGCTTAAGATGTTCTCACATATGGTCCGATGGTTTTATGATTAGATACAAATTTGAATATTTCTTTCATCGTGTGTCCATCAGATGTCAATTTCGAATAGTGTGACGAATAAAATTCAAAGGTCATTAACTAGTATAATCCCCCGAACTGTAATTATTTTAAAAGAGTTCCATTATGCACACTGGTATGCAGAATTTTCAAATACTTCAAAATAAGCAGAAAAAAGCAAACAGACGACTCTAAACCAGTTATCGTCTAGTTTTACTTGTACCGTACTAATAAATTTCATGTCTGATAAGACATAATTACAATCTGTAGTATAAAAGGAATTTTAGTTAATTGCTGTAGTAACTGTTACGCATAGTTCTAGAGTAAAACGTAACGTAAGCAAACGAATCATCATGAATAATATCTATTAATTTAAAGAAAAGATGCGGAAATGAGATGAGAGGAATAAAAACTTAGTTTCTGCTGCTTGAGTTGGGTTAGCTAGAAAATAAATTTGATCGGGATTGAAATCTATCAAATTCCTACTCTTTGGTCTGGATCCAAAACCTCCAGCATTCTTTTAACTTCAGAGTGCTTGTGTGTAGAATCAGAGTGTTTTTTGACAAAGCAATTTTGTTGAAAACAAATCACAAAGTGCGAAAATTTTCGAGTATCATTTTTTTTTTTATAAAAGAAGCAGTAGTTTTTATGTTAACGTGAGTAATGGTTGTACAATTGAAAATATGAAGATAACGACCAGTAATCAAGTTCAAAAGTCCATTGAAACAATCCAGATTAAGAGTAGAGCAAATACCGACCTTTAAAAACATCAGAGGTCGGTTCACGTACCATGGAGGAGTAAGCATCCCCTGTCGACAGGTCACACCCGCCGTGTGCTCCTTGTCATGATCGGGCAAACGGAAAGTTCCGTAGACAATTTGATGTGTAAATAATGACCAAACATTTTCTATGAAAAACGTCAGTCAATATTCGACTTAATAGTAGATTTTATTTGCCGACAAGTCATTGTATCGACCATTAAATTTGCGAAATGTCGCCAGCTAATATCCTTGCTTTATCAATTTGATTGTCAATAGCTTGCTTCGTTTTATAGATTGTTCGTAGGATGAGCATGCTCTTGCGTATCGAATCAAGTGGGTGAATATGGTATATTGCTACATAAATAAGGGAAATTGAAAAGGAATTTTCATAAAGTTTTGTTGTTATGTTACCATTAACGTCTTTTCCTAGTAGAATATCCAAAAATGAAGCTGATGTGCCAGATTCGTTGATACCTTTTATTTCGAGTCTATGGGGATATATCGAATCAACAAAGGAATGAAAGTGAATATTGTTAATTGATAAAACGTCGTCGATGTATCTTAATGTTGAATTGAAGGCCACAGCAAGATACTTCTTCATTTCATTTGGGAGTTTTTGAATATATTCTGCTTCATAGGAAGTTAAGAATAGCTTGTTAATAACGGGGTGATATTGTTGACCATGGGAATTTCGACTGATTGTTGGAAAATTTGATCTCCAAAAACTAATTAGATATTGTCAATTACAAAGTCAAGCATCTTTTTTTATATCTACTTCAAGGAATCTGATTTACACCACTTCTAGAATATGCTGTAGCACGGTGCGTCCAAAAGAGTCTTCAGATTGCAGTTTGGTAACACTGACATTGAATCAATAAGATATCTATTTGTTGACTGTTACTTGGTAAAAGAATGTTTGAATGATATTTAAGAGTGGTTTTTAAGTGAAGAGTGGGTCCGTTGAAGCTTATTTTAAACAAACTAATTTACTGTGAGAATATGTGCACTGCTTTCAACAAATTTATGACCTGTATACTTGCGCAAATACTTTTAGTTACGTTCGCGGTTTACACGGAACGATAACTGAACATACATGTAAAGTTTTTTCTAAACTGCAGCGAATATAATTATAAGATTAATTACAGTTCGAGGTATCGGCCATATTATGCTTATTTATAGTACATGAATATCCTTTTATCTGTATGCTGCTGCTTGTTGTAATTTGGGGTCGTCCTAAACGCTTTGCGATCCCTTGCTGCTTTAAAATATTGTTTTATTTTCCCCTATATAAATAAAGTACATTGTCAACACGTTCGAATTTAAACCTGATATCAAAACCGTTTAATAGTATAAATACAGTTAATTCTCTAGCCAAGCACTTTTCATATCTTTCAAAAAAAAAAGAAAAGAAAAAAGAAGTGATTTCTTTCGAATAAACCAAATATACACAATACACCAAAAATTGCAGCGGGTGTGACGGTCGGCAGGGGATACTCACCCCTCCATGCCACCAGATCCCACTTCTGATGTTTTAGAGGCCCGTTTTTGCTTTACCCCCTGACTTGTATTGTTTGAATAGATATTGAGCTTGAATACTGTTCGCTATCTCCATATAATTCATACATGTACATGCATAATACTGCTATGCCTTAAGCCTAATGTTATTTTCTTTCAGGAGTATACCATTAGCGCTGTTTTAATTTAAGGCTTACCTGTCAGATTTTGAAACCAATCTTTTGCATCATTGAATTCTTTCTCTTCTTTGTCTTTTTTTCTCCAGTACATGCGTAAATAAGTTTCCTCAAAGATTGCAGGAAGCATGTCAGATATCTGAATCGAGGAAAACAGTTTTTTTTTTGGTTCATATACACTAGACAAAATTGCCGACGCACCACCATAGAAAATTAATTTTTACATTTTCAAAAGTTGCTTTAAGATGTATCTAATCTGTAATCATGATTCAAAGTAAGATGTGTAAAATCCTAAAATTCAAAGAATTGTGGTCCCCGTTTTCGGTATCATAGTGGATGGGATGCCATTATATATGGCATATTGTAACTTTGTATGTCCTGTATTGTCTATACATCTTACAAAAAGACATAAATTATCGAATTAATAACAGTTATGACAAAGATTACAGCTTCTCAAAACTACATCAAACCTCAAGATCAAGGTCATGAGGTCAATGAGGTCAAATATCATATTACAATCCGAATGGTCTTGACACAAGTCATGCACGTGTGAAAAAATTTTAAAAACCAGAGTATACAATCGGAAAGGTCTTGAAACAGGTAATGCACATATCAAATGTAAATGCCATATCTTCTTTCGTTCAAAAGTATCAGCAATGTTAATTCTTTTTTAATTAGGTCAAACTTCAAGGTCATAGGGTTAAAAATCATAGTACATTTGGAAATGCTTGTCGCAGGTAATGCACGTGTCAAATATGAATGCCCAATCTTCGCCCCTTCAAAAGTTAGCAACACTGATAAAATGTTTGAATATTAGGTCAAACTTGAAAGTCAAGGTCACGGGGTCAAATATCATAGCATATTCGAAAACATTTTGATACAGGTAATACACTTGTCAAATATGAATGCCCTATCAATATGTCACTCAAAAGTAATCACCAAAGTTGAAATCTTTAAAAATAAGGCTAAGCATGAAGATCATGTTCAAGGGGTCAAAATTCATGGTATGCTTAGAAACATCTTGTCACAGGTAATTCACATGTCAAATATAAATGCCCTATCTTTTCTCAATCAAAAGTAAAACGAAAAGATAAAATTTTTGGAAAGTATTTCAAACTTAAGGGTCGCCCGCGTGGCGCAGTGGTTAGAGCGTCTGCTCTAGAGTCGCGAAGTAAGCAGTTGATCCTAACGCCGCGGGTTCGAATCCCACTGTGGGACGTGGAGACCGGTCCCTCGGATGAGACCGTATAAACCGAGGTCCCGTGTCGAAGTAGGTGCTGGGATGAAAAAGATCCCTCACTGCTCAATGGCTGTAAGTGCCGAGTATAGGACAAAATTTGCAGCTCTCCACTGGCAAGTGGTGGCGTCTCCATATGAGTGAAAAATTCTCGAGAGGGACGTTAAACAACATACAAACAAAAACAAACTTAAGGTCATGGGGTCAAAAACCATATTATGTTTGGAAAGGTCTTGTCACAGGTAATGTACTTATGTCATATAAAAGCTCTATCTTTTCTCGTGCAAATTTAATGACTTATTTAAAGCAATGTTAAAATTTTTGAAAATAAGGTCAAACTTCAAGGTCAAAGTCAAGTGGTAAAAACCATAATATATTTGAAAAGGCTTTGTCACAGGTAATGCACATGATAGATATGAAAGCATATCTTTTCTCAAAAGTTATAGCCAAAGATAACATTTTTGAAAAGTAGCTCAAACCTCAAGGTCACTGGGTCAAAAATCACAGTATATTTAGAAAGGTCTTGCCACAGGTAATATATTTTCTCTGTCAAAAGTTATGACCAATTTAAAGTAATGTTAAAATTTTTGAAAAGTAGGTCAAACTTTAATGGTCAAGTCACAGGGTCAAAAGTCATAGTATATTTGGAAAAGTCTTGTCACAGGTAATGAATATGTGAAATATCGAAGTCCTATCTCTTCTCATTTAAAAGTTATGACCACGGACTCATTAATGTTTTTGTGACAGACGGATAGACTGACAGACGAATGAGATTTAATGTCCCCTCGCTTTCGCGAAAGCGGAAAGGGGGGGGGGACAATAAATGATAACTGAAATGTAATCATTTCATAGAAATGCATGAAAATCGTGCTCGCAAGTCTTAGAGGAAAAAAATTACATTTCCTTCTTCGAAATTGTGCTCTTTCTGTTTGTATTCATTAAAAACTCAAAAAAATAATGACTGGGTATGCAGTGTTTAACCATAGAAGAGCGTAGATTCGGGCAGCTGGTTTGGTGTCTGCTACGTGTTCCTTTGGAGATGTTCGTTTGAAAATAAGACAATTTAAAAATGTTTCTGTTGGCTGAAAACTACCAGTATATGCATTTGAATACTAGTAGATTAAGGAATGTAAATATGTTCTTCTGTGGGTAAACACGAGCCGACTATTGCAAGACTGATTCATAAACTTGTGGCAACCGAAAGTGTGATGGTCTGGGTACAGATGCCAAAGCATTATTTAGTACAAGGCGACATATTAGATCATTTGATAGACAGGGCCACCATTCCTGTTGCAACATCTCTGACCACCATTGGTAACCACTAACTCTGTAACAGCGCACAAAAGGTGCACAATTGACTTTGAAAAATTAAATTGCCCTTCTCTGAGGGTGTTGTGTACAAATAAAGACATCCGTAAACTTTACTGCAGTAGACAAGACGGAAATGTAGATTTACTCGTGTCGATGATCATGAGATAGGTGTATCTGCAGATGAAAATATCGAGTGGTGCGTTAACAATTTTGTAAAAAAAAAATGCAAAGAGAAACGAACATTGTCTGTAATGGGGAAACAGCAGAAGGTCACATATAAACATATTGATTTAAGAAATTTATCCAATGAATGGATTATTGTATGACAAATTTTAACTTCACTACTAAAATACCTCGTCATCTGGTTTTGCTGAAACACCATCGCTATCATAAAAGTAAACATTGACCATAGGGTTTTCCTGTTGAGCTCCATAATTGAAGACAGTTGGCTATGAAAATAAGACATAATTAGAATCTTCTTAAAATATATCTGTCTAGTTTGTTAGGTATGCCATGAGCATTAACTACAGTTGGAAACGTGGGATAAACTAGGCAGTGGTTCCTTATATTAACATTTATATGTGTAATCGAAATATAAATAATTGATATGAAATACATGAAAGGCATTCTATATTAATTTCCATAGTACCCGCCCACTGACATCAAACACAATGACAGCCGCGTTTTACTATCATGCATATTAGGCACTCGACCTGACCTCTCACTTGGCGAAGTTTACATTCAGTTGTAAATATTGAATAATTAAGTAAACACACTTTACTTTCAAAGAGTTATTACATAGAAAACAGTTTGAAATGTAAATATTTCAGAATGAACCGAACTTTTAAAATATTTATACGACGCATTGATAAAATGGCCATCTACTGCGAACTGAGTAAAGGATTCGTCTGCACAAAGGCATCTAACTATGACAAAGTAGGAAGAACAAAGTGTTCGAATTACCATAATCACTATACCTCTATATGGATTTCCCATTCCTTAATCTGCTCGTGATATCCTTTGATTTTCCGACCGTTTGATTTGACAGCAGCTTCCGCCAAAATCTAAATTGAAAGTAGAGATTTAAACCAGGTTGAAGCTAGCAGCCAGTAACAGCAGCCACTACTAATATTATTGTGATTTTAATTTCAAGACACTTGGTCTTGGTGGCCCATTCAAAGGTTATGGGGCAGAACCAGTTTTATAAGTAGAATTGGCACTAAACAGAAATAATTTCTGTAGTCTGTTTCTTATAATACATGTACCATGAAAAAATGTGGTTCCAGACTTTTCTGATAGATTTTTATGATAATTTAAGACCAAAAAATGACGTTCAGGAGCGACTGTTTTTTAAAATATTTTTTATTGTTTAAAAGACAAAGATAAGAATTAAGGAAGATGTCCCGGTCGATTACTATGAAAGCATTGATTTACTATCGGTATCACACAAATGTACAGAGAGTTTCAATAAACATGTCCCAACTTTGCAATTTCAAAAAAAAGAAAGTTAGACAGTATTTTTGTCAAAACTTTTTGCAAAAATGTAACGACCATAAACATACAATTTTCCTAGCATGAAAGTTTAAGTAAAGCTGGATCATTTATTTTCAGATAGGTATTTTGTTTCAAAAAAATGGACATCAGAGGCAGTTTAATTTTCAATTTACGTCATTTCATAATGTGTTCATAATGATCGCAATGTTTCTCAGTAGCAACCGTATTTTGTTTCTAGAGTCCCATGTTGCTTAAATTTGAACAAAATTTGAAAATTTGTTTCCTAGAAAGATGGTTCTCGTCTGAGGACTTCTTTTTTCCCAAAAATTCAAAATTGCAATGCACTAGTATTAATTGAACCGATTTCCTTCTTGCATAGTTTAGTTTAAAGCGACACCGTGACGCACAAACGGGAAAATAGAACTTTTGCATGACCACTGCAAATTTTGTTCAATCCTTGAAAGAATAAGGCTTCAATGACAGGTTTCGGAACGTAAAAAATCTACTTATATGGAGAGAAAAATATTTTTTGTCTGTCGCAAGACGAAAATATTGCGTCTCTTCTTTCTACTTATTGTACGCGTGCGCAGAAAAGTTCAAGATATTACCATGGTCTCAAGTACCAAAAAAATGAATGTCGGTAAACATTGTAGACCAAGAATTTTGATAAAATCTTCAAAAAAGATTTATTTATTAGAACATATTTCTCACTTTTGCATGCTCTAATTTAATGTTGTTTACAAGTTAAAGCTAAAAATAAAAGTTGTACGGTGACAACGAAACGGTAGATACAGCCTTTGTTTTTCCGGCACTTGTATTTTGCAGTCTTTTCTTGCTTTACAGTGCAGTTGAGTTTGTTATATCTTCGCTCTTTTCATATCTTTCATAAAGCGTTCGCTTTATGAAACAGATATCCTAAAAGATACACGATTTTGACTCATTATGTAACGTTAACAATATTTATAGAGATCCATTTTTGAAAACATCCTGACTGCCCGACTTTTAATGATGTACGATGAATTTATCAAAATGTGCACTTTTTTAAGTATTTGATTAGGCAAAAACCTCCTTGAAAAGCCATACCCAATCAATTTTGTCACCCCCCTCCAACACACACACAAAAATGACTGTTTTCGGAAATAGGCCTAGATGGCAAAGTTATGTTAAAATATCGTTATATGATAATTTAAAATGTGTTCTTGTACTGTACATGTATGTGAACACCTTTTTGAAAATTTCTACATCACACTGGGCTTGCGTTACCCAACTAGTACTAGTTTTACCATTATCATTTTTACATTGCACATGGTGCAGTGTGGTGTACACGTCATTACATGTATATCAATAGAAATTATTTCATTTTGTGTTTTAATTGGATTATATTTCATGAAGTTGACAGGACATATGACAGTCGGTAAGTACAAGTTAAAGTATAGATTGGGGTAAAATAACTGAAATGCAAATGGTAAGGTTAAAGTTTAAAAAGGATCAAAGATCATCGAATGCCTTCACATTCTGAAGAGTTATAATGATAAAACCACTGCCTATAATGATAAATCCACTGCATATAATAAAGTAATCACTGAATATAATGATTTTACCACTATATATAATGATTTCACCACTTTATATTAAGGTCATACCACCTCATATAATATGAAAGTGACCTTCAGGCAGCTATGGCGTTCCATAAATATGGAAACATTTCCAAGAAGTGTAGATTTAAGTTTGTACAAATCATGACCCCATGGGTTAGGGAGGGGCCATTTTTTTCTGCCTCCTGCCCCTATTTGCCATCTACATGGAAATGCAGATTTTAAAACCATTTTACACATCCACAGGACAAAACCAATAATCTTCCAAATGATCATGATTTAAAGCTAATGCATAAAATACGAAGGAAGTTCTGGGAACCAGGGTTTTTAAACATGTTAAACTTTTTTTTTTAAATTTGACCCCTATTTGACCCCCAGGGTGAAAATGGAAAATTTCGAAACCTTACTGCACATCTACAGGACACCACCAACCATCTCCCAAAGGTGATTAGGCTAATGTGTAAAATGTAAGAGGAGTTCTGGGAACCAGGGGCTTTTTGCATAGAAAACGTCATTTTTCAACCCCCATTTGACCGCCAGGGTGAAAATGAAAGTTCCGAAACCTTACTGCACACCTACAGGACACCACCAACCATCTCCTAAAAGATGATTAGGTTACTGGTAAAATGTAAGAGGAGTTCTGGGAACCATGGGCTTCTTGCAAAAAAAGTCATTTTTCGACCCCCATTTGACCCCTAGGGTGAAAATGAAAGTTCCGAAACCTTACTGCACATCTACAGGATACCATTAACCATATCTTAAAGGATGATTAGGCTACTGTGTAAAATATAAGAGGAGTTCAGGGAACCGGGGGCCTTTTGCATAAAAACATCATTTTTCGACCCCCATTTGACCACTAGGGTGAAAATGAAAATTCCGAAACCTTACTGCACATCTACAGGACACCACTAAACATCTCCCAAAAGATAATTAGGCTACTGTGTAAAATGTAAGAGGAGTTCAGGGAACTAGGGGCTTTTTGCATAAAAATGTCATTTTTCGACCCCCAGGGTGAAAATGAAAATTCCGAAACCTTACTGCACATCTACAGGACACCACTAACACTCTCTCAAAAGATGATTAGGCTACTGTGTAAAATGTAAGAGGAGTTCAGGGAACCAGGGGCTTTTTGCATTAAAAAAACGTCATTTTTCGACCCCCATTTGACCGCCAGGGTTGAGAAAACGAAAATTCCGAAACCTTACTATACATCTACAGGACACCACTAACACAGTCTCAAAAGATGATTAGGCTACTGTGTAAAATGTAAAAGGAGTTCAGGGAACCAGGGGCTTTTTGCATAAAAAATGTCATTTTTCGACCCCCATTTGACCGCTAGGGTGAAAATGAAAATTCCGAAACCTTACTATACATCTACATGACACCACTAAACATCTCCCAAAAGATGATTAGGCTACTGCGTAAAATGTAAGAGGAGTTCAGGGATCCAGAGGCTTTTTGCATAAAAAAAACGTCAATATTTTCGACCCCCATTTGAGTGAAAATGAAAATTCCGAAACCTTATTGCACATCTACATAACACCACCAACCATCTCCCAAAAAATTATTAGGCTACTGTGTAAAATGTAAGAGGAGTTTGAGAAAGAAGAGTGTGACAGACGGACGGACGGACATGAGTAACAACAATATCACTGTCGTGATCCTGTGCCGGATTGGACGAAACAAGATGGCGACGGTAACACATCGTTAAAGGTAGGCACCTGAGATTTTTATAAATATCTGCATTAATAGGTAAGATGTACTACCTTCAAAGATACTATTCAATTAGGAGTGAATTAATTACTGTTATTTTGGGTTGCTACTGTTCATGTCGTCTTTTAAACTTTAAAATTTGTCGACCAAAGACAGTAGATTTTTTCCGATCGAGTTTGAAGTGGAGTGAGGTTGTTATTTTCCCCGATTTCGACAATTTCATAAATCCAGCAGCTGGAATGTCGCTAACAAATGATAATTTAGAGCAATCCCTACCTTGCATTATGAGTTGATTTGCTAAGCTCTGTTTAGTTACAAGACTATTTCGATTTCAAATTTTCCGTATGTGCGGGATTGGAATCGGTTGATTTTACTGAAATTTGTGTCGGATTGGACGTCATTTTTGGTGCCGGATTGGACTATTATATATTAACATTTTATTTCCTTCTTTTTTCAGTTCTAAAGCTACGAAAACCTTATTTCATGAGCTTAATGCGGGAGAACTTTGTGAAACATGTACATGTAACCAGGAAAAGAAAACCATATCAACGTCCAAATCATATAAGAAATAAGCGAAGAGAGAAACGAATCTAATCCCATCAACCTTTGTGAACGTAATGAGTAAAGTACTGGCATGCAAAATCAAAAATATATTACAAGTGCGAGAGGTATAACATTATACTTGTGGTCAAACTTTCACGAGCATAATTTGAGAAGACATTTCAAATAATTTGGCTTGAGTGATACTTTAAACAGCACATTATAGCTGTTCATGATTCAAAAGAGACGCACAGCGCCAGATCCATGAAAAAGTTTTGGATGGAAATACAGCCTACAAAGACACATTGAACAGCTGTTGAAGGCAAACATATCTGATTCAGCGAATCTGCTCCGGGAGAGGCATACGACTTCATTGACAACCAAATATTCATTTTTTTTTTTTTTATAAATTATCTTTAATTTTTATATAACAGACCCATAGCAACGGTTTCAAAAGTGTGTGTGTGTGGGGGGGGGGGGGGGGGCAACTTTCCAAAAATAATATGACAAGCGTAAAAAAAAAAGAAGCTAAGAGATTAAGTTCCGGAAGAGTATCGAATTTTCGAGGACTCGCTTGTAAGTCGGAAGAGGTTTGGACCAAAAAACCGACTTATAGGCGAGTATATAGGGAAGTTTGAATAAGTTGCAGGATTTTGTCCAATATAAGACTGTATTTTATAAACTGTGTGGCTCTAAATACATATATTTTGAACACATACAACCCGAGTTTTCAGATCAGAAAGTTCGAAATTGAGTCAAGCTGCGATAATCATGCACTTTATTTATAAAAGTTCATAGCTAAATAGAGAAATGTATAGCTAAAAAGAAAAATGTAGCTACAGTGTATATACATAATATATGTACACTTCCTCTTTCCTTGGATTAGACGTTACATAGATTACACTGAACACGCTCATTTGATTTTATGAAAACATATATGAATTATAATATAATCATTTTAAAGTATTGTATTCAGCACAAATTCAACATCGCAAAATCTACAGAAGTGAATTAATTGATGTCACAGTGACTTCTACAATCTTGTAAGCATTTTACAATTTTTGTGGTCAGTTGTAATAACCTTGATGCCAAATGATATACAGTCTTTCAGTGGATCGAATTCTGTCTGACTTATTTCACACAAATTATTATTTCGTTCTTTTCATAATCTTTCTGAATACGAACTGCGATAAATATAAGATGCCACCTCCTCAATGGCACCTGATCCCAGCTCACGTATTTCCAGGGATCGGTTCTGTTCTCATTTTTGTATTATTTATAAACCTTTCAGATTGATGACAGTTGTTAACTTCGACTTTTTCAGTACTAATAAAACTATTTGGCAGTTCACATAGTCCTCTCACACATAATTCATGAAATGAGGCCTCCATAGCTTTAAACTGAAAAAGAAAGAATATTGAAAAAGTATTTAAAGAATCAGACAATATATAAATAACGTCTAATCCGGCACCAAAAATGACGTCCAATCACAAACTTCAGTAAAATCAACCGATTCCAATCCCGCGCATACGGAAAATTTGAAATCGAAATAGTCTTGTAACTAAACAGAGCTTAGCAAATCAACTCATAATGCAAGGTAGGGATTGCTCTAAATTATCATTTGTTAGCGACATTCCAGCTGCTGGATTTATGAAATTGTCGAAATCGGGGAAAATAACAACCTCACTCCACTTCAAACTCGATCGGAAAAAATCTACTGTCGATAAATTTTAAAGTTTAAAAGACGACATGAACAGTAGCAACCCAAAATAACAGTAATTAATTCACTCCAAATTGAAAAGTATCTTTGAAGGTAGCACATCTTACCTATTAATGCAGATATTTATAAAAATCTCAGGTGCCTACCTTTAACGATGTGTTACCGTCGCCATCTTGTTTCGTCCAATCCGGCACGAGATCACGACAGTGAATATACCGTAACTTTCTTTAGAAAGTGCAGTAATAATTACGTTCGCGAAAAACACGAGTATACTATGAGAGGCCGGTTAGGTATTTACTGCCATTAAGTGATATCACCTATTCGAATAGGTGATATCATCTATTCAGCTTTTGAATTGGTGATATCACCTATTTGAGTTGATATCCCCTTTTCGAAAAGGTGATAATACTAGTACACTACTGTAATGATTTTCCCCTTAGATTCCAAAAAATCCCCTGACGTTCCCCTGTCTGTCCCTGACATTTTCCTGTCTCCCCCTGACTTTCTCCTATGATCCCCTGTCGTTGTCCCTAAAACCCTGTCTACTCCCTGAAGTCCCCTGACTTTGCCCCTGTTACCACTGTCTAACCCCCCTGATGTCCCCTGACATTCCCTGACGTCCCTGTCAACTCCCTGATGTCCCCTGACTAGGCCCCTGACCACCCTGTCAATTCCCTGTCGTCCCCTGACATTCATTTTGACCCAGAAAAGGGGTTAAAATATGTTTTTGTTGCTATTTACTTGTGAGAAATACGTTACTCTTGGCAATTTTTAAGTTTTGTGAAAACATATATTTATTAGTCAATTGTTATTTGTTTTGAATATCTTGAGTAATTTATTTCTTAATATGATTGTATTGAATTGTTTTAGTTTAGTACATGTAGCTTTTAGATAAATTTTAAGGAGAATAAATGCCAGTTACTTTGAAAAGAATGAATTACAAATTTATTGCGTCTTGTCATGAATGGCAAGTAAATATATCTATATTTATTTATATGTAAATCTATATATCCACATGTATTTATTTATTTATTTGTTTTATTTATTTATTGACTAATTTATTAATTAAATCTATTCATATATTTCTTTTTAGATATATTTTCCTGATTGAATTATTAATTAAATGATTAATATTATATATTTATTTAGTTTTTAATTCATTTTATTTTAATTAATTAATTAATTCTATTTTATTCAATTTATTTGTGAGTTTCGCATAAACAGACATAAGGTAAAACAAAATATGCTTCAAAGTATCTTTTAAGCATATTCACATTTCTTTTAATTCTTTTAATTTCACGATGGGTATCAAAATAATTGTCTTATTACACACAATCTGAATTCTGAATTTGTTTTATTGCTTCTTTGACTTAGGTAACAGAAATAAAAAATGTTCCTCAAAAACTGTTACGGTTGTGAGAGTAGTTCCGAGCTGTTGATAGTTGACCAGTGACTCTGGGTACACAGACCAGACACCTATTGTTCTTTTGACTGACCACTATACACTGTTTATTCTGTGGCAGCACGACCGTATCTACTCTGCAGGTTTTATTTCTTTCACAACCGTGACAAGTTTTTGAGGAAATTTTTATTTTACCAAAGTAAAAGGGAAAAATAAAACAAATTCCAGATTCAGATTGTGCGTAATAAGACGATGATTTTGTTACCCATCATGAAATTAAAAGAATTAAAAGTAATTTGAATATGCTTAAAAATAGTTTGAAACAAATTTGTTTTTACCGGAGACTGTTTATGAATAACTACACAAATTTCAATTAAATAAAATTAATCAATAAATTAAAATAAATGAAATAAATAAAATATAATAAATAAAAAAAAATTAAATAAATTAATTTATTATAAAAAAAATTGAATAAAACAAATACGTAAAAATAAATTTGATAGAAAAAATTAATAAATGAATGAAAAAATAAATAGATAAATAAACGGAGAAAGAAATAAATTAAAAAGATACATCAATAAATTAAATTCAATTAAGTTAATAAATTTACTAAAGATACTTCAAACATACCTACTTGATTTGATATGGTGATATCAAAATGACTCATTTAATGTTTATTTTTGCAAAAGATGCCCTGATCAATTTTAGGATATGTTGTGTCAAAATCTGAGAAATCACAATTCTAAAATTCTTTGTCGGCGATGTAAAAAAGAAAATTAAACTGAAGATTTTCCTCTGAAACCTATTAAAAATATACGGAAAAATACTTGTAAGTAAATTACGTCACAATCAGCATGTCGAAGTCATATAAGAAAACATTATTTGTATGATCTTGCTGCACGGACTTTGAACCATGAAGACAGCAGGAGATTTAATTTGTCACAACAATTTCGTATCTTATAATCAGAAGTTTCTGACGAGATTGTAACTCTTCTGGTATGTTCTTATAACAAAGCACTTCGGCTTGAAGCTAAGAATCATTAGTAAACAAAATAATAGACTTTGGTTTAGTATCTTTGTATGGAAAGTTCTTTAGCAATCTGACTAAAACTACAGATAGAATAACCTTTTTAAAGAATTTCGCATATTTTTTTTTATTTATACTAACCATGGCAAAACCATTCATCAAAATCTAAAAGTCAATGGAGAAGATATGTATTTAACTGTAAAGTCTCATTGTGTAGACTCAGACTCAAACTGTACGAAAAGTAGCACCTTGAAAGAATTTCACATAGATTTCTATTTTAAGCAAAACTATTTTTAAAATTCCTTTTTCTATTTCATAGATTGTTAAATATTCTTGCGTTGAACAATACGTATCGTTTTCATTAAACATTAAATAATTGTAATACTTATTCTGTATTTTAAAAAATGTAATAAATAGGTCGATTTTTATTCGATGCTCTGGAACAACTTATTTTATAACAACAATTCTATATGTAGTCCTGATGGTGGAAAGAACGAAACAAGCTAAGCTTACATTGGTACAAGTTTTGACATCGATTGAGAAAAACTACCATTTAACTATTTCGGAATTAGTAAACTGAAACTACAACTACTGTATGTACAACTTAGTAATAGCTTGAGCTATCGAGCGCTGCAAACTACGTTACTTTTTTTTACGCATGCTCAACTTCACGGTAGGGCATTCTGGGAATACTTCTGTAGATAAACTGCACCATGTCAATTTAGTTTTATAATCTGAAAATACATATGATCTGAAGTTTCGTTTTTTGTTGTCTAACCTGTACATAAATGTGCACAAAGTACATAAGTGTGCCTACGTGCAAGTCTGTGTGATTTACACACCAATAATTCATACTAAACTCAAAATCATTCCTTATATTTACATTTTACATGTCTAAATGCGCCAAAAATATACTCAATGTTTGAATTTCTCGCCGCCCTATATCATCATATTCTATTAACGTCTCCTAGCCTCATTGAGACGTCACTTTAGAGTGAGGTTCTCCATGTATATTTCTACGCGTGAGTATACACAAAAATGGCTTTCAAATCAATTTCACAGTTGGATTAGTAGAAAAACACGGCAAATGTAAATATATATATATACATGTATAAATCAATGTCACTATGCAATTTGACACCATAAATTAAAAAGGCGATCTGCAGTTTATTGGTTAGCAATTCTGTATTCAAGTACTAGTAAATAAACTATCCAAGCAAGAATTTGAAGTATCAACTTGTAGGCCTTTAAACTAATTTTCCAAGTTGCATATCTTGGTAAAAAACATTTAATAGATAGATTTATAGGTACGTGAAATTCTCAAAATAGAGCAGAATCTTAACATACATCTAATTAAATAATTAAAATTTTATTTTTTTATTAATTGATTTGCACGATGTTTTTTTTAAGGACAGGTAACTCAAGTGTGAAAAAAAACGATCAACAAATTGCCGATTTATGAGTTATCGTTTATAGGAAATTGGGAATGGCATTTTAGACTGCTTCAGTCGGTATTGTTACATGTATGTACAGAAAAGTGTTCCATGCATTGTTGAATTTACAAAAGAGTTGACCAGAACAAGGAGAATGTCTCCACTCTACCTGGAATAACAGGATCAAAATGAATAGGAAACAAACTATATTCAAGATTTATAACTCTCTATGACAGTTGTAATGAAGAAAAATAAATATCATGAATTTTGTGTGTGTATTGTTGTGCTTCTTCTATCAAGAGATATATTTCTACAATTAAATGCAATAATTCATTATCTTATTCTTTTTATTATTTACTAAACTCAAAGAATAACGACAAAGTATAAAGTTTTAATCAGGTTAAAATTAAGAAGGGGCCGGGTTGATTTCACTTTATATTTTTATTAAAAGAACAAGGTACGGTACAAATCTGGCCCTTTATTTCTCTAAAATTTAGAAGTGATGTAAAAAATTAAAATTCATCCCTTCTGAATTATTGAAATTCCATGCAGTAAAAACACAAATTGTTTTTCCAATATGACCTTTAAATGCTAATTGTGACATCATGAACTTGTGCATTTTCCTGTATTTTCTTTAAAGTTGTAGAAGACATCAATTTTCAGTGGAATTTTCTTTCAAAAAACATACAGCGCATGCATCGCCCACAAAGATTTTGAGATATGTGATTTTTCAAAGCATTTTACATAATATATCTAAAAATTGAAGTGGGCGAGGGCTGCGGACACTATTTTCTAAAGGGAATTAAGCACAGAAATGAGTCATTTTGAGGCTTTTCTGCATAAAACTAAGAAATGTACCAAATTAATGACGTCATATTTCCATAATGGTCTTTCTTCATGGCATATTCTTTAATGATTTATCATATTCATCTACTCAACTCATGCTATAGCCAATATAATAACTTTTTAAGAATATTAGATTTTTAGGGCACAATAAAGCCCAAACCGTACCTTCTTCTTTCAATTACACATGTATATATTATTGTACAGTGTCTGTACTACATGATAAAAACGTTTACCATTTGTACTGAATTTTTAAACTATAAGATTCCGCTGACAGTGAAGGGACACTCAAAAAACGCTAAAAATTGACATACTTAAAACAATTAGCTACTTCGGACCAGTTGTAAACAAGTTCCGGTAATGAGTTATCGTTCTTTACATCGAACCCTAGCGGCAGTTTAAAGGAATACAAGTTGCAGTATTTATGCGATTGAACGTCAAATAAATCTTACACGTTTTATTTTGTTCTATTAACTAATTCCATTCTTTTTTAGTTCATCTCGACAAAGTCGAGATGAACTTATGCTATACCCCCGGCCTCTTCCGGACACTACTACACTTGCTTCGGATCTGACCTAGATTTTCCAGATGAGTGACCAGGTTAAAGTTTTTGGAGCAGGTCCATTCTCAGGTAACTTTAAGCCCTACCTTGACCAAACTTGCATGAATATTGCATCTAAGGATGTACACTAACCAACCTGCTTCGGATGCTGGATCCGACCTAGATTTTCCACATGAGTGAATTTTAGCCATATTTTAAACAAATTAGCATAGTTGATGCATCTAGGGATGAACACTTCCAGACTTGCTTTGTATTCTGAATCTAACTTTTGTTTTCCAGATGAATGACCAGAGTATTTTTTTGGAGTAGCTATTTAATATTATGGCCTGTTATGATTAAACTTGCATAGATGGTGCTTCTAAGGATGAAAACTGCCAGACTTGCTTTGGATGTTGGAACTGACCAAAATTTTCTTTATTAGTAAACAATTGAAAAATGATTTTAGCAGGTCCATTTCCAAGTTACTATAAGTCCTACTTAAACCAAACTTGCATGGATATTGATCTTGGGATGTACACTAACTAGAAAAAAATGATGTGAAGCTTGCCTTACTTATAGATAACATACATGTATGTCGAGGTAGGCTTCGTAATCTTTGATTACCTATGTTTTAACTAAACTACATGTATCAAAAATCAATTATAACGAAAATTTATCATTAAAAAATATGTTTCACCTATCTATCCTGTATGCATTTTTACACTTCCAATGAACTTAGATGGGTTCTTTTCAAAGGAACATATATGACATACCTTTACCCTTTCGACTTTTCTTTCCATTCCATTTTTCTTTTCACATTTATACAATTCACGTCTGTAAATTCTATCAACTATAGTTTTAGCTTTCCCACAAGCTTTATCATTCTCGAAATTTTCAAATCGAATACGATCAATAACGCTGTCCGTAACGAGTGTGTACGCATCCATGCTGTATATGGTCTCTGATAGTTTTTTCCTGACATTTTTATCTCCCACTCTGAAACTAACAGTATATAAAAGCATAGTCCACACTAAAAAGATGAAACAGATAATGCTTTTTTTTCTATATGCTTTATGCTTTAAAGTGTGAAACAGACAAACCTATAAAAGAGCTTGTCATTGGCCAAACACAGTGCATCCGTAATCCTGTGAAATAATATATTGTAATTATATATATATATATATATATATATATATATATATATATATATATATATATATATATATATATATATATATATATATATATATATATATATATATATATATATATATATATTAGGGGAGCAAGGAAACATCTGTTACGGTCTCTATTACAATTAAAACTAGTTAGTTTATGAAATGGTTTGAAACTCAGTGCATAAACAAATATTAGTAGTCAATATAATATGGTCTATTTGGCATGAAAGCATGAATATGCATATGTGCTTTGTTCTGATTCCACGGGAGGAAACGAAAATCTTAAAAACTTTCTTGTTTTTCTAATGAAATACTATGGATTCTATGATATATCTACACATGTGCATATTACAAAATTCTACAGTATGACACGTATGAATTTTTTTGAAAACACGTGCGTGTGCTGCAATTTCATTGGCTGAAACTATAAACGACCATGATTTTCTTAGCGGTCAACAAAACAGAATATAGATAAGTTAATATTTTCCTTTATAATGATATCAAAACTTAATGCAAGAGCACGCATACACGCGTCCTGAATTCTGATTTATTTATTCTTTTATAACCGTATCTCTCTTTGTTATCATTGAAATAGTTTGAAATTTAACACATTGGTGTATATTATGAGACCCTACAAGAAGACAGACTAGTATGTGAAAGAAAACACTAGTATGTGAAAGAAAACATGTACGAGCATGTATGTGCATTGAAATCTGATTGGCGAAAGCTGTATATGACTATTACACTTTTTAGTTTTCAACAACAACAACAAAACACAAAAAAAAAAAAAAAAAAAAAAAAAAAAAAAAAAAAAAAAAAAAAAAAAAAAATTTAAAGTTAAGACAAAATATATGCATTGTCGTATTATCAGAAATAAACACAAGCATATACATGCGCTGAATTCTGATGGTCAATAATATTTTGACTGCTCTATTATTTAAAGTTTTCAACAAAATTCTTTAAAAGTTAGTTCTATATTATGAGATACTTTTTGATAAAATATGTATAACATTTCTTGAAAACAGAACTCTAATTGGCAAATACTCATAGATACATAGGTTTAGATACCAAAATGACAGCTTTCATAAATGATATTAGTATTTGAGTGGGGAAAACCTTTTTTCAAATCCATGCACATCCGCTAAACCAACCCCCGCTCCCAATTCACTTGTTTTCCTGCCTTCTGTGGAATTATGGAAAAAATTGTATGTAATTGTAATATAAATACATGTACGCATCTTTGAAAAAATTCTAATGTACATCAGCCTTGTACTACTTATGCCGTACTCATTTGGTTGCACGTGGTGAACTGGTATATAGTATAGGATTGTTTCTTACGATGTTCGATAAGTAGGAATTCATAGCATGTTTAAAGGTCAGACAATACGTTGCTCAATATTATTTTCCCCTGAGATTATGTCATAGAAGTATTACTACTTCAACAAGTTTACTCACAAAAACTTAAGGTACATTACCAGACTTTTGTGCAAGATATCTGAGAAAGGGTTCTCGATCCTATATTATTCTTATTAATGAGTGCATTAAAAGAAATGGTAATGCTCATCTGGCAGCACTACAAGTTGCAGAAACCAATTATTCAATTATGGTCAACAATAATACGTAATACACAACTAACATTAATTCTACAGCCTTGTTGACCGGATGTTGGTAAGCACGACGATGGAGGGTATAGCGTGTGTGGTACATATCAAATATATTCATGTATTCCTGAAAGAGAAAACAAAATACATGTACTTGCATTGCACATATCAATTCTTCATAATAACCATCCTACTTGATGGATTGCAAAATTTGTATACACATACACACCCTCACCCCCCCCCCCCCCCCCCACCCCACACACACACACAAACTCATATATTGTCCATAACTCTTACAGAAAAAATATACTAGTAGTCATAATACATTAAATGATAATTCATACTTAATTAAAATCGAAAATTTCATACAGTGCAAATGATATTTTGTAAAAGAGACTTGCCGTTTTGGGGAAGGAAATGTGAAATTCATCTTTATGTCGAATGACACGAGCCAACATGATGGTCCGCTCAATCTGAAAGTTATGCTTCAAACCAAGCATATGACAGTCTCTGGAGAAATAATCCCACTTGTCTACGTCAATTTTGTTCTCCTCATTTGCCACTATCTATCATACAAGAATCATAATACAGCTATTGCCAAAAGAAAATAATGATTTACTACAGTAAGCTGTTATTTCTACAGAAGCCAAGTAGTGAAAACCACAAATAAATAAAAATCTTAATTACAAAATAAAATCAAAATTAAGAAATAAAAACGAAATTACAAAATAAAAAACGTATTAACAAAATTTTTAAAAAAAAATACTAAATATAAAGCGAGGTAACAAAATAGTAAACAAAATTACAAAATGAAAAACTTAATTTATAAGATAAAAAAAAGGAATTACAATATCTAAACGAAATTACGAAATAAAGAAATACACAACAAAAAGAAAAAGAAAAACAATAAGCCCAAGGGACTTAACGGTCACCTGATTGCAATACAACAATTTAGAGGATCCAAAAACTGATAAATGAAGCTTTGTTGCCCAAAAGCAAAAAAAATAGTATGATTAGCATCAACAAAATAATTGGTCTAGCATCTGTCTGTCCCCCATTTATCACTAAGAAGATTTAGATAGATAGATAACTATGCCCTTAGTTAGTTTATTTAATACCCAGGAGCAGAGAAGATTTTCAAAGAATTAATGCATTTTCACTATATAATCAATGGAGCCCCGCCCTAACACCAAAACCCAGTTGACCCAGGGGCCATTAAAATCACAATTCTGGAAGAGGCAACCATGCTCATCATAACTATGCACTAAGTTAGTTTATTTAATACACAGGAGCAGAGAAGAAGATTTTCAAAGAATTAATGCATTTTCACTATATAATCAATAGAATCCTGTCCTAACACCAGAATCCTTGACCCTGGGGCCATGAAATTCACAATTTTGGAAGAGGCACTCTTGCTCTTCATAAGTATGTACTTAGTTAGTTTATTTAATACCCTGGAACAGAGAAGAAGATTTTCAAAGAAATAATGCACTTTCACTATGTGATCTATATAGCCCCACCCTAGCACCAGAACCCCAGACCCTGGGCCATGAATTTCACAATTTTGGTAGAGGACTCAATGATAATTACAATCATGCCAACAGTTTGATTGCTTGATGTCCAGGAGTAAAGAAGAAGATTTTTAAAGATTGCATTAATTTTTGTGGATTTAGCCCCACCCCTCAGGCCCCAGAAGGGGGCAGGGACCATGAAATTCACAATTTTTGTTCATCTTTACCCATAGATGCTATATACCAAATTTGGTTGAAATTGGTTAAGCAGTTTCAGAGAAGAAGCTAAAAATGTTAAAATATTAACGCTCAACGCACGACGCACGCCGACGGACGAAAACGGATAGCAATAGGTCACCTGAGTCACTCAGGTGACCTAAAAAGAAATAAAATATGATTTCTTTGAGGAACGAATTAGACAGAAATCATTTTCTACTTGGTGTTTTAATGAATTACTTGTTCGGATTTACAAGGTTTTCATTCGAATACCTGATTAATATCAGGTGGTTCTTTAGAACCGGTCTCGTTAGCAAGGCTATATAATGGTGAATATAGTTGTTTAAATGCCAGTTAAGGACGACACGTAGAGCACGATAAAAGTTTATATTTTATATATATTTATTCAATCCAACATTATGATATACATGTATATAATTATGGATTTTTTTTTAATATTTTACATGTTATATGTACGTTGTACAATAAAGCTGCTACGTGTCGTTGCTACGTCCAAATAACGTGTTGTTGTTTATTGTACTTCATTTGGAAGTAATGAATGGATTTAAAGTAGAAATACGGAATTTTAAAAAGTGCGTGGATAGGAAGTGAACCCGTGAATCAATCCACATAGTGAAAGTGTTATAAAGCATTAATTCTATAGACTTGCTTCTGTTTGGACATTAATACAAGTGTGATAACGGTTGCATTTACAGTCAGCTATTCACATATCATTAACATGACCTCATGGAGTAGATGATCACAACATGGGGGAATTTTAGCTTTGGTTATCTAATATGCTACATTTAACAAGCATTCTGAGAGTATTGCATTAGCAATACTAGTTCCCTACCGGCAAGTGTAATCTGGTTCCAATTAAAAATTTAAAATGCTGTAATTCCGTCAAAAAATCATTGAAGCGGAACATAATGAAACTTTATCTGTAACTCATCAAGATACACTCACATACCAAAAATCAGCTCAATATTTGCAAGCGTTTAGAAAAAAGTGCGGAAAACCCTTAAAAATTAAAAAGGCCGTAATTCCCTGAAAAATCAATGAATCGGATCGAAATTCAAATTTGAACTGTAACGCATTAATATACACTTACATACCAAAAATCAGCTCAATAGCTGCAAGAAATTAGGGGGGGGGGGGAGTGCGCAAAACCAAGTGGGGTAGACTGACAGACAGACAGAGGGACAGACAGACAGATAGCTAGACAGACGGACGGACGGACAGACTCAGAGGAAACCTATAGTCCCCTCCGGTTTCACCGGTAGTGGACTAATAATGATCTTTATGTTTTTATCTTACATTAATGTGAGATTTTGCCAAGTCTGATGAATTGTCCAATGATTCTAGAGAAGACAAGGACAAGTTAACATTAGCTCTCTTAAGCCTTCAGCTCAGATGAGCCAATTATCAGCAAAAAATGAATCTATACATGAAACATCAAAGACATGATGCTAGTAAATTGACTATCTGTTTGTTAAGATTCCTTTGTTAACAACTGCTAAACTTTATAACATTTAGGAAATTCCCACGGCTATACATCTTCTGTCAATTTATCGCACAAACCGCAATGATGTAAAATTATGTTACCGATCGGATTTTGCAAGTTTATTTGACATTATCAAAAAAGTATTAGAGAAAGTAAGTGTATAAAATGAACAAGTCAAAGTGTTAACATTGAGTAGGTTTGATGATTGCTTACTTCATTAAAATTTCAGCAATACATTTCTAATTTCTTGGTCAGTTAATTTAAGTTAAACAGAAGTGAAACATTTACTATATGAACTATGTTCTCAAATATTTCAAATGATAAATTTTCAAATCCGTATTTATATGTCAGTTATAGTTATGATCAAACAATGCACACGCTTGCATAAGATTGTCCTTCTTTAAGGAAGAAAAAAAAACCATTTTCCCCTTGAATACGAGCGTTGATCCAAAAGAAATGTCACAACTGCTATAACATCTTTCTTAACTGAAAATGGGTGCCGAAGAGTAATGTCATAACGACGTCCGTAACATTCTTGTTGTGCGGCGATAGACAAAACCATACGTTGTGTTTATTTTTAATACTTTAAAAAGTATTTTGTTTAATCGAATGAGATTTTAAGGCAAAAAAAAAAATAGATAGGGGTATCAGTATGTCAAATTTTGTTGATAACATTTGATTCTTTAGGATTTTATAGCAGTTGTGACATTACGTTTGGATCAATCCTCGTAGCATTGACTTTCACAAATGTGCATTACGTGGAATGACTCATGGGCTCACGTCCTTATCATGTCATATGCACTTTTTACCTCATCTGAGCTGAAAGCTCAAGTGAGCTTTTCTGATCACCCGTTGTCCGTCGTCCGTCCGTCCGTCTGTAAACTGTTCACATTTTCAACTTCTTCTCAAGAACCACTGGGCCAATTTTAACCAAATTTTGTTCAAAGCATTCTTGAGTAAAGGGGAGTTTAAATTATTAAAATGAAGGGCCAAACCCCCTTACAAGGGGAGATAATCAAGGAAAGACAAAAATAGGGTGGGGTCATTTAAAAATCTTCTTCTCAAGAACCACTGGGCCAGAAAAGCTGAAACTTACGTGGAAGCATCTTTGGGTAGTGTAGATTCTAAATTGTAAAAATCATGACCCCCGGAGGAAGGCCGGGCCACAATAGTAAAACCAAGTTTTACATTGAAATACTAAAAAAAAATCTTTAAAAATCTTCTTCTCAAGAACCACTGGGCCAGAAAAGTTGAAACTTATGTGGAAGCATGCTGGGGTAGTGTAGATTCTAAATTGTTAAAATCATGACCCCTGGGGGCAGGGCGTGGGCACAATAGGGAATTCAATTTTTAGATTGAAATATATAGAAAAAAAATCTTCTCAAGAACTACTTGGTCAGAAAAGCTAAGACTTTTGTAGAAGCAACCTTGGGCAGCGTAAATTCTAAACTATTCAAATCTTGAACCCCTGGGGGTAGGGCGGGGCCACAATAGGGAATCCAAGTTTTACATTGCAATATATAGGAAAAATCTTTTAAAATTTTCTCCTCAAGAACGATCTTGGCCAGTAAAGCTGAAACTTATATGGAAACATCCTGGGGTAGTGTAGATTTTAAATTGTTAAAATCATGAACCCTGGGTAGGGCAGGGCCACAATAGGTATTACAAAAAAATTGTCTGGTGTAGAACAGCAGGGCCAAAGTTATTCCATTGAGCGTTGTGGCCCATGGGCCTCTTGTTTAATTCCGTATTTTATTTCGATTTTTATAAAGTTTTTGTTTTTTTGTTTTTTATTTTGCGATTTCTTTTTTTTCCATTTTTAATTTCTTTTTACTTGTAATTTCGTTTTTAGTTCACCTAAGCCGAAGGCTCAAGTGAGCTTTTCTGATCACATTTTGTCCGGCGTCCGTCTGTCCGTCTGTCTAGCTGTCCGTCTGTCTGTAAACTTTTCACATTTTCGACTTCTTCTCCAGAACCACTGGGCCAATTTCAACCAAACTTGCCACATAGTATCCTTGGGTAAAGGGGATTTAAGTTTATTCATATGAAGGGCCATGCCCTCTACCAAGGGGATATAATTAGTGAAAAATTAATAGCATCTTTTAAAAATCATCTTCTCAAGAACCACTGGGCCAGAAAAGATGGAACTCATGTGAAATCATCCTCAGGTAGTTTAGATTCTTAAAATCATGACCCCCGGGGGTTGGGTGGGGCCACAATAGACGATGAAAGTTTTACATAGGAATATATAGGAAAAAATCTTTAAAAATCTTCTCCTCAAGAACAGCAAAGTCTTAATTGGTCATATTGATATGGAAGCATCCTCAGGTAGTGTAGATTTAAGTTTGTTCAAATGCTGACCCCCAAGGGTAAGGTGGGACCACAATGGGGGATCAAAGTTTTACATAGGAATATATAGGAAAAAATCTTTTAAAATCTTCTCAATAATGGCAAAGCCACGATTGGTCATATTGATATGGAGGCATCCTCAGGTAGTGAAGATTCAAGTTTGTTTAAATGATGACCCCCGGGGGTAGCGTGGGGTCACAATGGGTGGTCAAAGCTTTACATAGGAATATACGAGGGGTTATCAAAAAGTTCGTGGACTAGCGTCATAAAATTAAAACCGCTTTAGGTACACCAATGAATTTTTACACATTTAGTAAGCATCATCTTTTCTATCTATAGAATAAACCATAAATCATAATTTTTATTTTTTAATAAATTGTTAGTGTTTTTGTAAGCAAAGGTATGTCCAGGCGGCGCAACCTCTAATATGACGTTTTTTCTACCTGAGTGTAACTGAGAAAAACTCTTTAGATATGAGTATTTGTCATCAAATAATCTCGTTAATTCAGGCATGTGGTGCGACACATTTGTTCAGTAAAATTTACAATTTTTACCCCATTCTGTAATTTCTATGAAATTTTATCGTAAATTTTATATGGAGTGTTCAAACAATTATGGGCTTGAAAATAACGTCAAAAAGGGTGAGAGGTTTCTTTTTCAAACACTCTATAGAGTTTCGCTCCTGGAAAAACTGGTATTGACCTAAGGAATGTTTAAACTGGCTACAGAAAAATAAAATGCATCCAGAGTACTTTTTTTAAGAGTACGTTTTTTAATGCCCAAAAAGATTCAGAGAGATGAAATATGCACAGTTAGTGTCGATTTGTAGTCAGGGTGTCAAAAGTCAGTCACGTCGAAATGTGACGTTGATCATGTATGGTAGAAATTGAACTCCAACAAGCTAAGTATTCTGGCATAATCAAGTGAGGATCTTTCCCCACATAAAGATCCGTTTACAATATTATATGCATTGAAAACAACTGCTCATGACATTGTAAATTCATATAAATAAGACGGGTTTAAGTCCTTACTTAACTCCAGGTAATCTCATCAAGATAAGTGTATGAGGTAGAGAGAGCGGACATTAAGAAACAATGACGTTAAACGGACGTCATGACACTAAACGGCGACAGCGCCGGATGATCACATAAAGTCTTTTTAATTTTAGAATAATTTGGCAAATTATCAACGTATCAAGCTAAAATTTTCAACATTTCTTAAACTTTTGTTGTTTTATGTTCCGCATAAATTTTGTAAGCAAAGACTACATGTTATTAATTTTATCGCGTCAGTCCACGAACTTTTTGATAACCCCTCGTATAGGGAAAAAAACTTGAAAAATCTTCTTCTCAAGAACAGCAAAGCATTGTTAAGTCATATTGATATGGAATCATTCTCAGTTAGTGTAGATTCGACTTTGTTCGAATCATGACCCCCCAGGGTTAGGGTGGGGCCACAACGGGGGATCAAAGCTTTACATAGGAATATATAGGGAAAAAAATCTTTTCAAGAACGGAAAAGCCATGTTTAGACATATTGGAAGCATCCTAAGGTAGAGTAGATTCAAGTTTGTTCAAATTATGACCCCCTCCCCCCAGGGGTGGGGGGATTGGAGGGCCACAATGGGGGATCAAATTTTTAACAAGGGAATATATAGGAAAAAATCTTTAAAAAAAAATCTTCTGCTCAAGAACAGCAAAGCCATTTATTATATTGATATGGAAGCATCCTCAGGTAGTTTAAAATTCAAGCCCCCCCCCCCCCCATTTTAACTTTTCAATACTGAACTGATTTGTTCTTTTTCCTAGCAAATGTGCTCAGGTGAATGAAATGGCCCATGGGCCTCTTGTTTATTTTGTAATTTTGTTTTTTTTAAATTTCATAATTAAGTTTTTTTTCTTCAGTTTTTTAAATTTTGTTAATTCGTTTTTATGCCCCCTTAATCGAAGAATCGGGGGTAAATAGTTTTTGCCCTGTCCGTCCGTCTGTCTGTTTGTCTGTTTATCTTATCTGTCTATTTGTCCGCAAGAACTTTAATATTGCCCATAACTTTTGATTGGTTGGAGCTATAACTTTTAATATTTCAAGTGTATTTCTTGTGACAAGACCTTTCTCTTGGTACCAACATATTTGACACCTTGACCTTTGAGTTTGACCAGCTTTTGCAAAATATTTACCCACCTTTAACCTTGACCAGTTGGTGCTAGGGCTTTAATATTTCATATGTATATTCATTTTGACAAGACCTTTCCATGAGTGTAAATATTTTTGACCTTTTGAACTTGACTTTAGAGTTTGACCCACTTATTAAGATACTTTAACCTTGGCCATAGCTTTTGAACAGTGAGCACTAGGGCTTCCAATTCTCACGGGTAAATTTCTTGTGACAAGACATTCCTTTGGATACCAACAACCTTGAACATAACTTTGGATTGGTTGGAGCTATGATTTTTATATTTCACATGTATTTTTCTTTTGACATGACCTTTTTTATGGTACCAACATATTTGACCTCTTGACCTTGAAATTCAAGTTTGACTCACTTTTGCAAAATTTTACCCAACTTTAACCTTGGTCATTACTCTTGAACAGTTGGTGCTAGGGCCTTTATATTTCACATGTGTATACATAGTGACGAGACCTTTTCATGGGTGTAAATATTTTTGACCTTTTGACCTAAACCTAAGAGATTGACCCACTTTTAAAAAGCTTTAGCCTTGGTCATAACTTTTGAACAGTTAGTACTAGGGCTTTCAATTTTTACAAGTGTATTTCTTGTGACAAGACCTTCTTTGGATACCAACAATTTTGACCTTTTAACCCTGGCTTGGAGTTTGACCCACTTTTAAAAAACATTGACCTTGACCATAACTGTTGAATGGTTGGTGCTTGGGCTTTAATATTTGCCAGGTATATCCATTGACACAAGTCCTTTATTTGGGTAACAACATTTCTGATCTCTTGAACTTGACCTTGGAATTTGACTTGCATTTGAGAAACTTTAATTTTCGCCATAAGCTGCTATAGGGGGAGATCAATGTTTCACAAACACATCTTTTGTTATTTTTTTTTTAATAATTTAGTTTTTTATTAGGTTGGGTGTTATATTTTATGATTTTTTTTAATATCGTAATTTAGTTTTTATTTAGAGTCGGTTTGCACTATTGGGCATCTGTATATTTCTCAGAAACATTACCTCGTAAAGAAAGTCCTTATCTTTATTTGAATTATTTTCCACCTGCAGTCCCATTTTCTTCTTCTAAAAAACAGGTTTCATTATGATTTTATTGACTTTAAGTAAATATCAATAATATCAAGTAAAACTCTATCAAGTTTTAACGTTATTCATTCGTCATTGTTTAAAAACAAAGCAAAATTCTAGCATGCAGGTAAAGCTGTATGTATATTACCTAATCAAGATCGAAAGAATATATAAATCTATATTTTGAAAGAATTAACAAGGAAAATGCAGACTTTACTTATATCATAAGTTTGATACCCCATATATTAAGCCCTTTATAAAATTCCTATCTTCAGAATCATTTAGGTTCAGTCGTTTCTCTCCGCTTCTTGCAACATCATCCCCAATTTTATCGAAAATTCTGTCCAGCATATCAATGGAAGCCTTTTCATGCTGTAACAAAGTATTCAGTATAAGACTGAATAAGTGAATATCCTAGGAACAAAGCTAATGCAAAAATATTTATTTCACATAATATTTCGAAATGTGCACTGACCGTCCACTGTGAATCTTTTTCAATCCTAGGGATGAAAAGTAAGTCAAACAAGTGTGAGAATGCCCCATGACCTATAGATGTGATTGAATCATAACATGTTAATGATATCTAATTTAGCCTAAATTATACTAATTGTATTTGCCTGACTAAGCTTAGAATCTTATCTATACATATATACAGAAAAATAAAGCAAATCATTTTTGATAGTTTAATAATATTGCATCTATTTGCAATTTTACCTAAATCATGGCAAAGCCCAGCTATCTCCACACAAAGGATATCTTTTTCGTCTATCGTGATACCGTAATCTGGACAAATGTTACTCTTAAGAGTCCGAACAAGAAGTCCTGCTAGGTATGATGTTCTGCAATAGATGAGGTGACTGTGCGTGTGAGAGAGAGAGAGAGAGAGAGAGAGAGAGAGAGAGAGAGAGATACCCAATAGAATGTTCGAATCGTGTATGACATGCTCCAGGATAGACAAAGGAAGCGCCTCCAAGTTGTTTTATGTATCTCAGTCGCTGAAACTCAGGCGTGTCAATTATTTTAACACATACTGGATCCAGTTGGATTGGACCCCATATAGGATCATTAAAAATCTGAAAAATAAAGAATGTAGTATTCTGATTTCCGACTTTTTTCTTTGGTGGCATAAATAAGAGACAAATAGATCTGGACATTTTTATCATTTGTCTAAGTTACCAAAAATCAACTTCAAAAAATGTAAGAACCTTTCAAAAGTGTCTGATTATAGTACTTGATATATGTGAACAAATTACTTCAAAAACATTATGATGAGTTAGTTATAAAATAAACATTTTCTTTCATAAATGTCAACAGAAACAAAGAAAAGTAATTCATATCTGATTTTTTTCCCCACAAACCTGGTATCGTTAACCTTTTACAACAATTTCAATATACCATTGCATTTGGTTTGAAGGTAATTTTACGGAAATTAATGCTTGATAAGTTCTTTCATTTTTAAATAAAGCTGAATTTGGCCATTTTTTGTTTTCTGATGTTCAGTATAGATCGCTTAGGTATGATTATTAAAGTCTCACATGAATCCGATATTAAGTTAAAAATTTGGGGAAAATATCGTTACGGAAGTTAATTTCCAACAACAAAATTTGAAATTTTCGGCCATAGATAAAATTAACGTTTCTTTTAAGATGTTGATCAAAAGAATGAAGCATTTTGATCCCAAAATAATAAAAAAAATACCTACCTTTCATGCAAAACCTTTCCTGAATTACCGTTATGGAAGTTAAATTTTTAAGAGAGACAACTGTTTTTGTCTAATTCATTTTGTTATGTCGAAAATGTAATGGTCTAAAGCAGCTGACTCGCAACTAGAATCGATGATATTATATTTCATGGTCACTTTCAGGTAAGTTTCAGTTCTTTGTGAAATCTGCATTCTGTGCGTGTAATTTTATAAAACAAAATCGTTAAGGAGGTTAATTGATTTTCAGCGACATGCTATGATTTAGTATGAAAGAAGATCCATGCATTTCTTCGCGAGAAGTGATTTATTATTTTTTTTCTATGTATGAAAATTTTTTTTCTTTAACATCCCTTGCAATCTATTCGGAATGCTTATTCAGTTGAAATTTTCATATTGAAATTTGTACATGAATGAAACGACATTAAGATTTGCAATGGGATACGTTTTTAAACATAATATTGTGTTCATATCAAAACGTTCGCTGCTTATATATCGCTAAATATTTACAAAATGATGTGTGTTTATTAAGTCTTGAAATGGATTTTTAAAATTATAGTTAAGATATTACAACGGTTAAACTGTTAGCGACATAAAAAATTCTTAATTGGGCTTGACATTCTCAGCAAAAGGTAAAAATATGGGGGGGAAACTTTTCTTTAACATTCCTTGCAATGTATTCGGAATGCTTATTTAGATGAAAAATTCATCATGAAATTTGTAAATGAATAAAGCGACATTAAGATTTGCAGTGGAATACGTTTCTAAACATTATATTGTGTTCATATCAAAACTTCAACTGCATATACACTGCTAAATATATACAAAACCATGCCTGTATGATAAAGTCTTAAAGATGAAATGGATCTTTAAAATTAAAGTTAAGATATACAACGGTAAATTTGTAAACAATATAAAAAATCTTTATTGGGCATGCTTTTGTAGAATGACTGAAGTGTATCACATACTTTTGGCTTATTTCTTGAACGTTTCTCCCTGTTCACTGAGGTTGTTGGTTCTTCCCCCTGGTTTTTTGATGGCTAAGGAAAATAATACAAATTAATTCCAAATAATAATACAAGTAAACTGATCATAAACATGCATTTTGAAAAAAATCTTACTAATTACATTGCTGAAGAAAAAAAATCATATATAACTTTGAAGACTG
Organism: Saccostrea echinata; assembly: GCF_033153115.1. Classification (NCBI taxonomy): domain Eukaryota; kingdom Metazoa; phylum Mollusca; class Bivalvia; order Ostreida; family Ostreidae; genus Saccostrea; species Saccostrea echinata. The sequence goes on from NW_026889774.1 coordinate 22,471,073, forward strand.
TAAGAACCTTTCAATTTTTTTTACAGTACTTGATATTCGTCTATAACATAAAGTATGTACTTCATAACATCACGATGAAGTTTTTCTTCACTTTCATTCCTTAAGTATATTCACCATACTTTTGGTTGTTTTCTTTAACGTTTCTCCGTGTTTACTGAGATTGTTTTTTCCCTTTGTTTTTCTTTTTGTTTATGTCTGAGAACGGTAAAACTGATTTACTTCTTAATTATTGGACAAGTCAAATGATCATAAACATGTATTTTGAAAAAAAAAATCTTCCTAAAGTAAACTGCTGAAGATGAAAAAATCATGTATTTGAGCTAGGTGTTAATAACGTTTGGTTGTGGAAGAATTCCTTCATTTCTTTTTCCCACATTGTTGTCTATATGGGCTCACGAATAGTTTATATCAACATGAATGACTTAAGAAACCTTTAAAAAAAAATTCTGAGTATAGTATTTGATATCAATGAACATAGTACTTCAAGAACATTATGAAGAGTTAGCTATAAAATAAACATTTTCTTTCATAAATGTCAACAGAAACAAAGAAAGTGAATTCATATTCGATTTTTTTTTTTTGCTTCGCTCTCATTACTTAAGTCAGTCATCCAACGAGAAAAGGACCAGTTCAGGGTATATACCATGATAAAAAATAATTGTTTCAGACAGCCAGTTGAACAACATAATTCACTAAGGGAAATATATGTGCTCTTGAAATTTTTTTTAAAAAATAATTATCCACAAAGGGGGAGTTTCGATAAGGCTGTTTTTCGGCCCCTCAAGAAATATAATGAAATTGTGATATGTTGTAGATTAAAGTGTTATCTTCCTAAAAATATGAAAAAAAAATTATACTGCACATTATCTGGTCACGTGATAATTAAAAATCTAAGTATACCATCTTCCCTATATTTTTGGAGGGATCATATTTAAAGGGGGTAATGGAGTTTATTTAACGTCAAAATCATAAATGAAATATTACAAGTGTGAATAAAGACATCAAATAACCAATTTCAATATTTTTCTTTACAGAAGATTAATGATATTTATTTTATTTGAATGCGTTTTAAGGTGCAAGATTTTTCTCGTGTTTTAATTGTAACTTATCTTTCAAAGAGGATGAATGTAACATATAAAACGTATATGAATAATAAAGACAGGAATTTTCAAAAAATGAATCAATCGACAGTTTATACTTAGACTTAATAACCAATATATAACATTTTCCCGTACGTAGAAAAGCAAATGTAAAGATGATTTAGACAAGAGATAGATAAAATTAAACTGTCATTGACAGGTGTTTGACACTGCTTGCAACACATTTTTATCAACTAAAGTTATTGTGCTAAATATAGTATTAATAAAATGTACCGTAATATCATTAAATTGAATATTAAAAAAAAAAAATCTTCAAATTAACAGATTTCGGAATTCGGTAATATTAAAAAATGCAGCTATTTATATTTTTAGAGTATATTTAAAAGAATCATACTGCAATGTACATTGTATTTCATAATACCAAGCGTATTACTACCAGTCAAATATTTTATCAAGATAGTAATTATTAGTCCCATACCGGTGAAGCCGGGGGGGGGGGGGTCTATAGGTTTCCTCATCGTCTGTCCGACTGTTTGTCAGTCCGTCTAGCTGTCTATTTGTCAGTCTGTTCCACTTGGTTTTTCGCACTTTTCTCTAAACGCTTGCAGATATTGAGCTGGTATTTATAGTGTATCCTGAAGAGAAACAGAGTTTGAAATTCAAATTTGAATTTCGTTAAATTCTGCTTCATTGATTTTCGACGGAATATTACAAATTCCAAAAAAAAAGGGGGGGGGGGTCGGCGTTTTGTTTTTGTTTTCTGTTTGTTTTGTTTTTCTGAAAAAAAATCGCATATATTGAGCTGATTTTTGTTGTGGTATATGTGTTAAACTTGAGTTATAGATCAAGTTTGCATTTTCTTCCACTTCAATGACTTTTCAAATAGGGCATTTTCAATTTTTAATGGAAACCAGGTTATACTTGGTGTGCCGATAGTAGACTATTATTGCTAATGCAGTGCTTACAGAATGCGTGAATAAATAGCCAAATGATAAAAAAAAAACTAACTAAAATACATTGAGTGCATGTCTTCTATTCATTCTTGAACTTAAACTATTCATTCTTAAACTTAAAAGTATTTACGCATATAAAGAGGTGCATTATGTTTTCAGCAAAAATGAGACAATCCAGGCAAGCGAGGACCTACATGTAATTCCTCGCGCTTCCCAACTTCCTTTTGATACGTATGTTGTTTCACCAACTCTAGTCACTATTTGATTTGCAAGACCATAGTCGCAATTTAAAATACATTTGTAAATACCAAATGTATGTGTTAAATCATATCCTGCAGAAACGTACAAATCAACATCCAGTCTTAAAAGTAATCTACATGTACGTTCCCTACATGTAGACCATACGGAAATATATGCGAACCTTCTCTAACAGATTGAAGCGATTCTATTCAAAGGAATGGCATGATAAAGAACGTTAATGAATGGACTGATTCTTAAACTTCTCTTTAGTTCTGTCAGTCATTGGAAAATGTAAGATCCGGCATCTGTTACAGTTCTGGTAATGTGTAGCCCTAAATGCATCATCGGTGCATATTTCTTCAAGATAGGGATTATAGTTACATGAAAATGAGACATGCTCCAAAATATATACCCTGAGCATTCATCAAGAAAATGTAAGTCAGATCTAGCATCTGAAGCAAGTCTGACAGTGTGCATCCGAAGATGCATCATGAAGCACGTCCTCTCAACAAGTGCTTATAGCTGCACTGCTCCATAAACATTAACCTGCTTTAAAAACATTAACCTGGACATTCTTTAACTGAAAATGCAACATCTGAAACCCGACAGATGACATGAAAACACACTAGATCAGGCGACTCTGATGATATGAAAAAATTGATTAAAAACTTTTAATAACCTATTCGCCTATAACGATGGTATTACAAAAGCTCTCCCAACTTCGTGTAGGTGAGCTAAATATATGACGTTAAGGTTATACGCGGGCGACGAAATAGTATGGAAATAACGATAGGATACGATTATGTTTTCTTATGTCAATATTTTCGAGAGTTCTCTTTGGTTTAGAAAAAATATGCTACTTTTGGCTTTGTATTTTAACAGATCAAGTAACCAGGAGCTTCTAATTTTAGATATGCAAATTTTAGACAATTTTCAATTTTTGGATATGAAGTGCACACGCGACACTTATCATATTTTAAGATATTAGTGTGCAGAGTATATCTAAGTACTGAACAAAACTAGGTTAGTGTCCCTCATGCACTTCATATTCTAACCATTGATTTATAAATGCCACCCTCTTATATTTTCCCATTAGCTTAATGTTAAAGCATTTGAGGGTACATCTAAGAATGTGCCAACTATGGCGTGAATTCATCTCATATAAACTCTTGAAACAAAAATTAACATATATATCTTGAATTCTAAACCAATTTTGAAAAAATAGAACGAAATTTATTTTTATGAAAATAAGTGGGCCGATAAGCGGCCTTATCGAAACTCCCCCTTTCAATATAGAATTGGTTTAAAGGTAATATTACAGAATAATTTTTAAATGAAGCTGAATTTGACCAAATTTTCGTTTTCTGATGTACAGTATAGATTGCTCAAGTATGGATTTTGAAGTCTCACGTGAATCCGATATTTATTTAAAAATTCGGGAAAAATATCGTTACGGAAGTTAATTTTTAGCTATAAAAGTCGACATTCTCGGCAAAAGGTAAAAATATGGGGGAAAACTTTTCTTTAACATTCCTTGCAATGTATTCGGAATGCTTATTCATATGAAAATTTCAACATGGAATTTGTAAATGAATGAAGCGACATTAAGATTTGCAGTGGAATACGTTTCTAAACATTATATTGTGTTCGTATAAAAACTTTAACTGCATATATATCTCGCTAAATATTTAGAAAACCATGCCTGTATGATAAAGTCTTAAAGATGAAATGGATCTTTAAAATTTAAGTTAAGATATTACAACGGTAAATTTGTAAACAACATAATAATTCTTATGTGCTCTTAAATACTGAAACTGATGAACAATTAAGTTCATATGAACCTGAAGCACATTTGCAGCTCTGTTCTGCAGCAAGTCAAATAATAAAGAGGATGTGTGTGTATAGAGCATTTATTACAAATGCCAAATGAGAATTCAAATTCTACAATTTCAGAATGCAGCAGAAGGTGGGGCCCAAAAAATATCCCACACCTTATACAAAGGAAAACTAGTACATGTATTTTCTACAACAATAACAATATGCATGGAGGATTGAAGGGGTGGAGGAGGGTAAAATTTGTAAACCACCTTTTCGGAGCCAAAAGTTATTTTGATAAGGATGAGGCTAATAGCCGTAACTAGATGGCGCTTAAATATAGAACCCAGAAAAACCCCTCAAGACCCATGAATTGACACAAAATAGTGATAAATAAAAATAACACAATCTTGTATGTCTTTAGATCACATAAGTTCATTTATATACATAAATACACTTATGTGCTCTTAAATACTGAAACTGATGAACAATTAAGTTCATATGAACCTGAAGCACATTTGCAGCTCTGTTCTGCAACAAGTCAAATAATAAAGAGGGTGTGTGTGTATAGAGCATTTATTACAAATGCCAAATGAGAATACAAATTTTACAATTTCAGAATGCAGCAGAAGGTGGGGCCCAAAAAATATCCCACAAGTGGGACAATGAACTTACAGAGAAGGGTCCCTCGCCCCACCCAAAAATGTGCTTCAATTACTTAATGTATACAGGGTGATAATGATGTAAATACTAACAAAACTATTCACAATAGAGATCAATGGAATTCTAAAGATGGACGATAAATGATTCAGTTTTCAAAATTAATAATTCAAAGGTTGTTGATAAAAATGTATCTCATATGGATTTTACACAATACTCATTACAACTTAAATATTACTAAAGTATCCAGCTACACAGCATTGAAACATTATATACAGTCTTAATGAAATTCTATTTCTATGCTACATTCACTCCTTGTTTTGTCCTGCTACGTACAACAATGACACATTCAGAAGAATTAACGATTTCTTTTTCTTGTCCGTTATCAAAACATCATGTAACATGAATCTGCACAGCCTGCTACGCACTGGAGGGATAATGGAAATGTTCCAAATGTTCATGCACATATCATTAGTTCTCACAAATTAACACACTATGCTTAGTGCGTTATGGTTCTTCAGTCCATACACAACTCGAAAGTCATTAACTTACGCACCAGGATAGAATTATTACATATCTTGACAAAAGCATTTAAATAATTCAAAGTGATATGAAATATTAATACAAATCCTCAATATCATACTCAACAACGATTTTTTTTTCGGTGCCACCTCAGATAGTCACCGAATACTTCGTGTACATGTATGTAAGTGTAGTATAAAGTAAAGACAGATAAATTATGCTCTCTAATGCATTATTCATGATATTTACAGCATGAAATTGACATCAAAACAAGCATACATGTTTATGAGATTATTATATTAACACTCTAATTCTAAAAAGGAAACAGAAAAATAGAGGATACCGCCTCAGACAGAATCCCCTTCATTAGACTACATTAATTTTAAATAATACAGGATTAGAATAAAGGATACTTTCTCAGCCATTTTTCTTTTACAATCGGACTTTCTGCCACCTTAAATGGAAACATATATGTACTAAATAAAAGGCTGGGAATATTGGGACCCTAATGTATCTCTGGAATGACACCAGATGCAACCATCCCATGTGTCTTATTTTGTGAATGTTAAAAACCCAGAGTTGCTGCTGTAGCAAAAACAAAGGGGTCCTTTCCAACTAACTTCACATAGCTTGCCCTGCACCAAGCTGCAGTTGGGTTGGGAATTTATTTCTAAATAGACTCTATTTTATTGTATTGAAAGTTGATTCATTGTAAGAATCCTGTAGACTCCTTTTAGTCATGCCTGAAAAGAAATATTTCTTCAAAGCAGCAAGTTTGGGCTTGAGTCTGAATAAACCACAATTTTCTTTACTCTCAGCAAAGCATAAAATACTGAAAGGAACATAGCCATGTACAAACATGCCTGTTACTTAGAATTGGCTACCTATGGTATTGCAACTAATGTTTTTTTTTTTTTTTTTTTTAAGAATATCCAAAATAATAGGCTGTCACACATAAGCTGACCTGGCAAGCTGTTTTGTCCCACTTAAAATTTTCCTAATTAACAATTGGTGTAAGAGATCTGGGGTGTTTGGCATTTAAAAACAGTATGTCCATGCTGCCAGTTGAGATAGATCTTGGTGATTTTCCTAAATTGAATAGGTACATGTAAGACACAAGACATAACCTGTCCCAGGAAGACCACTTTAATGCAGTTAGTCTCTTAATACTTCTGAATAAAACCCTTAAAACAATTTAGAGCATGCCTGTTCACTTCTTTGGGTTGGGAGCTAACAAAATACAGCCTTTGTTTGGAGAGTTGTAAAAGATAGATTGGTATGCTTAAATATCCACAAGCACTTCTTTGAATATCTTGTTCTTAAGCATGAAAGTAAATCTGGTAAATTTTTTACATTCATGGGATGTGTCATTAAAGCCAAACTAATCTTCTCAGTGAATTTTCCAATGTTTGTAAGTTTACAACATGCAAACAAACAACAGCTGCACCATCAGAATGGAATATGACACCTGAATTCTTTAAATGAAAGTCCCATAACTCAACAGCTAAAACAATTGGGATTAATTCCTGAGGGTAATATTGTAATCCATCAGATTTTTTTTCTTTTTGGCCAAGACCCATAGAACTATATATATTCTTTTTCTTTTACAGACAATAACTTTGAACCCTAAAGACCCAGCTGCATTTGTTTTGAAGTAACCTGTATATGTTCAAATAATAATGACTTCCCATTGATCTATAAATAATGACCATGCACCCAAATCCTACCTCCTTGGTGAGGTTTTGAAAGGCATTTTGTTAGGTCAATAGGCTGTCTTAAGAATGTATGCCCTCGCACAACCACCAACATGGAAACTTTAGGATTTCCATTTTTTGGATGGCAACGAAATTTCCATTGCCAATGTGTCAAATTCAGTTTCAAGAAATACCAACTTTGTAGCTGCCCAAGAAGTTTTTTTATACATCTAGAGTTTCACAGAGAAGTTTAAAAACTTGAAAACTTTTATTACATATTCCTGATGCCAGTGGATTAATAAATAATCATCCAACACATGAGTAATAAAGAGAATATGTCCCTTGACTTTACCAATCCATTATAAGGCCATGGAATTTTTTTTTTCAAAAAATAGCACAAGAACTCGACAACCCAAGTGTAAAACTTATCATAGAATAAAACTCTCCCATAGAAAGCCCAATAGTTCATGATCCTCTTTGTGAATGGGTATTATATGAAAAGCTGATTATTTAGCATCTGTTTTGGCAAAAAGGCAATCTTTCTCCATGGAAACAATAATATTTACAGCATGATCCACAATATATCCAGAACATTATCATTGCTTTACATATATATATAAATTTAAAAAAAAAAAAAAAAGATTAGCAGTGTTTGAGTCTAATTTGACTGTGTTCTTTCTTTGGCACAATACCAATTGGGGAAATTTGAATGTTTCAAAGGGGGATGAAAGAAAAAAGGCCCAGCAATTTTATGAGCATTAGCTCTTTCTGTAGCTTGGTGCAAACAATGACTGGGTTGTGTAAAGCAGACATGCCATACTCAAATGATCTGAAAGATCTTGCACCCTGATATTGTAAATCAAATCCATACTTAAATTCTGAAACCAATAATCATAAATAATGACATCATAGCCTAAAATATATATTGTAGGACATTGGGGATAATATGGGTCAAAACATAATTGCCTTACCTGCGGGATAATGTCAATTGTTTGTGCTTTGCAATTTGATCCTACACTCTACACAAATGCACTGAAATTTGCAGTTTTCAAACTTGCATACCCCTTCCCTATTACATGGCCAGCAAATTTCTCTGGAGATTCTTTTTTTTATTTCAATTTTAATTTTTTTTAGTCTTTGTCCAAACTTTGATCAAAAGGGAGAGGCTCTGTAGTTTCCTCTCTAGATCTCTATGCCTTAAACACAAATTACACACTAACCTTTCCCCAAGACTTAACCCTAACCTGCCTATACATCCTAATTTGTTTATCAAAAGTTTGCCAAGATATACTTATAGATGATGCCATATCAGGACCTGTCTCTGAATGTTTCATTTGAGAATTTTTCAGTATAGATAGCAATCAAATGCAAAATTGCTGTGTTCCATTGAAATATAGTGTTAATTGTTTGTTCTGTCTTTTTGGGTGCTACTGAAATGTTACGAGTTCTACCATAATTTAAATGTGTACCCATTATTTTTGGTGGTCGGTACAAGATTGTTAAAGGGTGGTGCTCCCAAGGTCAATATATTGCTCTTCCCAAATCTTCTGTTTAAGCATTTAAGGAATCAGTGCCTATAGCTATATATCCACGCTCCTTAACATAGATGCACATCTTAATACAACTGTTTGAGTCAATATATTCTAACCTAACTATCCATCAAGGATTAATAAATGTACGAAACTATCAGTGGACAAGAAAAGTAATAGGTCTGTAAATTTTTGTCCTACATACACAAGCATTATATCTGCCCAACCTGACAGGGCTAATCTAGCTATGTATATCAAACCATACAGGATATGTCAAATAAAGTGTCTAACCATACAGGACGAAGTAAGCTATCCAAACCTACAGGATACAGTTATAAGCATATCCAACCATACAGGATATGTCAATCAAATTGTCCAACTATAGAAGACAAGCCTGCTTATCCAAACAAGGCAAACATACACCTGAGGATATGTAAATATCTAAGCATGTCCAACAAAGCAGAGCATGTCAAACAGAGTGTCGAATCATAAAGGACAAATTTTGTTATCCAACCATATATGATATATATATATATATATATATATATATATATATATATATATATATATATATATATATATATATATATATATATATATATATATATATATATGTGTGTGTGTGTGTGTGTGTGTGTGTGTGTGTGTAAGCATATTAAACCATACTAGATGTGTCAAATAAGTGTCCAACCATACAGGACAACTTCTTTATACAACCATTCATGATATATAAATATTAACATAGCCAACCCTACAGGATATGTTAAATAACTGTCCAACCATACAGGACAACTTGTTTAAACTATACAGAATTAATCCTGGATATATATACACATATACTCTATACAAGCATATCCAAACATACAGGATATGTTAGGCCAAACAAAAAAATATGTTTGTTTACTATTACATGCTGAAAAAAAATAGGGTCGGTAGGTAGGAATTTTTTTTTATTTTATTGAATTTTTTATTTTACAAATTAACATGAATTGGTTGAAATACAAAACAGTTTTACTATTGTGTGATGCTTTACTTTTGTTTGGGCTTGCCATAGGGGCGATAGACAATATCTTTCTTGTCAACTGCCTTACAGCTACCACACAGTGGTAAAACTGTTTTGTATTTCTTCTTTAATTCCATGTTGCACTGACTAATCAATTTAGCGTTTTCCCGAGACAAAATTTAATGCATGGGGGGAATTTTGCTGAATTGACGGCGTGCAGCATGTCTCGGTTGAGTTACTTGTACATGTATCTGAATCTACATATAAGTGAAAATTACAAATGCATTACCAGTATTAATTTACATATTTTTTTTAATTTAAATGATAAATACATTTTAAATAAATTGTCAATTTAACTTTAAAAATAAATAAAAAATTGATTTCTTTTTTTATAAAAATAGATCTAATCATCTTTTTTGGGGGGTGGGGGTATTTTTATTGTCCTCTAATTAGCCACTGTCTTTTTATGTGCTGTTTTATTCTTGTTCTCTATAAACTGAATGGGCCCTATAGTGACCCCCTTTTTTAAATTTACTTCATTTTTGGCTGTCCCTACTTTTACAGTCATCTTTAAACAAAAAAGGGTGCACAATTTGTAGCACCAATGACAACATGTTTGTTTTTCAACGTAAGCTGTTGAATGTAGGTCATTGTGTATTAAAGCACGTGCGCTTGACCAAAGTACTAGCCCATAGTTCATAGAGTAAATAAACAATGATAATATTTATAGGACATGTTTATTTTAAGCATATATTTATGCTAAATATGGTTTAAGAATTATGTGTTTAACTAATGAATCCTTTTTGATGTCGGAACTTAAATGCTATTTATAGAATGACCTGGAAATGTTGGAAAAACCCACATGTGCAATAACAAGTGTATTACTTTCACAGTGTATACTATCTTACAGCAATTAATTTTTCATGGTTATAAATATTTTAATCAAATAAAAACTTAATGTTTAATAACATACCAGTAAATTGCAATAAACATAAATTGACAGCTATTGCATCATACCCCGTACCGTGATTTGCATCGAGTTCACCACAGGTACGCAACATGTTTGTAGGATGCTAGTGATCTGAATTGTTTTATTAATAGATTAATAACTGATAACATTCAAAGTAAATCATCTTCTTAAAAAATGTATACCATTAATAATTCATGCATAGCGGGAAGCATAGCGGCAATGTTTGATGTATGGCGGGAGATCTTGAATGCATGGCGGTATCGCCATGTAAAAACGGCCTGGGGAAAAAATTATGATAATTTTATCGAAAGTACTAGAAATAGTCTATTTCTAGTACTTTCGATTTCAAACCGTTGACTGATTAAGATGCATGTAAAAGTTTAACTGACCGGTGAGTGACTTCTGGATTTTTACGACGAAAATAAAATTTGCGTCGGCGATTAAATATAGGGTCGGTCGGGTAACCGTAAACAAACATATTTTTTTGTTACGCCTTAAATAAATTATCCAACCATACAGGATAAATTCAGTTACCAAATCATAAAGGATATAACAATTCTGTATATAAGCATATTCAGCCATACAAGACATGCCAAATAAATTGTCCAACCCTGTAGGACAAATATGGTTACCCAAGCACCCATTCTATACATATAAATAAAAAAAAACTCTTATACTAGCATATTCAACCATACAGGATATCTTGAATTAATTGTCCAACCATATAGGACAAATTTGTATCAAACTATAACAGATATATACATATATATATAAATATACAAGCATATCCAACCATACAGGATATGGCAAATACCCTGTAATTGTCCAACCATACAGGACAAATTGGTAACCAAACCATACAGGATATATATTGTATACAAGCATATCCAACCATACAGGATATGTCAATTACATGTAATTGTCCAACCATACAGGACAAATTGATCACAAAACCATACAGGATATATATATATATATATATATATATATATATATATATATATATATATATATATATATATATATATATATATATATATATATATATATATTACTGTATAAAAGCATATCCAACCATACAGGATATGTCAAAATAATTATCAAACCATACAGGATATACATATACTGCATTCAAGCATATCCAACCACGTTTACCAGTGTTATTATGCATCCAACCCCATGGCAAATCATGAAATCAAAATAAGCGACTGACCGTAATAGCTACATGATGAACAACAAATGCAATTTACTCTAGCTACATGCATTTGCAGTGTTAAATTTTCATCATATGCCATCAGTAGCATTTGCCTGACAGGCCACAGGCCTAAGTTCCTTAATGAAACCAAAAACATTGAATGCACTTGTAATCTACCCAAATCTACCCAAACCTGACCATGTTAAAATAAATTGTTATATAAGTATTAAAGTTTTATAATACTGCCTACAAGCTTTTAAGTGCTGAAACAACTGACACCCTAACACTATTCTAATACTTTGTGTAACCATGTGTTCCTTTTAGGTGCACACTATTTTAACAGTTTACTTTATTCTCATTTTCTGATGACCAAAATCTTGAGTGATTCAAAAGTCGTACACCAGAACGAAACTCTCTGTCTGATTTAGCATTTAAAAGCCTGTTTACCACCGACATCTTGACATTGAACCATTCAGATTCTCTTAAGAACCTGCCAAGATTACCTGGTGGTTTACTATGGAGAATTCGATATGTACACATACACTGTGCACTCCATGACCCCGGATTTTTCTCAGCGAGTGAAACATTCTCAACCCAGTCGTATAACTGAACATATAGACTACACAAATCATTAGAACCCGATTGTGTACGTACTAAAGCGGGTTTAATTTTATCAACTTCTCCAAGCCTACTAAAAGTATGTCAATTTAATGCAACCCGAATATCCTCTATATTGAACCATCTCGCCGAGATACAGATAGAAATTGACATTTAACTGTTCTAAACAAATTTTGCAAACGAACAATGAATGAATGTCCTTGAATCAAAACACTATTCTGCATGACTGAAACGATATAAATACTCATACCCTAGTAAAATTTGTAAACCACCTTTTCGGAGCCAAAAGTTATTTTGATAAGGATGAGGCTAATAGCCGTAACTAGATGGCGCTTAAATATAAAACCCAGAAAAACCCCTCAAGACCCATGAATTGACACAAAATAGTGATAAATAAAAATAACACAATCTTGTATGTATTTAGATCACATAAATTCATTTATATACATAAATACACTTAATTGGGCATGCTTTTGTAGAATGACTGAAGTGTATCACATACTTTTGGTTGATTTCTCAAACGTTTCTTCCTGTTCATCGAGGTTGTTGGTTCTTCCCCCTGGTTTTCTGATGACTGAGGAAAGTAATAGTAAATTAATTCCTAATAATTCGACAAGTAAACTCATCATAAACATGCATTTTGAAAAAAAAATTCTTCGTAAAATTCTGATCATAAACTGATCATAAACATGCAGTTTGAAAAAAATCTTCCTAATTACGTTGCTGAAGAAAAAAAAATCATATATAACTTCAAAGAATGTAAGAACCTTTCAAATTTATTTTACAGTACTTGATATTCGTCTATAACATAAAGTACGTACTTCATAACATTACGAAGAGTTAGAAAAGAGAGTGAATTTACATCCCATTTTTTCTTCACTCTCATTACTTAAGTATATTCACCATACTTTTTTTTGATGTCTGAGAACGGTAAAACTGATTTACTTCTTAATTATTGGACAAGTCAAATGATCATAAACATGCATTTTGAAAAAAAAATCTTCCTAAAGTAAACTGCTGAAGATGAAAAAATCATGTATTTGAGCTAGATGTTAATAACGTTTAGTTGTGGAAGAATTCCTTCATTTCTTTTTCCCACATTGTTGTCTATATGGGCTCACGAATAGTTGATATCAACCTGAATGACTAAAGAAACCTTTCAAAAGTGTCTGATTATAGTACTTGATATCAGTGCACATAGTACTTCAAGAACATTATGATGAGTTATAAAATAAACATTTTCTTTCATAAATGTCAACAGAAACAAAGAAAGTGAATTCATATTCGATTTTTTTTGCTTCGCTCTCATTACTTAAGTCAGTCATCCTACGAGAAAAGGACCAGTTCAGGATATATACCATGATAAAAAATAATTGTTTTAGATAGCCAGTTGAACAACATAATTCAGTAATCAGTGCACTGAAAATTTTTAAAAAATAATTATCCACAAATCTTGCATCGTTAACCTTTTACAATAATTTCAATACATAATTTGTTTTAAAGTAATATTACGGAAGTTAATGTTCGATTAGGTCTTATCTTTTTTAAATGAAGCTGAATTTGACCAAATTTTCGTTTTCGGGTGTTCAGTATAGAGCACTCAAGTATGAATTTTGAGGTCTCACGTGAATCCGATATTTATTTAAAAATCCGGGATAAATATCGTTACTAAAGTTAATCGTTACGGAAGTGAATTTCCAGCAATAAAAGTTGACATTCTAGGCAATAGATAAAAATATGAGAAAAAAACCTTTTCTCTAACATTCCTTGCAATCTATTCGGAATGCTTATTCAGCTGAAAATTTCATCATGAAATTTGTAAATGAATGAAGCGACAATAAGATTTGCAGAGGAATACGTTTTTAAACATTATATTGTGTTCACATCAAAACTTTAACTGCATACCGGTATATATCGATAAATATTTACAAAACCATGTCTGTATGATAAAATCTTAAAGTTGAAATGGATCTTTAAAATTAGAGTTAAGATATTACAAGGGCAAATTTGTAAGCGACATAAACAATTCTTAATTGGGCTTGTTTTTGTAGAATGACTGAAGTGTATCACATACTTTTGGTTGATTTCTCAAACGTTTCTTCCTGTTCATCGAGGTTGTTGGTTCTTCCCCCTGGTTTTTTGATGGCTAAGGAAAGTAATATTAAATTAATTCCTAATAATTCAACAAGTAAACTGATCATAAACATGCATTTTGAAAAAAAAAATCTTCCTAATTACATTGCTGAAGGAAAAAAAAATCATATATAACTTCGAAGACTGTAAGAACCTTTCAATTTTTTTTTTTACAGTACTTGATATTCGTCTATAACATAAAGTACGTACTAACATTACGAAGAGTTAGAAAAGAGAGTGAATTTACATCCCATTTTTTTATTTACTTTCATTACTTAAGTATATTCACCATACTTTAGTTGATTTCTTCAACGTTTCTCCGTGTTTTCTGAGATTATTTTTATTTATTTTTATTTATTTTTTTAATGACTGAGAACGGTAAAACTAATTTACTTCTTAATTAATTATAATCTATTATATATATATATATATATATATAGATATAGATATAGATATATATATATATATATATATATATATATATATATTATACTTTCATGTTAAATACTAAAATCTGATTGGTTTAGACGAATTTAACAATCCGTAATGTTACCCTCAGCGTTAGCAACATACTTGACAACGGGTAACATTACGAAAATATCACATGCGTTCAAATCATGCGTGTACGGTTCACCGTAGAATTCTCAAAACGTCGGTTGTGCGTTTGAAAGAAGCCGAATAAACGACGTCAATAAAAGCTTGCGTCCGATGTAGCTTACTTGAAAACAACAAACGACAGACGAAACATCCTTGCGAGTGCAAACTTTAGATGACAAAGGACTTTTTGAGTAGCAAACAAACAATAAAGAGGTTGGTTAATCTTTTCCGAAGCTTTCTTATTGAGAAAAATAGAAGCGGGGAGTTTGAAAGCTTTCTAAGCGTGAACTTAACGCGATCTCCGAATTTTTTAATGACACCCGAAATCAATAAGACATTCAGTATAATAAAATAAAAAGTGCACGTTTTTGAGGGTAACAGTTGAAATTGACACCCCTCGGAAAACCATTGTCAACCTCCACTGACGCGTCGGTTGACAATGGTTTTCCTTGGGGTGTCAATTTCAACTGTTACCCTCAAAAACGTGCACTATTTATTTATTTTATATATATATATATATATATATATATATATATATATATATATATATATATACGAGGGTTGTTCGAAAAGTTCGTGGACGATGTCAATCTTTGTTATACTACTTCCAAGAAATTTAAAATAAGAACAATATCATGTGTAAAAATATATTTGTTTTGTTGATCTGTGAAATTTCATTCCATTCGATTTGATAGAAGTTAATTTATTTCATTTTAAAATAAACATCTTTTGTAACCACGGCGCACACTTAAAAGCAATGTAACGTCAAAAACATAGCGTCAAGGGTTTCTTAAAAATTCTGTCTCTATACATTCACACAGTATAGTCCAATACCCACGTATTAAAAACCTTTTTCAATCATTTGACATTTATTTTTCTAACAATTGTTCTCGTTTTATAATTTACTTTGTTAATGTTTAATTTCTTTAACCGCTTAACTGTGTTTTCACAAGATCAGCAACTCTGAAGCGCCTACGTCTTTCCATGACGTCCCAACTTTTAAAAGTTTTCGTTCAGATTTTTATAGTTAAACCGTATCTTCACAGATTGTCCTCGTCCGGTTCAGAGTCTCTGTCACTCAAATACCGCCTCTACCATTTACACACACATGCACTACTCGCTAGTGGCATATTTTCGGATTCCTCCAACATTTTTAGCGTTTATTCAGGATTTTCCCCGAGTATAACACAAAACTGCATTGTTATCTGCTGCTCCGTGACTTCTACAACGTCATCGTTTTTGTCGTTTTCAATGAGGACTACCTATCTTCTCAAATTGATTTCTTTTTACCGAAGCAAAATATTAAGCCATAATTTGGAATACGAATCGATGTAACAGTTCTTAATTTAACCGTCTAGGATTTTTTCGTTTTTGCTCCATTTTACAGAGAAGATGACTACAGACATTATTTAGTGTATTGCTTGTAAATTATTAAATTTTGACCTGCGCCGCGATCCAATTTTTGCAGTTTTTAATTCTGGATAAGTTTTAAATAAATCATGATATTTTTGAAAAATTTAATACAAATCATTTAAATTTATTGTTAAAATATTTCTACCAGATTTGGATGACATATGACGTTAAATAAAAAAGATATGACAGAAGTCCACGAACTTTCCGAACAACCCTCGTATATATATATATATATATATATATATATATATATATATATATATATATATATATATATATATATATATATATATATATATATATATATATATATCAGGGTTCTCCATCATTTGAATTTTAACTGTGTTGCAGACTTTACATGAACCACTAATTTTCACGGTATTTTTGCGATCAAATTCACAAACGAACCACTATTCATTATGATTACAAAAGCATACACACACAACTTTTTTGAATCACCAATTCGTTATACAAATGTTAAATGGTCGTACATATTGATAAAATATAAATTAATGGAATGCATATTTAAAACAATTAGAATTTTTCCATATAATTATGTACATACAAAGTACTAGAAGACAAACCAACTGTAAACCCCCCAAATACACAACTTAAAAAATAAGTACGTTATAAAAAAAAATACAACCTTAAATGATATACTTGTATCACTGTCTACAAGTTGTACGTGAATATTAAACCTTGATATTTTTGTATATACAAATAATACAATGTATTTTCAGGAACCTGTATACTAGTGTATAGGTCCCTGGTATATTTAACTTCAACGCAAACTTGAACGCAAATTTGCCGTGATTTTTGTAAGTTGATCGAATTTACGAATTTAAAAAAAAGAAACTTTAGAAGAGTAAAATACTGTTAGGGGGTGCCTTTAAATTCTTCAACAATACATTTACATCACTAAAAAGATTACGGTACGATGTTAATTTGACTCACAGTGCCAACATAATTCCAGAGACGTGGTTATCATATTTTTTTTAATTCTTAAATAATTTCTAAATATGCAATTAGCAATTATACAGTTACATGGAAGTCTGAAAACAAATTATTTGTCTTTGTTCCTTCATGCGTAAAGTCCAGCGAGGGTCTAGGAGATAATTGATTATGCAAGGTGAAGCAAGAAAAAGTGCCCTAATTCAGAGGTAATTAAGTGCTCTGACTTAAAAATTGAAAGAAAGTAGATTTGTTTGATTAAAGTTTCAGTTAGAGATAATTTATGTTCTGACTTTCTGATCTGAACTGTGTCGGAATATTTTTACTGTGTCGCACACATAAAATTTGAATCGTTACTGTGTCGGGGCCGACACAGTAAAACAGCTCATGGAGAACCCTGATATATATATATATATATATATATATATATATATATATATATATATATATATATATATATATATATATATATATATATATATGGGGGGGGGGGGAGGGTGTGTGTGTATGGGAGGGTGTGTGTGTGTGTAATATTGCAATTTAACTGTGGACTCATAGAAATTAAAATTATTTTAGGATTATTGGTTGCAAAAAGTACATTTTAAAGAAATTATTTCAGTGATAAAATATAATGAATGCAGATCAAAATCAGAATTTGATAAATTTTAAAAGAATTTGGAATTCATTTTTTAATCGAAAATAGATAAATTTGATACAATAAAAGAGTAATAAGAATAAATTTGCTTAGTTAAAAAATAAACAGATTATTTGATAAAAAGATATAACTTAAGATTACTGAAAGGTCAATATAAAGTATCTGCCATTCAGTCGACTGAATGGTAACTGATAGATATCACGGAAAAGTCACTGACAGGCTCCGTTCAGTGTCTTTTCAGTTAATATTCGTCGACTGAAGCGTGTATTTTCATCCTTTGTTTATTGTTAATATCGGCATTAATATATCGATATTATTAAATCTCTTGAATGTATCAATATTTTCAAATCAACGTTTTTTTAAGTCGATATCATTTATAGCAATTAATTCAATCAAAAAAGAATGTGTTAAATCACTAAGATACAAATAAAAATGGTCCATTACAATTGTTCCCCAAACTCTCTCCGTACACCCTTTTGGTGCCCCGTTCTCTGTAATTATAAGCTTTATTAAATTAGGCAAATTACTGTATTATAGACGTTTACAACTTATTTCTAAAGTATCTAGTAGATTTATCAACTCACATAAGAAAATGAGTATGAGTCAGCCAGATTTAGTAACATGTGCATACTTGTGATTTCGATAATTTCCATACGTATCATGTCACAGCATGCCATAATTATATAAAGAGCTACAATTTAGATTTCAAAGAATTTCACTGAAAAAGTAGAAAGTTACAGCAATCTGAATATGAATCAATCAGCATTCAGCACACGTGTCCTCGTATTGATATCTGATGATTCATAATGATTTACATGTACAATGTACTCTGATTTTCGTCCTCATTGGTGAAAACTTTTTTAAAAAGTTATAAATACTTAATACTTAATACTTAAATACTTAAAATCGTAAAATTATAAATACTTATTATCTTAGCCGATCAGATTTTAGCACATGTGTTTAAGCCTATTTTCTAGATTCCTCACATACAAATTCTTATAATGCCTTATAATATATTAATATATTTGTCTAAGTTTGATACAAAAAGTAAAATCTGGATATGGTTGAAAAACTAACAGATAAAGAATGGAGTCCCGAAAATATATTTCTATATCAATTAAATCCAGGCATGAGATAATTCGGCCGTGTATACGTCACTGTTGTTGATTTTTCACTGTTGCTAAAATTCGTTTTCAGGAATCTGTGCAGCTTTGTAACCAACTATATCCAACCATTGTCACCATGTTGTAAATACTGTGTATCAGGATGACCGGGTTGTCAGTGTTCATTTTTTTAAAAAAACTTGCACAAACCATCATACCAGATGGAACATGGTAAAGATTTATATCCTCAATGGGAGCATCTTCTTTTGAAAACTGACATAATTAAACACCAGTTTCACCATGTTTACTACCATTACCTATTTATTTACATGCATATAAATGTTCAAATCAGTATATATTTGACCGTCATCGTTTTTCTATTGTTATTGATAGGTATTAAATTTGTGTCATTATATAGTAAAGTAAGAAACAGGATATATATCGACTATTACCGACAGATAGCTTTGAATTTGTCACGTGATGGTCAGCTGATCGACTCTGCAGCGAAAAATGTTTGACCCTTGAAGTAGTGAACCGATAAAAGGAATCTTAAACTAATACTTTGCTTTGAGTTCTTCTTTTTTCCCCTGAGAAATGTAACAATTCACCATGCAAAAGTACTGATTTCAGTACAGGAAATTAGTTTCTATACATCCCGGTGAGGGCGCTGCAATGGCAAGAAAATCACTATAAAGAAAAGAGGCCCATGGACCACATAGCTCACCTGAGTATCTGTGACACTTCTTTTTCATCCATTTCTATAAAAAGCAACTGTCTGAATTTGTTGTGGGGAATGATTGTATAAAGTGTTGAAAAGCGTTCGTTTTGATATAATCGATTTTCGTAAAAATTTCTGACTTCAAATTGTCTAAAAGTTCCATTGAATTTTTAAGTATCCACATCTGATTTACACCACTTCTCGAATATATTGTTGTACAATACTCCTGAGGTTTCTCCTTTACTGCTGTTAATATTTCAGTAAGAAGTAAGGAAGGACAACAACGACAACGACAGACAACGGACAAATTTTGATCAGAAATGCTCACTTGATCCTCACTTGCTCAATGCTCACTTTATCAACCACTGGGGGGGGGGGGGGCAGCATTATAACGAGAAAAAACAAACTTGAAACCCTTTCAAAGTCGGAGTCTGTCAGACTCAAACGGATATGAATCTAATTCAATGCACAGTTGCTTGATGAGTATGGAGGCAAGCACATTCAGGGTGATGTTGGTCTTAAATCTGACAAATTTGATTTTAGGGGTGAGCCCCCATCCCCTCCTCACATCTGTGCCTAAACTTGCATGCGGTTAGACAGCAGGTGCCCTATTAAAAGCAAGCCAGCTACCCACTGACCTTGAAAATTAACCGACATTTGGACTTGGCTTGAATCCTGAGTGGCCAGCTACCATGGGTAGTTGTTCCAAGAAACTGGGTTTGGTTACTATTCATTCATTATTTATTTGGTTTTTACAACAACTGCTCGGAGTATTTGAGCCAACCAAATTGACGCTGGTTTTTGAGCCAACCAAATAGATGCTGATTTCTGACAGCCAATCAAATATCTTGTAGGTATTTATTAATTTCTGAGATTTCCCTGGGATATTCTCCTTAAAGTATATACTAGACATGTAAAATTGTAAATAATAAATCCAGATCTCTGATGTCTGTTGTTCATTAATTTTTCGAAACTAAGTTGACATTTAAAAAAATAATCATGCAAAATCAATGTAGACCTTGCCCATGCTGCCTAAATCTTGCCTCGGATGACTTGGAGCACGTGGCTGTCATTGGGGTAACTAACAGTAATACTTATCAAGGCTGATGGGCGACTAACATGCACCTTTTCCATAATCCAGAGATCACAATAACATTAAGGCCAACTTTAGAAAAATGTTTGCTTGCCCTCTCCCGACTCGGTCTGAAAATATTGGGTCGGTAGGTAGGTGAGGAATTCTTTTTCTCAGAAAATTTCAATTTCAAAGCTAATTTTTTAAATTATATTTTCCAGGGTACATATAAAAAATAATTGCTTCCTGGAGGTTAAAATAGTTTTGAATTGGGCCATTTTTAGCCAGTCGGTCGGGAGAGGCCAACCAAACAATTTTTTAAAGATGACCTAACATCCCATATTATAATTTAAGCCTAACTGATTTTTCCAAACTCACAGCGTGTGAATTTATGTCAGATTAAAATTGTATACTTGTAGCTTACATTTACGCTAAGCCTAACTTGCCTGAGGCTACCCACTGGCGTTTCTTCTAGTCATAGAGGACTGTGGTTGTGAAAGCATTGCTTAATCTTGTGGGACCGCTTCCTAAGTCTCATTTTCTGTAACTACTCTAATCTATCCGGAATCCCTGATGGCACGTATTTTACTCTACATCGTCCTTCTAACTGCTGCCTCGACCATCTGTCGACTTGGCATCCTTTTACGCTTTGCTGTATTCCCATCTATTTGTGTTTCCCCTTTTTCCTTGATTTGGGTGGCAATACAGTCCGATGCCAGCGCATATATATGATATTTCTACGATATATCTATGTTAAAGGAGATGGGTGAACAATGCGCGCAGAATGCCTATAGCTTCAGATATATAAAATTCATAATAAGTTTATGAATTTAGTATTAATGGACTTTTGCGAGAAGCGCTGACTTTTACAATCGACGATTTACTTTTACACTGGGGCAATATACGGCAGCTCTTTTGCGATATAAATATTTAGCTTAATAATTAATTAAAGGATAATAATTGACATTCAAAGCATATATTACATTGGCTAGGGAGGGGAACAAGAAACGCCCTATACTAAACCCCTCCCTTTCCCACCTTGAGCAACTCCTGGCAAGTTTTCCTTCCGGAACATTTTTTCTTCCTTATTTGATCCCTTCATAAAATGAGACTGAAAGGAGATACTACCCCTCAAGAATAAGGTATTTTAAGTTTTGTTATTCTACCTCCCATCATCTCTCGTGTAGATTGCATACCGGTAAATCATGTTAGTGCCCCTAACACCCTACCTATGACCACTAGTAAGGTTTTCTAATCTATTATCAATTCCGTACCTCCGTACATAATTCATGTTTAAATGTCAGAGTAAGCCGTCGAGTGTAAACGTCAGTGCTTCTCGTAAAAGTCCTATAGTAAAGTTCTCATTATTGAAATTTATGAAATTATGATAAACAAAACTTTACTGAGGAAAATTTTCTCAGCAAAAATTATTCTAATATTTATAAAATAATATGGTATTAGTGGGGTTCGAACACTAACAATAAAAATCCTGAGTATCATTTACCTTCGAGACTAACACGCTAACCACTAGGCTACACAGCTCTTGATGAATTGTGGCATTTAAATCATGTTTGTGATATGACCCTTGACTAAATCGACTTAAGTATTTCTTGGAAAGATGCGAATGTTGTGTCATAAAAGTGTACTTTTAAGGTATAGTTTGTCTTTGCTCCATGTTTTTGTTGACCAAAAAATCTATACTTTTTCGCAAACTTTGAGGATAAACTTTGAAAAATATGGTGCGAAGACCCAATCATATCGAAAAATTCTGTTTTGGTATGAGAAAATCATCCTTTTTGCCCTCTACTGTGTGTATGCTATTTCATAAGCAAATAATTTCAATCTTAGTGAGATTTTTGCAAATTTTGGAGATTTAACATAAAGTATACTTTAATTTTGATGAAATATCTGAGAAAATTTTGTTATAATTGAGATTTGATTTTTCACCTTCATGTTTGTTGCACTATAGGCATTGTTCGCCCATCTTCTTTTCAACATGACAACCATTCTACATTTTTCAGTATTTTCTCTACGAAAATCGGGTCTCGAGGTGTTTGATTATATTGCGTAATATATATGTAAAATTCACAATCTCGATGTTTTACCGCGACGAAGGACGCAAGAGTAAACATCCTTGCGCTGGTATTAAAAGCATTTATCACGATATATTGATATACGCAATTATTTCAATATTTTAAGTCGCAGTATTTAAGTAATCGATATCATTCTCGAAACTTTATAAAAGATTTAAGTTTTTAAATTTAATTTTTTTGCTATAAGAATAATTATCATTATACATGTATATTGTTCTTTTTACGATGAGTAGTTTACCAAAGACATTTTGAAATAAGAATCACGAAAGTCTTTCATTTTATACATTCCCAGGAGCCAATGTACATTGGCTTACTTACATTGACCAGTCATTCAAAAGAATATCTACTAAACTTATTAATTTAATCATTGTTTTAAGAAATAACACTTATCAACAGCATCATTTAACTTTTTATCTTTTGAGCATTAGGATATCTTCTATAAGGTCAAGACCTAGTGAATAAAAGGTGTCTACAAATTTCTCAAATTTAAGAAATAGATCCCTTTAATGATGCTGTATAGCTTGATGAAGTATGGTGTATTTTTTTTTAATAATGTTTAGTTAAGTTCAACAAAAACATTTTTTTAAACTGTCATTTTCAATGGAAAATGAAGAAAATCATAATATAAATATAGAAGTTTTTTTTCCCATCTCAGAGAAAAAATTGATCAATATTGCCTACAGTCCCTCAGAAAACTGCCATTCATATCTTCTTGACCTCTTCTTTAAGATAATATTCAGTTAAATATAGGCATTGAGATTACTTTTGACATGATTTCAAATTGAGTTCTATGAAAATGCTTCATTTTCTATATAATCTGTTATAGCTGTAAAGTGCCTGAAAAAGTATGTTTAAATCAATTATGAGTTCATACAAATGTAATGTATCTAGCGCCAAAAAGACAGTTGAACTTATTTACTTGATCTTGACAGTAAATTTTAAATATTATTTTCTTTTACAAACTCTTAGTCCTGGGAAAACCCATTTCATATAAAAATATAACACAAAAAGAATCAAGCGCTAATTGATAAAAGAAAATGCGACGATTTAAATGGCCATTCAAAGTTTTATATACATGTGTATTTACAATCTACAATCTTCAAGTTAAGACGTGCCTGCATTTTTAAAAACTACTAATCAATAATGAGTGCTCTATTTCCAATCGATAAAGCACAACGATTCAGATCGATCATTAAAAAATAATCTTTAAAAATATCAGAGAATAATCAAACTTCGATCTTGATAGGAATACCACCTAAATAAAACAGAGTGTTTTAAAAGAAGATATTTCTGCTTGTCTTGACTTGTAAACCTTAACATTTTTCGAAAATCATGTCATTTTAATTTTTGAAAAAAAAAAAAAAAAAACTGGAGTTCAAATCGCTTTTAGACATGAAGGTTTATGAAAATCCTGCAACATTTGCCTCGCTCACAATAATGATATTCACAACGTATGACTTCAAAAGACGCCTTTTCATCGATTATTCCAGGCAACAACTGTTCAGAAAGTTACACAAGTTTTATATAAGTGCATCAACTAGTGCAATGACATTTAAAACAACCGTATAAGTGAAAAAAAACTTACATAGATATGTTTTCAACAATTATCGGCAATACGGTATCTATTTTTTTCAAACTGGTTTATGCCGTTACACATTTTAAATCTGAATAATTATTTAAAATTTAAAATAAAATATATTTCGACATGTCTTTAAAAATCTTAAAAAAAAACATTAAACATCCTCAAAAATGATGTTTTAATTTTGGAAAACCCTATTAGTGAATCACTTAACACGACTTTATTATTTCACACAGGTTATCTTCAATTAATTTTATTATTCACATGCTGCTTTATCCATGATGAATTTGACCACTTTTCACGGACATGTAACCGGAAACATGTCATTTTTTTTCTTTTGTTATCATATTGAATACATTGCACATCAGTCAAGAGAAATACAGAATTAAAACTAGTTCTAATTTTAATGGACACCGTAACAGATGTTTCCCAAACGCTTCGCCTATTCCCTTTTGGTGCTCAATTCCCTATAAATTTCTTAAATTAGGCACAATCTTTGTATTATAGACTTTCACAACTTATTTTCCAAAGTATTTTGGGGAAATAAAAATCAATGCACATATAGTGCATGCTTATGCACGTGATTTGGAAAATTCGCGTAATTATATCTCAATGCATTTGAGATAAATTCAAAGAATTTCAATGAAAACCTAGAAAATTAAAACAACCCTACCAATCAGAATTTAGAACACGTGCAAGCGTGCCCTCATATTCATTTCTGATGTTTCCGTAATCTAGGGACTTATTTATTTACATACACTCTGAATTTCGTCTTCTTTCATGAAAAACTAAGAAAGATATAAATCCTTATAATCTTAGCCATTGGCAATCAGATTTCAGCACGCATGCCTGTGCGTATTTTCTAAATTTCTTACATATATATTCTTATGGTGCCTTATAATATATATCCATGTCCTAATTTTCAAAGTATTTTATTGAATAGTAAGAGAGTTACAGCCTATAAAGTATTAGCCAATCAGATTTCAGCACACGTACATTCGATCATGCCCATGCATTCAATTTTGATAGTAGCACAATGTAGGAACCAATTATACCTATCTATACTGAAAGGAAAAAGAAACACAGGGTAACATAATAGGCGAAAAATATTTGACTTAATGGCCAAAAATTATGAAAATTGTTCAGAGGTGTGTCTTGGTTACTGTGCACTAAAATCGGTGTTCAAAATTACTCAACCAAGAAATTTATGACGTCACCTAGGAAAAGTGGTAAAAAGCCCAAAACGAGTGCATATTGATGATGTCAGGATTGTTAACAGATTTTTTAGTACTACTTGATGCACTGGAGGTATAAACATCGTTTTTCACTATTTACAGTCGATATAAATTTCTTGTAATCATGATACAGCCTGATGGAAGTCCCATGGGGTCTAGTAATTGAATTGCCTATGTGAACAAAAAGGAAACAAAGTGTTGCTGTGCAGTTTGTTGTTAATTTTCCACCATCGAACATTTTATCCGCTGTCAGAGAGGAACAGGAATGGTTTCCAACCAACCGTGACGATGACGTTGACGCGTAACAACGTCATATGAAAATAAGGGTTTTCATTCTGCCACCTGTGTAATCGCCACGGTATTACCACTGAAACCGATTCTGATACAGTAAGCAATCACAAGCATTACATTCACTCTAAAACTAAAAAAAAAATCATTGCTCTATTTAAGTCCGTGAGCTCGTCAACCTTACGTTGGTGATAATCTCACTTGCGCACATGTGCGTCGTAAGCCTAATTATTCAGCATGTTCACCCCCAGGAAAAAGTTGTCAGTGTTTGTCAAGAGTTTCTAGTAAATATTCATATTTTCCAAATCAACTGTCATCCGTATAAATTCTATTTTTTTCCAATTCAAAATATGTGAGACTAACTAAACGCTCGGACGGGTTTGATGGCGTCGGTAAGCCCTTCTAATCTCGACCAACAAGGGGCTGGCTTGTCGAAAGGGTTGGATAAATATCCCTATGAGAAAGAAAAATGCTCTGAAGATCTTCATGCACAGGAGAATCAAGGTTGTGATAGACGCTCGAGGGAGATATTGAGAATTTTTATTTTCATTCTTGGGGGGTACCGTCATATGAATTTCAATAACTTATGAATTATCAGTCAAAATCAAATGAGATTTTGGTAACTTGTTCATTAAAGATGAGTTTAAATGATAGATAAAAATAATGGAAAATACCTTCGAAAAATAGTATTAATTCACTTCAAAGGTTTACCCTGCGTTTCTCTTTCCTTTCGGTATATGTTCAAAATGTCATCCTCGTTTGTTTAAAAACTAAGGAAGTGAAATGCCATTTAAAGTTTCGGCCAATCAAATTGCAGTACACGTGTATGCGCGTGTTTTCTAGAATTTCCGTATGAAACATATTGTAGAACATTATAATATACACCAAAATGTCTTAAATATCAAAGTATTTTGTCAAAAAACAAGCTAGTTATTGAGATATTTGCTTCAGCCAATCAGAGTGAAGCGCACGTGCATGCGCGTGAGTTCATGCTAATTTGACCATGTCTTCTTGTCTAGACTACTAATATATCTTTAAAATATGATTTTCAAAGCATTTCATTAAAAAATATATAAGTTACGGCTATATCAACTATATCAGTCATTTCGCTCATGTGTGCAAGCACGTGCGAGCAAAATGACCTTAGTTCCGCAAATCTATATTTCTATTAATCCTAAAAATGTTTCACCTCAATTGGATGATCACTCGAGGACAAAAGAGTACCAAGGAAGAAGACGAAAAATAACAATAAGAAGAAACAGAGTAAAAACAATATGTTCCCAAACTTCGCTTTGTTGATTGATTGATTGATTGTATGCTGTTTTACGTCCCGTTCGAGAATTTTTCACTCATATAGAGACGTCACCATATACCGGTGAAAGCCTTCAAATTTAGACCTTTATCCGGCACTCAGGGCCATTGAGCAGTGAGGGATCTTTATCGTGCCAACGCCTGCCGTGACACAAGGCCCCGGTTTTTAAGGTCTCATCCGAAGGACCCACAACTTTCACTTCAAAGTGCCGAGCGCTTGGCAAAGGAACAGTTGCTACTTATTTTTTTATCGACTTAGGTCAGTCACGGTCGTGGTTCGAACACATACCTTCCGATCACCTATCGACTGAGCTACCGTGGCGGCAACTTCGTTTGGGGAACATAAAAATATTATTTTTATAGTTCAACATTAAAACAGCAGTACCGTGAATTAATGTAGTTCAGGAATTGTTTTGCAAACTCTAAGTGTTAAGCAAGTTAATAGACCTTTAGAATATTATCATTATATTAATTATTAATTTCTGACTTTGACCTTAAATCTTTTCAATGTTTGAACAAAAGATGACATTTTTAACAACCTCATTATTCTTAAGAACTTTGTTGGCAGAGGTTTTTCACAAACCAAAATGAAGTGCATAAACACAACACAATCAAATAAGCAAAAGTTTGAGGAGGCTCAAATTCTGAGTCATCAAGCAGACATATGACATCCTACATGTGTTTATCAAGGAAATTATTTCAAGTCGCAGTATCGAAGAAATCGATAACATTTTCATAAAAAAAAAAAATTAAAGTTTTTAAATTCAATTGTGTATGTTATTAGATTTATAGATTATTCAATATATCTCTTTTTACGATGCGTAATTTAGTAAAGGCATGTAGAAAATTGAAACTCCCAGGGGTTATGTACAGTGATTTTTATTACATTGAGCAATCATTCAACAGAATATTGAATTTTGTTTTAAGAAACAACACTTGTCAACAACAATATTTGAACTTTTTTTTTTATCTTTTGAGCTTAAGAATATTTAAATCTGTTTTTCTTTTTCAAGCTCCAAGTCCTGGAATATCCCATTTCAGAAAATGATTTACCACAAAAAAGAATCAAGCGCTAGTTATTAAAACTAAATGTGACATATGGTCAAAGTTTTATATATTTACAATAGACAACGCAAGTTGAGATGTATGTGCTTTAAAGAAAATCAATAATGTGCTCTATTTCCCTGCACAACTATTCAAAATGAATCATTATCTAAATATGATCAGCTCTATATATTGTGCTGAGAGGAGCCAATTCAATTTTAAATTCACACAAAAATTCATGTCTCTCTATATCAAAATATATTAATAATGATTAAAATCAAATATTTATATACTGATTTAAGTGGCCCTTTCCATCCTAAGCTAATGCTTACCTCTTGTAGTTGCAGCTTAGAAATTCTCACTTATCTATGGATCGTGTTTTCTTCTGCAAAAATGAAATATAGTCCTACATACTATGCCTCTTGAATAAGTAGTGTTTACAAACTTAACTCACGAGTCTCCGTGAAGTAAAATGGCATTTAAATTATTAATCAAACACGTAACATGATTCTTATTCAAAGAAGGACTGTAAAACATAACTGCACAACACGCATAAATTTTGGAGGTCAATATTTGAAGCGATATTTGTATATATTGATATTTATAATTCTTAATTTTTTTTTAAATACATATGCATACATTTATATATATATATATATATATATATATATATATATATATATATATATATATATATATATATATATATATATATATATATATATATATATATATATATATATATATATATATATATATATATATATATATATATTAGGGATGTCAGATCGGTCAATTTTTGATAATCGGTTACTCGGACGTTTTTCCGATCGAGTACCCGGGTACTCGGTAAAAATGAAAATACAAGACAGTATGTTAATTTCTTGAGCCCGGTTAAGATCTGTTATATATATATATATATATATATATATATATATATATATATATATATATTAGGGATGTCAGATCGGTCAATTTTTGATAATCGGTTACTCGGACGTTTTTCCGATCGAGTACCCGGGTACTCGGTAAAAATGAAAATACAAGACAGTATGTTAATTTCTTGAGCCCGGTTAAGATCTGTTAAATCCCAAAGCTGTTTTATCACGTTTATAAATGTATATAAACAACTGAGTCAAAAGGAAATGATTTTTTGGTACCAAATTTATTTATCAAATAAACTCAAAAGACACAATTAATACATAAAAAAAATGGATTACAGTTCTTGTTTAGGACCTATTTCATCAACGCAAAAGGACAATCTGTTACGCAGTTTTGTGATGTTAGACAAACGAAAGAGAAGGAAAAGACGTTCTTGGGATCGCTAATCTAATATTATTTCATAATTTGGTTGTTTCCAACTAAACCTACCACGCAAACTGACTTTCAAATTTTTAAAATCTTTAGTTATTTCTAATTATTTCTTCACTTTTGAAGTGGGTAGCGGTATTTCTATGCATGTCAGATTTCGCTACCGTATATTACTTAAATAATTTAAAAACGATTTGAATATAATAGACCATACTTAACGATGTTTACTGAAAACAATCATTGAAGCCATCCAAAAATTAAGGACCACAATAGGTGAGAAAAGCTGTGTACCAGATGATTGGTCATTAATTACTGTATATTTACAGCCACAGGCGATAATGGGTGTTTTTTAGGTGTAGATGACGACACGCTAATTACCGTATGAATATTTAATAATTATTTTGATAAGTTTTTGATAAAAATATGTACTTTGAAATAAGAAAAAAAATGTACTTCCGAGTAACCGAGTACCATTTTTAGTATTCGATACTCGGACGTTCGATCGAGTACCCGGTTAACCGGGTACTCGTTGACATCCCTAATATATATATATATATATATATATATATATATATATATATATATATATATATATATATATATATATATATATATATATATATATATATATATATATATTTAAGAAATGAATTTAATTTTTGAAGATTCATGAGGACATGAACTACGACGCTTCACGCCGGCATATTTCATGAAGCGCGTTAGCGCTTCATGATAAATATGCCGGCGTGAAGCGTTGTAGTTCATGTACCTCATGAATTTTGAAAAATTAAATTCATTTCTTATATTTACATTATTTTTCTGCTGAGTTGCCACAAATTATGCCATTCAACTGTCATTTTCTAAGCAAAAAAAATTGCACTATAGTTTTGACGTCAAGTTCGGTATTATGACGTAACAATGGAGATATTCATGCTCATCTCATGGTAGTTCATGAGAAAATGAACAAGCTTCTAATTTGCAAAGAATCTTAAAGAAAAATACTTGGAAATGTAAATATATATATATATATATATATATATATATATATATATATATATATATATATATATATATATATATATATATATATATATATATATATATATATATATATATATATATATATACATTTCCAATAAATTTCCTCTATGATTCTTTACAAAATAGAATACAGTTCATTTTCTCATGAACTACCATGAATGGGCATGAATATCTCCATTGTTACGTCATAATACCTTACTTGACGTCAAAACTATAGTGCAAACTGCTTTGCTTTAAAAATGACAGTTGAATGGCGTTATTTGTGGCAAATCATCAGAAAAATATTGTAAATATAAGAAATGAATTTCATTTTTGAAAATTCATGAGGTACATGAAATACAACGCTTTACGCCGGTATATTTATCATGAAGCGCTAACGCACTTCATGAAATATGCCGGCGTGAAGCGTCGTAGTTCATGTCCTCATGAATCCTCAAAAATGAAATTCATTTCTTAAATAAACAAGAGAGATAACTGTCAAGGTTTATTTTAAAGGCATATAGAATTCGAGCCTTAGAACTAATCAATAGATTTATTTTATTAAAGAAACTTGTTATGCTATATTAATATACGACGGGATACACATGCATTAAATATAATTATTTTGATAAAATGTCTATGGAGAGAAACAGTTACAAAATGAAAACAAGAGATGAGAGATTCAATGCTTTTTACTTCTTTGTGTAGTGAAAATATTTTGAGGCACAAAGTCTCATTAAATCTGAAGATATTTTTCCCTTTTAAATTATTAAATCTCCAAAAGCATGAAACCTGTTTTTCGCACTGTTGAATTCATCCCTCTTGCTTTCTTGAGTTAAGGTTTTAAACAATTCATCGAAATATTATATACATAAAGGAAAAGACTAATAATCATTAAATTTTTAAGTGCCATCATACTAGAAAGAAGTACCCGCATATAATGTTAAAAGTATCAGCATATAACAAAAGTATCAGCATATAAAACAAAAGTATCAGCAAAAAATCTAACTTTCGGCATGTAAGGAATAAGTATCAGAATATAGAGACAAACTATCAGCATACGAAGAAGTTCCAGCATAAAGATAAAGATTCAGCCTACAATGAAGTTTCGGAATATAATGAAGAAAAATTGGCAGGCATGCTTATGGAAATTCCCTAAGATGTGTCTTTAGACGTGTCTTAGGATATTACTTAGGAAGGTGTAAAACGAAAGTATCTTAGGGATGTCTTAAGTTAAGATGTCTTAAATTCCATTCCAAGCAGTTCTATTTTTTTTCTTTTTTAGTTTTTGTAAAACAAATATCACATGTTGTTACTATGTTCATATGCCATCAGATACACGCGCGGATGTAAGGGTTGGGTGGATGGGTGGGTGGGGTGTCATTGGGTTCGGTCCCCTGGAATTTTTTGGAGTTATTAAAAGTAGAAAGTACATGTATATAGTAAACTAACCCCCTACAAAACATGAACCCCTGGTAAAAATGGCAAGGAAAATAATATGCATGAACATGTTCTGTATATTTGTGAAGACAAGCGACTTAACCCCAACCAGCACACACACCCTCCCTCACACACACAAGAAAAGATTTATCAGGTTTGGAAAAGTTTGTGTTTTTTTCCCTTGGTTGTCAAAAAATATATCTGAGTCTGAATTTTCTTTAGTGGTTGCCCCCCCCCCCCCCCCCCACCGGAAGAAATGCATGGATCCGCATATGATATGTATTAGCATGTTTCACACGTTTAATCGATGTAATTGCGCTATTTCATAGATTTCCACTACATTTGTAGCAGTTTAGTCAATTCTGATCCCAATTTCATGCATTAAACTGTAATATATATATAACAGAGATACTTGTCTACAATCAAGCTAGCAAGAAATAAACAAACAAAAAAGCGAAACTTTATACGTTGGTTTATTCAGATACATGTATTTGTATTACTGGATAAGTAATTTAGGAAAAAAAGTTTTGAAGAGGGAATACCAATATGCAACACCACTATTGTGATGTATTCCCTTAAATTAACATTATATAAAAAAATAAACATTATATTTATCATACACATATAGAGACCGATGAAAATTAAAAATTAGATATATTTCAAACCATAAGTTTTTGTTGTTTGTCCCCATATGATCAACAGTGACCTCTCTCTCTCTCTCTCTCTCTCTCTCTCTCTCTCTCTCTCTCTCTCTCTCTCTGGGAAAAGCAGGGGTAGTGCCCGCATTCATCCGCGTATGCATTTTGTTTAAATATTTTCTATGGTGTGTTTTCTATATCATTTATACTGGCTAGGTCTACAACACATGTACCAGGTAGGTGCAATACACACATGTTTTAAAAATGCTAAACCTTTCCTTAAATAATTTTAATAAAGATATAACTACTGACAAAGTGATAATTTTCCTACTGTCGTAACCGATTAAAAAACAAAATAAACTATCAAAGGAAATGCCAGATTTTTCAGTGAATTCAGAGAGAGAGAGAGAGAGAGAGAGAGAGAGAGAGAGAGAGAGAGAGAGAGAGAGGATATACTCGAGTCCTATTAGCATGGGACTGCATCCTCCTATACCCCATCTCAACAAAAAAAGAGAACCAATAAATGAAACTACTTCAGAACGTTTTAATCTGCTACATGCTTACTACATCAATTAATGAATGGATTTTTATTCCTTTCTCTATTTCCCTTTATTCAGGTACATGCTTACATTTACAGGCACAATGTTTAGTAAATTGATATATAATTATTATACTTTCATGTAAATTAGTTTAATTTGATTCGTCGAGAAACATTTGTTAAAAAACACTATTACCCGCTGAATAATGCAGCCACGCCCTCCAACGTAGCAACAGTCAACATTGCTTGACGACGGGTGATATTCCAAAAAATGTTGACTGCGCAGAATTTATGCGCGCAAGGTTCACTGTATTATGTATTTGTAGAAAACATTCAGTATAATATAATAAATATTGCATGTAGTTGAGTGTAACATTGAAAATTTTCACCCCTCGAAACTATTGTCAACCTCGATTGCGCCTCGGTTGAAAGTGATTTTCTTGGGGTGTAAATTTTCAATGTTTCACTCAACTACATGCAATATTTATATATTAACTCATAAAAGAAATTAATATCTTACAAAACTTATTGTATTAATTACATAAACAATGTGCTTTCAACAATTCCTAGTTCTTTTCTTGGCAGCAGCGCTTTTTAAATCATCTAAGATACCGGTATGTCTTAGGATAACCTCGTCGTTGTCTTAAAGTTAGGACTAAGATTAGGAAGTCTCCTAAGATAGGATAGCTTCGCTGGCCTCGCTTAAGACTAAGATTTGTCGTAAGTTCGTCTTAAGAGATGATAGCTTCATAAGCACGCTTGCAGCTCAAAATATCAAAGTATCATTATATAACAAAGCTGTATCAGTATATAAAGAAAGAGTATCAGCATATAATGAATCCGTAAGAGTCCATAATGTCGAACTAAATCATATAATAGAATCAGCATTTAAAGACAAATTATCAAAATACATAGAAGAAATATCAGCATCTAATGATAAACTATCAACATACAATGAAGAAATATCATACAGCATGAATTTAACCCACTTACGGCAGTTGAGGTGTGCCATTTTTTCCTAAAATTGTTAAGAAAAGACATTCACAGCAAATTTTCATGTACTTTAAAAAAACATTCATAACACTAGCATATTTCTAAACAAAGATTTTCCAAATGTTTATTAACAAAAGACCTCAAATGACCGCTTGTGACATCCGACAAAGAATAGAAGACTCATGCTAAAGGCCAATCTTAATGATGTCATGCTAACGACCGTTCTGAATCTAATTTTTTACATTATTTAACATATTTTATGCTCACACATTTTTTTTTTTATAATTTATATAATTAATAAATAATTTTAAAAAAGTGATTTTTATTATTACCTTTATTTTCTCTTTAGACCGTTCACGGTAGCTCAGTCGGTAGAGCGCTCGCTCCGTGATCGTTCGAATCTCAGCCGCGAAAAACCTAAGTCGATAAAAAATGGGTAGCAACTGTTCCTTCGCCATGCGCTCGGCACTTTGAAGTGAAAGTTGTGGGTCCTTCGGATGAGACCTTAAAAACCGAGGTCCCGTGTCACGGCAGGCGTTGGCACGATAAAGATCCCTCACTGCTCAATGGCCCTGAGTGCCGAGTAAAGGTTTAAATTTGAAGCCCTTCATAGGTATATGGTGACGTCTCTATATGAATGAAAAATTCTCGAATGGGACGTATATAAAACAACATACAATCAATCAATCAATTATTTTCTCTTTATTGTGTATCCGAGATCTTAAATGTTGTAATCATCCGTATCATGATTATTTTGGCAAAAAAGTAAAAAAAACTTTTTTTGTGTGTCAAGTACGTTTTCTCTTTCCAATTGCACAATGCACATTGATGGGTCAAATTTCTTTAGTTAGTAAAAAATGTAAGAGTCATAATAATCATTTTTTCTCTTAGAGAAATGATATCATTAGCATTACTAGAATGCTTTCGTTTGGTGATGGTGGGGTTAAATTCGAGTTGCAAGTCCACAAAACATCCAACTAGATTGATTTAGCTATATATATTTAACCAATTCTATTATTTTAAACTCGAGAGTGTATGAAGAGGTAGGATTACGTAAACTTAATTTGAACATTTAAGCTGAACACGACTTGTAAATAGGCATACGCCAAATTAATTTTCATATCTCCAAAATCAGCACTGGGATATAAACACCCTTCGCATTCGTTACGCCTGACTGCTTTTACCAGGTGGCTGCTGCGTTAGTGCATGTAAAACTTACACTGTCTTTTAGTTTACGTTTTCTTTCATTGAACGTTCATTTGTGTTTATTTCACTTTGTAATGCATTGACCTGTGCAATGATATCGAATATCTTTGGTAAATATTTTTTTCTTGTCGTGGCAG
The DNA here is from genome assembly GCF_033153115.1 of Saccostrea echinata. Lineage (NCBI taxonomy): Eukaryota > Metazoa > Mollusca > Bivalvia > Ostreida > Ostreidae > Saccostrea > Saccostrea echinata. The sequence continues at coordinate 22,506,847 of NW_026889774.1, forward strand.
AGGCATACAGAAGTCCCTTTTTTGTCGCGCTCAAGTCTATCATAATGACAATGAAAGAGATTTCTGTTCAATTAAACTCCCTGAAGCGAAATACATTGAACTCAGAACAAAGCTGAGGCTTATATAACGGCTGGAAAATGGCAGTCCTGAAAAGACTAATATGGCCGACAAAGATAACTCTAATCCTTATACGGATCGTGTTCAGCTTTGATGAGAAACTTAAAGTCGCATGGAAATCGGTTGAAGAGAAACATATACCCATATGCCATGAATGTAACAGCGTTATCCTTTATGATTTTACAGATTTTTTCTTATCATTTGGTTCTAGCTTATTTACAAAATTCTTGAAATGGATTCTTATTGCTATTTTTTTCCTGACCAATTCCTATCAGGATAAGATTTATTTGTTCTGTTGTATAAAGCAAGGCCTTTGACTACAATATGTTTAGATGCTAGTTAATTGCTGTGAAAGTTTACACACATAATTAAACTGCATCGTATATTGTAGAAAAATGACAAATTAAAAAAAAAACGTGTACACACTTTTTTCAGAGATTTCGAATGGGTTCTGCTCCAATCATTGATGGTGTCTTGATTGACTTATTCCTTTAAAATATCGACTTGAGATGCCATGAACTCGACGTTTATATAACAATAAAGATTAATAAATAAAACACAACTAAATACAAATAAAATACAACTAAAGGTATTATATATCTATAATAATCTAGCCCCAAATACTTTTCCTTAAGAACACTTTATATTAAATCATCAAAATAATATAAGTATTAATAATGTATATACAGTATTGAAAACATTCTTGATGATTATAACAATATTTACCTTTTTCAGTCAGACAGCTACTTCTATTTTTGTGAATAATACCAACACAAAAAAATGTTATTTTAAATATATATGTGGACATGTATAGATGAAATACATACATACTGGTTCTTATTTCAATTTCATTTTATTAAAAACGTAAGTCTTGGTTTACAAGGAATGTTTTAGTCCATCATAAAAGAGATGTAATATTACACCATTGAAACAACATTTCTTTTCAAATACGCGGCAGCTCACTGTACTCCCTTTATGAAGTGTTATTATTAAGATTGCCTTTAGATTTCGAGAACAGGAAATGATAACAAGAGGCCCATGAGCCACAACGCTCACCTGACTATGGCCCTTCTGTTCTTTATCAGCAGATTTTTTATGCCCCCGTAATCGAAGATTAGGGGGCATAAAGTTTTTGCTCTGTCCGTCCATCTGTCTGTCTGGCTGTCTGTCTATCTGTTTGTCCGCAAAAACTTTAACCTTGCCCATAACTTTTTGATTGGTTGGAGCTATGGTTTTCATATTTCACATGTGTATTCCTTTTGACAAGACCTTTCTTTGGATACCATCATATTTGATCTTTTGATAGTTGCCAAGTTTCACAAAATTTTACCCAACATTAACCTTGGTCATAACTTTGGACAATTGATACTAGGGCTTTCATACTTCACATATGTTTGTGACAAGACCTTCCTTTGGATAGCAAGAACTTTGACCCTTTGACCTTGACCTTGGTGCTTGACCTACTTTATGAAAACTTTAACCTTGGCTATTACTTTTGAACAGTTGGTGCATATTTCAAAGGTATATTCTTCGAGACAAGACCTTACTTTGGGTACCAACATATTTGATTTGCATTTGAGAAAGTTGTGACCCCGTCCCATCCTCAGCCCCACCCTCCCCCATGCAGGTGTCATGATGTGAACAAACTTAAATCTGAAGATGCTTCCCCAAGGAGTACACGGCGGGTGTGACTGATCGGCAGGGGATGCTCACTCCTCCATGGCACCTGATCCCACCTCTGATGTTTTGGAGGTCCGTGTTTGCTCTGCTCCTATTTGGTATTGTTTAATGGACTTCTGAGCTTGAATACTGTTCGTTATCTCCATATATTTCATTCCAAACATATATGAATAATCATGGCTTTGCTATTCTCAAGAAACAGACTTTAAAAGATGTTTCCTATATATTCAGAATTCTTATGAAAACTTTTATTGGCCATTGTGGCCCCATCCTACCCTTCGGGGTCATGAATTGAACAAATTAGAATCAACACTACCTGGAAATGCTTCGGTATAAATATAATTAATGATCGCTTTGCTGTTCTTGAGATGAAGAATTTTAATAATAAAGATTTTTCCTATGTATTCCTTTGAAGTTGATCGCCCTTAGTGGTTCAACCCTAAGTTATGCTGGTCTTTGAAATGTTGACTTTATTCTGTTCTCAGTTTATGGTCTTGGAGCCAGGATAGACAAAGGAACAGCTTCCGAGTTGTTTCAGTCAGTCGCTGAAACTCAGATGTGTCAATTATCTTCACACAAATACGATTCATTTCGAGTGGACCCCATATAGGACCAATGAAAATCTGAAAGACACCAAATACAGCTCTGCTGCATAATGGATATTTTTACATATTTATATATATATCTTTTATCTTTAGCATTTTATGCTAAATCTTTAATCAATAACACAAGTTAAAAATTCATAATCTGTAACACTGGCTTCTTACTTTAAGAATATATGTAGGTACAATTATTTTCAATAACAATTTTTTTTGATAAGTTAAACTCTGAACTAGCTAAAGACTTGATACTTGTTATCATTTCTCATTTTTCCATCGCTTTCAAGGAAAAAAATAGTGTAAACTCAATATAAAAATACACCTATGACTTATAAACATTGTTGCAATTTGAAGTGCTAAGATTTTTAACTGTGCAGAAAATATTCTGTTTGACATTTGCCGCGACAACATATGATGTGGTTGTTTTTCCTTTCTCGGACCCCAATACACAAAACGTCAACATTTGTACTTTTAATTCTGTTAAATTCGCCTGAAAGCAGACTAAAATATTTACGATTATTATTTAAGATTATTTTATCATAAAGTTACGATAATTTGCCGTTTTAGAATAAACAGATCTAAGATTCCTCCAGTTCGTAAGACCTTTGATTTTCCGGCAGATTCTAATTACGTTAATTTTATATGAGGAGAGAATATTTCTGTTTCTCAAACTGCTTACATCAACTTTATACCTTATTTCTTAATGATATATTGGGTAAATTTGAATGAAAAAGCACACGTTTTGCAGCCGTACTGTCGCTTTAAAGACTTTTGTTAAAAAAATGTGAACAGATGACTAAGAATTATAGTCGATATATTATTGTGAAAACTGATCAACGTTTAATAATTTCAAACCTGATGTTGCATTTTGTCATTTCCAACCGAACTCAACTGAAAAACAGCTTGCCTGAAATCTTTAAAATCCATTACAGTAAACATCCACATCAATATTTCTATTGTTGTCAGAAAATCCTCTTCATTATCGACCGCAGCAGCAGCTGATCTATTTGTGGTTGTGTTAGAAAGTGCACATGGGGAAATGAGACGTTATTTCTTTATTATTTCAATGAAATAATTCTTTAATGATAATATGAATAAAATCATGAGTAAAATATTTTAAAATTTTGCTTAAAACTAAAAGTTTTAATTGTTGTTATTATATTTCAATTTTATTTTCATTTCTTATCAGATAATTCTTAATTTATGATTACATAAAAAGAGTTTACAATAGGTACTCCCCAACCTGTGTAAGATATGAACGCAAATCGTTACAGCTGCGAATGACACAAGAATATTTTTTTCTTCATTTGCACCGCGCTGTGCAGAATGGCCTACTCTGCGGAAATCATCGGCATCATCACGTGACAAAGATCCCGTTCCTCTTAAGATCTGAATATAAATAGGCCTACATCTTCATTTTAATGAGAATAAATTCTCATCATTTATCACTGCCTTTACTATATCGATGAATCAATTTAATGAACAAATGTACTGAAATTTCTATTTCTTTATTTATTTTTAATTATTTTTCGAACCAACTTCGAGACAGAAACCTGTTGTTAGATTACCATTGACGTATTTTTATAGTTATATATCCAAACTTGACACAAATGTGTTGGACTCTCTGGTATCTATTATTTCAAGTCCAGTGGGATTTATCTAGTCGACATATGAACGGAAGTAACTATTAATTGATAACACTTCGTCGATATATCTAAATGTCGAATTGAAAGCCACAGCAAGTGTCTTCTTCTTTTCATGTGTAAGTTTTTGAATAAATTCTGCTTCAAATGAATACAAAAATACGCCTGCTAATAACGGGCGCAATTGGTACCCATGGAAATTCCGACAGATTGTTAAAAGACCTGATCTCCAAAAAACTACATAGAGAATCTCAAGCATCTTTTTAATACCTACTTCAGAGTACTTGTGTTTACAATCAGAATGTTTATTAACAAATTAATTTTGCAAATGACCAATGGCAAGGTAAGTGAATTTACGAGTTCCATTTTCATTGAAAAAGCAATGATTCTTGATTATATTTCTTTTACACTTAAAATATAGGGTGAGTTAACCATGCATCGGACACATATCTTGCTTCGGACAACTTTAAGCAATAATCTTTCATTGAACCTGAGTCTCCCTGTGTTTTTACTTGTTTCTGTCTTGAAGGTGAAGATTTAAACTTTTTAATGATCACGACTTTTATTTTCATGTTGTGATAAAAATACCACAAGAATGGCCTTGAAATTACGTCATATTTTGCATCATCAAAGGGGAGTAACCAAAATTTTACGATTTTGCCATTTTTAGAGTTGTCGTACTTTTAATTAGACTTCAATCGTTGATTGTTGATGATTAGCAGCAATTATATTTTCACCATTTTAACTGAGTTCACCAAATCTATAAACGGACCAAAATATAGCAAGTTTGCTTTTTATTACAGATTTGTTTCTTTTTCCAATGTATATGAAAGGAGTAAATCTGTTTTATTTGTAATATAATAGACGGAACCAGCATATACTTTCGAAAGTTTGTATGTTTTATTGAATTTTTTCGTAAAAACAAACGTGTTGTTGACTTCTGATTACAAGATCACGAAACACGTGTTGTGTGATTGATCAATATTAGAAAATAAATTTTTCATTTGAATATTTTAATATTATGGGAACACCAGCTGGACTTTGAACACAAAAATGATATTTTAATCATTCATTTGCACACTTATTTAAAATTCCACAGTAAAGAAATCACCTTATGTACAAAAGTTGCGTTAAATGTTCAAACTTCTGTTATGTTCAGCTATACATGAAAGAACGGTCCCTAGTGTTAGTGTGTTTGAGAATAAAGCTAAGACTGACTCTTCATTTACCCCTAAATATGTAAAAGTTTCCCTCTTTAGCAAGTGCCAGTTATTAATTGGATGATGATATCGATGAGTGACAACTGGAAAGATTCAGAATCCAGCTACACTACGTCCAAACAAAAAAGATTCATGAATTAAAATGAAGAATAATGAGAAACTTTAGAGGAAAGAAAAGTCAAAATAAAGTCTCAAAATAAATTGGTAAATTGCTGAAAAATTTCAAGCAAAAATTAAAATGTTTAATCAATAACATAAGTTAAACATTCATAATCTGAAAACACTGAAACATGGATATTACGAACCGTAATCAAGCTCAAAAGTCCAAAAAAACAATACAAATCGGTAGCAGAGCAAACACGGACCTCTACAAACATCAAAGGTGGGATCAGGTACCATGGAGGAGTAAGCATCCCCTGTCAACCTGTCACACCCGCTGTGTGTTCTTTGTCATGATTGGGAAAACGGAAAAATCCGTAGACAATTCAGTGTGTAAATTATGGCCTAACAATTAGTATGAAAAACATCAGTCAGAATTCGACTTAATGATAGATTGTATTAGCTGACAAAGTCATTTTATCGACCATAGGATTTGCGAAATGATGACTTTTAACGAAGCTGTTGATATTCTTGTTTCCTCAACTTGTTTGTCTATGGCTTGTCTCGTTTTAGAAATTGTTCGTACGTAGAGCATGCTCTTGCGTATCGAATCAACTGGGAGACATAAACCCTATTTGCAAAGTTTGCAGACATATATAAGAACATATATTCAAGTGAAACTTTGCTGGCAGAGGTTTTAATAGACTAAAACAAGATGTGTTTGTGAAACATTGATGCCCCCGTATGGCAGCTTATGACGAAAGTTTTTGTTTCTCAAATGCAAGTCAGGGTCAAGAAATCAAAAATGTTATTACCCAAAGAAAGAACTTGTTTCAATAAATACACCTGTGAAATATGAAAGCTCAAGCACCAGCCTTTCAAAAGTTATGGCAAAGATTATAGTTGTTTAAAAGTGGGTCAAACTCAAGGTCAAGGTCATAGGGTAAAAATGGTACCCAGGGGAAGGTCTTGTCAGTAGAAATACACCTGTTTTATAAGAAAGTCCTAGTACTGACTGTTCAAAAGTTATGGCCAAAGTTAAAGATTTTTAAAAGTGGGTCAAATTCTAAGGTCAAGGTCAATCTTTCAAAAATCTTTACACTCAAGGAAAGGTCTTTCACAATGAATACACATGTGAAGTATGAAAGCCCTTGCAATAACTGTTCAAAAGTTATTTCCCAGGTTAAAGTCGGTGGGTTTTTGGGGCAAAGTGGGTCAAACTCCAAGGTCAAGGCCAAGAGGTCAAAAATATTGGTACCCAAATAAAGGTCTTGTCACAAGAAATTCACATGTGAAATACGAAAGCCATACCTTCAACCAATCAAAAGTTATGGGCAAAGTTAAAGTTTTAGCGGACAAACAAACAGATGGACAAACAGGGCAAAAACTATATACCCCCGAATCTTCGATTACGGGGCATAAAAAATGAAACACGAACGGCTTTAATCTCAATTATTGTTGAAGTCAACAGGATCGTGAAATATCTCGAGCTTAAGTCAAAAAAATTAATAATGCGCTCAAATGAATTAGTCCTAAAAAAATGCTTTTTCACTTTGCATCAGTAAACTGCTATTGCATGCAAATTAAAACTTGCGGTTCGAAAGTAATAAACATTTAAGTCTAAGTCTGTTGCATGATCGCGCAGTAAGCTATTACAACATGTCCATACCTTGAGTGGTAATCAAAAAAATCCTGCAACATTGATATTTCATCTCTATACCTTTCAATATTATTTTCCTCTTATGCCCCCACAACATATATTTCCTCACTGGTATTATTCTTAAATTCTTCAGCATGAAGATAACGAACAGTGATCGATCTTAAAAAAATCAACAAACAATACAGATCTATAAAAACGGACCCCCGGAAACTCCAGAGGTGGGATCAGGTGCCTAGGAGGAGTAAGCATCCTTTGTTGACCGGTCACATCCGCCGTGAGCCTTATGATTTGATCAAGGATACATTCCGTAGTCAAATGTAGTCTAAAAACAAAGGCCTAACGATTGATATGAAACAAGTCAACAACAAATGCGACCCAATGATAGCAATGATTCTTTGACACTTAACATGTAGTACTTTTTCAATAAGATAGCGATACCTTATATTCTATGTAATTCAATTCCTGTTTGGGGTTCACACTTACTAAGTAACAATAATTATAATCTAAACTGTCCAAGTACTTGTAGTATCTTGGTGATAACCTGTGTTCTGTCATCACTAATTCACATTTACTCTGTTAAGGAAACAGTGGAGGACATTAGTTCTCGTATATTGCAAGTCATCAATTTTTTATGCATAAGTAACAACACAATATTTCTTCCATATCTTCAAGGGTCATGTGATATTTTACTTAAATTACACATCATATACAGAGAATATCATATAACAATGGATATAAATCCGAGTTACCCCACATCAGCCCGAGGAAGTTAATTCATTGACGGAAATATTTCTCACATTTTCTGTATTCTCCATATCTATACTTGCAAATTTAAATGCTTTCCTTATTTATAAAAACAAGGAGGATTTTTTTTAATGTCAAGTCAGTTTTTTTGATAAAATCGGGAAGAAAGAAAGAAAAGTTTTTGTGATAAAATCAGAAGTTTGCTCTCCCTAAATTAACTACATATCGGTATTATAATAATCACGACATTGTTTGGTTTAATTGTATTTCGCTTTTGTGAAAGAAAATAAGGACGGTTTGTTTTACTTCTTTGCATGTTAAAGGGGTAGAGCAACTTAAAACTTTAATTTGACATTGAGGATTTACTTTTAAATTAAACTTTGCGTGCAAGTCGTTTGAAAAGGAACGCATTTAGTTTTACAACTACCAGTCTATCATGAAATAGCGTTGTTCTAAAGGATTGATCTTTTCATTGGGCTCACACATATGTATAACATTCTTGAAATGGATTCCTTATATCAAAGGATAAATTAGTTGTCCAGCTAATTGTTTCCTGACTTATTCTTATCAGGATAAGCTTGCTCTACCCCTTTTGAACCTTTTTTTATTTACACCTTCATCTATATAGTGCGTGTAACTAAGAAGTACATGTGTAAACAAGAATTTTACTCATATATGTAACATTGCATATCATAGAAAATTAACCAAAATAAATACATGTAAACTCCTTGCATGAACACTGTTTTACATAAGATGAGGTAGTATCTTGATTTTATTTTATTTTTTCAGTCATGATATGGACTGAAATTAACATTATAAACCATTAACGTTACTTATATTTTAAAATACAAATATCAACAGAAAGTTAATGGACATATGATGAATTCACCATTTCGAACACACTCGTACTTGAAGAAGTTCTAGTGATATTACTATCGTCCGAATATTCTTACAATGTAGCTTAACATGTATTACATGTATGTGGTTAAATATGAGATTTTGACACAGTTTTATGTTTGTTTGTTTTTTTTTTTTTTGTTTCTTTTGTTTCTTTTTTGTTGTTGTTGTTTTTTAAGAAAATGTGGTGAAAAACGATTTTAATATGAGCCAGAATTCACATGGATCGGACAATATTCACCAGTTTCAAACTTGCCACAAAACACCCTTGGATAAAGGACATTCAAGTTTGTTCAAATAAAGGACTAAACCTTCTTTTTGAAGAGGATGATAAATGAGCAAGAAATAATACAAAATCAGTGAGGTTATTAAAGATCTTTTCAAGAACCACAGGGCCAAACAGGATATAAAACTTACGTGAAAGCCTACTTGCATAGTGTTTTTACGAATTATGGCCCCTGAGCTATGTAGGTCTACGATATGAGATCAAAATATATACGAACAAATCTTTCAAAATATCCTCAGTAAAGCTATGATTAGTCATATGAATATGCAAGCATCTTCAGGTAAAGCAAATTTAATGTTGCATATATGTATTAATTGTTGACCCGGGGTAAGATGGAGACGCAAAAGGGGATTAAATTTTCACGTGGAAACATATAGAAAAGATCTATAAGAATTGTAGGGCTAGTCATATCAGTATACAAGCATCTCCAAGTAGTGCAGGTTTAAGCTTGTTCAAATCGTGGAACCCGGAGGTATATAGGAACAAAATTTTTCAAGTAAATTGGAAGGGGGATAATTTTTTTAAAATCTTGTGAGGAACAGGAGGACCAAGGTTACTCAGGAGAGCATGTGGCCAATGGGCTTCTTGTTAACACATATAGAATGTATGGAAGAAATACATATAAACATATATACTGGGTGATGTTATTAAGTCTGATTCAATGTTCTTAATTTTCAATTTTGAAAAAAATTCTTTGTTTATAATAAACTTTTTCGTTCGTCATTAAGGAGATGTAACAATACACCATTGAAATATATTCTTTTCAACTCCGAAGCTTTTTCTTTTTGAAATGTATCTCTTTAAGCTTTGGTTTTTCATGTTTTCCCCAATATTTGAAGTTTCAGGTCATTATATCTATTCATGTGAGAAATTGATTTGTATAAGCAGTTTAATGCTGCATATGTCCTGTTAAATTGATTAATAAGGTGTATATTTATATTTATGTATTTATAGTTATGTCCATATATAATTGTCGATAATCGGTGAATTACGATATCGTAATAGCTTGCGATAAATGACCTCCAAAAAAGTTTTAATGTATTTCTCTGTGGTTGTATCGAGGGCTGATGTGACCTACATAATGTAAAATACATTGAATATAATCCTCACAATCGTAGGTTTAACCGATCGAGGTAGCCTAGTAGTAGGGCGCTCGCTTCGTAATCGGAAAGTACGGGTTCGATTTTCGTTCCAGGCGCCGCGTCAAACCCGGTACTAGATGTTAAAGTCACGGATCTTTTAGATGAGACCTTCAAAACCGAGATCCCGTGTCACGACAGTCGTTGGCACAATAAAGAACCCTCACTGCTCAATGGCCTGAGTGCCGAGTAAAGGTCTAAATTTGAAGCCCTTCACCGGTACATGATGACGTCTTGTACGAACGAAAAATTCTCGCAAGTAAACAAAGTAAACAATAGTCAATCAAATAATCAATCAAGCATAGTTAACATCACTATTTTGTCAAATAGAACGCAACAAGAGTCCCATGGAACAAAACGCTCACCTGAATCACATTGCGCTGTTTCATAAAATATTTGTGTTTCCTTTATGTTACCATATAAAGAAAAAAGACCCCCTCATTGTGACCCCGCCTAACCCGATGGACCATTATTTGAAACAAACTTAAACCACCATTACCTGCATGAAGAAACTTGCATATAAATATGATTAATTATCAGTAGTCCTTGAGGAAAAGTTTTTTTTTAATTTCCTATAAATTCCAAAGCACACTTTTGATAATCCCCTTGGAGGGCCTGATTGCATCTTACTCTAGTTCTAATTTTCCGTTGAATCCAGTTCTATCTTAAAGAGTTTGAGATTTGTAAATCAGGCAATTCCATTTATTGTATACCATCGTTTTCTTGAACATTCTGATAACGTTAATTACACATTTTCAGTTTCAAGTTATCATCGATATTCGTACGTCTAACACTGGTGTGATTTGTGGGAACTCCTTTCCTTTGAATTGAAAGCAGAAGCACTAAAATTACGTGAGTGTGAGACGTATGAACGATAATACGGTAATTTATCTACATTTCTGTACTAAATTTTATATGTTTTCATATTTTTATTGCATTTTGCTTTAACAGTAATTTATTCATATGAATGATTACTGATTCACGAGGTTCTTTTATGTAGAAAGTAAAATCATATTTTTGAAACTATAATTTCACTTCAGACGAAAATTGTGTGATAGGGCAACTTCTCGGTTTACTAGTATTTAATTAACCTTTCAATAAAAAGTTTTGGAGCTCAATATCTATGTTCTATTTCAATGTAAATTATTTATGACATTTGTCATTCAATTACTTATGAAAGCTGTCGTTTTGTCAGTTGTCAGTGTATACATGAAATTGGATAATAGTATTCAGCTTATGACGTTTCTGCATCTTATTTTTCTCTGAATTTACATTTTCACAAAATAATCAATACGTAGTTTTCAGGAAATTTGCATTACATGTATATTTCTTAGTTACCTTTATTTCATAGACAAGCTTAAAAAATATCAACGGTACCCCATCAGATTATTTTATAAAGGTTCCGGGGAACACGAACAGTGTTATATCTTCACAGAAAGATGTACAACTATCTTGTTGATCATAAGATCTTCAAAAGGTGCAATCAAAGGATGATTTATTATAACAGATTTACGTACTAGTGTTAATAAATATCTATCACAAAATGCATACACAAAACACTACATTACATTGAGTAATAAAAATATATGTTGAAAACATGAAATATTCTTAAGTCAAACAGGATTATAAATGATAGAAATAATTCAAAACATACTTGCTAGTATATGATTGTAAATCAGAATTACATGCATGCATTTGCGCATTAAATACATGTACATAGACAAAATTGGGTAAAATATTGATTTTGAAAAACTACAAAGCATCATAAAAGATCACCATGAGATACATTCCTATGTAAAACGTTGATCGTCCATTGTGGCCCCACCCTACCCCTGGGGTCATGATTTGAACAAACTTGAATCTACACCACCTGAGCATTCTTCCATATAAATATGACCAATCATAGGTTTGCTGTTCTTGAGAAGACGATTTGAAAGATTTTTCCTATATATTTCTATATAAAACTTTTATCGACCATTGTGGCGCCACCCTACCCCCGGGGGTCATGATTTGAACAAACTTGAATCTACACCACCTGAGGATGCTTCCATATAAATATGACTAATCACAGCTTTGCTGTTCTTGAGAAGAAGATTTTTAAAGATTTTTCATAGATATATGTATATATATATAGATATCTACCTGAGGATGCTTTCATATAATATGACCAATCATGGCTTTGTTGTTTCTGAGAAGAAGATTTTTGAAGATTTTTCCTATATATACTCCTATGTAAAACGTTGATCGTCCATTGTGGCTCAAACCTATCCCCTGGGGTCATGATTTGAACAAACTTGAATCTACACCACCTGAGCATTCTTCCATATAAATATGACCAATAAATATGACCAATCATAGCTTTGCTGTTCTTGAGAAGTAGATTTTTAAAGATTTTTCCTATATATTCTTATGTAAAACTTTGATCGTCCATTGTGGCCCCACCCTACCCCCGGGGGTCATGATTTGAACAAACTTGAATCTACACCACCTGAAGATGCTTCCATATAAATATGACTAATCATAGCTTTGCTTTTCTTCAGAAGAAGATTTTTAAAGATTTTTCCTATATATATACTCCTATGTTAAACTTTGATCGCCAGTTGTGGGGGTCATGATTTGAACAAATTGAAACTACACCACGTGAGGATACTTTCACGTAAATATGACCAATCATGGCTTTCTTGTTCTTGAGAAGAAAATTTTTCAAGATTTTTTCCTATATACTCCTATGTAAAACCTTTAACGTCCTTTGTGGATCCATCCTACTCCCAGGGGAGCCTTCGGCTCAGGTGAGCTAAAACAGCCAAAAATGAGCCAAAAATTGACATTCAATTATATATTAAAAATACTTATTTCCATTCATACGTCGACTCGATATTGTCACATTTAATGTCCAAACTGTCTGTCGTAATAATTTTACCTATGCAGATATTTAAATCACAAACGTTTGCCCATAGTACTATTTATAGGAGATTTAAAACTCACTGGACAGGTTAGGAATTTAAATACTCGTGCTGGTCAGTTTGGGCGTAGCAGGCACCAGAGAAGGACATGTCGTCCTGTGCTAGTTATACTTAGTCCTTTCCAAGTACATTTATCTTTTATATGCCAGATATTCTGCTCACTTCTGAGCTCGAGGTAAGAGTATTTCATTTTTAATGTTTATTGAAAAGTTACTTCTCAGTTGCAAATTCTGCCAAGTTCCTTCGCTGCATTACATTTTTTCGTACGGTTGTTTCAAGTAAACATTTTGTTGAATTGTGTGTGTAATGTACTTATATTCAAAGTAGTAATGATGCGTCGTTAGCATTGTAGTAAGTAAGTGGTAGTAAAGTACTCGAAGTATATTCAAAATAATAACAAAGTGTCAGTAACATTGTAGTAAGCGTTTGTACAGTAGTAAGTAGAATACTTGTAACGTGTATTCATTGTATAAGTAAATGGCCATGTATATAGATTGAGTACAAAGTATGAGTAAAATATGTATAGGAAAATATGCATATTTAGTATTATATGTAGAGAGTATATGTATATAAGTAAAGACAATTACAATATGTTATTGATAAACATTCCATAGATCCTAGTTAGACGTAAGAAGTAGAAGTGGAAGTGTCTAATTATACAGTTGGAAGGACCAGACTACTCGTACAATGCGCCACATGTGAGTCAGAACGGAAGTGCCGCCGCCATCACGGACCACAGTGCCATTTAGGACTAATTATAAGGAACCAGTCCATAGTCATATGATATAGACTTTAAATTTTATTTCAACAAACAAAAGTATTTTAATAAAAACTATTGATGTAAAACAAAATAAATGTAGTAAATTTATATAAAGAATTTTTTCTTTATTTCTGACAAAATCTGTGACAGATATATCCAAATTACCTTGAAATAAAAGGCACCACAGATTCTGTATTATCTGTTTCATATCTGGATGTTTACTATAGACGATAAGTGCCAACTTAAAACTATATTGTATGACAAACGAGATGACTTAAGCTTTTCCAACGTACTCTTTCCTTGTCTATGTTAAATTGTCCGCTATCACCTGCACATGGTGTTTACGTCTCCCATCTTATTCGATACTGAAGAGAATACTCTGTGTACGATCCATTTTTAAACCGAGACAGGCTGCTGACAGATAAATTGATATCGCATGGGTTTCAACAACATAGTTGAAAGTCAACATGCATTTCGTAAAATCTATGGTCCTTATAATGACATTGTTAACAAATATAGCCTATCACTCGGTAGTAATTTGGCAGATGTGTTTCATACCAATTGCTAAGCATTGTTAAATACTAAAGAAACTGGGGGGATAAGCCGAGCCATATGCCTACATAACGATCGATAAAAAATCAATAAATTCATTTTACAAAAATTTCACTTTTTGTTGAATTAATGTAATGCTTATTACCATTTGCATATAAATTTGACAAAACCTGAATACTGTAACAGCGAAAATGATTCTGATTAACACAACAAAATAGCATCACGCTCAATTTTCAAAGAAACTGACATAAATTGGATGATATAACTACATTTTTTAAATAGAGTGGGTCATCGTACCATTTTTTTGAGAACGATTAATGAAAGGCAATGGAAAGATGTTGCTTTTTACACTTGCAAAAATTTGGTATGAAGACCCACTCTACATAAAAAATTAAGTTAACTTACTTAAATTTTCACCGTGGTCTGAAAAAATTCTAAGTCCAAAAACGCTTGCTAAATATAGAGAACTGTATGCTATTTAAATGGAAATGTTAGTGTAACTCCGTGGTCTAGTGGGTAGCGATGAGCTCTTTAAAGGGACGTTTATTGAGGAAAGTGTTCGAGTCATGCTCTGATTTTTTTTTTTTTTTTTTTTTTTTTTTTTTTTTTTGGTTTTAATTTTGTTTTACTTTATAAAAAATGTCTATAGGAATAACATATTTTTCACTGGAAATAAAATATATACATGTAGTAATGAACTTATTTACAGTAAATTATTTAAAATGCCGGATAAAAATTATAATAGATATTTGAATACTTTTATTCCCGTTTTATTTATTTTAAATAAAAGCGCTTCTAGATCACCATTATCATTATATACGATGTTAACATTTTTATAATATCTCCACAATAAGTGTAAAAACTCAATATGCAGATTAATTAATAGAAGTCCTTACCCATGTTAGACATTTGTGACAGTAAATGAAAGTCAACTGTTTAGCTTGTTTAGAATATAAATATCATTTTGAAAACTACGGTAAACATTAAAATGCTTAAGTAAATTCGAACAATTGAGAGATTTTTTCCAATAAATGTTCTTGCATAGCCGAAAAATGGGCATGGGCACATGGCTCGTCTTATCCCCCCAGATTCTTTGACAACAGAATATTCTGTCTACCTGATCAATACATAGAGGCTCACGAGGGACTTGACCGGTCAACAAGGGATGCTTTCTCCTCCGAGGCACCTGATCCCACCTCTTGAATTTCCGGGGCTCCGTGTTTACAAATATCTTGTTTAAAGATTTGTATTGTTTGTAATTTTTTTAAGTTCGATCACTGTTCGTTATCTTCACCTTTTTTCTTCAGAACAATTTTTGATTTAAGATATTTTAATTTATATCAATCCGTTTCTGTCCACGTAAATCCTGAGTAAACGTCATCCTTAACTGGGGAAAATGCATGCAAATACAATTTCCAATAACACTGTAGGTTTTATTAAACATGCACATTATTTTAGATCAAAGGGTAGACCAATGTAAATGCTAAAAGTACATCAACAAAAAGAATAATTTTATATACACTGAACCAAACTTCTAAGTGTTCACCTTACATTTTTTAAGTTATGAAGAACAAATGCATACAATAAATAATTTCTTTAATTCATTGTTAATGATGCTTATTTCAGTTCGATGTTGCGTAAATTTCATGTAAGTATCTCTTCAGACTTCAAAGCAAAGTGTCAAGGAAATGATGGACCCTCAAAATGAAAATTCACATAAAATAATCTCTGTGGCGTAAGACCACCACTCGCTCTAATTATTGCAAGACATCCTTTTCTCATGGATTCCATGTACCCCTGAACAGGAGGTTTGCCTATCTGCTGCCACACCTACTGCATGGATCTTTCTAAACCGTTGGAATTCCCAAATGTGTTCAATGAGATTCAGATCCTGGGATTTAGCAGGCCATTGCATCACACAGAAGCGTCTCGCACTAAAATATACCTCTTTAAGGATGATTCAGACTGTTTGAGTTGATACTGGTTTGCCATGAGCACCAATTTGTTGCCATTTTCGTACTATTAAAGTTGCTGATTTAAAGTTTCTAAAGTGGTTCAGTACCATTTAACAATCTTTTAACCTGTTTTTAACCTGGTTGTGACGCAAAATCTTGACCTCAGACGAAGATCCAGATCACTTCCGGTTTGATTAAATTTTGTTCAAAGCTTTCAAATTGGGATAAATTGGCGATAAAAATGTCGCACAACCTATAGAAAAATGTGTTTAAATGGATTTTTATTCAGGTTGTTCATTTTTTAAAGTAATATGAAGGACAAATAAACACTAAATTAAAAGTGAGTAAAACGTGTCGTAAGGATGATCCAGATATCAACATTCCAACGGCTCTCCCTCCTTCCTCAATGGCCATTTTGCCCATGTTTTGTGTTTTTTAATTAAACCAGTTGTTAAAAATTGATAATGGTCACAAAAAGAAGCTGATTACACAAAACACGTGTCGCAAAGTACAGATTTATTGTTTTTAAGCTTCGTCACGGAACATTGGTTTTCATCGGTGATAATAGATTTTCTTTCGACAATTGTTGAGTAGAATCATTGGTTATAATAATTTGAAAATATCATACCATTCTATCGTGTAGTTTTTAAATAAATACATTTATTAGAGTGAACACTTAGAAGTTTTGTTAAGTGTATAGTGCTCTTTGTTATGCTTTATATAGCATCTCGAGTAACGCTATAACGTACGGTAATCCTTTTTGTCGTACAAAAATATGATTGCGTTTCACATTTCAATACATATTTTATATAGTTCTACAGGCGATATTTTGAAGGCAGGCGTAGTAATTGCATATAGGGATGGCAACGTTTCATAAATAAAATAATTATCAACAACGTAATGTGTTCAAATATCGCCATGATACAAACTTTGAAATCCAAATTTTCAAATTTAATAAATATCATGAATTAAATGGCCATACAACTCATGGCCGTAGGAACCGGGGGACACGAGGGGGGGGGCCGTGCCGCCCCCCCCCCAATAATTTTGCCGATATATAGATTACTATAGT
Source organism: Saccostrea echinata (assembly GCF_033153115.1). NCBI lineage: Eukaryota > Metazoa > Mollusca > Bivalvia > Ostreida > Ostreidae > Saccostrea > Saccostrea echinata. The sequence continues at coordinate 22,524,233 of NW_026889774.1, forward strand.
AAACATAGGTAGTATATGCTGGTGCCCCCTCAATAAAAACGTCTGATGACCTTTTTTTTTTTTTTTTTGCTTGTCAAGAATTTTTGGTAGTTGATTACCTTTTTTTTTTTTGCTTGTCAGGAAATTTTTGGTAGTGCCCCCTCAACTGTCAACTGAAAAATGTATGGCTGTGCCCCCCAAACTGAAATTGCTTCCTACGGGCCTGTAACTTGCAATTTTTTTTTAAATCAAGTAATGAAGTGGTCAAATTTGAGTAAGCTTAAGTGGGTACCGGAGCAAAAACTTCTTAAACTTTATTTATATTTGCGATTTTTCCTTATTGACAAGTAAACCGACGAGTAAAAAAGGATATGTAAATCCTTGACCGACAAACATACATTTACGGTAAAATTCTCTTATTTTAAACGCACAAAAATAATGTAAATGAGATGAATGAAACATTTGTACATGTATACAATTATTCAGTACACATCCTATGAAATTCAGAATTAGAACATGGTTTTGTCCACGATACATGATTTAAAAAATTAGACTATTTATTTGGAAATGACTCATATAACTTTTCTTATTGAATATATAATTCCGTCATGCCTGTGTGCCTACTGTAATCTTTTTCTTAACGAAATATTTTTTACTCTGTTTTAAAGCCTACCATAAAGACTTTTGAAAGCCCTCATTGCCTCATCTTTTCCTTCTTCTGAGGATTTTTTCCAGTACATGCGTAAATAAGTTTCCTGAAAACAGCTAGGAAGCATGCCAGATTTCTAAAAGGAAGAAAATCTTTGTTCATCAGAGAAAGAAGTGGGTCACGACGATTTTCAGAGAAACATGTACTTTGAATGAAAAGGAAAAAACGCCAGCACAAGTACACTGAAAAACTTCAAAGTAACACTAGAATAAAAGAATACCTCATCATATGTTGGTTTCGCTGAAGTATCGCCGCGATAAAAGTAAACATCGTCCATAGGATTTTGTTCTTGTGCTCCGTAATTGTAAAAGACTGGCTATATACAAAAAAAAAAAAAGAAAACAAGAGGTCCATGGGCCTGAACGGTCACCTAAGTATAATACAGCACTGTAAAGGATCCATAGAAGTATAAAACAAAATTAACAAATAGCTATTTTGTCCAAGAATTAAAAAAAATTCTGGTCAAAATACCCTTGCTTATCATAACTTGCAAGACCCGAGTGATCTCCTTGGGATTGTACTTGGTTTTTCCAAATCTTACAGGGATATTAAGAATGCAAAATATACAAATACAATGGACACTTCCCTAGTATGTAAGGTATTCAATATATACAGATATTGTTTTTGTCACTCGATTAGTGCTACAATTAAGTACACAAAGAGAAATCTCTAATGCCTGTATATTTACTTGAGGTGATGCCTCTTGTCTACACAAACAACTTAACTGCTTGCCACTTGGTAACACTTGTGCTAACACTTGCCTCTTGGCTTTACAAACTAGAAGTCTCTGATGAGACTGTAGCTCTACTGGTTAAGTGGTTCCATAGAAGAAGCTGAAAATGTTTAAATGCTAACGCACGACGCACAGACGAAAACAGATAGCAAGAGGTCACCTGAGTAAACTCAGGTGACCTAAAATTCATTCTCAAAATTAATGTTTTATTATTTTGATTCTACGAATTTACTACAAAAATAACCTCCAACTGCAAAATTACTCAGGAATACATTTGCCCGTGAATATTCCTCTACTGCAAACAGAATACCATGATTTTTTTTTTACCTCTACATGGATGTCCCCATCATCGATCAGTTTCTTAATAATTTCCTGATTTTTTTTATTATTTCCTTCCTCGTCGACGTCCTTTGTGATTTTTCTTTCCTTTACCTCCTGAATAGCAATTTTATTGATAAATAAATGAAAGACAAATAGCAGAATAAAGCAGTGTAATGAGTGTGAAAAATTGCAGACCAGAGACAGCTTAATATCAGAGCAAATACCGATCAATTGTTATTAGATAGATATATTTAATATACAATGTACATATTTCCACAATATTAACACAGCAAAGTATATAGAGGCTGTGGTAAAATAAAGATTTATATGTACATGTAATATAATATCATATTACACAAGTTATCTGGAATATTCAAAAAACTGTAGTCAAGAAAGTACGTGAACATCAAGACACATTGTGTTTAATATTATTTGATTCGCCCGCGTGGCGCAGTGTTTAGAGCGTTCGCTCTAGAGTCGCGGAGTAAGGAGATGATCCTTACGTCGCAGGTTCGAATCCCACTGTGGGACGTGGAGACCGGTCCTTCGGATGAGACCGTTTAAACCGAGGTCCCGTGTCGCAGTAGGTGCTGGCACGAAAAAGATCCCTCACTGCTCAATGGCCGTAAGTGCCGAGTATAGGTCAAAATTTGTAGCTCTCCACCGGCAAGTGGTGGCGTCTCCAAATGAGTGAAAAATTCTACAAAGGGACGTTAAACAATAAACAAACAAACAATATTATTTAATATTTAGAACACGGCTGTTTTTAACTTATTAAAGCGAGCTGAAAATTAAAGACACTGTTTTGAAAAATAACAATAAAATTATCTCTTTTTTGCAAACAGAAATAGATTATATCAAATAATATAAAAAAAACTCTGGTTTTTCTTTAAAATATTTTTTGGCTAAATTAAGTATTTTAGAAATAAGATTTCCACTATTTAAATAAAATGGTATATATTAATGTTAAATCTATTTTAATTTTTCATTTTTTTTTAATTTGGGGAATAAATAATGAGATTCGTTGGGATTTGATTATGTGGTTGAAGAAGAAACATGATACTGCAGTTCGAGTCTTTATAACAAGAAAAATATTTAACCGCCATGAAAATTAGCAAATTCACAGTAAACAGAAGTCCAGTTAAATGCCAGAAAGACATCAATAGAATTCTTTTTCTAAAAATACAACAAGTCTAAAATATGTAGATTTTATCACGTAACAACCAAGTTCATTTCACAGTGAACTTTTTAGCATTGTTGTTTATTACTTATATTTACATTTGAGACGGATATTCTGAATAGAACTGCATTTATTACACGAAAGGCCCGCCGTATTGCTATGATGTGACACGCAATGACCTAGAACATAAATATAGGAATTAATTTTGCAGAAATGGAATTATATCAAATAACATTAAAAAATGTTTTATTTAATTAAAAAATACTGATTAAACAATTATCTTAAAATAATGTTTCTCTTACTGTATGTCGTATATATATTTGCTTAAAGATTACGAATTTCCTTTATCCAGAATACCGTAAAATCACTAAATTTTTCCTTGTTTGAGAAATAAATATTAATTAGTGAGGATTTGATCATGTGATTGAAAAAGAATTGAAGAAGATATCGTAATTTAATTTTTTTTTTAATTGGAGCAAGATATGAATTTGTTAGAATCCTCAACATCGAAATCTACTTATATTCAAACCCTATGAAATTTAGCAATGTAATGAACTAGCATTCATTTATTACACTTCCGATCATCTAAGAAGTAAAAATACATTTTGCTCATTTTTTACCATGGAAACATGAATAACTTACTTTGGATTCTTGTACTCTTCTCTCCATTCCACTTTTCTTTTCACATTTATAAAAATCGCGTCTAAAAATTCTATCAATTATCTCTTTAGCTTTCTTGAATTTTTCATCTTCTTCGAAGTTTTCAAAACGAATTCGATCAATGACGCCGTCAGTAACAAGAGTGTATGCCTCCATGTTGTTAATTGTGTCTGATAATTTTATTTCTTCCTTTCCATCTCCAACCCTAGATTAAAGCAAATCCCAAGCATAACATGAAACATCTTTTGTATGGCGTAAAACATACAAACCTATATATCAGCTTCTCATTGGCTAAATACAGTGCATCTGCGATCCTATCAAGAAAAAAAATCAATGTTGAAAATTCTCCTTCCTACATAATTTCTTATTATATAACTTTTCTTATTAGTTGGTTTTAATGATCCCAACAATCAAAATGAATTTGAATTACCATGCCTATACTGAATTCCTCATCTACATAAAAATCCTTACATAACAATCAAAGAAACAAAGCGGGTTCTAATAATTTTTTTTACCGAGCCTCTTTCTTTATGCCTCACCAAAATATTAACACCAAGGAAGGAACTTAAAGGATTAAGTACTGTGCAACAATATATTCGAGAAGTGTTATTAATCAGATATGGATACTAAAAAAGTCCAAGGAACTTTGAAATCACAACATTTTACCAAAATAAATAGCATATGACTTTTTAACATTCTATACAACAATTCCCAACAATGAATGAACTCCAGGCTTTTTGGCTTCAGAGACAATTGCTTTTTCAATAAAAATAGAATTGGTTAATTTATATACCTTTTCATTGTTATCTGCTAAATAATTTTGTTTTTAAAAAATCTAATGTTAATTGTACACACAAGTACTCCAATGTTGATAAGAATAAGATGCTAGAATTATTTATTGACAATATCTATGTAAATTTTGGAGATAAAGTCTTCCAACAATCTGTTGGAATTCTCATGGGTACTAATTGCACCCCGTTATTAGCCGACATGAATCAAAATCTATTAAACAACTTCTACATGATAAAAAGAAGTATCTTGCTGTGGCCTTCATTTTGACTTTTAGATATATCGACGAATTTTATAAATTAACAATGTTCCTTTTCATTCCTCCGTCGATTCGATATATTCCTTTGAAGTCAAAAATAAAAGACACAACAGAATCTGAAACATCTGTTTCATATTTTAATATTTTACTAGAAAAGGACATCAGTGGTAAACTTACAACAAAATTTTATGATAAACGTGATGAATTAACTGATGAGTTTATGTCACCCAGATAATTCGATACGAAAGAGTATGTTCTATTATGTACGAACTATTTTTGAAATGAGGCAGGCTACTGACAAATAAGTTGATGAATCAAGGATATCAGCAGTCGTTTAAAGTCAACATTTAGCAAATTCTATGATCGTTACAATGACCTTGTCAGGAAATACAATCTATGCTGACTGAAGTTTTGCATACAAATTGTAAAGCCATTATTTTCACACTGAATTGTCTCCGGATTTTCCCGTTTGCCCGATCAAGACAAGGAACACACAGCAGGTGTGACCGGTTGAAAGGGGATGCTTACTCCTCCATGCATGGCACCTGATCCCACCTCAGATGTTTTTAGAAGTTTCTGTTTGCTCTGCTCCCAATTTGTATTGTTCCAATGAACTTTAGAGCTTGACAACTGTTCGTTAGCTTCATATTTTATGAAAGAAAATTTAAAAAAAACATTCTTGCTTTGTACATGTATTTGATTTCTGTAAATGTGTTCCTTGTGCATTAAAAAATAATACTACTATTTGCTGGAAAAAACAGTCTTCCTCAGTTTTCAGTTTAATTCCTCTAAGCGTCAAAGTGATTTATTTGTTTCTTTGTAATGTTGGTTAACGTCCCTCTCGAGAATTTTTCACAGATTTAGAGACGCCACCACTTGCCGGGGGAGGGATACAAATTTTTAATTTCAAAACTTGCAAAAAATAATGTACAAACAATTTATTTAATTACATTGAGCAATAATACTTATTACAACTGACATTATTTCTACAGCTTTGTTGACCGGATGTTGGTAAGCTCGGCGATGAAGGGTATACCGTGCATGGTACATATCGAAAATGTTCATGTATTCCTAAATGATGAATAAATGCATTATATAATCATATTCGCATATGCATCCATTTCATTCGCAAATACTGTGAAATCACTAATTTTCGCGGGGGCTTAAGTTTCGTTAATTTCGAGGTATGAAGAGACGTACGAATTTATGTCCACCACGAAATGTATAATGTCTTATATAACTACTCAATAATTCTTCATCTACGAAATCTAATCCCCACGAACCAATAATGTTTCCTCAAATCACAAATGTTTGACCCCATAAAATGTGATTTTACAGTATATGTGCATGATCTTGAATAATGAATGGAATACAATCCTCTTTAACTGAATTTTTATATTTAAGAAGAAAAGTTTCACACAGTGCAAAGAATGATATATTTAAACAAGCGTCTTGCCGTTGTAGGAAAGGAAATGTGATATTCTTTGTTGTGTTTGATGACACGAGCCAGCATGATGCTCCGCATAATCTGAAAGTTATGCTTTAGGCCAAGCATATGGCAGTCTCTCGAGAAATAGTCCCACTTATCTACGTCGATTTTGTTCTCTTCATTGGCCACTATCTATCATATAAGAATCTTATGCAGCTGTTGCCATAAATAAATAAATAAAAATTAGAATGTGTTGCAACAAACTTATTTCTCAGAAATTACCTCGTAAAGAAAGTCCTTTTTGTCTTCTGTTCTTTTTGAATTTCTTTCAGACTTCGTCATCATGGAAAAAAGTTTTTGAAAATTGCAGTAGCAGTTTGTACGAATAAATAATTAAGAGAAAGAGAAATCAATGAGTAAGTCTATATTTAGATAATAAACACTGTAAGTTCATAGATTTACATCTATCTATGTTAAACTTTACGAATTACCGCATCTATTAAGCCCTTGATAAATTTCCTATCTTCGGATTCTGTTTCTAGGTTGAGTCCAAATTTTTTTGCGCTTTCTTTAAGACCATATATGTCAGTGTCGATAATTCGATCCAGCATTCTAATTGAAGCATTCTCATGCTGCAACAAAACATTTATTGCATGGAAATACACATACTTCATAAGAAATTATTTGAGATACATAGCAAATACATCAGTATATATCAAATTGTGCTCTGACCTTCGAATGTGAATCTTCATCAATCTTTGGGATAAACATCGATTCAAACAAGTGCGAGAATGCCCCATGACCTAAGAAGAGGTGTGATTGAATGTTATATACCTCGTATTTTATTCACCCATTTTGTACTTATTGTATTTGTTTGACAAAGCATTGAATCATATCTATAATTACATTTATTGAGAGATACATGTACTTCAATTTTTTGAAGTTCATCAGTGAGTTGTGTTTTGTACAGTGTACTTTACATCACATAGTTACACGTGGCTAAAAAATATTAACTTTCCTTTTTTAAAATTCTAATAAAACTGGATTTATTGCAATCCTACCTAAATCATGACAAAGCCCCGCAATCTCCACACAAAGAATATCTTTATCGTCTATATTGATACCATAATCTGGATTCATGTTATCTTCATCTATAAGCGTTCGAACAAGAAGTCCTGCTAGATGAGATGTTCTGTAATAGATAATGTGACATTCACACGATCGATAGATCAATAGATAGATACCCAATTGAGTGTAAGATAGATAGATAGATAGATAAATAGATAGATAGATAGATAGATAGATAGATAGATAGATAGATAGATACCCAATTGAGTGTTCGAATCGTGTGTGACATGCGCCAGGATAGACAAAGGAACAGCCGCCAAGTTGTTTTACAAATCTCAGTCGTTGAAACTCGGGTGTGTCGATTATCTTTATACATAATGGATGCAGTTTGATCGGACCCCATATAGGATCATTTAAAATCTAAAAATGGTACATCATTGTACAATTGGTCCTTTTTCATGATAAGGTGAAGAATAACGAACAGTGATCGATCTCATAAAAATCTTCTAACAATACAAACAGAACAGGGCATAAAACACGGACCCCTGGAAATTGCAGAGTTGGGATCAGGTGCCTAGGAGTAAGTATCCCGTAGTCAAATTCAGTATAAAAACAAAGACCTTACGGTTGTTATGAAACACGTCAGTCTAAATACAACCCAATGATAGGTTATATTGCTAAAAATGTCATTATAACGACCATAGAATTTATGAAAGGCTGACTTTAACGAGGTTGTTGACATCCCTGTAATATCATCTTATCTGTCAGTAGTATGCCTTGCTTTAAAAATTGATCGTTATCAGAGCTTGCTCTAGGGTATCAAAAAAGTTGGGAGACGTAAACACCATATGCAGGTGAAAGCGGAATATTACTATATAAAGTAGAGGTACTGTGAGCACTGGGCTCACAAAATGATACCCCGCCTCCCATATGTTTATAATGGCAAAGTCCATGTTTTGCTATGGGAGACCTAAAATAAGTGTCGAATCAAAAAGTAATTTTAATTTCATTCAGTGGTATAAAAGGAGTCGCGGATAAAAGATGGGTACCCCAAAGCGTAACGGATGGACGGACACCCCCTTCACTATACATCCCTCGCTTTTCAAGCGGGGGTATAACAAGGAAAGTTGACGGTGGAATAGCTGAAGTCATCTTGTTTGTCATACAATTAGTGTTAGTGTATCCTTATCGTCTATAGCCAGTAAAACATCCAAATATGAAATAAATGTGGCAGACTCTGTGGTGTCTTTTATTTCAAGATAACTGATATATGAATGGAAGTAACTATTGTTAATTGATAAACCTGAATGTCGAGTTAAAGGCCTGTCCCAACCACCCTTTTTCTCCAAACATAACATTAACTGTTGAAAATGCTCATTGAAAGATTGGTTGCCCTTCCTCACTTTTTTCTGCAGTATATGCATTGTGAAAAACTAGCAATGTGTTAATGTATTAATAAAGTATTTTAAAATAAAGTTGGAACTGAAGCTCCTCCCTTGTGCCTGTTATTTGATATGAAAACACAACATAAAGTACTTCAAAAATATTACAACAAGCCACTGTGATACCAACGATATAATTGTGCAAATCATTCAAAATGTTTTTTACATAGGTGTGAATAGTCTATGAAAAAAATGAATATTTATTCTGAGTTTTTATTTGCTCTCTTAACTAAAGTACATTAAACATACTTTATACTGAATTTTTGAACGTTTCCCTGACATCCCAGAAGTTGTTTGTTCTTCTTGTTTTTGGTGACTGAAAAAAAGGTTTTACTGTATTTATTCTCAATAAAGCTATCAAACAGATCATAAGAACTAAGGACTTTCGTCCTAAAACAAATAGTTGAACATGAAATTTATGACGTCCCTGTAGATCTTCTCGGCATCTCGGCATAACGACAATTTTATTCTACATTATCAGTCATTTGATAAATCACGGATTAAAATTAAGGCAGTGATGATCTTATAGAGTGTTATCAATGAATTTGAGATGATGTGGCTTAAATAGTTGTATGGTCAATAACGCAAAGCGTCAGTACTATTTTCAGATAGTGTAGGCATTCCGTAGTCGGAAAATAGCTCTTCAGAGCTGATGTTTTCTGTTTGATTTACCCGACTTTAAATAAATATTATCTTATCTTAACTTTGTAGATAACTGACTTTGAAACCAAAGTCAAAGCTTTAAAAGCATCATGGGTTGCAAAACTTGTTCAGGAAAATAAGGATTCAAATCAATTATTAAGTGCTTGTTTAGGAAGATGTAATTTAGATATCACATATTTGTTGAAAACAAATATCACTAGAATACAAGATCTCAATATCAAATATCTCCCACAATTTTTTAAAGAGGTAATATGTGCATTTAATGAATGTAAACAAAATAATCAAGAAAAATTCCAGTTACAGAATATATGGTTTAACAAAAAGATAACGTATAAAGGAAAACCGCTTTTTCTTCCAAACTGGATCAAAAGTGGTTATAAGTATGTGAATGATCTTTTTAATGAACACGGGTTTAAAACAATAAATGAAATTAAAGAAAATTTAATATGTTCACAAAACTACCTTTGTGAGTACGTGATTGTAAAGAGTGCTCTTAAGAAACATATTCCAAAAATAAATCTACAGAATAAAGCCAACGCTAGTAATTCACAGCTCTGCTTCAACTTTCACGGATATTTTGAACAAATTGAGGGTAAAAAATCAAAATTCTTCTACAATATCTTGTTACCCAAAACATCAAAAAAATCTTTAATGAGGCTGGGGGGTCAACAAATTAACCATCAGATATAACTTATTTTTTTAGATATGATATCTTAAGCTGTCAACTATCATTTGGCAAAGAAAAAATTCATACATTTTAGTTTTAAAATTTGATCATTTTTGTATATCTTTTTATGGAGCCCTTCTTCTAAAGGAGATTAATATAGTCTAAAAATGGCCACGACCACCCAGCCCTCTTAATGGAAAGATTTTGGTCTGAGCTATTCTGTATTGATGACTTCCAATTATGGGAAAATATCTACCAGGAAAAAGTCAAAGAAATATTTGATAAGAATGTGTCAGAGTTTAACTTTAAATTGATGCATAACTTACTGACTTGTAACAAGTATGTAAGTAAATGGAAAAAAGACTTAGATAAAAACTGTTCGATTTGTAATGCAGAAGAAGACATAAAGCACCTTATTCTTGATTGCCGTGTAGTACAACCTATTTGGAGTAAAACATCATTGTTTCCAAATATAAATGTGTCATAGAAAGTTATTGTCATTGGTTTTCCAGCATACTGTAACAAAAGTACCTTTATTTTAAACAATATATTGTCTTTCATTGCCTACAAAATTTATAAATATAAAATGAAATGCAGACTTTTAAATGAGAGTGTTATTAATGAGAGTTTAATGTGTTTCTTAAAAAATGCACTTACTCAGTTTTATTTCATAACAAAATTAGCAAAAAGTATTGCATGTGATTTCAAAATCATCAAAGAGTTGTCTGAAAAATTGTGATATTTTTTATTTATCCAAAGGTGGCCTGGCCTTTGGAGTATGCAATCGTATGGGGGAATTGTGGACTCTATGCGTTGCGGCTTGGTACCCCCTACGATTATCTCTTGTGAAATTGCTATAGTTTTTCTTTTCTTATATAAAACGCTAAATATTTATGAATATTCTTTTAAAAAATGTTCTATTATCTATACATGTAGTTGTGTATTTTTCCTATCGTTTTATCTTATTGAAGTGCATTTTAATACATATTTATTAATTTTGATATGATGTAAAATTCTCAAAATATATGTACACTTAGATATATCATATATCAAATTTTTCTATCTGATCCAGGGAGCTCCTGGCACCCCAGGTGATGATATATTTGTGAGGGTCTCTGATGAGGCATTACCTCTACCTTTTTGTTAAAGGGTTATTGCAATAAAGAATTGAAAAAAAACACAACTTTGTAGATATGTGTATGACCATGTATTCCAACACATGCTTAGTGTGGAGGTTAAAAAGACATGACACTCAAAAAAATCAAGATTGTACAAGTATTATACCTCAGTTTCATAACTATGGTAACAACAATCAGGAATATTAGCAAAATTTGGTCACTGTTAAAACTGTTTCTAAAAACAAAAGTTAGCCTTATATAATTATTATTTCCATGATTAAGGAAAAAAAGTTTGTATCAACTGTCGTGGATACATCGAATGTAATAAAAGAAGGAGCTTTAAATTAGGTATTAAAAAACTATTTTAAAAAAATACAAAATATGTATATACATGTATAAATAAGAAGTTGTAACACTTTTTATTTACTTCCACCTCTGATGTGTTTAGAGGTCCGTGTTTGCTCAGCTCCAAGTTTGTATTGTTTTAATGGACTTTTGAGATTGATTACTGTTCGTTACCTTCATATTTCATCATAATAAGGTAATTAAAAAGTCAATGTACACAAGTTATATCACAACAAATGTAGAACCTATACGCTTACAAATTGGTAAAAATGATTAAAACGGAGTTGTTTTTTTTTTAATTTCCTGATTTGCAAACTTTGAAATTCTCTAAAAACCATGCCATTTTAATTTGTGAATGAATTGTATGATTGCGATCACATTTAGGCATCAAAGTTTATGAATCATACAACTTATCTACGGAAGTGTATAGGTCTCTACTATTGTTGCATTATAACTTGTACAATGTCTTGTCAACATATGAAGTGTCATAATTTATTATTCATACACTTATTTTGCATCGTATCTAGGTGTTTTTATATAATTTAAAGCACCGTATTTTATTTATTTGGTTATATTGCTATAAATTAATTCAATTTAAAATAAAACATTGATTCGAAAATATTGATTTATGCTTCATTGCGGTCAATCTGAAGAAGCTTAGTCACAAATTAAAAGAAGGTGTGTGTGTGTTGGGGGGATTTCGTGATAAAATAACCACTAAGATCAAAAACGCTGGAGGAGGAGGCACATATTTTCTCCTGTTCTCCTCAAAATGGTGGTGGAGACAGCTAGTAGCCTATGATTTAAATGCTGATGTCTCACCATCCACCTTCTTCAATACCTCCAAAAAAATGTATCCCACTATAATCGTATACGACAGCAAATATATAGTATAGATTTTGTCTCTCCCGAGTGAAGTCACGTTTCAATGACAATATTTTTTCATTTTTCCACCAGCATGCTCCGAGTATGATCAATTTTTAAACCGGGGCAGGCTACATACAGTTAGTTGATGTAACAGGGATTTCAAAAACCTCCTTTAAAATCAGCATCTCGTAAATTCTATGGTCGTTATAATGGCCTTGTTAGCATTGGGTTGTATACTGGGTGAAGTGTATTCGTACCAATTTTTAGGCCTTTGTTTTTATACTGAATTTGACTACGGAATGCTCCCGTCTACCTGATCTATACATATAGGGCTCACAGCGGGTGTAACCGGTCAACAGGGAATATATCTTCCTATGCACATGATCCCCCTCTGGAATTTCCAGGGGTCTGTGTTTTATGCCCTCTTCACAGATTTGTATTGTTTATAGATTTTTGAGATCGATCACTGTTCGTTATCTTCACCTTTTCCATTCCCCCCGGAAATACTAATATATTTATACAGATATATCTATATATTTCTTGTTGAATATCGACATTACTATGTCTTTTTGATTAAATCTCTTGCTTTGATCAATAATATGTTCAAATCAATATTTTTTAAGTCGATATAATTTATAACAATAAAATCAATCAAATAAAGAAGAGGCCTTAAATTGTGTTAAAACACCTAGATACAATTTAAAATATGTGTATAAATAAGGAGTTTAAAAACTTTATCTGTTACTTAGCTATACACAATAACAAATAAATAAATTTAAAAAAAAACAAATGTAGAGACCTATTCATTTCCACACATCCAACGCAATAACGATATTCACAGATACACATTTATTATGATGAATTTTACAGTGTATCAGATTTATTTTTTCTGGTATTCAGCGACTTATTAAAGAGTAATGTGTGTGTGACACAACGTTTCAATAGCTTCAATAATATATGATAAATATATAAGATAAATGATATATTTTAATTTAGCAAGCATATTAAAGAAACAAACTCGACTTACTTATTTGATATTTTGTAAAGAAAATATCAAGTTTTCTTCTTCTGGGATATGCTACATGCAAATTCTAATCTGACTGATAAGAATACATAGGCATACATTTCAATAAAACTTGTATCGACATTTTAAAAGGAATTTTCCTGCATGTCTTGACTTGAAAAATCAGGCATAGGACAGAAATTTAATATCTTTGATAACAAACTTTGGTTACTTCCTAGTCAGCGTGTTTGTTGAAATGATGTAAGAGTGCATGAATATTGATTGATTGCTCTATTTATTTATTTACTTACTTATTTATTACTTATTTATCTATTTGCTCTCATAAATGTGTGAGGAGGGAAATCGAGAATGTTTAAACCAAGAAATCTTTTAATAAGATCCCCTTATTGTTGACAGTACTTAAACGATGAAGTGTCCATATAACTGAAGTTCTAAAAGTTCAAAATTAGAACGATAAGATAATGGGGGTTTTTTGACATTGAAAAAATTATATTGTATGAAGGTGAGGTTATTGAGCTTATCTATTTCAATTTCTTTATAGGGTACCTGATATTTGAGTCACTCAAGTGACCTATTGCTGTACTTCTTTATTTTATACTTAGGTGACTGTTAAGGTCCTTGGGCTTCCCCCCCCCCCAAAAAAAATGTTGCTTCATTTCATATTCTTTCAACAAAAGATGTGGCTTTGATATTTCAATATGTACATTCAGGTCACGTGCCTGTGTTAGCTTGGTGATATGACCTGTATCTTAAAATGTTGATATTCAGCATGTGTTTCACTGTTTAAAAAAATGTACATGTAGATTCTGTGATATTGACCTACTCTTCAAACATTCCAACCAGTCACGCTAGCCTAGTGGTAGGGCGTTCGCTTCATGATCGGGAGGCCCGGCCTTGATTCTTGTTCCCTGCGTCAAACCTTAGGTAGCAATTGTTCCTTCGCCAAGCGCCCGGCACTAGAAGTTAAAGTCACGGGTCTTTTGGGTGAGACCTTTTAAAAACGAGATCCCATGTCACGGTAGGAGTTGGCACTATAAAGAAACCTCACCGCTCAATTGCCCGAAGTGCCGAGTATGGATCTAAAGAAGACCTTCACCGGTATATAGTGACGTCTCTATACGTCACCATATAGACGTAACAGTTCTCGAGTGGGACGTAAAACAACAATCAACCAACCAATCAATCAATCAAACATTCCACTTTGCCATATATCTGTTGAAGCAAAAAATAAATTGTTTTTATTCGCTCATGACCTTGAATTCGACGTTTGGTCTACTTTAAAAATAAAATTCACCCTACACATTTCGGACTTTAAGATTTGCATGATGATTGACTTACACAAAGAGTATTCCGTCAACAGTCCTGATGACTTTTGGCCTTAAGACCTATAAAAAAAAATGGCAGGGGCACTAGAAAAACAGCCACTGGTCTTTCAGGTGAGACCTAAAAACCTAGGTCCAGTGCCACGGCATCGATTTGATGCATATTCCTCCACCAATCACATCTTGTAAGTCGCAAAGCAGAGTCAGCCGAGGATTGTTGAATACGAGTATGCACCATACTTTTACGCCTCCCGACCTTTAAGAGGAATATTTGTTTCTTTTTTACAGTGGAGATATACATAACATTTCATTTTTCATAAATTACATGGATATGATCTAAAACCTGTGTTTATTTCAATTGAGAAAAAGAAATAAGTACACGATTCTTTTAACATTTCTTGTTTCCGATGATCCAAGAATGTGACACAAGTGGGATTTTTAAGAAAGTCATTCATCTCATATTTTCTATTTTACATATCTAAATGGAATACAGATTATTCTTTTCTTCTGAAAAAGGAAGACTTTCAGCATTTTTTTTTATCAAACCTACCTGTTTAAAAGCCACAAGAGTGCTTGATTAATTTTATTGGCTTTGTCAAAGTAAAGAAGGACTGTTTTGTTTTTCATTCTTTAATTTCAAACTCCCAGAGTTTTTAAGGAGGTATTTTTTTCTTAATGCGACATTAATGAAGTACTTGAGAAATCACATGTAAGTCGACGTCGGTTGAAGAGAAACATGTTTATTTTTATATCTATCTGTATTCCATGCTCTATATGCTTTAGAGGAATTTAGAGGATCCATTGGGTTCAAGCATAGTGTTAAACTCTTGAAATGGAGTCCTTGTATTATTATCACTTTAATTTTTTTTTTTTTTTTTTTTTTTTTGGACAAATTCTTTTCGGAAAAACATTTCTTTACCCCTGTTGAATGTGAGTAAAGCACGTCTTTCAATACTATTTGATTCTGACATCGCATATTCTAGAAAAATATCAAATTACAATACATGCGCTCTCCTTCCATGACAAGAGATTAGACTAGGAGTGTGCTCCTATCGTTGATAGCGTCTTGATTGTCGTTTTTGTCCACTTGACTGGAGATACAATTAACTCAACATTCATATATAAAACAATATAGAATTATTAATAAAATATGATTATTAGTACTAATCAATCTAGCGACTATATACCTTTTACTGTAGAAGAATTAAATTAAATCAATATAAATAAATGATTATGAATAATGCAAAAATGGATGATCAACGCATTGACAATATCCTTGATGATTATATTTACATGATGTATATATATTTACCTGTATAGTCAGACAGCTTCTTTTATTGTGTAGAAAACCGACAGAAAACGTATTCATATGTATGGATATAACACATACAGTGGCTCTTGTTTCACTCTGTATTTTGTTCTGTTGTTTAATAATCTTAAATTTCAGTTTTGCAAAACATTACTCTTGGTTTACAATAGACATTTCTATCAATAATTTAAGAGATGTAACATTACACTATTGAAACAACATTTTTTAATCTCCGCGGCAGTTCATTAATAAAAAATGTACTCTCTCCCGGAATTTTATTTACAGTGTTTCGAATTGTGATAACAAAAAAAAAATGACAAAAATCTTCATGATTTTTTTTCTTTACAAATGGGCAAATTTGCTTTGTTACTTTGAGATATATGAAATGTCATGACACAGCTACTGTAGCATAAATTTCACATACACCTGTAGTCTATATATAAAGCTATCTATCAATGAGGCTAGACCCAAGCAGTAACGAAGAGAGAAAACCTCTTTGCTCAGAAAATTGTGTCCAGTATAGGTGATATTATTGGGATTGGGGGTCCACATTTCTTTAAAGTCTTCACATTAAACCTGCTTCTGCAGAACATGCAGAAGTTATACACATTTTGGAGTGCTGCTTCAGTGAATTTATTAAAAGTATTAGAGGAAATCAGTAAGTCGAGAGTGTTGAGAGTTCTTTTTTTTTTAACAAAAAACGGGTGTTTGAATGAAGTTTCAGAGAGAAAGAGAGTGAGAGAGAGAGAGAGAGAGAGAGATTCCTTGTCTTTTTTACGAATTTACATCAATCGTGTTATCTGCACTATTCTCCTTTTACATTACATGTACAAGTTTATTAAGTATAGCGTTCATTGCAGCTCTTCCTCAGAGTTAATAAAAAAAAATGACAAGCAATCTCATGAAAATCAAATGTACAATTTTCGATATCATCACCATCATCCATATTACTGTAAGTCGAACAGTGGAACGGCAAAATAAGTGCAGCGAGAGTAAGCACATAAGACCGCAGAACATTAACTGGCAAAATTGGAAATATGCAGCTTACGTCATTTCTATCTGTTACAGTCAAAATGTTAATGATAGACAATGAAATGGACGGATACAATTCGACACGGACGTTTTAAAGCATATGTATAGTCATCCAGCTTGGCGTAGTAAAAACATGTAAAATTGCCTAAAATTTTCATTAAATACATGAATTTCCTAGCTATTCAGTAATTACATGTATTTCCTAAAATGGCCAGTAAATACATGTATTTACTGAATGGTTAGGAAATACATGAAATTCCTGATTTCACATATTTACTGTAACATATACATGTATTTGTCAAATCGAGTATAAAATGCTCAGGTGAACATGTGGCCCATGGTCCTCTTATGTAAGTATTTCATACTCTAAATTCATTACAAGTCTGAAATTACAGGTTTTATTTAATGATGTAAATTCAGTCTGAAATTACAGGTTTTAATTAATGATGTAAATCATGATTTTTTAAAAAAAAAAAAAAAAAAGAGGGGGGATGTAAATTTTGAACCATAATTGGAACTAATTGGAACTTTTTAAATTTATTTTCAGAACAACAATTATTATTATTTTAGTGCATAGCGTTTTTGATGAACTTAAAAACAAATTAGATGCCAACTTGGGTAGGCAAATACTTTTTCCAAAACCCACACCCGATCATTTTTGTCAAAACCAACCCAACATCCCCCCTCCCTCCTCACAGTTTGCCTTTTAGCTCACCTGATCCGAAGGCTCAAGTGAGCTTTTCTGATTAAAGAGTGTCCGGAGTCCGTCTGTCGTCTGTAAACTTTTCACATTTTCGACTTCTTCTCAAGAACCACTGGGCCATTTTCAACCAAACTTGCCACAAAGCATCCTTGGGTGAAGAGGATTCAAGTTGCCGCGCCCTCTTTCAAGAGGAGATAATTAAGAATTCGTGAAAATTTGGTGGCATCATTTAAAAATCTTCTTCTCAAGAACACCTGGGCAAGAATAGACGAAACGTATATGAAAGCTTCATTAAATACTCTTGATTCAAATTTGTTCATATCATGACCCCCGGGGGTAGGGCAGGGCCACAACAGAGGGGTCAAATTTTACCATAGGAATATATAAGAAATGTCTTTAAAAATCTACTTCTCAAGAACAGCAAAGCCATGAATAGTCATACAATTACAGAAGTATTTTCAGGAAGTGTATTTTCAAATTTGTTCCAACCATGGCCCCTTGGGGTGTTGCAGGGCTACAACAGGGGGGACAAAGTTTACCATAGGAATATATAGGGAATATCTTTAAAAATCTTCTTTTCAAGAACAGCAAAGCCATTATTAGACATATTAATATATCAGTATCCTCAGGTAGTGAAGATTAAAGTTCCAATCATAACCCCTGGGAATAGGGCAGGGCCACAACAGTGTGGAGGGGGTCAAAGTTTACCATAGGAATATATAGGAAATATCTTTAAAAATTTTCTTCTCAAGAACAGCTAAGCCATTATTAAACATATTAATACAGAAGTATCCTCAGGTAGTGTAGATTCAAGTTTGTTCAAATGCTGACCCCTGGGGATAGGGCGGGGCCACAACAGTGGGTCAAGGTTTACATATGAATATATAGGTGTAATTGCTAAGGGGCATTGGAGTAAAACGCATTGAAGACTTCAAATAGTGGAATGACCTGACAACCCATGAAATGGATTAGCTTAAGGGTATATAAGGCAAAGCTTTGGGAAAGTCAGGCATTCAGAAGGTAGCTGAAGAAGTTAGATGATGAATTAGCAATAAAGAAGTTAAGGTATTCCATCCTAATAACAAAAAATTTAATGAAATTGAATACATAACAGATGTGTAGGTGTTGAATACTCAGTATATTTAGACATAATTCCCATTTATTACTATTAGCATGTAAGGGTGGGATGTGTCCTAATTTATGACCTTGGATTTTGGTAAGAGTTATCTCCCTCATAATTCATAAAAAAAAAATCAATTTTAAAAATCTTACCTGGTAAAAAAATCATTTTCAATTGTCATTCTATTTCTAATGTGTTTTAGTGCATTTTTTCACTACAATATTCATTGATATTCTTATTACATGTATTTGAATTTTTGTTTTTTTTTAAAATTGCTCCATAGACTTCAATGCAATCTTTGTTGAGTACAGTTGTTTTAGTTCGGAGTCGAGTGCATCATATGCAATGGAACTTTTTTCCCCGCATTATAGCACAAACATGCGATTCCTTTCTTGTCACAATTTATGTCCGGCATCATATAATACGTACATATTTTGGCTAGGATCTCGGTATAGTATCAGCTTTAAAATTTTCTCACACAGATCACAAAAATACTTTATTCGTTCGATTGGCATTAGCTAGAAATCGGATCGAGTTTTAGCAAAGAAATAAAAAAGCAAAGTAATATGCATGTCATCGTCAACGCCATTTTCTCTCGATTACATCCAGCATTTATGAAGAGATAAAGAGTACAGAATACCAAGAACACAATGAATATTCTATGTGCATAATAATGATATGCGCAGCTGTATGCGCAGTAAAATTGTGTAATTTTTAGTTTCCTCTGCTCGTGCAACTTCTGATTTTCGTTTGTGTATTTCATACCCCTTAATCGTGTAAAAAATTTCGGATTCGTGTATTTTTCGTTATGTTTATGTTAAAATCTTTCAAACCATGTGCAATTTTTACCGATACGTGTATTTTTAGTTTACTCGTGTATATTTTTCATCAAGCTCGTGTATAATATCGTGATCGTTTGTGCAGAAAATAATTTTGATGCAATCGGCGTGCCATAACCATAACTCGGTGCATGTTTGTAATCTACATATATTTTTTAAGTTCAGATACTACAAGTAGTACGTATACTTTCCAGCGCAATAACGCAGAGAACTAGTATGACAGACGGAATAAAAGCAATATAATACACTAAACTGATTAAATTCCAAGAAATATATATACAATAGAAATCCATCGCAGCTCATGCTCATCGCATCGAGAATAATCTGTAAGAGTAACACAGAGTGAATAATTCTTGTCCTCGAAGAAAATGTGCTATACTGATGTATAGTTCCGCTTGACTGTGTCAACTCCATAGCAGCAATTTTGATAGCTAGGGTTGTATGCCCTCCTTCCACAGCATTTTTTTGCCATCAGCTTTAGAATTAATCTGCCCGCTACAACAAATTTGTACGCTTTGCTTCCACAGCATCTTTTGCCAGAGCCTTTGGAATTGACAACACCGCCACAACAAATTTGATAGCGTTAGCTATACACTTTGCTTCCACAGCATCTTTTGCCAGAGCCTTTGGAATTGACAACACCGCCACAACAAATTTCATAGCGAGGATTGTATGTCTTATTTCCACAGTTACCTGTATAGATTAACCGAGAGTTAGTTTTGCTAATTTTAAGTTGAAAGCCATATTCATGTGACTGCAAGGAGCTTAAAAATACTTTTAATTAATATTTGGTGGAATATCTCAAAAAATTATTTTGTTAGATTTCTTGACCTTGTAAAGCACGGGAAAATTTCAGCAAGATACTAATAAAATATAAAAAGCAAAGAATCCGTCTGAAGTCAATTACAGAATTACAGTTCTTGGCCATGTGGAAATCAAAATAAGAGATATTAATATACAATGAAGAAATAGTGAAATACATACATACATACAAATGATACATATATCCAAACAAATTTTGACCATTTTTGTAGGTAAACTATAAGAATGCAAAATGGTTCCAATATCAGAGATCTATCTAACCAAAGCTTAAAATAAAATCTTAAAAGGCCCTTGATCTTCCATAAACCTATTCCAAATTTAAGAAAGTGCGTACTTCAAGATTTCGGTTTTTTTTTAAATGTGTCACATAACACAACTTTTCGTCGCCCGCATGGCAGAATGGTTACAGCGTTTGCTCTTGAGTCGCGGAATAAGGAGTTGACCCGTACGTTGCAGGGTCGAATCCCACTGATGTGGAGACCGGTCCTTCGGATGAGGTCCCGTGTCGCAGTAGGTGTTGGCACAAAAAAGATCCTCACTGCTCAATGGTCCTCTGTGCCGAGTATACATGTAGGTTTTAATATAATAATACAAATTTAAATTTGCAGCCCGATGGCGTCCCAATATGAATGAAAAATTCTCCAAAGGGACTTAAATAAACAAACAATAGAACAACTTTTCTCCTGATTTTAAAATTTATTTCAACTCGTACATAATTTAAGAGGCTTTCGCTGACGTATTATATATTAGTCTGTCTTACATGTAAGTCAATTATTTCTGAAAATTTAATTCGACAAAAAAAAAATATTATTCAGTTTCAAAATTATTACATTTATTGATATAATTAAAAAAAATTATTGAGATTTAATAATTTAATAATGTTATTTTCCAGCACATATTTGTAGGCATTTATCAACTTTTTTTTTTTTTTTTTTTTTTTGGTCTTGACAGTGATCTAATATCAAAAAGGGTATTATTAGATCGCTGTAGAAAAAATATCAAAAGGTGAATATCCTGCCTAATACCACATGACTAAGTACCTGAATAAAACAGAAGACAATGTGCAGCGTCTTCTGCTTTCACTCACATTTTATTAGATCACACGAGCCAAAGACTCAAGAAACCTTTTCTGATCGAAGGATGTCCAGCGTCCGTCTGTCATGTGTCGTATATAAACTTTTCACATTTTCAACTTCTTCTCAAGAATCAGTGGGCCAATTTCAACCAAACTTGCCAAAAGCATATCCTTTAGTGAAGGGGATTCAAGTTCAAATAAAATGTTCAAACGATTTCCACTTTAAAGAGAGCGTGACGCTCTCTTTGAAGGGGAGATCGTTCAGAATTTGTGAAAATTGAATGGCACCTTTTAAAACTCTTCTCAATAGCCACTGGGCCAGAAAAAATTAAACTTTTGTGAAAGTTTCACAAGATTGTTAATGGCATGACCCCTGAGATAGGTTTGTAATTGGCCAAATAGGCGATTAAAGTTTTACTTAAGAATACATAATTAAAAAATCTTTAAATTTTTTTCTACTTATGAATAGCAAAGCCATCATGATGATAAGTCATATTTATATAGAAGCATCGTCGGGTAATGTTGAAACGAGTTTGTTTAAATCATGACCCCCCGGGGGGGGGGGGTCACATTAGGTGATTTAAGTTTTACATAGGTACATATAGGAGAAAAACTTTAAAATCTTCTTCTCGGGAACAACAAAGCCATGATTAGACATATTAATATTGAAGCATCCTCAGATAGTATAGATTAAATTTTGTTCAAATCATGATCCCCAAAGTAAGGGTTGGGCCATAATGGCCGATCAAAATTTTTACATGGGGATACATAGGAAAAATCTTTCAAAATTTCCTCAATAACAGCAAAGCTATGGCTAGACATATTTATATGGAAGCATCGTCAGGTAGTGTAGACTCAAATTTGTTCAAATCATGACCCTCTGGGGTCTTATAAAGTAATTTAGGATATATTATTTGCAATATAAATATAAAGAAAGGCATAAATTTAATAAACAAAAATTGCTACATCTTTAGAGGCAGTCAAACAACCAACAATGATTTATTTGTCAACAATTAATAAACTGTTCTAGTATAAACAAATATCTACCACATATTGCATACATAAAACATGGGTTAATTTCAATTAATGATGAAAATGTTATAAAAAAGATGGGTGAACATGACGAGTGAAAAGCCTATAGTGTGATAAACATTAAGGTTAAAAATTAAATCTCAATATTATCAAATGTTTCCTTGATATTTCATCTAACATTAAAATATACTTTATGTAAAATCTCTACAATTTGCAAAAATCTCACAAAGATTGAAATTATTTGCTTCTGAAATGTTATACACAAACTAAAGAGGGCAAAAAGAGTCATTTTCTCATACTATAACACTATTTTTCGATATGAGTGGGTCTTCGCTTCATTTTTTGTAAAGTTAATCCTCAAAGTTTGCATAAAAATATACATTTTTTTGGTTAACAAAAATATGGAGCAAAGACCCACTATGCCTTAAAAATATACTTTTATGATATAATTAACATTTGCATCTTTTCGAGAAATACTTGAAGTCCAATAAGTCAAGGGTCATATCACAAACATGATTTAAATGCCACTATTCATCAGGGCTTGTGTAGTCTAATGGTTAGCGTGGTAGTCTCGAAAGAAAATTCACAAACTGAACCATCCAGTCATATTTTATTGTTCATTCAGTCATATTTCATCTACACTTCAGTCACATATCAGTTACCACCCAGTCATAAAACAGTTACCAATTAGTAACATTCAGTGTCTATTCAGTCAAGTTTCAGTTAAATTCACTGTCAACTGTGGATTCCCAAATATACACAAGGAATTAATTATCGCGTAATTTCGCGAGAAGCACCACTCGCAAAATAAAATTACTCGCTTTTATTTTTATGGTGCTGAAATGTATGTAAAATCTCTTGATCAAACGTCCACTTGCGAATTATTGTTCTCGCGATTTGACGCATAAGGGCCATTTTGCGATATAAAGTACTCGCGTAAAATAAGGAATCTACAGTATTCTGCAATTCTCCAAAGGGCTTTCAGTTACGTGGCAGTTTATTTCAGTTTAAGTAACCTTTTCATTACCTTGAGATCTATTAAAAGAATTTCAGACTATTTCCTCCTATTAGTTTCAAAAAAATTCTACGAGTTATCAGTGAATGTACCATTCAAAATTTTGTTTCATATTGCTCTCTTGTGATGTTAACAATTCATTATTTAATTTCCTATATAAGGTTTATAAAGTTTAAGTATCAAAAGTTATGCACTTAAGCTTTATTTCGGTCATGCATGTTTAAGAGAAAGTAAAGTAAAAGTTTACTTAAGGCGGGCGTTGAAACTTTTCTTCAAAAATTGTCTTGTAAAACAAAAAACAAGTCAATAAATTAAAGTGACAGTGAATGTTGACTAAAGCGCAACTGAAACTTCCATAAACAGTTGCAATATACTCGTCTGAAAGATCACTACAACATGACTTAAAGGTTTCTGAATGTTAACAGAGGGAAGGGTTGCTGAATCTTCCTGAACAGGTGTTTAGATGATCGCTGAAACATGACTGAAAAGCCCACTAAAAATCAACAATTCAGTGACAAAAATAAAATTTCACAAAGACTCTCATTTTTTCGAATTCAAATTATCACATACTTTATAAAACCCTGAGAGCTGCCAAACCCTTTAATAAAGATAATAAATATTTTGCTCAGTCAGGTTGCTGCCCTACATACCACAGGATGTAAAGGACGATGAAGAAAATCACACAGGTAATTTTCCTACCGTCAAGTTTTGGGCGTATTTTAACTATTCTTGACCATGAAAAATGTTTAACTCCTGCTCAGGACAATACATGACGTGTAAAATGTTGCACAAGAAACCAAACTATACTGAGCTAGTTTTGCCCCTTTATCGGTGGCGCGGTGCACGCCTAGTTCCTTTGTTCTTGGCGCCAAGTCGCCGGACTTTCTTTTGCTTTGGTTTGTGAAAGATATATCGCTTTCCAGCCAATTCGAATTCTGTTTAAAAGACAGAAATATGAGTATTTGGTTAATAATTTACAAAAGTTTTATTATTAAAAATACAAACATGCAACAAACACAACAAAAAAAAATCGATTAAGAATACTTAGCCCAAAATAAACACAATTTAAATTAAAATTATTTACACACAGAGATATTTGCCTATAATAAACACAAAATTAAAATTGAAATGATTTACAACAAGACAAATATAAATCCTAATTGTCCCTCGCTTTTGCGCTCATTCGTCTGTCAGTCTGTCCGTCTCTCACAAAAACTTTAACATTGGTCAAAACTTTTGAATGAGAAGAGATAGGTTTTTTCATATTTCATATGTACATTACGTGTGACAAGACCTTTCCAAATGTACTATGATTTTTGACCCCCTGACCTTGAGGTTTGACCTACTTTTCAAAATTTTAACATTACTTTAAATTGGTCACAACTTTTGAATGAGAAAAGACACGGCTTTTATATTAGACATGTGTATTACCTTTGACAAGCCTTTTCCAAATATACTATGCTTTTTGACCCCTTGACCTTGAAGTTTGACCTACTTTTCAAAAATTTTATCTTTGCTTATAACTTTTGATTGAGAAGAGATAGGGCTTTTATATTTGAAATGTGCATTACCTGTGACAAGACCTTTTCAAGTATACCATGATTTTTGACCCCTAATTAAAATAAGATGTTCCGAATCCGCTACCGCTTCTCAAACATCTAACAACACCCCATTCGGGGTAACGTCAGAACGACATTTCGATTTCCCAATGAAATCGCCGTCTCCGAAATCTTGGCTTATAGTTCGGATGCGTTTCTTTTTTTACTGCCAAACCTAAACGCCCGAGGAGTTTCGTAGTAAACAAAATATGCATGGTAAAGACCGTTTTATATATGAATGTGACGTGCGGGTTTCATACTAGACGTATATGCATAGTTTGTGCATTTTCGTTTGCGTTAATCAGGTAAGAATGCCAGATTGGCGGACTATACGTTCAATTTATACCAAAATTACTTTAATTCAACGTAAGACAGTCTACTGAGCATCAATGTTATGATGTAGCAATGCAACTAATTTTAGAATCGTATACAGAAGCTTGAATCTGATTAGCCAAAATTTTTATGTTTATTCATAATCGAAAGAATCGTTCACGGTAGCTCAGTCGGTAGAGCGCTCGCTCCGTGATCGGGAGGTCATGCGTTCGAATCTCGGCCGCGACAGACCTAAGTCGATAAAAAATAGGTAGCAACTGTTCCTTCGCCATGCGCTCGGCACTTTGAAGTGAAAGTTGCGGGTCCCTCGGATGAGACCTTAAAAACCGAGGCCCCGTGTCACGGCAGGCGTTGGCACGATAAAGATCCCTCACTGCTCAATGGCCCTGAGTGCCGAGTATAGGTCAAAATTTGAAGCCCTTCACCGGTATATGGTGACGTCTCTATATGAGTGAAAAATTCTCGAATGGGACGTAAGACAATATACAATCAATCAGTCAATCATAATCGAAAGGTCTCTCTGACGTGACCTGGAATGGAATGTTGTTAGATGTTTGAGAAGCGGTAGCGGATTCGGAACATCTAATTTTAATTAGATTGAAGCTGTACCTATTTTTCAAAAATGATAGCATTGCTTTAAATTGGTCATAACTTTTGAATGAGAAAAATAGGGCTTTCATATTACATATGCACATCACCTGTAACAAGACCTTTAAAATATTCTATGGTTTTTGACTTCGTGACCTTGACCTTGAAGTTTGACCTACTTTTCAAAAAAATATATTTGTTTATAACTTTTGATTAAGAAAAGATAAGGCTTTCATATCTGACATGTGCATTACCTGTGACATGATGTTTCCGAGGACGTTATGATTTTTACCCCTTGACCTTCATGTTTGACAAGTACATTACCTGTGTCAAAATGTCTGAATGTGCTATGATATTTGACAGTATGACTTTGATCTTCAAGTTTGACCTAATTTTCAAAAACTTTAATATTGCTGATAACTTTTGATTGTGAGAAGATATGGCATTTACATTTGACAAATCTTTGCCATAACTGTTATTAATTCAATAATTTAATGTCATTTCTGTATGATGCACAGATAAGACAGGGCACACAAACAAGACAATTACAATATGCCATAAATAAATAATAGCATCCCATCCACTAGGACACCGAAAGCGGGGGGACACAATTCTTTGAATTTGCTTGTTAATATTTTTTTTCCCTATAAACTACAATAAGTACTTATAAATATTTAAGTAAATCTCAGTGGTTTTGTCCATGATATGTGATGAAAATATAACGAGACTATTTCAAATGGAAATAACCTCTAACATTTCTTGTTGAATACATAATATTCACATGCCTTTATATCTAATGTTACTAAATATTTTCTATCAACATATATATGTACTTTTCATTTATTTTTAAATTGAAGGCCCACCTTTTAGATTTGTGAACCAGTCCTTTGCGTCTTTGAATCCATTCCCTTTTAGAGAGGATTTTTTCCAGTACATGCGTAAGTAAGTTTCCTTGAAGACCCTAGGGAGCATGGCAGATTTCTGAATGGAGAAAAATATGTACTTTTTCTGGAGTAAAAAAAACAACATGCGACACACACATTGATGCAAGGAAAGAAGGCTGTACGTTTTGGAGTTTATTGTGCCCTAAAATTTTAATGTTTTTTTTTAAGTTATGAAATTGGCTTAAACATGAGTTGAGTAGATGAATGTGATAAATCATGAAAGAATGTGGCATGTAAGAGGACCATCGTGGAAATATTTACAAGTTCACGACGTCACAATTAGCGTTTAGAAGGACATATGAAAAAAATGATTTGTATGTTGTTACAGCTTTATTTTCTTACATCACTTTCATATTTAAGAAAAATACAGGGCCAGATTTTTATTGAAACTGCACCTTGTTCTTTAACCAATGAATAGGGTATTGTATGATAAACTTCAAATTTCCTACAATAATACCTCGTCAGTTGGTTTCACTGTTTTACCGGCGCTACTAAAGCAAACTTTGCCCATAGGGTTTTTTCTTTCAGCTCCGTAACTGAAGACTGTTGGCTAGTAAAATCAGAAATCTTTTTTCAGAATCAATTGAATTTTTTAAAATATTTATACGAGATATCACGAAAATAACCATTAACTGAGAAATGAATAAAAGGATGCATATACTGTACAATAGCCTGCATGTATGACACAGAAAGAGGAACAAAGTGTTTTTCCATTGACAACGGAAAACCTTTTCACTCTACCTCTATATGGATATCCCATTTCTTAATTTTATCTTTATTTTCTCTGCTTTCGCTACACTTCACCTCCTAAAAAGGAATATATATATATATATATATATATATATATATATATATATATATATATATATATATATATATATATATATATATATATATATATATATATGTTGTTCCCACTTTTACTTAAATGATGATAAGCTGGAAGAGTGCTGTGTGTGTATGCGTTTGTGTGTGTGGGTGGGGGTGTGTGTTGGACTGTAATCAAAATCTTTAACTGGATAAAAACATATGCAATATATGTATATACCATTTTCTAGTTTTTGGGACTTCGGACCCACATATTTTCATTGTAAAATGTCATTCACACGATATATCATTTATAATAAACTTGGCACGTAAACATCTCATTTTGATATAAAGCAAATAGGAACATATTCAGTCAAGGAGTTGACAACAATGCATTCAACGAGCAATTCAGTGTCCTTAGACTTGCTCAATTCTCTATGATGTTTTTTTTGTTCATTTTTGAATTGTTTCTTCTGCTCTCTACCATAGTTAAATGTTATCAAACATCTATGTTTGACATTATCAAAAACTATTAAAGAGAGCACAAAAAAAAAAAAAAAACATTTAGACTTAAGTAAGTCTACAGTGTCTTGTTTCATGAATGCAAATGTCTATCATTAAACCAATTAATCGATCGGAATGAGTTCTTAGAAAAATCTCATTTACCAAATTAGAATTTCAAAGCATTCATAATCCATTGTGCTCTAAAGTAGGCCAGAAAGAAAATGAATTGTATTAGTTTTTGTCGAAGAAACATTAATGGCATACCTCTACCCTTGTAACTCTTCTCTCCACACCACATTTATACAAATCACGTCTGAAAATTCTATCAATTATCTCTTTAGCCTCCTTGAATTTTTTATTTTTGAAGTTTTCAAAACGAATACGATCAATGACGCCGTCTGTGACGAGACTATATGCCTCCATGTTTTTAATGGTGTTTGACAATTTCGTTTTTTTCTGTTTGGCCCCCTCTCTGAAATAAAAAAGAAATCGGTGTAAAACAGCAAATCGCACTCAAAATATATTTTTTTTCTTTTCATGTTTTTATAAAATATGTAAACAAACATACCTATAGCTGTACGTTAGATTGTCATCAGCCAAAACCAGTGCATCGGTAATCCTGTTTAGAATAAAGAAGTATTCTAAAATGATATAACCTTAAAAAAAAACAAAAACAAAATTTCTTGTTGAAGAATTTGTCTTTAGATAAGATAAGATAATATTTACTTAAAGTCGGGTAAATCAAACAGAAAACATTAGCTCTGAAGAGCTATTTTCCGACTACGTAATAATATTACATATAATACAACAATAAACAAGAAACAGGACTTAAAAATCACACTACTAAAATATCAATATACCCCGTGATGCATTACAATGACATATGACATAGTATTCATCACAATAAGACCAAAAAACTGAAATAAACCCTGTTTACTACTATCTAAAAATAAAATTTAGCGACAAACACAGCAATTACAACTTTTGGGTAGAATAAAAAGAAAAGCCTATTTCAACAATATGTGAGCAATTAACATACATATATTATATTAAAAATTTCATGGGTGTTGTTTTTTTTTTTAAGCTTTAGACGAATAGAGTAGAAAAATTATTCCTTTTAAACGCATTCGAAAAATTTTGAGAAATGATAGCGGAACATTCTTTGAGTGTGGGCAAAAAATAGATGCCATCCTGAAATTATTGGGGTAATTGCTGATCAGAAAGATATGGAAAGTGAAATAAATGCTAGGTTACAATGAGTCAATGGTATGTAATAACCCTATTACTGACAAATTTATAGATACATGTAATTCATATAACGAAAATTTCACGATACATCATCCTTTTTCATATATACTGCTTAGAATTGACATTTTTTAACAATGACATTACTGATGGAAAAGGCAGTCAGCCTGTGTTCAGCTCAATTTTGCCAAATTTGGAATTTGAAAAATTTATCAATTCTCTTTCAATTCAATATTGTGTTGCTAATTTTTCATTTTACAAAGTACACTTCCAGCAATTACACTCATACACAACTAACATTAGTTCAACAGCTTTGTTGACCGGATGTTGGTAAGCACGGCGATGGAGGGTATAGCGTGCGTGGTACATATCGAAAATGTTCATATATTCCTAAAAGAAAAATAAATATGATTGTATTAAATTTATCAATTCGTGGTAAACATATCATTTAAAGACAAATTCATTTGATCCGAATCGTAATCTTAAAGGTTGTTCATAATTCTTGAATGATTATAAAACATGATGTTTTTATGAGAAATAGAAAAGTTTAAAAGTTTCAAACACTGCCACAAATAATAGTCTTGCATAAGAGACTCGCCGTTCCGGGAAACGAAATGCGATGTCCCCGCTTCTTTTTGATGACACGAGCCAGCATTATGCTCCGCATAATCTGAAAGTTATGCGTCAGACCCAGCATATGACAGTCTCTAGAGAAGTAATCCCATTTATCTACGTCAATTTTATTCTCTTCATTGGCAACTATCTGCAATTTAAAATTGTATCATTGTTTCCCAAAAATTGATAAACTGCAGCAAAGGAATATTTTTCTGGAAATTACCTCGTAAAGAAAGTCCTTTTTTGCATCTATTTTGTTTTTGATCTTCTTCTGATGAAAAAAAAAAGTTTCATCATTATTGATTCATAATGATTTATAAAATAAAACTAATCTCTACAGAAAGAAATAACTATAGATGCATAAATCTACAAATAAAAGAATTAACATTATATACATGCTTTGATGGTCATCTGATTTTTTTAAAATTATTTCATTTTCAGCGACAATTATATACAAGAATAATTTTAATCCATTAATTTTTTTTCCTTCTTTTACAAAATTGTGCATGTATGGAATAACATGAGAGTAAGAGGGAGAGAGAGCTAGATTTATAAAAATAGCTGGTCCATCTGTTCCACTGGGTGTCAAATTAATTACTAGTGGTAATTGTAGACATTGGTGGAAAAAAATAAAATAACCAATATCTTATATCTATTGTTAAAATATTATATTTATACTTCAAGATGTACTGCAGAACCTCCTATCCTCTTATGTGCATTGTGCAACATCAAACTTTAACGATTTTTCCAAACACAAAAAAATTATATTATATAAAAAGTTGAAAAAATATATTATCTTATATTTGATATGTTAATAATGTACCCCCTTTATTAAGTCCTTAATAAATTGCCTATCTTTTGAATTTTTCTTCAGGTCAAGTCCATATATTTTTGCATATTCTTGAAGACCATGCATGTTTTGGTCGAAGATCCTATCAAGCATCTTTATGGAAGCCTCCTCATGCTGTAATAAAACATGCAGTGCTAGAGAGTATTCAATACGATATAGTTTGAGAAACATAGCATTCATCAATATATTTCCAAATAAAATACACTGACCTTCCATTCTGAATTTCCTTTCATCCTAGGGATAAACATCGAGTCAAACAAGTGTGAGAACGCCCCATGGCCTACAAAGACAGGTGTGCCTAAATGTGTTGATGCTAACGATACTCTTTTAACCTAAATTGTACTAATTTGCATGACCAACCTTTGATTCGTAATTATGTATAGATAATATAAGCAGAAGCAGTTACACATATTTAAGTATCACACGTCTTTTTAAAGTTATATCCATCACTAATCGGACAATTATGAATCAAAATTGAATATTCATATAAAATAATATTAGAATGCATTCACAATTCACAATGGATCGGACCTCTTTCTTTAAGGGATAAGAAGAGATAATTACTTTATAAATGGGTGTATTTTTGTGCAGATAAGTTGCAAAACAGTAGTTTTAAGTATTTCAACATTTTTGGACGGATAATGCCGATTTTCTCGAAGTACAAGGAAAAGAAGAATAAATCGTCATTTTAACCATGGATCGAACAAAGTCAGAGTGCACTTTGCATCGGACATTCTGAATATGCTTAAATTAAATTCATATAAACTACTAGTAATTAGAATTGAATCATTTAGCTAAACATTGAGAAATAAGATCTGAAACAGGTCCACCTACACTTTAAAATAGTGACAAATCAACATCGAAGTTTCTTATTTAAAAAGAATTATAGGTGGAAAATTATGCTTTTGTGAAAGAAGGTCAGACTTGAAAATCGATGAAGGATCTAGGAAAAATTAAGAAAAAATTACAAATTTAATCTCAAGATTTTTTGTTTTTGGACGAGAGGATTTACAGATTCATGTAAATTATGATATTCGTTTTGATTGGCATGATTGAAAGACTGAAATAAAATAAATAATCCCATTTTAGTCAGTAACATATACACATGTAGGCCTAATAACACCTTGATTATACCAAACCATATGTTATACTATGTTACATAGTCCGATGCGTGGTGAAATTTTGTCCGATCCAGAGTGAAAATGGGATACTGTAGAAGGAAGCATATATATATATATATATATATATATATATATATATATATATATATATATATATATATATATATATATATATATATTTGCAATCCTACCTAAATCGTGGCAAAGCCCAGCAATCTCTACACACAGGATATCTTTTTCGTCTATAGATATATTTTTATTAATATTTTTATATCCTGGATCTGTAGACATGTTATCCTTGAGAGTTCGAACAAGAAGTCCTGCTAGATACGATGTTCTGTAAGATATGTATTGATTAAAAATGACATATTCAAAAGTGAAGTAAATAATCCATTCTGATACGGATTAAAAGTGCCTCTTTTTTTTTTTTTTTACAGATTGTTGTCAAAGGAAAAAGTACTAGGGCTTAAACAGACATTTCGATTTTTTGTTGGATTTGGAATTTATATCGCTAGTGAGAGAAGAATGAATTCCATATCCAGCTGTTATATATTGAATATTCGAGAGAGAGAGAGAGAGAGAGAGAGAGAGAGAGAGAGAGAGAGAGAGAGATACCCAATGGAGTGCTCAAATCTTGTATGGCATGCACCAGGATAAACAAATGAACAGCCTCCAAGTTGTTTTATAAATCTCAGTCTTTGAAACTCAGGAGTGTCGATAATCTTGACGCAGACAGGATTCATCTTTATTGGACCCCATATAGGATCATTAAAAATCTGAAAAACAAAAAATGCAGTAAAAAACAATTTCTCTTTTGGCGTTTAAGTAATTAATGTAAGTCACTATACCCAATTTGTACACCCAAATCACGTGCTACTAACATCAACAGTTGGGGTTTGCAACAGAATGCATTCATATCCAAGTTTCGAAACTTACGAAAAGTGTTGATATTAGCTTAAAAGACTGCCAGTGTTGTAGAATAGGATTTCTCTCAAAGCCAGTCTTCCCTCCAGAATCTGTACCCCAGAGTAGGATTTCCCCCGAACGGAAATCTCTCACTAGAGCCAGATTTCCCCTCTTTCTTTCTTTTTTTATTACTCCTTTATTTGCATTCTACATTCTTGACAATAGGTTTTACATTGTTTGAATTCATATCACAATATATTAACAAAGCTTTGAAAAGAAGACAATAACAAGAGAAGTAGAAGTGGTGATAATATGTACATAAATCTTTTTGCCAGACATACATAGAAATATAATTTGTTTTTGATTTAAATTGCCATAAAGGGGTCTCACCTCACATCAAACGAAAGTCCATACTCAACCCCCTATGGCAGTACTACAGGAGGACATAGCCCCTCCTGTAGTTAAAATAATACTGATAATGTGACAATAGTATAATATAGGAATCAGTCACAAATACAGAGACAATTCATAGAAGTCTTTCATATTTAATCTATTTTCCATTTTTCTATAGATTTCATGGTAATACAATAAATTGCTTTAAACATATATTTTAACCTCTGTATCGGTTTCTAATTTATCAGCAAACCTTAATTTCATTTAACTTTATATATATATATATATATATATATATATATATATATATATATATATATATATATATATATATATATATATATATATATATATATATATATATATATATATATAAACCCACATATGATATTAAAAGGTTAAGAATCTATGTATTTCGATTTTCAAGAAAATAAATTACCAATTACAACATGTTTCCACTGAATATTTGTATTACTAATAATTCGGGCCGCATCCCATATTTGTTTTACATTTTTACAATCAAAGATTAAATGTTTAATATCTTCTAATACATTACATTTTTTTTGCATAATTTTGATACGTTTTTGTTCCAGACACTCACAGATTTGTTCTTATTTAGTAAATGATGTAGAAGTTTATAATTAAATTCGGCAAGTTGTTTATCCTTAACAGTTATAATTTTTGATGCATACATGTATATTTGCGCTCTGTGTTCTTCAAAGTTAACATTCAAAAGTTTAGTCCATATATTTTCAGAGTATGGTTTAATAAATCTTTGCGCAATGAAAGCGTTTTAGAACATTTTACATCTTAGCTTATCTAACGATGTTTTCTCTTTGTTTCGCAAAAAGTAGACATTCATATTTTTTATGTTGATGTATTTGCTTTTACTGGTATCCACAATCTTTTCTAAAGGTTTAAAAAAATTCTTTTCAGCAAAGAATTTTTTTTAAACCTTTAGAAAAGATTGTGGATACCAGTAAAAGCAAATAGTATTCGGATAAATAATTAGACTTATTTTTTAGTACATTAAGGAAATGTTCAATGTCATGGAATTTCCCTTCGCGGTCGAAAAGATCTTTTACGTATAAAATTCCTGCTGTTGTCCAATTTGAATAAAATAAGGACCGTTTTTTTTAAGTTGAAAGTTGCTATTAAACCAAATAGGTTGTGACAACACTTTATCTGCTGGTGTATGAATATTTTCTTTCTGTTTACATTCATTAAAGGCACATAAAACTTCACAGTAGAAAGTTGGTAGTTTTTTAAAGGCATTTTGCAGATCTTGAATATTTGTGCCGCTAGTCTTTAGTAGATATTTAAGTTCCAGTGATTGTTTGCTTAAACATGATTAAAAAAAAGTTTTAATCGTAGAATTAATTGTTGCTTATTAACCGCTTTATCCACGTAGCTCTCAATGCTTTAAATTCACTTTCCAAATCGACAACTCCAATTCCGCCTTCGTTAATGTTACCAATTAAAGTATTTCTTTTAATTCTATCCCGTTTTCCCAAAAGAAAATTAAAAATCAATTTTTGAATGGTCTTCAAAGTTTCATCATTAGGATAATTCAGTATAGTAGCACTATAATATAGCTGTGTAAGAGCAAGGGTATTTATGATAGTACATTTGCCAAAGAGAGTAAGTTTTCTATTTTTCCAAATTCTAAGGTTTTTTTTCCTAAATTGTTAACGCTATCTTTCTATTTTTTTTCATAGCACTTTTCACGGTTGTGGCCTATAAAAAGTCCTAGAGACCTAACTGGCACATTCGTAATTTTGACCTCAAAGTTTTATATCTGTTTATAGGAGGTCCAAGTAGGATCACCTCTGTTTTTTCGATATTCAATTGTATGCCTGATGCTTGACTGAAATTATTTATTAAACTTATAGCGTTTTCCATCGATATTTTATTTAATAATGGCAAGGATGCATCGTCTGCATGTTGTAAAAGTTTTATCTCTGTGTCCATAAATTCATTCGTGAAACCATTCATATTCTTAGAGGACTTAATCTTTAATGACATAATTTCTACAACAAAAAGAAAAATAATTGCTGAAATCTGACATCCTTGTCTTATTCCCTTTTTCACTGAGACCAGAGATCCAACCATTATTTTTAATGCGAAAGACTGGATTTTCATAAAGGATTTTTATCTATTTAAGGAACTGTTGTCCAAAATTAAATTTTTCTAGTTTTAAATAGAAAAGTCCAGTTTATGGAGTCAAATGCTTTTTGAAAGTCTAAAAATAACAAAATACCTTCTTAATTAGTGGATTCACAGTTTTCAAATAAATCTAACAGAAGTCGTGCATTCGTGCCAATAAATCTACCTTTGATGTATGCTGTTTGATCTTTACTGATGAGCTTATCTATAACCTTTTGTAATCTTTTTACGAAGACAAAAGCGAGTATTTTATAATCACAATTTGTTAGGATGATGGCTCTATAATTAAGTAGGTCAGTTTTTCGCCTTTTTTGTAAATTAAAGAAATTATTGATAATCTTTGTGTAAAGGGCATTTCGTTTTTTTCAAAAGTCTGCTTTAGTGAATTATAATAATAATCTTTTATATCATTCCAAAATATTTTATAAAATTCAATGGGCGATCCATCTGAGCCAGGGGATTTGTTAATTTTTATTTGTTTTATAGCCTGTTCACATTCTGTGAGGGTAGGAAATTCGTCGCAGAGTTGTCTTTCTTATCTGATAGTGAAGCATACTTGATATCATTTAAGTATTTATTTATAACATTTTCAGAAATATTGTTACTTGCATACAGATTTCCGTAGAATTCACATAATTTATTCATTATATCGCCAGTTTGATTAACTATTTCATTATTTTCAGTTTTTTTTCATGCATTGTTGCTTGTGTTTGTCGTTCTGATCTTAGAAAATAAGGCGTGTTCTTTTCGCCTTTTTCAATCCAAATTGAATTTGATCGTATAAATGCACCTTTTGTAATATCATTATATATATCATCTCTCTCTGCTTCCAACTGTTTTTTTTCTTTTCATATCAGTAATGTTGAAATCTATTACTTCTAATTTTTCGATTTCTTCTTCTATGGACTTTATACGTTGTTTCGTATCAAAACTTTTTTGTTGCGAAAAATGTATTGAAAACGTTTAACAATTGTTTTTATTTTTTCCCATTTCAATTGATCATCTATAATATTATTAATTTCCTCCTTTTTTTCTTTTAATAGTTCTCTCAGTTTAGTTATATAGCTTGGATCTGTTAATAAAGAAGTAATTAATTTCCAGTATCCTCGTCCTCTTTTTTCTCCAGCAAGTATAAAATCATATCTTATAGCCAAATGATCCGAAAATCTATTGTTCTGTATACTTAAATCTTGGTGCCTTTTTAGTAAGAATATAAGCTATTTCTAATTCGAAAAATTTGATATAAAAACAAAGTCTATGCGACTCTATGGATTTCCTTGTCCATCACACCAATTAAAACCACATTTATTTGGTTTAGATATTTCCCAGAGTTCAGTTTAATTTAAATATTTAAATATTTTAGTAAATCTGCCAAATGTTTTGGAGCTTTTATCACTTATAGCTTGTTGTGAACAGTGTCTATCTTCCTTGGTTAAAGTAGTGTTAAAATCTCGATCCTGCTAAAGTATTTTGATCATTAAGAGAACATTGGCATATCTACTTTTGTAAAAAAAAATTTAAATCTGAGCGACAATTTTCGTTATTTGGCGCATATACATTAACAATAGTATATATTGAATCATTAGTTTTAATATAAACCAATTTTTTTTCTACCGTTTTGTGATCTATGGACATTTATAACATCACATGTAAAAAAAAAAATTATGAAAAAGAATTGACACGCCCCTCCTGTGCATCGATTCTGAAACACTATGTAATGAAACCCCATGCCATCTAGAATCTGATTTAAAGAGATTTTCCTCACAATAATGTTTCTTGTAACATTGCATTATCGATATTACAATCATGTAACCATTGATATTGTGTTTCTTTTTTTACATGTGAATTAAGTCCCCTTACGTTAAGGGTAATACATTTCAGTTTTTACATATTCTGTAATTAGTCAAAAAGACAAAGTATTTTGCATTAGAAATGAAAAGTAGAAAGAACACTATTTACCACCAATGACTGGGTTATTGTCCCCCGCTTTCACTGAAAGTGGGGGATATTAATTTTGGTCTGTCTGTCCGTCCGTCGTCTGTCCGTCTATATTTCTGTCTGTCTGTAACACTTTCGTTTCCGCGCGATATCTCGAGAAGCCTTTGATTTGCAATAAAATTTTACACAAGAACTCCCTATGGCCCAAGGAAGAACCTTATTGATTTTGAGGTCAAAATGTCAAAGGTCAAGGTCATAAACTCTGTTTTAACACTTTCGTTTCCGCGCAATATCTCGAGAAGCCTTTGAGCTTTTGCAATGAAATTTTACATAGCAACTCCCTGTGGCCTTTTGTAGTCAAAAGGCCAAAGGTCAAGGTCGTAAATTCATACATTCTGTCTGTGTGTAACACTTTCATTTCCGGGCGATATCTCAAGGAGCTTTTGAGCTTTTGCAATGAAATTTTACTTCGTAACTCTCCATGGCCTCTCTCGCTCCTTTCAAAGTGTCCGATCCCGTTTTTTTTATTGTACTGCACTTTTATTGCACTATTTTTAGCACAAGAGCATGTTGAGAGTTATAACATATATTACAGGTTGTCGGCGGACTTTATATTCTAATTACATCTATAAGAACTGTTTAGTAAACTTAAAGGCTAAATTATTTTGTAAAATTTTGACTATATCGAACTTGAATATAAACATGTATATGTGACCTTATGTTTGCATTTAATTTGTTCTAGAACCAAGTGCCTCGTTGGTCTATGGGGTATGATTGTTGCTTAGCATGTAAGAGGTCCCGGGTTCAAATCCCGAACGATCTCGTATTTCTTTTTTTGAAATTTTTTTTTTTTTGATTAACTAAATGATAAATGATAGTATTCAACATATGAAATGAAGTTAGGAAGTCTGGCGTGTACACATGTATACAATTGAGAAATTCTACAAATCCAGGGGAGCCGATCCC
Source organism: Saccostrea echinata (assembly GCF_033153115.1). Classification (NCBI taxonomy): domain Eukaryota; kingdom Metazoa; phylum Mollusca; class Bivalvia; order Ostreida; family Ostreidae; genus Saccostrea; species Saccostrea echinata. The sequence goes on from NW_026889774.1 coordinate 22,562,729, forward strand.
CCCTTTTAGATCTGTGCATGCTCTTCTTTTTTCCTTAAGCAGGGGACACAAATTCTCTGAATTAGCTTGCCTTGTATTTTCGCTGCCTGTAACATCGCACCAATGTCTTTTTGACGCGTGTTAGAGGTAGACACAGGCCTTGAACCAGACAGTTGTTTGTGTTTAGTTTTTTTTTTCTATAGTCAGCAGCGACACGAGCCATGATCTGACCATATGTATTTTTGCCGGGCCATGCATTGGCTTTGGTGTGACTAGTTTCAGAAAGGTTTAGGCCAGTGCCACAGAAATCGTCATATGTAGCTTCTACAAATGTCGTGGAGTTTTTAGAGGATTCCAAGACGCTTCGAAAATTCTCCACCTGGTCTGCTTTGCATCGTATTATCTCCTCCATTGTCTTTACTTTGTCTGAGATCCAGACGTCTGATGAGGTGATAAGGTTTCCAATGTGTTTTGCGTCCAGCGCTGTTTCAGCTTCTCTTATTTTATCGGCTGCCAGCAAATCACCAGATTGTAGCGCATTAGCACATTGGAATGCATGTTCTGCCGACTGAAAATTTTCACCAAACACTTCGAGAAAACAGGGGAAAAAATTCGACAAAACGTTCTCATTTCCACAAATCATTGAAACAGAATGAGGATGTTGTTTATGATATTTAGGACAATCTTCATCCCCCGGCTTGTGACCTTACATTTGGGCCCCTCTTTGCACTCGTGTGTGAAGTGATGATCACTCCAGCAGATACGGCATTTTTTTGGCTAACTTTAGGTAGCCCAAAATGATAGATGCTACACTGTCGACCAGAGCAGTAGCTCTTCCGAAGGGAGGAGTTTTTTGTCAGGTAGTGGTTATATGTAAACGATGCACCGACGTCAACTGACCTGTAATGGGGTTGCGGATTCTCTCAAACTCAACCGCACTTTTAAGCTTTTGGCACCCAGCTTTGTTAACATGTTTTCCACATCACTATTTAACATAGATCGGGGAAGGCCAGATACCTTGAGGAGATAATCTGGTCTCTTGGGGGGGGGGGGTCAAGCAGAAAGGGGTTTTTGTCATAGACGTTGAAATTCTGATTGTTCAGATCAATGCCTTGTAATACTAGCTGTTGTCTGCTTGATTCGTCGGATAGGTATACATGCCACAGGCTCCGGTCCAGCTGGACACATACGGTATTATCACCGACAATAGCTTGAGCAGCTTGCATAATAACGTATTCTGTAATTTTTTAATTTATTTTTGTTTGTATATCTTTGTTTTTGATAAACACCGAGTTTATTACACCTTCCATACTGAAATAATTTACACGATTATATAAATGTTCAGTAGTCTACAGACACAAAACACAGGTACAGGACACAAAATACGAAAAGAAATTTATAAAATAAATAACCCATTTTTTAGTTCCAAAGGCAGATATTTTAGATATCTAAACACCAGAATCTTGGAGAGACACATACACATCAATGGTAAAAACATTGATTACAGTTAAAAATCACATTATACCAATATTTTTTTTCAAAAACCAGTTTGACTTGAACAAAAGAATAAGATTTTAATGTTCAACAGAATTGGTTGAATGATTACTGAGAAATTTAAGATTTTCAATTTTCATACTTCTTATATTTCAATGGACTGGTCGCAGTTTTGAAGAAGAGCCACTTGTAACAATGTGTTGCCCCCTCCCCCTCCCATATACAGCCAAGATATCTTGTTGGTGGGAAAATTGGCTCTGGTGGAAATCGCACTCTACAATTATTACACAGAGTAGGATCCTCCCTACGGAAAATTGAATCGGATGTGGAATTTACGTAGAGGAAATCCTACTCTAAGCGTCATTTTCCGTAGGATTTCCTACTCTAGAGCTTATTTTCGGGGGAAATCCTACTCTAGAGCTAGTTTTCCGGGGGGGGGGGGTATAGGGGAAAGCCTACTCTACAAGATCGGAACCCACCATCAAAACTATTAAGTAAAGTGCTTAATATTAAAACACAACATAAGCTAATTCAGAGAATTTGTGTCCCCCGCTTACGGAAAAAAGAAGAGCATGCGCAGTTCGGGGGGGGGGGGGGTCGGACCCCCCCCCCCTGGATTTGTAGAATTATTAAATGTATATATGTATATACTGAAGCAAATAAAAAATGCCAATATGGATATAAAGATTTGATTGCTTATTTTTTAATATGTGTATAGAAGATTCTTTTTATATAGAATATTTATCACACTGTAATAATGATTTTATGAGTTTGTACACACCAGACGTCATAACTTTTTCATTTCACATGCTGAATACTATCATTTAGTAAATCCAAAAAAAAAATTCCAAAAAAAAAAAGGATCGTCCGGGATTTGAACCCGGCACCTCTCACATGCTAAGCGAGAGACATACCCCTGGACAACGGAGGCACTTGATTATACAACGAATTAAATGCAAACATTAGGACACATATAATGTTTATATTCACGTTCGTTCGATGTTGTCAAAATTTTACACAATACACATGTACATGGTGTCTAATTTAGCCTTTACTAAACAGTTCTAATAGATGTAATTAGAATATAAAGTCCGCCGACAACCTGTATTATATGTAATAACTCTCCACATGCCCCTGTCCAAAAAAAATGTCAAGCGACTTTTAATACAATAAATAATAATAATAAAAAAAAACGGGGCGGGACACTTTGAGAGGGGCGAGAGAGGCCCTAGGGAGGCATGGTATAAAATTTCATTGCAAAATCTCAAAAGCTTCTTCAGATATCGCCCGGAAACAAAAGTGTTATACACAGACGAAATGTATGAATTTATGACCTTGAACTTTGAACTTTTGACCTCAAAATCAACAGGGGTCTTCCTTAGGCCACAGGGAGTTATGTAAAATTTCATTGCAAAAGCTCAAAGGAATCTCGAGATATCGCGCGGAAACGAAAGTGTTAAAACAGACAGAATTTATGAATTAATGACCTTGACCTTTGACCTTTTGACCTCAAAATCGATAGGGCTCTTTTTTAGGCCATAGGGAGTTGCTATGCAAAATTTCATTGCGAAAGCTCAAAGGGTTCTCGAAATATCGCGCGGAAACTAAAGTGTTACAGACAGACAGAAATACAGACAGACGGACGGAAGGACAGACAGACCCAAATTAATATCCCCCACTTTCAGTGAAAGCGGGGGACAATAAAGCACTGTAAATCATTGTAACGAGTCCCTGAGATACAACAGTCAGATATATATTAATCAATTTGTTTTTCATAGGTTTTAAAAGTGACAAAGAAAACATTGTCCCCCGCTTTCTTTGCACTCTAGTTTGACATATTTCGGTTGATTTCGTGAACATTTCCCTGTCTTACTTGAAACTGTTGGGTTTTTCACTTGTGGGTTTTTTTTTTCATTACTGAAACAAGTCAATACAGTCGTAATTCTTTAAAATATCAGAGAACAAATACTGATTATTAACATGCGTTTTAAATTTTACTAAAAATAAACGATTAAACATTAAAAAAAAAGTCTTAAATTTTTTTTATGGGTTTTAATAGGCAATGAAAATGATTTAATATTCCGATTTTTTATTTGCTCTCGTAAATGAAGTGTACATACTTTTCCTGGAAGTGTCCCTGTTTCCTCTGAAGTTGTTGGTTCTTGCATGTTTTTTGATGACTGAAAAAAACATATACTGATGGCTTTTAAGAGAGAGCAAGTGCAATGATTATTACTCAGATTTTAAATCGAAGTGTTGAACATGAAAAATTCATTCCTTTTTGCTACATACCGATTAGGATGGTGTAAAAGAATACCCGATTTTGTTGTATAAAATATCTTTAAAGTATGCATGTAGGTGTATACCAGTCAAACTTTTAACATTTTCAATAACTAAAATAAAGATTTGACGTAAAATGATACATTATATGGTGTTATCCTGTCAACCAGTCTACCTTCTGTCCATTTGTATCGATCGACGAATCAACATTTTACACTATGCATGATGTTATTTCTAAAGCTAAGGCAGTTATTGTTATAATGAATTTGATATTGCGTCTATAAGTATGGTTTTATGGTCATTAGGCAATATTACTTTGAGATTTTGTGACTACAGTCAGATAGTATTATTACACAAAAGAATCAAGCGCTAGCTGATAAAAGAAATTCGACATTCGACAAATGGTGAATCAAAGTTTTACAGTGTATATACTTACAATTTACAATCTTCAAGTTAGGACGTCCGCTTAAAAACATAGAAATCAATAATGAGTGCTCTATTTCCCATCAATAAAGCACAGCTATTCAAATCATTAAAAACCTTTAAAAATATCAAAATACCGTCAACTGTATATATGTGCTGTGAGAAACCAGTTTGATTTAAATTTACAACAAAAAATCTCCTCACTTCTTTCTACCAAAAAATCTTATATACGTTGATTAAAATCAAATATTTATATGATGAATTAAGTGACCCTACACATCTTAGAAGCTAATGCTTAGCTGTTTCAATTGCAGCTGAGAAATTTTCACCTTTTTTCAGTTCCTTGTTACGTATCAGTCATGTTTTCTTCAAGCAAAATATATAGTCCTACATAATGCCTCTTGAATAAGTAGGGTTTGCAAACTTAACTCGAGTCTCAATCCGTGAAGTAAAATGACATTTAAATTATTGATAATACACGTAATATGATTCTTATTACAAAGGGGACTGTAAGACATATTGACCGCCCAACACACATCAATTTTGGAGATAAATATTTGAAACAATATAGATTGATATTTTTTGATTTATTTTATCTAGGTTTATTTAAACTTTAATTGCATAAAAAATATGAGCCTTAGACTTTACCAACAGATCTTTATTTCTGATTGCAGTAACGTTATATTATGAAATATATGGAGATAACGAACAGTATTCAAGCTCAAAAGTCCATTAAACAATACAAAATAGGAGCAGAGCAAACACGGACCTCCAAAACATCAGAGGTGGGATCAGGTGCCATGGAGGAGTAAGCATCCCCTGCCGACCAGTCACACCCGCCGTGCTCCTTGTCATGATCGGGAAATAACGGAAAAATCCGTCGAAAATTCAGTGTGTAAATAATGGCCTAACAATTAGTATGAAAAACGTCAGACAGCATTTGACTCAATGATAAATTGAAATTTGCTGACAAGGTCGTATGTATCGACCATAGAACTTACGAAATGATGACTTTAAACGAGACTGCTGATATTCTTGTTTCATCAACTTGTTTGTGAATAATTTACCTCGTTTTAGAAAAAAAAATACATACGTAGAGCATGCTCTTGCGTATCGAATCAACTGAGAGATATAAACACCGCATGCAGGCGATGAAGGTATATTGCTGCATAAGTAAGGGAAGTTGACGATTGAAAAGTTAAAGTCATCACGTTGATCATAAAGCTTGGTTGTTAGATTACCATTAACGTCTTTTTCAAGTAAAATATCCAAATATGAAACAGATGTGTCAGACTCTGTGGTATCTTTTATCTCAAGCTCACCAGGATATATCGTATCGACATAAGAATGGAAATAACCATTGTTAATTGACAATACGTCGTCGATCTATCTAAATGTTGAGTTGAAGGCCACAACAAGTGTTTTCTTCTTTTCACGGATAAGATTTTGGACAAATTCTGTCTCATATGAATACAAAAAAAAGGTCTGCTAATAACGGGGCGCAATTGGTACCCATGGGAATTCCAATAGATTGTTGGAAGACCTGGTGTCCAAAAAACACATAGATATTGTCAATCAGAAACTCAAGCATCTTTATATTAATCTTTTACTGGCTAGACATGCATTATTATATATCTATGAATAATAATTTATTCATACGGGAATGAAAATCATTCTTTTAAATAAAATATGTTTCAAATTTCTATAAATTTCTATAAAGAGAAACAGTTACACAACTGTCATTCTAATGAGAGCAGAGTATCACAAATCAATCTATTCTAGATTCCATAAAACGCACATCCTTATTATTATTATTTTAATTTTAACACGGTTTTGAAAATCCGATAGTTCATGTTACTGGATTTTTCGGTTTCGTATTACATATATATATGCTTGATAACCAGAGGAAAATTAGTTCTATTTCCAACGAAGTAATTTTTCATTCTGAATATTTTTCATGGAATGCCTCAATTGCGTAAGGTGGATAATATTCATGCTGTGTCACAGTGTGATGATAATTCTTCGATTTATGCTGATACTTTGTCTTTATATGCTCATACTTTGTCTTCATATGCTCTTACTTTGTCTTCATATGCTTCATATCATTTTTCATTGTATGTCGATATACTCTTTCATTATGTGCTGATATGCTGATAGTTTGTCTTGATATGGTGTTTCCTCATTGTAAGAAAAATTGAATGATTGATTGGTTTGTTGTTTTACGTCCTGTTCGAGTATTTTTCGGACGTATATAGAGACGTCACCATATACCGGTGAAGGGCTTTTACGCGGTGCACTGGGCCATTGAGCAGTGAAGGATATCTTTATCGTGCTATGTAAGTGTCCGTGTATAACAAAAGTATCAGCATAAAAAATCAAACTATCAGCATTAAAAGAATTAGTATCAGAATAAAAAGATAAACTATCAGCGAACATTGAAGGAATTCCAGCATAAAGACAAAGATTCAGCATACAATGAAGAAGTTTCGGAATATAATGAAAAAAAAAAGCTCAAAATGTCAAAGTATCATTATATCATAAAGAAGTATCAGTATATAGAGACAGGGTATCAGCACCTAATGATTAAGTAACAGTACATAATGTTAAAGTATCATCATTTGATTAAGAAGTATCAGTATTAAAAGACACATTATCAAAATATATAGAAGAAATATCTGCATCTAATGATAAAGTATCAGCATACAATGAAGAAATATTATACAGCATGAATTTAACCCACTTTAGGTAGTTGATTTGTGTCATTTTTTTCCTAAAAATTTTAAGATAAGGCACTCACAACATATTTTCATGAAAAATCATACATAACTTTAGCATATTTCTAAACAAAGATTTTTTAAATGTTTATTTACAAAAGACCTCACATGACCGCTTGTGACACCCGATGAAGAATGGAAGACTCATGCTAAAGACCATTTTTAATGACCATTCTGATTCCAATTTTATTTTTATTACTTAATTCAACATGTGTTATTATGCTCACACATTTGTTTTTATAGTTTATATAATTAATACATAATAAAAAAAAGTGATTTTATTATTAACTTCATTTTCTACTTAATGTGTATCCGAGATCTTAAACATGGCTGTAGGAAACGGGGGGCCGTGCCACCCCCCCCCCCCCCATAATTTTGTGCCGATATATAGTTTACTATAGAAAACATAGAGCTCTACTATATGCTTGTGCCCCCTCAGTAAAAACGTGTGATGACCTTTTTTTTTATTTATTTATTTATTTTTTTTTTATTTTTATTTTTTTTTTTTTTTTTTATTTTTTTTTTTGCTTATCTAGGAATTTTTGGTAGTTGATAGTGCCCCCTCCACTGAAAATGTATAGCTGTGTCCCCCCCCCCCCCCCCCAAACTGAAATTGCTTCCTACGGGCCTGTTAAATTTTATAATTGGCAGAATCATGATACTTTTGGCAAAGAAGTAATAAAAACGTTTTTGCGTCAAGTACATTTTCTCTTTCCAATTATATGCACAGTAAAGGGTCACAATTTTTTAGTTAATAATAATGTAAGAGTAATATTAATCACTTATTCTCTTGGAGAATTGATATCATTAGAATAATATTTTAGTCACTAGAATGCTTTTTTGGTGATGTTGGTGTTAGTTTCCAGTTGTATGTCCACAAAAGCATCCAACTAGTTTGATTTAGCTGTATTTAACCTGTCCTTTCCTTTTAAACTCGCGAGATGAAGAGGTAGGGTTACGTAAGCTTTTTGGACATTAAAGCTGAACACGACTCGTAAATAGGCATACACCATATTAGTTTTCCTATCTCTCATATCAGCACTGTGGTATAAAAACCCTTCGCATTCGTTATACCTGACTGCTTTTACCTGGTCGCAGCTGCGTGTAGTGCATTTATATCTTACATTGCCTTTTTGTTTACGTTTTATTTCACTCAACGTTCATTTGTGTTTATTTCACTTTGTAATGCATTGACCTGTGCAGTTGATATCGAATATATTTGGTAAATATTTTTTTCTTGAAGTGGCAGAGGCACACAGAAGTCCCTTTTTTGTCGCGCTCAAGTCTATCATAATGACATTGAAAGAGATTTCTGTTCAATTAAACCCCCTGAAGCGAAATACATTGAACTCTGAACAAAACTGAGGCTTATATAGCGGCTGGAGAATGACAGTCCTGAAAAGACTAATATGGCCGACAAAGATAACTCTAATCCTTATACGGATCGTGTTCAGCTTTAATGAGAAAAAGTCGCATGGAAGTCGGTTAAAGAGAAACATTTACCCGTATGCCATGAATGTAACAGCGTTATCCTTTATAATTTTACAGATTTTTTTCTTGATTGACTTAAAATATCGACTTGAGATGCCATAAACTCGACAATTATATAACAATAAAGATTAATAAATCAAATACAACTAAAGGTATTATATATCTATAATAATCTAGCCCCCAAATACTTTTCCTTAAGAGCACTATATTAAATCATCAAAATAATACAAATATTAGTAATGTATATATTGAAAACATTCTTGATGATTATAACAATATTTACCTTTTTCAGTCAGACAGCTACTTTTATTTTTGTGAATAATACCCACACAAAAAAAGTTATTTTAAATATATATGTGAACATGTATAGATGAAATACATACATACTGGTTCTTACTTAAATTTCAATTTTTAAAAAACGTAAGTCTTGGTTTACAAGGAATGTTTTAGTTCATCATAAAAGAGATGTAACATTACACCATTGAAACAACATTTCTTTTCAAATACGCGGCAGCTCACTGTACTCCCTTTATGAAGTGTTATTATTAAGATTGCCTTTAGATTTCGAGAACAGGAAATGATAACAAGAGGCCCATGAGCCACAACGCTCACCTGACTATGGCCCCTCTGTTCTTTATCAGCAGATTTTTATGCCCCCGTAATCGAAGATTAGGGGGCATAAAGTTTTTGTCCTGCCCGTCCGTCTATCTGTCTGTCTAGCTGTCTGTCAGCAAAAACTTTAACCTTGCCCATAACTTTTGATTGGTTTCAGCTATGGTTTTCATATTTCAAGTGTATTCCTTGTGACAAGACCTTTCTTTGGGTACCATCATATTTGATCTTTTGACAGTTGCCAAGTTTCACAAAATTTTACCCAACATTAACCTTGGCCATAACTTTGGACAATTGACACTAGGGCTTTCATAATTCACATATGTAATCCATATGATAAGACCTTCCTTTGGATAGCAAGAACTTTGACCCTTTGACCTTGGTGCTTCACCTACTTTTGGAAAACTTTAACCTTGGCTATTACTTTTGAACAGTTGGTGCATATTTCACAGGTATATTCTTCGAGACAAGACCTTACTTTGGGTACCAGCATATTTGATTTGCATTTGAGAAAGTTTAACCTTTACTATAAGTTACCATACGGGAGCATCAGTGTTTCACAAACACATCTTGTTTCCCGATATATTCCTACATTGTGTCCCTGTCCCATCCTCAGCCCCACCCTCCCCCAGGTGTCATGATGTGAACAAACTTAAATCTGAAGATGCTTCCACAAGGAGCAAACGGCGGGTGTGACTGATCGGCAGGGGATGCTCACTCCTCCATGGCACCTGATCCCACCTCTGATGTTTGGAGGTCCGTGTTTGCTCTGCTCCTATTTGGTATTGTTTAATGGACTTTTGAGCTTGAATACTGTTCGTTATCTCCATATATTTCATTCCAAACATATATGAATAATCATGGCTTTGCTATTCTCAAGAAAAGGACTTTAAAAGATGTTTCCTATATATTCAGAATTCTTATGAAAACTTTTATTGGCCATTGTGGCCCCATCCTACCCTTCGGGGTCATGAATTGAACAAATTAGAATCAACACTACCTGGAAATGCTTCAGTATAGATATAATTAACGATCGCTTTGCTGTTCTTGAGATGAAGAATTTTAATAATAAAGATTTTTCCTATGTATTCCTATGAAATTGATCGCCCTTAGTGGTTCAACCCTAAGTTATACTGGTATTTGAAATGTTGACTTTATTCTGTTCTCAGTTTATGGTCTTGGAGCCAGGGTAGACAAAGCAACAGCTTCCAAGTTGTTTCAGTCAGTCGCTGAAACTCAGATGTGTCAATTATCTTTACACAAATGTGATTCATCTCGAGTGGACCCCATATAGGACCAATGAAAATCTGAAAGACACCGAATACAGCTCTGCTGCATAATGGATATATATATATATATATATATATATATATATATATATATATATATATATATATATATATATATATATATATATATATATATATATATATATATATATATATATATATATATATATATATATATATCTTTTATCTTTAGCATTTTATGCTAAATTTTTAATCAATAACACAAGTTAAAAATTCATAATCTGTAACACTGGCTTCTTACTTTAAGAATATATGTAGGTACAATTATTTTCAATAACAAATTTCTTTGATAAGTTAAACTCTGAACTAGCTAAAGACTTGATACTTGTTATCATTTCTCATTTTTCCAGCGCTTTCAAGTAAAAAAAATAGTGTAAACTCAATACAAAAATACACCTATGACTTATAAACATTGTTGCCATTTGAAGTGCTAATATTTTTAACTGTGCAGAAAAATATTTTGTTTGACATTTGCCGCAACAACGTATGATGTGGTTGTTTTTCCTTTCTCGGACCCCAATACACAAAACGTCAACATTTGTACTTTTAATTCTGTTAAATTCGCCTGAAAGCAGACTAAAATCTTTATGATTAATATTTTAGATTATTTTATCATAAAGTTATGATAATTTGCTTTTCAAAATTGCTTTTACCTCATATTCATTATAATTGTAATGCTAGAGTGTAGGCACGTGCCGTTTTAGAATTCACGTGGTACAAATAAACAGATCAAAGATTCCTCCAGTTCGTACGACCCTTGATTTTCCGGCAGATTCTAATTACGTTAATTTTGTACGAGGATAGAATATTTCTGTTTCTCAATCTGCTTACATCAACTTTATATCTTATTTCTTAAGGATATATTGGGTAAATTTGAATGAAAAAGCACACGTTTTGTAGCTGTACTGTCGCTTTAAAGACTTTTGTTAAAAAAATGTGAACAGATGACTAAGAATTATAGTCGTTATATTATTGTGAAAACTGATCAACGTTTAACAATTTCAAACCTGATGTTGCATTTTGTCATTTCCAACCGAACTCAACTGAAAAACAGCTTGCCTGAAATCTTTAAAATCCATTACAGTAAACATCCACATCAATATTTCTATTTTTGTCAGAAAATCCTCTTCATTATCGGCCGCAGCAGCAGCTGATCTATTTGTGGTTGTGTTAGAAAGTGCACATTGGGGAAATGAGACGTTATTTCTTTATTTTTTCAGTGAAATAATTCTTTAATGATAACATGAATAAAATCATGAGTAAAATATTTTAAAATTTTGCTAAAAACTAAAAGTTTTAATTGTTGTTATTATATTTCAATTTCATTTTCATTTCTTATCAGATAATTCTTAATTAATGATTACATAAAAAGAGTTTACAATAGGTACTCCCCAACCTGGGAGTGTGTAAGATATGAACGAAAATCGTTACAGCTGCGAATGACACAAGAATAATTTTTTCTTCATTTGCACCGCGCTGTGCAGAGTGGCCTATCTGCAGAAATCATCGGCATCATCACGTGACAAAGATCCGGTTCCTCTTGAGATTTGAATATAAATAGGCCTACATCTTCATTTTGATGAGAAAAAATTCTCATCATTTATCACTGCCTTTACTATATCGATGAATCAATTAAATGAACAAATGTACTGAAATTTCTATTTCTTTATTTATTTTTAATTATTTTTGTTATTTATTATTATTATTATTTTGCTTTGAGGATAGTCCGAAACAAACATGATCCCTTTGTCAGCTTTGAATATCTTGTGCTTGCCTTGGATGCTTAACTGTGAAAGTACTTTTTGAAATGTTAAATTTTGTTTGCGGCCGATTTGATGCTTTGCTTTGCATCAATTTTACTTGTTCATACTGATACACAAATTGTGCAAGATGCCAACTGACAAAACAAAATAGGCTTTATCTCTTATATCGGACACATAAAACATAAGGCCTGTCTTGTTTTGTCAAGAGGCGTCTTGCACAATTCAGTATGAATAAAGAAGATTTTCTGATGACGATACAAATATCTATGTGATATCAAATTGAAGAAAACGACAAAAACTGCATTTTAGCAGGCCAAAGCTTCTCTCTTACACCTGTTTTGATTTGCTGTGGCATCCACTAAATAAATGCTCAAATTCTCATTGTCCCTAAACGATGTGATAAAAACAAAATAAGGAAATAGAAATACAGAGTCTCCAAGAAGATCAAAGCCGAGTGGACGAAGGTTATCTGATTGCGGGAATAAATCTAATTACCTCAATACTGTGGCATCGTTGTTGTAGGATTCCCTATGCAAAAATATCTAAATTCAAGCATGGCATCGCATATTGTCAATGAAAGCATTTTTTCTATAGGGGTGTACATTTGGATAGTCCTCAAGCTTTTAATGGGAATACGCAAACGGCCAATTGACTCCATGCACAGAACACATTGGAAACGAAGTTGACCTTCTTTGGAGGAATCTTTATGTTTTTACTCTACATCACTAATAGATTAGGATTTGATTACCGGTAATTAACGCTTTAATTAATTGCTACAACTCTTAAACAGATATCAATTATAACTTTGTGACCTTGGTTTTCGGTCTTCCTTTCCATTTGAGGATAAAAGATTAATATAATAATACTTTCAATAAACCTTACCCTAGGTATATCTGTTACAGACAACACGTAAATATTGTGGTGTACACTATTTCTACAAAAAAGAAAAATGAAAGAAGAAAAGTAAAGAGCATATAAGAAACATTCGATACAGCTTTGACGATAGGTTTTGAATAGCCAACACCGATCAGTTTTCACAAAATGTTACGTTTACTTTAATTATTAGACATCTGTTCACATTTATTTTTAAAAATTGCAGATATATTTAAGAACACGCATTCAAGTGAAACTTTGCAGGCAGATGTTTTCAAAAACTAAAAAAAAACGAAACGAATAATAATGAAAAAGAGAAGAATCGAGGACTCACGAATCATCGAGCAGAAAATTCTACAAATGTACTTTACCGCAATGTTTATCAATCTCTCAAGTTGCAAAATCAATTAATTTATACTATTTGTACTTTTAACATCATTTTATTGCCTCTTATAAGGTATTTTAAACTTTAAATGTTCTTTTACGATAACTTCTTTTTCAAAGTCATACATATAGTAGTAAAATAATGAAACTCTAAAGACTTTGAGCTTATGTCAAAAAATGTATACTGTGCTGAAATGAATAAGAAATGAAGCAGTCCAAAATTTTTCACTTTGTATCAATAAACTGCTGTTGCATGCAAATTATGACTTGCGGTTCACAAGTAATAAACATTTTATGGAAGATTGAAATTTGACTTAGTCTAAGCCTGTTTCATGATCCTGGGGACAGCTAATACAGCATGGCTATACCTTTAGTGGTAATCAAAATAATCCTGCAACATTTATAATTCATCTCCGTACATTTCAAAATTATTTTCTTTTTTTCCGCTTTGAGATATGGCCCGACAACATATATTTCCTCGTTGGTAATTTTCTTACATACTTTAGCATGAAATATGGAGATAACGAATAGTAATGAAGCTCAAAAGTTCAATGAAACAATACAAATCGAGGGCAGAGCAAACACAGACCTCTAAAAAAATCAATGGTGGGATCAGGTGCCATGGAGGAATAAGCATCCCCTGTCGACCGGTAACACCCGCCATGTGCTCATTGTCACGATCGGGTAAATGGAAAATCCGTAGACAATTCGATGTTTAAATAATGGCCTAATACATCAATTAGCATTCGACTTAATGATAGATTGTTTTTGCTGACAAGGTCATCGTATCCACCATAGAACTTGCGAAATGATAACTTTAAACGAGAATGTTGAAATTGTTCGTACGTAGAGCATGCTCTTGCGTATCAAATCAACTGGGCACATAAATCCTACATGGAAAGTTTGCAGACATATATAAGAACATGTATTCAAGTATAAAAACTTTACTGGTAGAGGTTTTAATAGACTAAAACAAGATGTGTTTGTGAAATACTGATGCCCCCGTATGGCAGCTTATATCGAAAGTTTTTGTTTTTCAAATGCATGTCAGGGTCAAGAAATCAAAAATGTTATTACCCAAAGAAAGAACTTGTCTCAATAAATACACCTGTGAAATATGAAAGCACAAGCACCAACCTTTCAAAAGTTATGGCCAAGATTTAAGTTGTTTAAAAGTGGGTCAAACTCTAAGGTCAAGATCAATAGGTAAAAAATCTTTCACAATGAATTCACATGTGAAGTATGAAAGCCTTTGCAATAACTGTTCAAAAGTTATTTCCAAGGTTAAAGTCAGTGGGTTTTTTTTGGCAAAGTGGTCAAACTCCAAGGTGAAGGCCAAGAGGTCAAATATATTGGTACCCAAATAAAGGTCTTGTCACAAGAAAAACACATGTGAAATACGAAAGCCATACCTCCAACCAATCAAAAATTATGGGAAATGCTTAAGTTTTTGCAGACAAACAAACAGATGGACAAATGGACGAACAGGGCAAAAACTATATACCCCCGAATCTTCGATTACTGGGGCATAAAAAATGAAACACGAACGGCTTTCATTCAATTATTGTTTAAGTCAACACTTAATGGACAGTTGAAATTTTGACTTAAGTCTGTCTGTTGCATGATAGCGCAGTAAGCTATTAACAGCATGGCCATACCTTGAGTGGTTTAAAAAAAAACCTGCAACATTGATATTTCATCTCTATACCTTTCAATATTATTTTCCGCTTTTAGATATGCCCCCACAACATATATTTCCTCACTGGTATTATTCTTAAATTCTTCAGCATGAAGATAACGAACAGCGATCGATCTTAAGAAAAAAAATCAACAAGCAATACAAATATTTAAAAACGGACCCCCGGAACTCCAGAGGTGGGATCAGGTGCCTAGGAGGAGTAAGCATCCTTTGTTGACCGGTCACATCCGCCGTGAGCCTTATGTATTGATCAAGGATACATTCCGTAGTCAAAGTTAGTCTAAAAACAAAGGCCTAACGATTGATATGAAACAAGTCAACAAAAAATGCGACCCAATGATAGCAATGATTCTTGATGATATTTCTTTGACACTTAACATGTAGTACTTTTTCAATAAGATAGCGATACCTTATATTCTATGTAATTCAATTCCTGTTTGGGGTTCACACTTACTAAGTAACAATAATTATAATCTAAACCGTCCAAGTACTTGTAGTATCTTGGTGATAACCTGTGTTCTGTTACCACCGCTAATTCACATTTACTCTGTTAAGGAAACAGTGGAGGACATTAGTTCTCTTATATCGCAAGTCATCAATTTTTTATGCATAAGTAACAACACAATATTTCGTCCATCTCTTCAAGGGTCATGTGGTATTTTACTTAAATTACACATCATATATAGAGAATATCATATAACAATGGATATAAACCCGAGTTACCCCACATCAGCCCGAGAAACAAGCATTCATTGATGAAACATTATCAAAGCTTTTATTGATCGAGCTACCCTCCGAAAGTTTACAACTGGCAGTCACTTTAAGTCAAAGCATACTTCTTGAAACAATGACTGCATTATTTGCATAGGCGTTATTGTTCAGGAAGTTAATTCATTGACGGAAATATTTCTCACATTTTCTGTATTCTCCATATCCATACTTGCAAATTTAAATGGTTTCCTTATTTATAAAAACAAGGAGGATTTTTTTTTAATTTCAGGTCAGTTTTTTGATAAAATCAGGAAGAAAGAAAGAATTTTTGTGATAAAATCAGAAGTTTGTTCTCCCTAAATTAATTACATATCGGTATTATAATAGTCATGACATTGTTTGGTTGAATTGTATTTCGCTTTTGTGAAAGAAAATAAGGACGGTTTGTTTTTTCTTCTTTTCATGTTAAAGGGGTAGAGCAACTTAAAACTTTAATTTGACATCGAGGATTTACTTTTAAATTAAACTTTGCGTGCAAGTCGTTTGAAGAGAAACGTATTTAGTTTTACAACTACCAGTATATCATGAAATAGGGTTATCCTAAAGGATTGATCTTTTCATTGGGCTCACACATATGTATAACATTCTTGAAATGGATTCCTTATCTCAAAGGATAAATTAGTTGTCCAGCTAATTATTTCCTGACTTATTCTTATCAGGATAAGCTTGCTCTACCCCTTTTGAACCTTTTTTTTCACAGCTTCATCTATATAGTGCGTGTAACTAAGAAGTAAACAAAGAATTTAACTCAAATATGTAACATTGCATATTATAGAAAATTAACAAAAATAAATGCATGTAAACTCCTTGCATGAACACTGTTTTACATAAGATGAGGTAGTATCTTGATTTTATTTTTTTTTTTCAATCATGATATGGACTGAAATTAACATTATAAACCATTAACGTTACTTACATTTTAAAATACAAATATCAAGAAAAAGTTAAGGGACTTAGGGTGAGTTCACCATATATCGTACACAATCGTACTTGAAGAAGTTCTAGTGATATTACTATCGTCCGAATATTCTTACAATGTAGCTTAACATGTATTATATGTATGTGGTTAAATATGAGTTTTTGACACAGTTTTATGTTGTTGTTTTTTTTGGTTTTTGGTTTTTTTTTTTAAGAAACAATTTTAATATGAGCCAGAATTCACATGGATCAGACAATATTCACCAGTTTCAAAGTTGCCACAAAACACCCTTAGATAAAGGAAATTCAAGTTTGTTCAAATAAAGGACTAAACCTTCTTTTTGAAGAGGATGATTAATGAACAAGAAATAATGCAAAATCAGTGAGATTATTAAAGATCTTTTCAAGAACCACAGGGCCAAACAGGATATAAAACTTACGTGAAAGCCTACTTGCATAGTGTTTTTACAAATTATGGCCCCTGAGCTATGTGGGTCTACGATATGAGATCAAAATATATACGAACAAATCTTTCAAAATATCGTCAGTAAAGTTATGATTAGTCATATGAATATGTAAGCATCTTCAGGTAAAGCAAATTTAATGTTGTACATAAGTATTAATTGTTGACCCGGGGTAAGATGGAGACGCAAAAGGGGATTAAATTTTCACGTGGAAACATATAGAAAAGATCTATAAGAATTGTAGGGCTAGTCATATCAGTATACAAGCATCTCCAAGTAGTGCAGGTTTAAGCTTGTTCAAATCGTGGAACCCGGGTCAAAATTTTTCAAGGAAATTGGAAGGGGGATAATTTTTTTAAAATCTTGTGAGGAACAGGAGGACCAAGGTTACTCAGGAGAGCATGTTGCCCATGGGCTTCTTGTTAACACATATAGAATGTATGGAAGAAATATATAAAAACATATATACTGGGTGATGTTATTTTAAAACTCTAATTCAATATTCTTAATTTTCAATTTTGAAAAAAAATTCTTTGTTTATAATAAACTTTTCGTTCATCATTAAGCAGATGTAACAATACACCATTGAAATATATTCTTTTCAACTCTGAAGCAGTACAGTGTGTCTTTTTGAAATGTATATCTTTAAGCTTTGGTTTTTCATGTTTTCCCCAATATTTGAAGTTTCAGGTCATTGTACCTATTCATGTGAGAAATTGATTTGTGTAAGCAGTTTAAGGCTGCATATGACCTGTTAATTTGTTAAATAAGGTGTACATTTATATTTATGTATTTATATTTATGTCCATATGTAATTGTCGATAATCGGTGAATTACGATATCGTAATAGCTTGCGACAAATTTTCTCCAAAAAGGTTGTATTGAGGACTGATGTGACCTACATAATGTAAAATGCATTGAATATAATCCTCACAATCGTAGGTTTAACCGATCGAGGTAGCCTAGTAGTAGGGCGCTCGCTTCTTAATCGGAAAGTAAGGGTTCAATTTTCGTTCCAGGCGCCGCTCAAACCCGGTACTAGATGTTAAAGTCACGGATCTTTTAGATGAAACCTTAAAAACCGAGATCCCGTGTCACGACAGGCGTTGGTACAATAAAGAACCCTCACTGCTCAATGGCCTGAGTGCCGAGTAAAAGTCTAAATTTGAAGCCCTTCACCGGTATATGATGACGTTTTGTACGAACGAAAAATTCTCGCAAGGGACGTAAAACAACAATTAATCAAATAATCAATCAAGTGTAGTTAACATCATTATTTTGTCAAATGGAATGCAACAAGAGACCCATGGAACAAAACGCTCACCTGAATCACATTGCGCTTTTTCATAAAATATTTGTGTTTCCTCTATGTCCCTATATAAAGAAAAAAGACCCTCATTATGACCCCGCCCAACCCGATGGACCATTATTTGAAACAAACTTAAATCACCATTACCTGCCTGCATGAAGATACTTGCATATAAATATGATTAATTATCAGTAGTCCTTGAGGAAAAAGTTTTTTTTAAATTTCCTATATATTCCAAAGCACCCTTGGGGGGCCTGATTGCATCTTACTCTAGTTCTAATTTTCCGTTGAATCCGGTTCTATCTTAAAGAATTTGAGATTTGTAAATCAGGCAATTCCATTTAGTTGTATACCATCGTTTTCTTGAACAACGTTAATTACACATTTTCAATTTCAAGTTATCATCGATATTCGTACGTCTAACACTGGTGTGATTTGTGGGAACCCCTTTCCTTTGAATTGAAAGCGGTTACACTAAAATTACATGAGTTTGAGACGCATGAAATAATACGGTAATTTGTCTACATTTCTGTACTAAATTTTATATGTTTTCATATTTTTATTGCATTTAGCTTTAACAGTAATTTATTCATATGAATGATTACTGATTCACGAGGTTCTGTTATGTAGAAAGTAAAATCATATTTTTGAAACTATTTATAATTTCACTTAAGACAAAAATTGTGTGATAGAGCATCTTCTCAGTTTATTAGTATTTAATTAACCTTTCAATAAAAAGTTTTGGAGCTCAATATCTATGTTCTATTTAAATGTAAATTATTTATGACATTTGTCATTCAATTACTTATGAAAGCTGTCATTTTGTCAGTTGTCAGTGTATACATGAAATTGGATAATTGTATTCAACTTATGACGTTTATGCATCTTATTTTTTTCTGAATTTACATTTTCACAAAATTATCAGTACGTAGTTTTCTGGAAATTTGCATTATATTTCTTAGTTACCTTTATTTCATAGACAAGCTTAAAAAATATCAACGGTACCCCATCAGATTATTTTATAAAGGTTCCGGAGAACACGAACAGTGTTATATCTTCACAGAAAGATGTACAACCAACTTGTTGATCATAAGATCTTCAAAAGGTGCAATCAAAGGATGTTTTATTATCACAGATTTACATACTAGTATTAATAAATATCTATCACAAAATGCATAAACAAAACACTACATAACATCGAGTAATAAAAATATATGTTGAAAATATGAAATATTCTAAAGTCAAGCAGGATTGTAAATAATAGAAATAATTCAATATACACTTACTAGAATATGATAATATTTCAGAATTACATGCATAACTTTGTGCAATCAAAGGATGATTAATTATCACAGATTTACGTACTAGTATTAATAAATATCTATCACAAAATGCATAAACAAAACACTACATAACATCGAGTAATAAAAATATATGTTGAAAATATGAAATATTCTAAAGTCAAGCAGGATTGTAAATAATAGAAATAATTCAATATACACTTACTAGAATATGATAATATTTCAGAATTACATGCATAACTTTGTGCAATCAAAGGATGATTAATTATCACAGATTTACGTACTAGTATTAATAAATATCTATCACAAAACGCATACACAAAACACTCCATAACATTGAGTAATTTAAATTATGTATGTTGAAAATGTCCAATATTCTAATTACAAGCATAATTATAAATAATTGAAATAATGCAATATATACTTACTAGTATATGATAATATATCAGAATTACATGCATAACTTTGTGCATAGAATACATAGATAAAATTGTGTAAAAATTTGATTTAAGAATGACTACAATAAATCATAAAAGATCACCATAAGATACAATTAAAGAATCTTAAAAAGTATGTCATTGTTTTTTCAAAATTCATGTCATACTAAAAACTACAAAAATTATACTGAAAATTACAAGTGCATATACTGGTAGATGATAACATAAAGATGACGTGCTTTTTTATTATTGTATCCCATATCAGCTCGAGATAACCTTTATTTCAATCTGACGTTCTCACGACTGACTGACAGATTCACAAGAAATATTGTTTTCCGTTCAAGTTGAGTTCTATAAAATAGTTAAATAATAAAATTATTGTTGTGCATTTTGTCATATTAATTCAGAATGTGTTTTTAACTTAAAGATACAAGATAATATAACTATAACTTGCTTTAAATATACTATTATATTTTGAGACAAATGTAAAGAAAAATCCATTTATGGGTTAGATTCTGATCTGCTCAGTGTATTGACAACAGTCAATTGCTTATATCCTTGCTTCAAAAGCTCTGACGTTTTTACTTAATTAAAGAAAAAAAAATGATCACATAAGCATAATAAGCATGGAGGATGGTGTCCGCTTTATTTTCTTGTCTTTGTAAGATTGGTTATTGTATATTTTAGTATTTCATTAAGGACTCTTTATACACTAATGAAAAATGGTTTTTGAACATTGAGAAAATCTAGTTGTATAAAGGTGTAAATATTGAGTTTATATATTTCATTTTCAACACAGGGTATCGGCCATTTAGACCTAATTTTTGATGAAAAATTATTTAATTTTTTACATTTAACTTTTACTTAATTGCAAGTAAACTATCAGGTAGAGACGGATATATTTATCTCAGACCGACATTAAAATTCACTTATCTTAATCGCATATTTAAAAATAATAATGAAAAGGAGATGACACGTACACAAATGCACATCCTATAAAATTCGGAATTAAAACACATGGGTTTTGTCCGTAGTATTTGATGAAAATATAACGAGATTATTTTAATTGGAAACGACTTCTATAACTTTTCTTATTGAATATATATATAATTCTGTTATGCCTCTGTACCTACTGTGGATTTTTTTCTTAATAAAATGTTGATTCTGTTTTAAGGCCTACCGTGCAGACTTTTAAAAACCCCCGTTGCCATTTCTTTTCCTTCCTCCGAGGATTTTTTCCAGTACATGCGTAAATACGTTTCCTGAAAGTGGCTAGGAAGCATGTCAGATTTCTGAATGGAAGAAAAGATTGTCTATTAGTGATAGTGAGTCATGACGATTTACAGAGAGAAAAGGAAAAACACCAACAGATCACATGTATACACATTAATTTAAGGAAATTTGGCCGATGAATGGTCTAAGAACACTAAAAAAAATTTCAAAGTCACTACTGGATTAAAATGATACCTCGTCATATGTTGGTTTATCTGAAGCATCGCCGCGATAAAAGTAAACTTTGTCCATAGGGTTTTCTTCTTTCGCTCCGTAATTGAAAACAACAGGCTATAACAAAAAAAATCATTCTCAAAAAATTAATTGATTATTTTATTCTACGAAATTATTGCAAAAATAACCGTCAGCTGCAAAATTAATAGTTGAGATATTTGCACAATATGCATCTATGCTAGAGAAGAAAGACTATTTCTTTACTGCCAACATAATACCATGATTGCTTTACCTCTACATGAATGTCCTCATTCTTGATCAGTTGATGAATTATTTTCTGATCTTTTGTGAGCTCTCCTCCCTTTGCCTTCTGAATAGCAATTTTATTGATGAATAAATGAAAGACAACATTAACTTATGTAATGCGTTTGAAGAAATGTAGACCAGAGACAGCTTATTCACAGAGCAAAATTCGATCAATTATTATTGGATCGATGTATTTTATATTTCCACAACATTAACATTGCAAAGTATATAGATGCATTTCTGTAGTAAAGAAATAATTTATAGACGTTGGAGCCCTCTCACATGCCCTTCGGGCCCGTGAGAGCAAAGCTCTCCCTATAGGTAAAACGTACATATGTAAAATATATTGAATTCTTTTGAAAACTATATTTTTATTAAAATACCTATGGAACTGGGAACCTTGTCGCCAATATGGCGTCCGTAGTCTTTTCCATTTTGAATCTCGCAACAAATATCGCATAAATGAGATGCTGGTGAATCGTAATTTTAATTCCAATCTTGCGTTAATGAAGTTTTATCAATTCCAATAATCAAAAACAACTTTACAGTATATATTCTTGTTACATTCGTTTTCAACTAACTTGCAATCGATCGTCATAGACCCGACATGTGACGTCATTCAATGACGAAAATCAGCGGAAACTGCCGACTTTTTAAACATTCTGTAGAAAATTAATATTTCTTATGTGTAATCTCTTTTTTAAAACAGATTTATACAACTTTTAATAAACAATACTGTTGAGGGGGGGGGGGGGATCGGTTTAACGAATTCCCGTGACGTCACTGTTTAGACTGCGTACTATGCACTGAAGGACTATAAGGACTCATGAAAGGAATATATTTTGCAGGCGGAGGTCTATATATATCTCATTTTTGTTGTTGTGATTTTTTTTTCAAAAATTTTATTTTTTGTTTTAATTGCAGTTTGTTGAAGATCACCGTCAAAAGAAAAATATTATAACATGTATATGTATTTAAATACATGTAATATAAAACAGAATTGTAATATAAATTTCTATATCAAATGAGAAAAACCAAGTTAAACAATGTATAATGGACCGAGAGGTAGCCGTTCAGTCTAAATGTAACAGTAAATTGAAATAAATACATATGTACACAGATATATACCGGTACTCAGAGGTATACGACTTCAACATTGCAGAAATTAAACTGAATATTACTATAAATGTACGTATACCTATACACCTGGCATACATATCAATAAAGTTTTCTATGCTAATAAATGTTTTCTTGGCAGCACTAAAAATATCTTTTTTTAAAAAGCTTCCATATATGATCATTTATTAATATTGTGTGGTATATAGGGATGTCACAAAACATCAATTACTTTGATGCAGAGGGGGCAATTCATTGATAAATATTCTATTAAATTACATCCAGATGTGTACCCTATTATTCACAAGTTTGGGTTTTAAAATTATAATATTCACATAAACAATTGGCAAAATTTTATTTCCTGGAAAAATACTTTTCTTGAGGGTTTTTTTTTCCAGATATTTAAAAAAAAAATAAAAGATTCTTTCCCTGCTTTTATGTTAGTTTTAGAGGGCGCTAAAGACTAATTCAATCAGATTTGTTTTAACTGTGAAATCTGCATTTTTCCACTAAAGTTAAGAAAATAATTTTTGGGTAACCAATTAATGTAAAAAATATATATATATATCATAAAAGGGAGTCAGGGACCTATATATGTTCCTGATCATATATGCATTGCAAAATTTTTTTTAGAAGACAGAAATTTTGCGATACTGATGCTTTTAGTCCTCAAGATACACAGCCTCAGTGTTCGTCAGATGATCAGTTTCCAAGTGTCCTGATAACCCAGGAGGTAGATCATTTGTCTCTAGTTTGGGTCCCAAGTTCGTCTTCTGATCTGGTTCCTGACAATTATACTTCCTTGAATTTGATGTCTTGACCGTGTTCTCGTAGTAACAGATGAGAATTAAATGACTTGGTATTTCTAGATTGGTGTTTTTAAATATGCATGTAGTCGTGAAAGATATGAAATGATGCCCAGGCAAGTTTGTAAGTTTGTTTACTATTGTTGGACAAATATATATATATATATATATATATATATATATATATATATATATATATATATATATATATATATATATATATATATATATATATATATATATATATATATATATATATATATATATATATTATAGAGTTCTTGGGCCTGGGTAGATTGAATACTTGACTGGTTCAGGGCACACTCTCTCTTTCCCCGTTATGCAACATATATATAATTTTGAATGCTCTGGCAACTCACGATGAAATATCTTAACAGGAACCTATATACTAATATTCTTTTTTTAGATTTAGTAAACCATTAAATTTCATTATTTGAATGAAAAAGTATTTGAGGTAAGAGAAGGGATTCTTTTAAAAGGACTGAGGTCTTTGTTATGATTTTTCTGACACTGACTACTGTATAATTGAATTTTAATACTGATTTATTATTAAACAATAAAATGTTGAAAAGTTCTCTTGATTGCTCCGCCCTCACTAACGGTCACACCGTGTAACATATGTAATATGATAGCGAGCGTAGCGAGCGGCGAGAAGCGCTGCTCGTCACTGCGAGCCCTGAAAGCAACGCCTGAGCCAAGAGAAAATTAACTTTGCACATTGATCCAATTGAATTTTTCCGCAGTAACCTCTGGACCCACAATGCATCGCTTGTTAAAGTACGTTCTCGCGAGAATAACAACAAAAGTTCAACAAAAAATAAACTCGCCTTGATTTAATGGATATAATGCAGATAAACTAGTAAATAAAACGTTCTTCATTTAAATCAGCACTGTTCAGGCTTTGGTTTGGTCATGCAAGCTAATGTGACATCAGTTTAAACGTATTTAAATGGAATATGGAGATAACGAACAGAAATCAAGGTCAAAAGTCTATTGAAATAATACACAAATCGGGAGTAGAGCAAACACAGACCTCTAAGAATATCCGAGGTGGAATCAGGTGCCACGAAGGTGTAAGCATCCCTTGTGGGCCGGTCACAATCGCCATGTGCTCCTTGTCATGAACTGGCAAACGGAAAAGATCTGTAGATAAATTCAGTGTGAAAATAATTGCATAACAATTTTTATAAAAATGTCAGTCAGCATTCAGTCAGCATTCGGCTCAATAATAGATTGTATTTGCTGACAAGGTCATTGTATCGAACATAGAAATTGCGAAATGCTGACTTTGAACGAGACTGTTGATATCCTTGTTTCATCAACTTGTTTGTCAATAGCTTGTCTCGTTTTAGAAATCAAGCATGCTCTTCCGTATCGATTCAACTGGGAACATAAACACCATATACAAGTGACAAAGATATATTGCTACATAAATAAGGAAAGTTGACGACAGAAAATTTGAATTCGTCACGTTTATCGAAAAGTTTTGTTGTTAAGTAACCATTAACGTCCTTATTTTGTAAAATATCCAAATATTGGACTTTTGCGAGAAGCGCTGACTTTTACAGTTTACACTATGACAATATATGGAAGCTCTTTTGTGATATCAATATTTAGCTGAACAATTAATTAAAAGGTAATAACGGGCCGTTTCAAAGCACATATTACGTTGTCTGGGAAGGGAACCATAACCTCCCTATTTTTAACCCTCTTCCTTTCCACCTTGACCAACTCCTGCCAAGTTTTCCTTTCGGGATTTTTTTTTCTTCCTTATTTAATTCCTTCAGCAAATCAGATTGAAAGGAGGTACTAACCCTCACAAAAACATATTTTAAGTTATGTTATTCTGCCTCCCATCATCTCTTGTGTTGATTGTATATCGGCAAATAATGTTAGCGCCCCTAACACCATACCTATAACCACTACATGTATTAATATTTTGTTATTTTTATCAATTTCATACCTCCGTACATAATACAGGTTTAAATGTCAAAGTAAGTCGTCGACTGTAAAAGTCAGCGCTTCTCGCAAAAGTCCAATATAAAAGAGATGTGTCAGACTCTGTGGTATCTTTTATTTCAAGTTCACTTGGATATATCGAGTCGACATATGAATGGAAGTAACTATTGTAAATTGATAATACGTCTTCGATATATCTAATTGTCGAGTTGAAGCCACAGCAAGTGTTTTCTTCTTCTCGTGTACAGGTTTTTAAATAAATTCTGCTTCACATGAATACAAAAAAGGTCTGCCAATAACGGGGCTTAATCGGTACCAATGGGAATTCCGACAGATTGTTGGAAGACTTGATCTCCAAAAACTACATAGATATATTGTCGATCAAAAACTAAAACATCTTTTTAATTTCAACTTTAGAGTACTTGTATGTAAATCAGAATATTTTTTACAAAATAGTTTTGTAAATGACCAATGACAAGGTAAGTAAATTTACAAGTTCCATTTTTATTTTAAAAGCAGCCTTGTATGATGTCAAAAAACCTACACTTTAATTTTTCGTGGGAAATGGTTGTATAAAGTGTTGAAAAGTTGTTTGTTTCCATGTTACTGATTTGGGTAAAATTTTGTGATTTCAAATTTTCTAAAAGTTCCTTGGGGTTTTTAAGTATCCACATTTGATTTACACCACTTCTTGAATATTATGTTGTACACTACTCCTGAAGTTTCTCCTTCGCTGCTGTTAATATTCTAGTGAGGAGTAAAGAAAGAGGTTTGGTCGAACATTTACTGGAACCCGCTATGTATATTTTATGTAGTTAAGGATTCCAGTATAAGTATGATGATATAAAATCAATTTGATTGTTGGCAATATTAGATATATTTAAAACTGACATATGACTTTTCAGAATTTTCTCCATAGGGAACTATGGGTAGAAGTTGGATTACCATTTGCAGAATTAAATCCCAGCTCCTCCAAAATACTGTAGACATACTATATTCCGTGTGAGTTAATTTACGCTATCTACACGTCTCAAATTTTCCGTGAAAATTTGTCACAGCGTACATAAAGTGTATTGAAGACATACATACAGGACAGTCCAAGAAATCCGCGTGATTTTCTGCCCGCGGATTAAACAGAAATCGTGATTCCGCGGGATTATAACCCCGTGGGAAAAAGTACGTTTACAGTACAATTGAAATAATGAGCCTTACAAACAAAGACACAAGTTGTTATCTGCTTTGTCAGCTGGGGCGCGCCAGTACATACTAATCCTGTAATCTTTTTAATTCTTTTTCACATCTGCATTACTGAACACAGAAGGATAGTTGGTTTTCACATCGCCCCTCAATTGCTTAATGCGAGATTTCAACAACCAATCTTCCACAGAATCCATCATATTCATGAAATTATGTCGCAGTTGAAAGATCGGGGTTCCCTAAATTTTGGCCCTTTTAAATTAAGTATTGTAAGGTCCTCATTATTTACTATTCACCAGTAATGACGTGTTTACCAGGACTATAGTTGTATGATGAGGAAGAACATGAACACGTTGGAGGATTATGTTTCAGGTGTTCGATATCTAGGCACTGTAGAGTTTATTTTTGTAATTAAAAAGTTTGGAAGCAATAGTCGATGTATATTTTGTAAGAAATACAAGGTGTGGACTTCAACTTGAAATATTGTGGAATACAATACTCCAACCCTTTTGTGATAAAAATATTATAAACTTATATTAACTGCGTCAATTCCTTTGTTGGCATATTGAAGGTTAAGGAACAAGTGGGTTATTTGAGCAGTATTTTCTTCCGTAAAACGTGGTGGTTAAAAAGTCTGTGTTTTGTAATATCCATAATCACAGATCCGAGTCTGTATTCTGGTGTCGAAGAATCTTAAAGGGTTTTTATCACGTATCTAAATTTCTTAAAAATGAAACACTATTATATTCTTGAAACATATAATTATTGTTTAATTATGAAAAGATGCTGAAAACGGCCGTAATTAATTTTTTTTAAAATAGACTATTTAAAACTTTCAAAGGGACGGCGTAAAGTTTGGTACTAATGTGATGAAAATAAATATTGATTTGTGAAAATTTGATTATGTGGCTGAAGAAGAATTTAATTTTTTTTATAAATTTCGAGAAAGAATATGAATTTGTACCATTGAATATATATATTGAAATATTCAACCACTTGAAAATAAGCGATTTCAAGTAAACAGAATTGAATCATATACCAGAAAAGCACACAAAGATTAAAATATCGGATTTTTTTCAAGAAATATTAACAAGGTCAACACATCATCTTTTTTAAAACAAGCAAATCACGAATAGGCGTTTTCTATTGTCTAGCGATATCTTACCTTCATATAATGTCATGCCACAAGCAAGAAATAGATATTGAATAAAATTATATAAGAATATTATTTTCTTTATTTTCATTGGCTGAAAGGAAGTCACATGCTATTCGTCCTTTTCGATTCTTATTCGATACTTAAGAGCATGTTCCGAGTACGATCAATTTTTAAACCGAGACAGGCTACTGACAGATAAGTTGATGTTACAGGGGTTTCAACAACCTCGTTTAAAGTCTACATTTTGTAAATTCTATTATCGTTATAATTACCTTGTTAGCAAATATAACCTGCCATTGGGTCGTATTTTTGGCTGACATGTTTAATACAATTGTTAGGCCTTTGTTTTTATACTGAATTTGATTACGAAATATTCCGTCTACCTGTTTAATACACAGGGCTCACGGCGGACATGACTGGCCAACAGGGGATGCTTACTCCTCTTAGGCACCTGACCCTACCTCTGGAATTTCCGGGGGGTCCGTGTTTATGCCCTGTTCACAGATTTGTATTGTATAGATTTTTTTGAGATCGATTACTGTTCGTTATCTTTACCTTTTTCCTTTCTGATATTGACACGAAAGCACGTCCACAGAATGTGATATCACGCGACTCACAATTGGGATATTTTACTAGAAAAAGAAGTAAATAGTAATCTAAAAAACTTTGTGATAAACTTGACGAATTCAACTTTTCTACCGTCAATTTTCCCTATTTTTAGCAATATACCATTATAACCTGCATACGGAATTTATTTCTCCCAGTTGATTCGATACACAAGAGCATGCTCTACATACGAATAATTTCTGAACCGAGGCAAGCTATTGACAAATAAGTTGATGAAACAAGGATATCAACAGTCCCGTTTAAAGTCAACATTTTGCAAATTCCGTGATCGATACATTAATCTTGTCAGCAACTACAGTCTATCATTAATTCGAATGCTGACTGCCGTTTTTCATACAAATTGTTATGCCATTATTTTCACACCGAATTGTCTACGGATTATTCCGTTTGCCTGATCATGACAAGGAGCATATGGCAGGTGTGACCGGTCGACAGGGGATGGCACCTGATTCCACCTATGATTTTGTTTAGAGATCTCTGTTTCCTCTCCTCCTAATTTGTATTGTTTCAATGGACTTTTGAGCTTGATTATTTTTGGTTATCTTCATATTTCATTCTATACTGTAATAAGCAAAAATGGCCTCTCCAAAGTAACGTAGAATGTGACGTCATTATATTAGAAGCATACCTTTTCCATTGTGACATAATGACAGGCAAGTCTGTTGGTTAGGATTGTGTCAGATTATTCACTTTGAGTGATTATATTACATAACTATTAGGGACTTCAGTGAACGGTCCATGTCAAGTGATACTGACCTCATACACTGAAAATAATAATCTCTCGCAAGCTCTATCGCTATCGCTTTCTGTGTCTTCGGTCAGTATAACTTGACATGGGACCTTATAACCACACATCGACCTACTTTGAAGCCCATGCAAAATTGTATTATATGATAGATAGATATACTCATAGTACATAAACACTATCTCTAAGTGTTTAGCTATTGTGTTTGAGATTACTATACCCAGAGAATATACGTTAATTAAAATTCAAAATTATTCATGTGAATGAATGTCAAAATCTTCAAAATTCATGTTTTGTTCAATTTCAAAGTAAACAATTTAATGAATCATTTTCAACGATTTTTTTTGGTCATAGAAACATGAATATAACATACCCGTGAATCTTTTACTCTTCTTTCCATTCCACTTTTCTTTTCACATTTATAGAACTCACGCCTAAATATTCTCTTAATTATCTCTTTAGCTTTCTTGAATTTTTCATCTTCGAAGTTTTCAAAACGAATACGATCAATGACACCATCAGTGACAAAAGTGTATGCCTCCATATTTTTAATGGTGTCTGATAATTTTATTTCGGTCTTTCCATCTCCAGCCCTAAAACAAGTCGGTACATAAAAGCATATCCCACACATCAAATGGAAAAAAATTATTCTTTCTTTCTTTTTTACTGTGTAAAAAAACAAACCTATACATCAGCTTATCATCGGCCAAACACAGTGCGTCTGTGATCCTGTCAAGAATAAATTCATTGTATAAGATTATATTTTTTCTCTTTACTACATTATTTCTTATTATATTACTTTTCTTCTTAGCTAAATAGAATAAACAAATATCTTGTTATGGGTGGGACATGTATTTTGTTTCTGTAAATATTTTCCAGGTGCGTTAGAATCTTCAATCAAATGTTTAAATAAAAAATAGTCATTTACCATTAAGAGCGTCATGAATTTATTTTAAAAATAAATATTTAACTTTTTATTTCTGCAGAATATCTCATCCCTTCCTTTAAGATTGCTTATAAGAATACCTATTATGTCTACGAAAAGAGTTGCTTTATGCCCTCTTCACAGATTTGTATTGTTTATAGATTTTTTTTAGATCGATCGCTGTTCGTGATCTTCACCTCTTTTTCATTATGAAATCAAGTGATGAAGGGATGTATTTATAAGTGGACCTTGGTCACATGCACTTGCTGTTTTTGTTTACATCGAACGCGAACCCCCGAGATAGATAAAAATAGGCGGCCTTTATTGAAACTTAAGTTTTCATGAATACGGGTTTTTAATTTCAAAACTTGCAAAAACTAAAGAAAAAACTATGTATGTAATTACGTTCAGTAAAAATACATATTCATAACTAACATTAATTCCACAGCTTTGTTGACCGGATGTTGGTAAGCACGGCGATGGAGGGTATAGCGTGCGTGGTACATATCGAAAATATTCATGTATTCCTAAAAGATAAATAAATATATCTGTTTTACACATGTTCTCCATAAGCAACCAATTCAATTGACGGATAAATGTGCATGGTCTATGTTGTTTACACATAACATGTACATAATTCTTAAATTAAATACAGTTTTGATAAACTTAATGATATTGATTTTTTTTTTTTAAGAAATAAAGTATCACACAGAGCAGGGGATTCTATTTTTTGCACAAGAGCCTTACTGATATGGGAAAGGAAATGTGATATCCATCGTCGTGCTTGATGACACGAGCCAGCTTTATACTTCGCATAATCTGAAAGTTATGCTTCAGACCCAGCATATGACAATCTCTAGAGAAATAGTCCCATTTGTCCACGTCAATTTTGTTTTCTTCATTTGCCACTATCTGCAATTTAAAAATCTTGTATAAATCTGTCCACAAAAAAAAATAATAAACTGTAGCAAGGTCTTATTTTTGGAGAAAATTACCTCATAAAGAAAGTCCTTTTCCTTTCCTCTCCCTGATTTGCTTTCTGGCTTTTTCGTCTAAAAATTGTTTTATTTTATCGTTTGGTGAAATAAAAACTTATCTCGAGAAAAAGTACTAATCAATACACAAAACTATATTTGAAATTCAAAGAATTAACACTGTAGCTGCTTATAGGTTTGCACCCAATATTTAATAAATTAATACTGTACCCCAAGTATTAAACCCTCAATAAAAGCCCTATCTTTAGAATTAGAACCCTTCTCTAGGTCTAATTTATCGTAATCGTCATCTCCGATTTTTCTAAGAACATCCATGTTATTGTCAAAAATCTGGAACAGCATTTCAATGGAAGCCTTCTCATGCTGTAATAAAACATTCATTGGAAGGAAGTACACACGATTCAATAAGATACAATTTGAGAAAACATAGCAAAATGCATCAATATATTTCCATATGAACACTGACCGTCCACTTTGTTTCTCTATCAATCCTAGGGATAAACAGCAAGTCAAACAAGTGTGAGAATGCCCCATGACCTATAAAGAATGTGTTGATGTTAACAATACTTTATTAACATAAACTGTACTTATTGTGTTTGCAAAACTAAGCTTTGAATCGTAGTTTTACATTTTAATAAAATATGTAACGAATACCTATTTAACCTATTGCAGAAATACATGTAATATTATTTTAAAGTCCACCACTATCTTTAATAAATATATTCATGTATTTTGACGATATTTTGACACAAAATATATCTAAAGGTGCATCTATTACATTACATAGCTACACATGGCTAAAAAAAACCTTCCTCATTTCATATTGTAAAAATACTAGAATTATTGCAATCCTACCCAAATCATGGCAAAGTCCAGCAATCTCCACACAAAGAATATCTTTATCCTCTATAGTGATGTTGTATTCTGGATTAAGTTTTAGCTTATCTTTAAGAGATCGAACTAGAAGTCCTGCTAGATATGAGGTTCTGTAATAGATAAAGGTAATACACACACGCACACCCTCACACACACACACACACACACACACCCTCGATCACACACACACACACCCTCTCACACACACCCCCTCCCTCACACACACACACACACACCCTCACACCCTCACACACACACCCTCACACACACATATATATATATATATAGAGAGAGAGAGAGAGAGAGAGAGATGATACCCAATGGAATGTTCGAATCGTGTGTGAATAGCCCCAGGGTAAACAAATGAACAGCCTCCAAGTTGTTTGACAAATCTCAGTCGCTGAAACTCAGGTGTGTCAATTATCTTTACACAAACACGATTCAGCTCGATTGGACCCCATATTGGATCATTGAAAATCTGAAAGACAAAGAATACAGCTCTGCGGCATATTGGATATTTTTTTATCCTTTGATTTTGGCGTTTGATATGAGGTGCAACAGCTCTATGTCTTTTGGTTAGTTCTGTGTACAAGAGAAATTTATATCAATTTATCAAAATGATTGTAGAAGACTACTTGATATCAAAGCACAACATATAGTACTTCAAAAATCTTTATCGTGCCCCTGTGATACGAATAATATACTAGTAGTTTTTAACAAGAATATTTAAAAGTATTATACATAGGTGTCAATAGGTCAGAAACTGAACTTCTTTGTTTTTAGTTGCTCTCATAGCTAAAGTGTATCAAACATACTTTCGATTGATTTCTTGAATGTTTCCCTGTCTCTGCTGAAGTTGTTTCTTCTTCCATATTTTTTGGATAACTAAAAAAGCTAAAACAGAATTATTTTATAGAAACAGAGCTAGTACAAATTATAATCTCGTAATCTGGATTTTAACTGCAATAAACTATAATTATAAACATTCCGGATTTATTTCTTAAAAGAAACTGTTAAAACTAAGAATTCCCTGTGTACCAATCAGGTTAGGTTGCCGAAGAATACTAGAAACCCTTGTGTCAACTCAATCTTGGACTTTCATCTTTTAATTGTGCTAAAGAATGACCAGCGTTTTAAATGTATCAATATTTGGATATTTCACTAGAGAAAGACATTGATTGCAAACTAATAACTTAACTTTAGTTTTTCTATTGTCAACTTCTCATTTATGTAGCAGTATACCATTGTCACCTGCAAATGGACTTTATGTCTCCATGTTGATTCGCTACGCAAGAGCATGTTCTACGTATGAACAATTTCTAAACCAAGACAAGCTATTGACAAATCTTATAATACATTACAAATTGATAGGCCATTATTTTCATACTGAATTGTCTACGGAATTTTCCGTTTACCCAGTCATGGCAAGGAGCACATGGCGGGTGTGACCGGTCACAGGAGATGCTTTCTCTTCCATGGCACCTGATCCCATCTCTGATGTTTTTAGAGGTCCGTGTTTGCTCTCCTCACAATTTGTATTGTTTCAATGGACTTTGAGCATGATTACTGATCGTTATCTTCATATTTCATCAATTAATATAATTATAAATTTTACATAATTTTTTATATCATAGCCATGTCGGTCAGCGACCTTTCTTTGCATTTAGATCTTGAAAATATAAACATTTTAATACTATGTCTTTTTAATAATTTGGGGAAGTAATGATCTTTAACAAGGGTATCGCAAAACGGAGCATCTCTTCGAAAAGGAGCACATTGTGACGGTACATATTGTCGTTTTGTACATATTGTCGTCGGCAACAATATGTACCTACCCTCACTGCACATATTGTCCATCGGTACATATTGTCGCCGGCTGAAAAGTTACACATGTATATATTGTCGCTGGCGACATAATGTGCCTCACCCTCACTGTACATATTGTCGCCCCACAGATAATGATGCTTAAAGATTTCTTTTGTTGTTTTTTTTGGTAGTTTTGTGAATGTAATTTGTGTGTGAATCACACTGACGTGTCTCGTATGCTATTTCATGCAACGTGATTGTGATGGTACATTTTGTCGTCCTGTTCAAATTGTCGCCGGCGACAATGTGTGCCTACCCTCACTGCGCATATTGTCGTCCATCAGAAAACGTCGAAAGACAATGCACGGCCCCACCCTAGGCCCGGTTTGATTTGAAGATAGTTGAGTCTGCGCTCCTGAGGATGCTTTCATATGAACATCACTATTCATGGGCCTACTACTGTTTCTCAGTGGTGGATCCAGAAATTTCAGAACGGGGTGGTGGGTGTCAGAATTTTCAGAATTTTTTTTGACAAGAAAAAAAAAAGTAATTTGTATATAAAGGTGTGTCACTATATATGTTAATTAAATTATTTAACTATGAAATTTCACCGGTGGACTAAATTGAGAGTATTTACAATTTACAATGTACAAGTTAAACAAACAGAATCTACCTGTTACGTATAACACACTCACTTCTCACATCAAAACAAAAGCAAACGATTGTTTGTAAGAGGCAGTATCATGCAAAATTCTTATCATTTTATCAGAACATTATTCAACATCCAAAAAACTGTACAATTTAATTATCATTATTGCAATCACGATTTTTTGTATTGGTAAGAATACAATTCAATTTAAAAAACAAAGAAAGAGAGAGAAAAACCATATGCAATAGGGTCAGTTTATTTTCATAGCTTGTTAAACTGTGATTCTAAGTCGGCTTTAGGAATGTTTGGGTGGCCAAACCGTGCCGACATGGGCCAAAGCACTGAGAATGATTGTCGAAACGTATAAATGCCAGGATTGCTATTTCCGAATCATGAATGTTTACATTGTTTTATTAAATTCTTTATATTTAGCAAGTGATGTTACATTATCTCTAAAATTTTAAATATTATGATGCATTTAGTGCTGATGCTTCCACCAAGCAGTTGAGTTCGAGTCGAGGAAAGAATAATTCCTAACCCAATTGCACAAAACTCAATAGTCACATAAAGAAAAGATCAATAATCCTAAAATACTTAATTTTATATTTCAGTTCTTTTATTTATATTTATATGTAATTTATCACCCATTGACTCATCCACACACTCATGGGCCCTCCACCTTCATTGCGAGGGGATTAAAAAATCAATGAATTGATACTGTGTCAATATGATTCATGGGGGGATTAGTCGAGCCATATGCCCACGCCCCTTAGTGTGTATATCGGAAATTTCTCAGTCGTGCAATTTTAAATGTGTACAGTATTGTCTATCTACATTCTTAACAAATACACTTGACCTTGCGTTTTCTGATCCAGAACTTTTAACACGATTAGTACCTTCCTTTATAATAAGAGCGCTGAGCTTTTGGTGGCAAATCGTTTATTATAGTAAATATAAATAATCTTTTGATAAAATAGAAGTTTTAAAATAGAAATATTTAAATTTCCCCTTCAGAATCGGCTGCTTGCAAATTAAAATCTGAATAGTTAAAATGAAAATAATATTTTAATAAAATAGAAGTTTTAAAATAGAAATATTTAATTTTCCCCTTCAGAATCGGTTGCTTGCAAATTAAAATCTGAATAGTTAAAATGAAAATAATCTTTTAATAAAACTGAAGTTTTAAAATAGAAATATTTCTGCAGGTCTTAACTTGATAACCTTGAAAGTCTTCAAACATCTTATCAATTCAACTTTTGATAGAATTGTGGGGTGAAATCACTTCACAAAGTTTATGAGAATCCTGCGACGTTAATAATATTGAAATCCACAATAAATGATTTTATGATCTTTTTTTTTCATTATTAAGAATTTTATTTTACAGACAACAGTGTAATGAATAATGAATGTCCAGCAAATAGTAACAATAGTTCAATTGTATCAGCTACATGAAATGACATTTTTACCAACCATATCAATAAAACAAGCTCAACTTACTTATTTGGTGTAAGTTCATAAGTAAATTCTCTTTAGGATCTTGCTGTAAGCAAATTTAAACTACTACTAAATAATTGACATTGATGGGAATAGATAATAAAACATTGCAAATGTTTATACATGTCTTGACTTGCAGCAAAGGGTCAGATAACACATACCAATTTTATTGACACTAGAAAGCCTTATAATGTTGACCTAAGAAAAATATCGATCTTTATGGATTTGATGCGTTTGTGTATATGCTGTGTCCGGTTGTCTAATTTTATGAGAGAGTGAAACTTGAAGTTTTAATCACAAAGGAAAAGTTTAATGAGTTTTCTAAATTTAATTTCCGTAAAACATTAATTCCCTCCTTTTATCACGTGGTGTGAACCCCCACCTCATATCTTTTACGCACGCACATTTTCCCTACGGCGACGCCGCAAGTCAGTTAGAAGCCTTGAATCTAACTGCTTGTAAGTTATTTTAATATGTATTTTGTTATACCCGCACTTTCTAAAGAAAGTTTGGGAATATTGTTGTTATCCTGGTCCGTTATAATTATAAACATTCCGGATTTATTTCTTAAAAGAAACTGTTAAAACTAAGAATTTCCTGTGTACCAATCAGGTAAGGTTGCCGAAGAATACTAGAAACCCTTGTGTCAACTCAATCTTGGACTTTCATCTTTTAATTGTGCTAAAGAATGACCAGCGTTTTAAATGTATCAATATTTGGATATTTCACTAGAGAAAGACATTGATTGCAAACTAATAACTTAACTTTAGTTTTTCTATTGTCAACTTCTCATTTATGTAGCAGTATACCATTGTCACCTGCAAATGGACTTTATGTCTCCATGTTGATTCGCTACGCAAGAGCATGTTCTACGTATGAATAATTTCTAAACCAAGACAAGCTATTGACAAATCTTATAATACATTACAAATTGATAGGCCATTATTTTCATACTGAATTGTCTACGGAATTTTCCGTTTACCCAGTCATGGCAAGGAGCACATGGCGGGTGTGACCGGTCACAGGAGATGCTTTCTCTTCCATGGCACCTGATCCCATCTCTGATGTTTTTAGAGGTCCGTGTTTGCTCTCCTCACAATTTGTATTGTTTCAATGGACTTTGAGCATGATTACTGATCGTTATCTTCATATTTCATCAATTAATATAATTATAAATTTTACATAATTTTTTATATCATAGCCATGTCGGTCAGCGACCTTTCTTTGCATTTAGATCTTGAAAATATAAACATTTTAATACTATGTCTTTTTAATAATTTGGGGAAGTAATGATCTTTAACAAGGGTATCGCAAAACGGAGCATCTCTTCGAAAAGGAGCACATTGTGACGGTACATATTGTCGTTTTGTACATATTGTCGTCGGCAACAATATGTACCTACCCTCACTGCACATATTGTCCATCGGTACATATTGTCGCCGGCTGAAAAGTTACACATGTATATATTGTCGCTGGCGACATAATGTGCCTCACCCTCACTGTACATATTGTCGCCCCACAGATAATGATGCTTAAAGATTTCTTTTGTTGTTTTTTTGGTAGTTTTGTGAATGTAATTTGTGTGTGAATCACACTGACGTGTCTCGTATGCTATTTCATGCAACGTGATTGTGATGGTACATTTTGTCGTCCTGTTCAAATTGTCGCCGGCGACAATGTGTGCCTACCCTCACTGCGCATATTGTCGTCCATCAGAAAACGTCGAAAGACAATGCACGGCCCCACCCTAGGCCCGGTTTGATTTGAAGATAGTTGAGTCTGCGCTCCTGAGGATGCTTTCATATGAACATCACTATTCATGGGCCTACTACTGTTTCTCAGTGGTGGATCCAGAAATTTCAGAACGGGGTGGTGGGTGTCAGAATTTTCAGAATTTTTTTTGACAAGAAAAAAAAAAGTAATTTGTATATAAAGGTGTGTCACTATATATGTTAATTAAATTATTTAACTATGAAATTTCACCGGTGGACTAAATTGAGAGTATTTACAATTTACAATGTACAAGTTAAACAAACAGAATCTACCTGTTACGTATAACACACTCACTTCTCACATCAAAACAAAAGCAAACGATTGTTTGTAAGAGGCAGTATCATGCAAAATTCTTATCATTTTATCAGAACATTATTCAACATCCAAAAAACTGTACAATTTAATTATCATTATTGCAATCACGATTTTTTGTATTGGTAAGAATACAATTCAATTTAAAAAACAAAGAAAGAGAGAGAAAAACCATATGCAATAGGGTCAGTTTATTTTCATAGCTTGTTAAACTGTGATTCTAAGTCGGCTTTAGGAATGTTTGGGTGGCCAAACCGTGCCGACATGGGCCAAAGTACTGAGAATGATTGTCGAAACGTATAAATGCCAGGATTGCTATTTCCGAATCATGAATGTTTACATTGTTTTATTAAATTCTTTATATTTAGCAAGTGATGTTACATTATCTCTAAAATTTTAAATATTATGATGCATTTAGTGCTGATGCTTCCACCAAGCAGTTGAGTTCGAGTCGAGGAAAGAATAATTCCTAACCCAATTGCACAAAACTCAATAGTCACATAAAGAAAAGATCAATAATCCTAAAATACTTAATTTTATATTTCAGTTCTTTTATTTATATTTATATGTAATTTATCACCCATTGACTCATCCACACACTCATGGGCCCTCCACCTTCATTGCGAGGGGATTAAAAAATCAATGAATTGATACTGTGTCAATATGATTCATGGGGGGATTAGTCGAGCCATATGCCCACGCCCCTTAGTGTGTATATCGGAAATTTCTCAGTCGTGCAATTTTAAATGTGTACAGTATTGTCTATCTACATTCTTAACAAATACACTTGACCTTGCGTTTTCTGATCCAGAACTTTTAACACGATTAGTACCTTCCTTTATAATAAGAGCGCTGAGCTTTTGGTGGCAAATCGTTTATTATAGTAAATATAAATAATCTTTTGATAAAATAGAAGTTTTAAAATAGAAATATTTAAATTTCCCCTTCAGAATCGGCTGCTTGCAAATTAAAATCTGAATAGTTAAAATGAAAATAATATTTTAATAAAATAGAAGTTTTAAAATAGAAATATTTAATTTTCCCCTTCAGAATCGGTTGCTTGCAAATTAAAATCTGAATAGTTAAAATGAAAATAATCTTTTAATAAAACTGAAGTTTTAAAATAGAAATATTTCTGCAGGTCTTAACTTGATAACCTTGAAAGTCTTCAAACATCTTATCAATTCAACTTTTGATAGAATTGTGGGGTGAAATCACTTCACAAAGTTTATGAGAATCCTGCGACGTTAATAATATTGAAATCCACAATAAATGATTTTATGATCTTTTTTTTCATTATTAAGAATTTTATTTTACAGACAACAGTGTAATGAATAATGAATGTCCAGCAAATAGTAACAATAGTTCAATTGTATCAGCTACATGAAATGACATTTTTACCAACCATATCAATAAAACAAGCTCAACTTACTTATTTGGTGTAAGTTCATAAGTAAATTCTCTTTAGGATCTTGCTGTAAGCAAATTTAAACTACTACTAAATAATTGACATTGATGGGAATAGATAATAAAACATTGCAAATGTTTATACATGTCTTGACTTGCAGCAAAGGGTCAGATAACACATACCAATTTTATTGACACTAGAAAGCCTTATAATGTTGACCTAAGAAAAATATCGATCTTTATGGATTTGATGCGTTTGTGTATATGCTGTGTCCGGTTGTCTAATTTTATGAGAGAGTGAAACTTGAAGTTTTAATCACAAAGGAAAAGTTTAATGAGTTTTCTAAATTTAATTTCCGTAAAACATTAATTCCCTCCTTTTATCACGTGGTGTGAACCCCCACCTCATATCTTTTACGCACGCACATTTTCCCTACGGCGACGCCGCAAGTCAGTTAGAAGCCTTGAATCTAACTGCTTGTAAGTTATTTTAATATGTATTTTGTTATACCCGCACTTTCTAAAGAAAGTTTGGGAATATTGTTGTTATCCTGGTCCGTTATAATTATAAACATTCCGGATTTATTTCTTAAAAGAAACTGTTAAAACTAAGAATTTCCTGTGTACCAATCAGGTTAGGTTGCCGAAGAATACTAGAAACCCTTGTGTCAACTCAATCTTGGACTTTCATCTTTTAATTGTGCTAAAGAATGACCAGCGTTTTAAATGTATCAATATTTGGATATTTCACTAGAGAAAGACATTGATTGCAAACTAATAACTTAACTTTAGTTTTTCTATTGTCAACTTCTCATTTATGTAGCAGTATACCATTGTCACCTGCAAATGGACTTTATGTCTCCATGTTGATTCGCTACGCAAGAGCATGTTCTACGTATGAATAATTTCTAAACCAAGACAAGCTATTGACAAATCTTATAATACATTACAAATTGATAGGCCATTATTTTCATACTGAATTGTCTACGGAATTTTCCGTTTACCCAGTCATGGCAAGGAGCACATGGCGGGTGTGACCGGTCACAGGAGATGCTTTCTCTTCCATGGCACCTGATCCCATCTCTGATGTTTTTAGAGGTCCGTGTTTGCTCTCCTCACAATTTGTATTGTTTCAATGGACTTTGAGCATGATTACTGATCGTTATCTTCATATTTCATCAATTAATATAATTATAAATTTTACATAATTTTTTATATCATAGCCATGTCGGTCAGCGACCTTTCTTTGCATTTAGATCTTGAAAATATAAACATTTTAATACTATGTCTTTTTAATAATTTGGGGAAGTAATGATCTTTAACAAGGGTATCGCAAAACGGAGCATCTCTTCGAAAAGGAGCACATTGTGACGGTACATATTGTCGTTTTGTACATATTGTCGTCGGCAACAATATGTACCTACCCTCACTGCACATATTGTCCATCGGTACATATTGTCGCCGGCTGAAAAGTTACACATGTATATATTGTCGCTGGCGACATAATGTGCCTCACCCTCACTGTACATATTGTCGCCCCACAGATAATGATGCTTAAAGATTTCTTTTGTTGTTTTTTTGGTAGTTTTGTGAATGTAATTTGTGTGTGAATCACACTGACGTGTCTCGTATGCTATTTCATGCAACGTGATTGTGATGGTACATTTTGTCGTCCTGTTCAAATTGTCGCCGGCGACAATGTGTGCCTACCCTCACTGCGCATATTGTCGTCCATCAGAAAACGTCGAAAGACAATGCACGGCCCCACCCTAGGCCCGGTTTGATTTGAAGATAGTTGAGTCTGCGCTCCTGAGGATGCTTTCATATGAACATCACTATTCATGGGCCTACTACTGTTTCTCAGTGGTGGATCCAGAAATTTCAGAACGGGGTGGTGGGTGTCAGAATTTTCAGAATTTTTTTTGACAAGAAAAAAAAAAGTAATTTGTATATAAAGGTGTGTCACTATATATGTTAATTAAATTATTTAACTATGAAATTTCACCGGTGGACTAAATTGAGAGTATTTACAATTTACAATGTACAAGTTAAACAAACAGAATCTACCTGTTACGTATAACACACTCACTTCTCACATCAAAACAAAAGCAAACGATTGTTTGTAAGAGGCAGTATCATGCAAAATTCTTATCATTTTATCAGAACATTATTCAACATCCAAAAAACTGTACAATTTAATTATCATTATTGCAATCACGATTTTTTGTATTGGTAAGAATACAATTCAATTTAAAAAACAAAGAAAGAGAGAGAAAAACCATATGCAATAGGGTCAGTTTATTTTCATAGCTTGTTAAACTGTGATTCTAAGTCGGCTTTAGGAATGTTTGGGTGGCCAAACCGTGCCGACATGGGCCAAAGTACTGAGAATGATTGTCGAAACGTATAAATGCCAGGATTGCTATTTCCGAATCATGAATGTTTACATTGTTTTATTAAATTCTTTATATTTAGCAAGTGATGTTACATTATCTCTAAAATTTTAAATATTATGATGCATTTAGTGCTGATGCTTCCACCAAGCAGTTGAGTTCGAGTCGAGGAAAGAATAATTCCTAACCCAATTGCACAAAACTCAATAGTCACATAAAGAAAAGATCAATAATCCTAAAATACTTAATTTTATATTTCAGTTCTTTTATTTATATTTATATGTAATTTATCACCCATTGACTCATCCACACACTCATGGGCCCTCCACCTTCATTGCGAGGGGATTAAAAAATCAATGAATTGATACTGTGTCAATATGATTCATGGGGGGATTAGTCGAGCCATATGCCCACGCCCCTTAGTGTGTATATCGGAAATTTCTCAGTCGTGCAATTTTAAATGTGTACAGTATTGTCTATCTACATTCTTAACAAATACACTTGACCTTGCGTTTTCTGATCCAGAACTTTTAACACGATAAGTACCTTCCTTTATAATAAGAGCGCTGAGCTTTTGGTGGCAAATCGTTTATTATAGTAAATATAAATAATCTTTTGATAAAATAGAAGTTTTAAAATAGAAATATTTAAATTTCCCCTTCAGAATCGGCTGCTTGCAAATTAAAATCTGAATAGTTAAAATGAAAATAATATTTTAATAAAATAGAAGTTTTAAAATAGAAATATTTAATTTTCCCCTTCAGAATCGGTTGCTTGCAAATTAAAATCTGAATAGTTAAAATGAAAATAATCTTTTAATAAAACTGAAGTTTTAAAATAGAAATATTTCTGCAGGTCTTAACTTGATAACCTTGAAAGTCTTCAAACATCTTATCAATTCAACTTTTGATAGAATTGTGGGGTGAAATCACTTCACAAAGTTTATGAGAATCCTGCGACGTTAATAATATTGAAATCCACAATAAATGATTTTATGATCTTTTTTTTTCATTATTAAGAATTTTATTTTACAGACAACAGTGTAATGAATAATGAATGTCCAGCAAATAGTAACAATAGTTCAATTGTATCAGCTACATGAAATGACATTTTTACCAACCATATCAATAAAACAAGCTCAACTTACTTATTTGGTGTAAGTTCATAAGTAAATTCTCTTTAGGATCTTGCTGTAAGCAAATTTAAACTACTACTAAATAATTGACATTGATGGGAATAGATAATAAAACATTGCAAATGTTTATACATGTCTTGACTTGCAGCAAAGGGTCAGATAACACATACCAATTTTATTGACACTAGAAAGCCTTATAATGTTGACCTAAGAAAAATATCGATCTTTATGGATTTGATGCGTTTGTGTATATGCTGTGTCCGGTTGTCTAATTTTATGAGAGAGTGAAACTTGAAGTTTTAATCACAAAGGAAAAGTTTAATGAGTTTTCTAAATTTAATTTCCGTAAAACATTAATTCCCTCCTTTTATCACGTGGTGTGAACCCCCACCTCATATCTTTTACGCACGCACATTTTCCCTACGGCGACGCCGCAAGTCAGTTAGAAGCCTTGAATCTAACTGCTTGTAAGTTATTTTAATATGTATTTTGTTATACCCGCACTTTCTAAAGAAAGTTTGGGAATATTGTTGTTATCCTGGTCCGTTATAATTATAAACATTCCGGATTTATTTCTTAAAAGAAACTGTTAAAACTAAGAATTTCCTGTGTACCAATCAGGTAAGGTTGCCGAAGAATACTAGAAACCCTTGTGTCAACTCAATCTTGGACTTTCATCTTTTAATTGTGCTAAAGAATGACCAGCGTTTTAAATGTATCAATATTTGGATATTTCACTAGAGAAAGACATTGATTGCAAACTAATAACTTAACTTTAGTTTTTCTATTGTCAACTTCTCATTTATGTAGCAGTATACCATTGTCACCTGCAAATGGACTTTATGTCTCCATGTTGATTCGCTACGCAAGAGCATGTTCTACGTATGAATAATTTCTAAACCAAGACAAGCTATTGACAAATCTTATAATACATTACAAAT
This sequence comes from Saccostrea echinata, assembly GCF_033153115.1. NCBI lineage: Eukaryota > Metazoa > Mollusca > Bivalvia > Ostreida > Ostreidae > Saccostrea > Saccostrea echinata. Next base: position 22,607,096 of record NW_026889774.1, read on the forward strand.
TGATAGGCCATTATTTTCATACTGAATTGTCTACGGAATTTTCCGTTTACCCAGTCATGGCAAGGAGCACATGGCGGGTGTGACCGGTCACAGGAGATGCTTTCTCTTCCATGGCACCTGATCCCATCTCTGATGTTTTTAGAGGTCCGTGTTTGCTCTCCTCACAATTTGTATTGTTTCAATGGACTTTGAGCATGATTACTGATCGTTATCTTCATATTTCATCAATTAATATAATTATAAATTTTACATAATTTTTTATATCATAGCCATGTCGGTCAGCGACCTTTCTTTGCATTTAGATCTTGAAAATATAAACATTTTAATACTATGTCTTTTTAATAATTTGGGGAAGTAATGATCTTTAACAAGGGTATCGCAAAACGGAGCATCTCTTCGAAAAGGAGCACATTGTGACGGTACATATTGTCGTTTTGTACATATTGTCGTCGGCAACAATATGTACCTACCCTCACTGCACATATTGTCCATCGGTACATATTGTCGCCGGCTGAAAAGTTACACATGTATATATTGTCGCTGGCGACATAATGTGCCTCACCCTCACTGTACATATTGTCGCCCCACAGATAATGATGCTTAAAGATTTCTTTTGTTGTTTTTTTGGTAGTTTTGTGAATGTAATTTGTGTGTGAATCACACTGACGTGTCTCGTATGCTATTTCATGCAACGTGATTGTGATGGTACATTTTGTCGTCCTGTTCAAATTGTCGCCGGCGACAATGTGTGCCTACCCTCACTGCGCATATTGTCGTCCATCAGAAAACGTCGAAAGACAATGCACGGCCCCACCCTAGGCCCGGTTTGATTTGAAGATAGTTGAGTCTGCGCTCCTGAGGATGCTTTCATATGAACATCACTATTCATGGGCCTACTACTGTTTCTCAGTGGTGGATCCAGAAATTTCAGAACGGGGTGGTGGGTGTCAGAATTTTCAGAATTTTTTTTGACAAGAAAAAAAAAAGTAATTTGTATATAAAGGTGTGTCACTATATATGTTAATTAAATTATTTAACTATGAAATTTCACCGGTGGACTAAATTGAGAGTATTTACAATTTACAATGTACAAGTTAAACAAACAGAATCTACCTGTTACGTATAACACACTCACTTCTCACATCAAAACAAAAGCAAACGATTGTTTGTAAGAGGCAGTATCATGCAAAATTCTTATCATTTTATCAGAACATTATTCAACATCCAAAAAACTGTACAATTTAATTATCATTATTGCAATCACGATTTTTTGTATTGGTAAGAATACAATTCAATTTAAAAAACAAAGAAAGAGAGAGAAAAACCATATGCAATAGGGTCAGTTTATTTTCATAGCTTGTTAAACTGTGATTCTAAGTCGGCTTTAGGAATGTTTGGGTGGCCAAACCGTGCCGACATGGGCCAAAGTACTGAGAATGATTGTCGAAACGTATAAATGCCAGGATTGCTATTTCCGAATCATGAATGTTTACATTGTTTTATTAAATTCTTTATATTTAGCAAGTGATGTTACATTATCTCTAAAATTTTAAATATTATGATGCATTTAGTGCTGATGCTTCCACCAAGCAGTTGAGTTCGAGTCGAGGAAAGAATAATTCCTAACCCAATTGCACAAAACTCAATAGTCACATAAAGAAAAGATCAATAATCCTAAAATACTTAATTTTATATTTCAGTTCTTTTATTTATATTTATATGTAATTTATCACCCATTGACTCATCCACACACTCATGGGCCCTCCACCTTCATTGCGGGGGGATTAAAAAATCAATGAATTGATACTGTGTCAATATGATTCATGGGGGGATTAGTCGAGCCATATGCCCACGCCCCTTAGTGTGTATATCGGAAATTTCTCAGTCGTGCAATTTTAAATGTGTACAGTATTGTCTATCTACATTCTTAACAAATACACTTGACCTTGCGTTTTCTGATCCAGAACTTTTAACACGATTAGTACCTTCCTTTATAATAAGAGCGCTGAGCTTTTGGTGGCAAATCGTTTATTATAGTAAATATAAATAATCTTTTGATAAAATAGAAGTTTTAAAATAGAAATATTTAAATTTCCCCTTCAGAATCGGCTGCTTGCAAATTAAAATCTGAATAGTTAAAATGAAAATAATATTTTAATAAAATAGAAGTTTTAAAATAGAAATATTTAATTTTCCCCTTCAGAATCGGTTGCTTGCAAATTAAAATCTGAATAGTTAAAATGAAAATAATCTTTTAATAAAACTGAAGTTTTAAAATAGAAATATTTCTGCAGGTCTTAACTTGATAACCTTGAAAGTCTTCAAACATCTTATCAATTCAACTTTTGATAGAATTGTGGGGTGAAATCACTTCACAAAGTTTATGAGAATCCTGCGACGTTAATAATATTGAAATCCACAATAAATGATTTTATGATCTTTTTTTTTCATTATTAAGAATTTTATTTTACAGACAACAGTGTAATGAATAATGAATGTCCAGCAAATAGTAACAATAGTTCAATTGTATCAGCTACATGAAATGACATTTTTACCAACCATATCAATAAAACAAGCTCAACTTACTTATTTGGTGTAAGTTCATAAGTAAATTCTCTTTAGGATCTTGCTGTAAGCAAATTTAAACTACTACTAAATAATTGACATTGATGGGAATAGATAATAAAACATTGCAAATGTTTATACATGTCTTGACTTGCAGCAAAGGGTCAGATAACACATACCAATTTTATTGACACTAGAAAGCCTTATAATGTTGACCTAAGAAAAATATCGATCTTTATGGATTTGATGCGTTTGTGTATATGCTGTGTCCGGTTGTCTAATTTTATGAGAGAGTGAAACTTGAAGTTTTAATCACAAAGGAAAAGTTTAATGAGTTTTCTAAATTTAATTTCCGTAAAACATTAATTCCCTCCTTTTATCACGTGGTGTGAACCCCCACCTCATATCTTTTACGCACGCACATTTTCCCTACGGCGACGCCGCAAGTCAGTTAGAAGCCTTGAATCTAACTGCTTGTAAGTTATTTTAATATGTATTTTGTTATACCCGCACTTTCTAAAGAAAGTTTGGGAATATTGTTGTTATCCTGGTCCGTTCGTCTATCATACTTTCTTCTTCCTGCCATTCCTCGAACAATTTAAGCAGTAATTTTCATTTTACATAAACTGGTTCCCAGAACTCCTCTTACAGTTTATGCAGTAGCAATTTCATCTTTTGCAAGTTGATTGGGGGTGTCCTGCAGATGTGCATTAAGGTTTTATTTTCACCCTAGGGACAAAAGGGGGTCGAAATACGGTTTTTATTTTACAATAAATATTTTTGCAAGATGATTGGGGTGTTCTGTAGATGTGCAATAAGGTTTCGGAATTTTCCTTTTCACCCTGCATGAGGGCCAAATGGGGGGTCAAAAATCGACGTTTTTAGCTCACCTGAGGTGAAAGCTCAAGTGAGCTTTACTGATCAAATTGTGTCCGGCATTCATCTGTATGTCTGTTTGTGCGTCCGTGCGTCTGTAAACTTTTCACATTTTTTATCAAGACCCCCGGGGGTAGGGTCGGACCACAATGGGGAATTGAAGTTTTACACAGGAATATTTAGGAATGAAATATATCGAGATAACGAACGTTATTCAAGCTCAAAAGTCCATTAAAACATTACAAAATAGGTGCAAAGCAAACACGGACCTCCAAAACATCAGAGGTGGGATCAGGTGCCATGGAGGAGTGAGCATCCCCTGCCGACCGGTCACACCCGCCGTGTGCTGACTGTTCTCCATGTCATGATCGGGAAATAACGGGAAAATCCGTCGACATTCAGTGTGTAAATAATGGCCTAACAATTAGTATGAAAAACATCAGTCAATATTGACTCAATGATAAATTGTATTTGCTGACAAGGTCATTGTATCGACCATAGAACTTACGAAATGATGACTTTAAACGAGACTGCTGATATTCTTGTTTCATCAACTTGTTTGTCAATAATTTACCTCGTTTTAGAAATTGTACGTACGTAGAGCATGCTCTTGCGTATCGAATCAACTGAGAGATATAAACCCCGTATGCAGGTGATGAAGGTATATTGCTGCATAAGTAAGGGAAGTTGACGATTGAGAAGTTAAAGTCATCACGTTTATCATAAAGCTTGGTTGTTAGATGACCATTAACGTCTTTTCCAAGTAAAATATCCAAATATGAAACAGATGTGTCAGATTCTGTAGTATATTTTATCTCAAGCTCACCAGGGTATATCGTATTGACATAAAAATGGAAATAACCATTGTTAATTGACAATACGTCGTCGATATATCTAAATGTCGAGTTGAAGGCCACGGCAAGTGTTTTCTTCTTTTCAGGTATAAGATTTTGGACAAATTCTGCTTCATATGAATACAAAAAAAGGTCTGCTAATAACGGGGCGCAATTGGTACAAATGGGAATTCCATTAGATTGTTGGTAGACCTGGTCTCCAAAAACCACATAGATATTGTCAATCAGAAACTCAAGCATCTTTTTAATGTCAATTTCAGAGTACGTGTATGTACAATCAGAATGTTTTTAACAAAATAATTTTGCAAATGACCAATGACAAGGTAAGTAAATTCATGAGTTCCATTTTTATTGAAAAAGCCTGGATTTTAATTTATCGTGGGGAATGGCTGTGTATAAAGTTGAAAAGTCGTAAGTTTTTAAGCTGTTGATTTTGGTAAAATCTTGTGATTTCAAATTTTTCCAAAAGTTCCTTGGAATTTTGAAGTATCCACATCTGATTCTGAGGAAAAAATCTTCTCAAGAACAGCTAAGCCATGATCAGTCATATTGATATGGAAGCATCCTCAGGTTGTACATTGGTTTTATTCTTATACTTTCATAAATTTTAATGAAATCAGCTACCCCAGGTGACTGAAAACGTTTAAGCACGGATCTAATATATGCATTAAGCATTCTGCTAAAAAAAATCTTAAAAACGTGATATAAAATGAATTTCTGAAGAACGGGGTCAATTTATTAATTAGAGCAAATTTCTTGAAGTGCAACAGCAGTTACGCGATATATTATCAAAAAAAAAAACTTTATATACCCCACCCCCTTTCCGCACATAAATATTTACTATTGATTTAATATGAAAAAGGCCGGTTGCTACCCCCCCCCCCCCCACACACACACACACTTAATCTCCTCAGAAACCATAGAAACGGTTTTAAAAAAAAACTCTGCCAGTTGATTCTTGATTAGCCCAAAAATAAATGAAGACGCCAAAGATATAGAAGTAGTTTTTTTTATTCTTTTTCTAAAGTTCTGGCAACAAATTATAACAAGCTGCATTTTCATTATTATCTACCATATGATGCAGTTCCGTATTAAAATAATTCCAGTAATCATATCTTCAGAGGCAGAATATTTCATTCAAAAAATTTTATTCGTGACAAAAATACTTCATCAAACTTACTCAAGGACCAGCCTTATAAACAGACATCTTAATTACAAACAAAGTAATCACTCAATCTCAATCGTCGTTTTATAAGAATACAAAGTCAACATGACAGATAAAACCACATACAAAATATGACGTGTTTATTTTTTTACATAATATTTGTTAAAATTGTTCTGAGAATGCTCTTCGAATCATCTTTCTCAGGACATTCTAATACGTATCATATCAAGTTATATGATACAAAATGTATCATGTAAAAAATGCACTGATTATCTCTTCACATTTCCAGGCAATCCAAGCGATATAGGTAAAAACAACACGGGCTCAATATTAATTCGTGCCTTCATCAACTCGCGCCATCATCTGCTGAAGCATTTGATGACGTAGAACTTAGCGCACCATTGTCTTTATCAAGGTTACTCTGTAACTGTTGTTTCCACATTTCCTTGTAAAATCCACCGTGTAACAAAAGTTCATTATGGCTGGAAAGATAACGTTCATTAATTAAACCATGTGCTTTATCTGCATTTTTTAAATTACAACTAAAGACAGCGACGAAAGATATTTAAATGAATAAAGGATTAAAATTGAAAAAGATATTTTCAGGTCTTGGTGGGTGGTCAGGCTCCCAACCCCCTAAATATCTAATTTTTATTTTTAATTTTTTTTAGTCAATACATCATTTCATTAGAACATTCGAATTGTATTTACTAGGCAGTTGTCATTCTTTTGAATTGCATATAAACTGTGCCTATCAAAACCCAATAAAAAAGGGTTCCTATTTTTAATCTGTTTTTATGGCATTTATCAAGATACAAATCTGGGAGAGTTCTTGCATTCTTGTTTTATTCCTTACAACTCTCTATTAAATTGAATTATATTTAAACACAGATATACATTTTACTATATAAATAGTATATAATAACCGAACTATCAAAGATTTTAAAAAATGAAACTTACGTTCCTTTTTCCACAATCACACCCTCTTTCATAACCAGAATTTGATGTGCATGTATTATCGTCGATAATCGATGAGCTACGATAATCGTAGTTCGGTTGCGACAAATTTCCTCTAAAGAGGCTTGTATATATCTCTCTGTGCTTGTATCAAGAGCTGATGTGGCCTATATAAAGTAAAATGCATTGTATACAATAATCATTGTGGTGCCTTGTACATTTTCAATATTGTCAAATAACGTTATGTGTATTAAAGAGACAGGTTGTATAGGCAATGAAAGATTTGTCAGTTTTCAATATAGATACATGTATATTAAATAAAGATGGTTAACTTTAAAAATATAATACCTCGTCTAGAAGCACAATTGTTGGGTTTTTCAGTATTGTTCTTGCAATGGCGACTCTTTGTTTCTCGCCTCCACTCAGTTTTAATCCCCTTTCTCCAACTACCGTATCATATCCTGGTATTAAGAAAATATCAACCATATGAGTATAGAATTTTTATCTCATTTCTATTAGATGGCAATTAGTAAGTTAATTAAAGTATTAGTATAGGTATACATCTATATTTGTACATGAATTGCATAATTAATTTTATGGATGCTGACAATTAACGATAATCACACTATCTGTAAATTAAAGGCAATGGGCTTAAAATTTCCTGACAACTTATCGTCAAAAAGAATTTCTGTTAAAAACTGATATTAAAAGAAAAAAAAATCTAAAACATACAGGCCTTAACAATAATGATAACCATACAATACTGCATTTTTTTCAGGTTCGGTCAAATTTTTTTTAGGCATATATGTACTGTAATTATATAAAATGACAAAATGATTATTACTCTCTACGGAATTCAATATGTTGAACAAATGAGCGCTAGAGAGTGTTCAAACTTCATAACCTACACAATAGCAAAACAAATAAAAGAATGATACTATCTTAATTGCAATTTAATGCTAATATATGTTTTGATTTTTTGAAATTTTTTTAAACAGGTTATCATAATGGAAGTTTTTTTCTCACCGTCAGGAAAGCTTAGAATCCTGTTATGGATGTCTGCAGCTTCTGCTGCCTCTAAAACATCGACGTCATCTGCATCTTGGTTACCATAGCGTATGTTGTACCGGATGTCTTGATTGAACAAAACTGTGTCCTGAGGAACCACCCCAATCTGTTTTTGGAGTGAGATTTGTGTGACCTGGAAAATTAGACTAAAAAGTATCAACTTTCAAATTCTGAAATCGAGAACTGGGAATGAAGCTCACAATTCGAGCTTTCTGATTAGCAAGATCTGGAAAGAATTCCGAGTTTTAATCAAAATAATTAAATTTTAGTACCTGTGAAATATCTTGCCCATCTACAAGAATTTCTCCGCTTTGAATATCATAAAACCGGAACAAAAGTCGAACGATTGTACTTTTTCCGCTACCAGAATGGCCAACCTTGAAAATTAATTACTGCATTATTAATATCATAAAAAATATTTGCTTGCAATTTGCAACTAGACATAAAGACCACTTTTATGCAGAATTTTACAAAATTAAAAGATAATTAAGCATTTTAGTACCTGTTTTCTTTAAAAGGAAGAGCATTTGAAGGAGAAGTTAATTAATGTGTTAATTTTTTTTTACTTTCCCTTATAATATCAAAAAATAAATTAAACATTACATTTGAGTTAAAGGACTGTATAAAACTTCAACATATATTTTGCATATGTAATTATGGTGACGGTACTAGTAACCGAAAAAAAAACCCTCAGTATTTAGAAGAAAAATCTTACCAATGCATATGTTTGCCCTGCAGGAACAGTAAAGGACAAATTCTTCAAAATAGGACGTCTGCAGAAAAGATAATCAATATAATGATTTCAAGCATATCTGCCTGAAGGTGTACATGAAAACTTTGAAATATGCGTTTTGTTATAATCGGAACAATATAATTTTGGAAAACCCTTCTTTGAAATTTAAATTATAAATTTCAGAATTTTTTTAATCTTTAGCATCTATTTCAAATGAAATGAAAGACACATCGTTTTTATTATTCTAATACATAATATGAAATCATTTTTGCTCAAACTGATAGGTTAAAAATGTTCTCTCTCGAACGAAATGTCCTTACTCTTTTGTATAGCTAAAACTGACGTCCCTAAATTCAATCTGTCCTCCATGTAACACAAGATCTGATGCACCAGTTGGGTCAGTGATCTACAACACAATTTATACCTGTATTTGCAAACAATTTATGCCTGTATTTGCAAACAATTTATATCTGTATCCTAACACATTTTCTACTTGTATCTAAATTATGTGTACTACTACATACTACACCAGTACTATATAGTCGTTGAATAATTTTTTTTCTTGCAGACTTTAAGGGGAAAAAAGATAAATAGTATAAAATGCAATTTTCAAATTCATACCTCGGGCTTTTCTTGCAACAATTCGAACATGTTCTCCATGTCAATGAAGGCCTGTTGTATCATCCTATGTTAATAGAAGGAAATTCATAATGAATATAGATTGGTTATGCTTATATGTTTATAATATGAGAAATATTCATGTTATGGAATGTAACTGTATAATAAAACTTTTAAATCTTGTAATTTTTTCAACTCTGCATTTCAAAAGCCTTTAAGATTTACTTTAACATTATGTAAAACAGTATAAGCTATTCTTGCAGAGTATGTCTTCCATTACCTGTAGTATGTTCCGATCCAATTAAGTGGACCATATAACTGAGTGATGTAGGTTCCAAACAGGATGTAGTCTCCAACAGTCAGTTTGAGACCGTCAATATCGTCAATGACGCAGTATGCACACAAGAGGGAACCCACACAGAACCCCACGGTGATTGTGATGTTCTGTAGACAGCTCAGTAAGTTTAAAGAAGCGGTCGATTTGAATTCTGCCACCTGTGTTTTAAAAAAAGATAAATACTGTGATGCACTATACAATACTTAAGTTATGCTAGTAAATTCTGGTCATCTCCGCAAACAAAATGACTGAGAAATCAAATTTCGGGGGTAAAATAAAGATTATATGGACTTCGCGATATCAACTTACTTTTTAATGAATAATATATATGTCAGTTGTATGCAAAGAATGCATTTTTTTTTCATTAATTAGAACAGAATAATGGAATTCTCTTTTACCTGAAAACTGTGTATTGCTTTGTCGTATCTGTTAATTTCAAAGTCTGAAGCTGCATAATATTTCACCTTTTGAACAAAAAAAATGAACATGTTAATAAAGTCATGCAAACAGTAAAAAAAAAAAGCATGTGAATGTATTTTAAAAGTGAAAGGAATGTAATAAAAGCAAAATTGGGTTTTTTTTCACTAATGATTTGTTCAAGCACAATGAATTTTGATAATTTACTGTACTTATCAGCATAAAATGAAATATACAGTAAATTTTAATCTTTAACTGTTTTGATCCTAATTTTCTCTTTTTTTTTCTATTTTATTTTAATGAAAAATAAAGTTTCATTTAAACAATTCACGTAATTTGGGTTGATCATTGAGATATAATGGGCAATTCATTAAATGCTCTATTATTAATACAGTATACATTATTTGTACATCCCAATTGTGACTATAAACACACATTAAGCTGGCTCATTGGTCATACGATACATACTTTCAAGTCACAATTCATTGACCTTAGCCATGCCAAGGGAATATTCAAAAATGTTTACTAAAATCCCAAGATAGTCAATAAAGCAATACTAACTAAGCTGTTCAAGAAAATACAAGTTTTTCTAAATTGTATGTTGTACTATTATTTTTGGTTGGTGAAATGGATTCCAAGCAAGATTATTATAATTATTTTCTTTAAACATCGTTTGCAACTATTTTTTTTCCATAAAATGGTATATTATAATACATAAATCAGAGGGTTTGTAGTTTGTACCATCATTTTACATAAATATAGATTTCAAAGTCATGTATAATTTACAAATTGTCTATGTCGGCAACAAAATGTGTTCACACAAAATATTATGATTAATAATTGCTGTAGACAAACAATATCGTATGTTTGTTATAGATATATACAAGAGTTACATATATCAACTTCATATATTCTCCATACATCTTAAAAGGTAAAAGCAAAAGTTTTGAGTTCGAATTCCATACTTGAAAATAGCATTTAATTTTGATAAAATTAAGATTGGATTTCTTCTGTGATATCACAATCTACCTATATATAGAACACAACATCAAGAATTATATTTTTTTTCCTTTGATTCATTCATTTTGAACACAGACACGCGGGGGAAGAGATGAACAGTTTCAGAGTTAAAAATCACCCTTAGATGGCCAAGTGAGAATGCATTCTTGACTATATTAAGTACTAAAACCACTTCCCCGTGTACAATTTTGATATTACACAATACCGTTTCAAAATTCAGCAAGGAATCAACAGCTGTCTGGTTTCGTTGATTGTCCAGTCTGTTCTGTAGTCGTCGGAATTTTGTACGCCATTCTGTGATCAAAACCGTGATACCTGTCGAGAAGACAAACCGATTCACTTATCTTACACAGAAAAACAAAAGTATAATAATAATTATTTTTTTAATTGGTGATTTATCCTTTGTTTAGATCCCAGGAATTGTCAGTACATCAAAGGTATATATAACATCCTATTTATTGCAGCGCTTTTTCACGATTCTAGTGGCATTATCGTAAAGAAAATTCTTGTATTAAGTCGCTTGATCAATATATATATATATATATATATATATATATATATATATATATATATATATATATATATATATATATATGCACATATAGTGTTTGAATTGTTTTCTTTATCTCTTTAAAACAATAGAATTTACATTACATGAAAATATAAAAACTTTTTAAGTATGTTATTGATATTGTTTAGGTTATAACATCAAAAATATTTTTTTTCTTCTTAAAAAATAGTAAATGAGTTCATGTACACCTTTCAGTTTCAAGATATGGCTGTTAATGTCTGCTCACCTAGATATAACAGCATGCACATGAATGTAATGATTCCAAAAATGTAGTTGAAAGCCAAGACGAAGTACATAATGGCAAGAATAACGTCCACAATGGTTGGAAAGATGTTGAATAATATATATCTGCAAAAAATACCAAACTATTTCACTGAAACAATTCACAGTGAAATTTTTGTTAATCTAAACGTGATGCTTGCTTTTAAAAACGTATTTCAGGTGCCTTGAATTAAGACAAATTTCAATGTTATACTTTTTTGTAAAAGTTGGTGCTGTGAACATTATTTTATTCTAATTACTATAAACCGGGCCTCTGAGGAGAAATTTGACTCACCCTAATAAACTATTAATACTTGTTGTCCCTCTATCTATTGTCCTCAGTACTTCTCCTGTTTTTCTCTCTAAGTGCCAGCGCAAAGATAAACTGAAACCAAATCAGTTGGTAATTTATTAAGAGCTGAAAGAAATTAACTATTTTCGAAGGATTAACATTTGATATCACATACATGAGGACTATGATTAATTTTTTTTTTTTTAGTATTTAAAGGTATATATTTTTGATTAATGGGGGAGGGATTTGATATCTTAATCTAAGTCAATTCAGATTTACCTGTGAAGATGCCGTAGAAATTTAAGCTGTATTCGTCGTGTTGTGTATTGCTGAATCGGAATCCACAGAAAAGCGCGCATATTGTTCAGGAACCCAGTCGTACCTGACAAAAGAAAAAAATGCTTAAATAGCTATGATAGTACGATCATATTTTAAATATGAAGAAAAATCAGAAACAAATAAAAATTGTTTATTTCATATTTTACATTTTATGTGTGCTTAAATGGATGTACTACAAGCAAGGTATCTATATATAACACTTGGAACAGACTGAACGATTATTAATATCATGTTGTGAAGTTATTTTTCTTCTACAATCTTACAATCGTGAATATTATTTCTTTATGGAATGGAAAGAGATTGTTTACAAATTCCAAGAAAGTCCAAACCCTGTTACGTATTGTTTACTCCGTTAAAATGTACATAAAATATTCATCCTTTTCATCCCTTTCAAAATGGTATCTTAGTTTTTACAATTGCATGTATGGACATTTTTCAAGATTTTTACAAAAAAATAAACTGCATATTTTGGACGGATTGGTATTGCTACAAAAGAAAGACGCAAAATATTTGGTGAAGTTTACTATTTTTGATATATTGATTATTGTCGCTTTTGAAAATCTTTCCATTTTGCTTTTCAAAATTAAATTTTCACAGAACTCTTTTTGGAACTGATAACCATTTCCACAGGAGTGTCATATACATATCTTTTTAAGTCTTTTACACGGTTTTATCAAACTGAGGTCATTTTTATTCGACCTCCAGTTGTTTCAAATCCGGTTTAAATCTGGACTGTCTCTGCTACAGAAGTCTATAAACCTTTACTGTATTTAGAAGAAGATACTGAAATACGTTAGTAATATTTGTGCATTTTTTGTATTTCCCCCAGATAAGGACTTGTATTTTTTGCTAGTACGGTGTCATATTTCAAAACCAGAAAATATTTTCTCAAAGGAGTGCAGTATCAACACGTCCGAGGGCCAGACAAGGTCCTGATTTAAACCTAAATAAAAACACCTGGGATCGAATAAAAGAAAAAAAGTTAAATTTTACTCAAAACAATGCAATGATTATGATGATATGTGAACGGTACTCCAGCGGGAATGGTGATTAAATTTAAAAAGTTCTATGAAAACTTAATTTATACAAAACCTAGTTGCATTAAGACTAGTGCTTTTGCATAAATTAAGGGAGGCAATTAAATTCTACAAAATAATTTTTAATCATGAATATAAAAACAAAATTGAAAACGTAATCATATTTTTTGTCTTTGTTTAGTACCAACAATTTTTTCTTTCTGAAATATGCATTTCATGTTTTTCAGATTTATAGAAATCTTTAATCCGTTATTTGAATTATTATTCAAAATCTTATGATTCATCTTCCAAATCATTTGATTTTTATTCGATAAATGTTATTTATACTTGTAATTATGCTTCCTATGCAACATCTTGTTATTCATATGCATCTCACTCAAGTAGTTGAGGTAAATACTTTTCAAGGTGCAAAGACATAATGCAGAATTAATGTATTAATGTTTCTGCAAGACAGGAACATTTTCTTTCGTGCCGCCTTAAGATACAAACGCATGTATATCATCTATCTATGGCCTTTAGTCATTCTAGCGTGAACCGAACATAGTCAATTATTATGTGTCGGTATAACTTTGCAAGTTTATATAATTTCATCGTAATCTTGTATGTTTGTTTGTTCTTTTTATTGCTTAATGTCCCTCTCGAGAAATTTTCAGTCATATCGAGACGCCACCATTTGCCGGTTGAGGGCTGCTAATTTAGACCTATAATCGGCAATCAGGACCATTGAGCAGTGAAGGATCTTTTTTCGTGCCAGCACCTACTGCGACATGGGACCTCGGTTTATACGGTCTCATCCGAAGGACCAGTCTCCGCGTCCCTCAATGGGATTCGAACCCGCTAAGTAAGGATCAACTCCTTACTCTGCGACTCTAGAGCAAACGCTTTTATCACTGCGCCATGCGGGCAACAATCTTATAATAAACAATAATTTAGGCTTTACTACTACACAAAATTTACCAGTTCCACCTCCCCTCATAAACAGCAGTAGACAATACAAGAGGATCAAATCCCATCTGAACACTGGCGAAATCACTTGACCTGACTCGTCCTTATATGGGGTTAAACTGTCAACTGAAATAAACATAAAAATTGCAATCAAAAGCAAATATTATTTGATTTCAAAACATATTCATTTAAATAAAAAATGTGCATCCCGACATTATCATGGCGACGTTGATCGGGGTCCGGGAATTCCTGACTGTCCAAGGCTCTTGACATATTTCATGGTAGAATTTAAGTGATTTGGTGTTCGGCTTACCTATAAGTTTTGTGTATTCTGGAACAAAAAGGTTAACAACACGTCCAGAAACAAGGATGACAAAACAGAACAGCACTAACAACTGACGCCATATGCTCCCTGTTGGCCAAACAATTGGAATCATCATTCGAATGTTATCTAACAAGCTTCCCCAAGTTGATTCTTTTCGCTTTGATTTCGGTTCCTGTGATAGAAAAAAACATTGCAAATGTATTTTCGAAGTGTTTTGTACACTTATGATTTATTGTTTTGTCTTAGTTTTTATACCTTTCTGATGCTTGTAGTTAAGTGGGCGCTGTTCTTTGGCAGGCTAGGTGCCAAGAAGCCGAGAATCATCAAACAGATAATTCCAATATACCGGACAAGCCATAGTCCAAATTCCACTTTTTTGGAGACGCTATAACACAAAAACACAAATGTACTTATCAATCTTCTTGCATTAATGAAACAAATCAAAATTATTAATCAAACCAATATTCTTACGTATCTTCGTTCCACCAGTAAATTTTGCTGTTCCAAGAAATAAAATACAGGCTCTCTTTGACAAACACCAAAGTCCAAAACATCAATAGTACAAATCCATGGCCTTTGATAAATCGGGGTAATGTCTGGTTTCTCTCTAATACAATCAGTCTTAGACAGAATGACCATACGTAAAACATGCTAAACAGAACCACAACATGAAAGCCTGATAAATCTCTGTTTCCAATAGTAGTGTCATGAAGTATAACGTGTATCATCACCTCATTCATTAAGAGAACAATTATCGTGATCTGAAGAACCATTCCAATAGCACTGGGTTTGAAGCTCGATTCAATTCTCCTACCATATTTGGCGAAAGTTGCTAATTGTCCTGATCCGGCGATGGTCATGAACGCTACCAGTATGATGGACCATACAGTCTCGTAAAAACATCTGTTTAGGCCATTATCTACCCAAATGTCCGTAAAATTGTACTCTCCACAATAATACATGATTTAAAGTTTATCAATGAATGATCTTATTTAACCCCGTTTACCTACAAATATAAAGACAATATCTGAATAATACTAAATAATGCATCTTTAAAAACTTTGTATCAAAAGAATAGAAAATGTGAAAAAGATCTGTTTCAATCAATGATTTACTGTTATTTATACTTCTTGAAAATGAAATACAATTAATTTTATTTTTTTAATCATAGAAAAATAAAATATATTTGTTTGCCTTTTGTTTAATGTCTGAAAAAGAGAAATATAAACACTTACCTTTTGAGCTAATTTGCTAAACATTAGTGTATCATTCTTACGATCAGAATAAATTCTAGCTTATTTTTGCACAAGTCGACATTCAATGCCATCACATGACCATCGTACAACGCGAGCGTCCTTGAAGATTCCCATTCATTTTGGACAGCCATATAAAATCGTCATTGAAATATTATTTAGTTAGTTCTTAGTTCATTTAACGAAGAGAAATTTTGAGAAATTGTTTTATTTAAGTTTATTCAAAACTTTGAAACAAAATAAAACAATAAAATATTTCTTTGTTCGTATAGGTATTTTGTGTGTGTGTGTTGAAATGGATTATAGCTACAACTGAATAAGAATTGAAAAAAAATTGTCGAAGCAGTTGCTCTGTTTACAGTATATCTAAATACCTATATTTTATGTTTATAAAAGATGAGTAAACAAATGTATATTTCTTGTTGAAAAGTGGGGGAGGGGGGTCTCAAAACTGGAATATATATTTATATATAGAAACCGAACCCATGACATTTAATGCGTCACATGACTGTGGCATTTACCTGTAACGCTTACTTTGTGTTTACTCGTGCAAATCAAACAGTAACCTAAGCTATCGCTGCTACAGGTGTATTTTTAACAAATACACATAAATAAAGTTTAATGAAATTGGCATTGGTGTCATTATAAAACTGATATTATAAAATTTGGGATTAAATTTCATGGTCATAGTGGTGGTTCTATCATGTCAAGGTAAATGATTAATATATATCCGTTAGATATATTGACCCCATATGTATTGGAATTGATTTGATTTGAACATATTTTATTAGGTAGAAACATAGTGCGTACTAAATGGATTGGGCAGCAGGCATAGCCTATATAAGCCCTCTCCACAGGTACAAGGTTCATTTAAATTACACATAATACTACATCATATAGTTTAATACAGGTTCATATAAGAAAATTGATTGGAAATTAAGCAGAAAAAAAAAGTGGGGGAAGAAAGTTGTAAATGATTACCGGTTTTATGAGAAAATGAGATAAAAAAAATAAGTGGGAAATACAGCAAATTAAATTATATGAAATACAGTGAATGTGTATTTGAATAATAAAATTACATAATTTCATATAATCTATGAAACCTCTTAGTTTGTAAAATAAATTCATGAACACAATCAAATAATTTAACATTTTTAGCATAAGGAATATTACTATTACCAAATAACAATAGATTTAGAGATAGCGGATGTTGCAGGTCTATACTAGATATACAATTCAAAAGAGTATTTCATATACTCTTACAATTCAAAAGAGTATTTTCCAATTGTATTGGAATTCCCTGCTGTTGACATTCTATATAGATGGATTTTATCTCTTATTTTGGAGTTGTTCTCCAATCGTCATTAAACTCTCTGGATCCGTTGGAATAAAAGAACACACACGACTTTGAGCTTTATCACTTTTTATTATTTTCTTTTCACAGCATTTCTCATCTAGAGAAAATTGTCGTGCATTTCGATCTGATTAGGATATTTATAAAAAGTCAAGTTCCAATCCTTGTTTGAGAAACAATTTTACTTCTCCACTGCACAATGTGTATCTCTCAGCGATTTGACCATCGCTTTAATCCAGCATCTGACTTTGGCAACATCGGTAAATACAGTAGGATAATTCCTGCACGTGCTGGACCCCCAAGACGTGATACCCACCAAAACAAATGATCCGCCACACTTACAAACCAAAGGTGATCCACTGTCACCCTGACAGAACAAACGATAAATTTTAATGCAGGCCATTTTTCCAATAAGACAAAAATTCTTAATTTTTTCGTAGTTAATAACATATGCGTTTAGGATTAACTGTTGGGAAATACAAAGAAAATAAATAACTAAATAATATTCTGGAGTGTTGTTGGAATTCAAGTGTATTACTTATGCGACCTTGAAGGCAAATCAATCAGCTATCGCATTTAACAGCACATGTTTCATGGGTTTTATGAAGATTCGCTTCATAATATTTCAAGATCTGTAAGGAATTTTACAACCTCTAATGGACAGGCGAAATTGACATAGAAATCTTTAATTTAATGTCAAAATACATTCTTATCAACCAAAGATAGTCAAATATAATCATATTGTAACTGGGGTTCATCGCATCTATGACTTAGGAACAACATCATAATTATCTATATAGCTATATATAGGTTAGAGTCGTGAAATGTTGTTTCATAGAAAATTCACACTTGCAAATTATAGTTTAGAGATATTAAATATAGTTTATGAATCTAAAAATCTGCTAACGATGATTCTCGGGTACAATAAAAATTACCGTTGCAAAGTCAAATCCAATCATGCTTTGACTAGGTTTATCTGTGTCTATGATTTACCAAGGAAACCATACATGTAGTTAGCTTGTTAAGTCGTAAAAAACAATTTCACAGCAAAAAAAGTCCAATTTCGTTACAAAATCAGAGATTATCTTTTTCAAATGAAAAACTTTATCAGTTTATGAATTCATCGCCATGTTTAACTGAAAAGTTAGTTGTAAACTCTAATTAACATTTTTAAAATAATTATAGTTTAGAGTTGTTCACCATAGCTAACAAATCATAAAACTGTATTTATCAGATAAAATGTTTTGCACTTGCAAATATTTTTTTTTCACCGTTAAATATAGATTGTAGGCGTAAAAAATGCATAGATGAAAATATGATACTCTTTGTAAACTATAACTTACAATTCATGAAGCTAATCATCAACTGTTAAACTGTGCTTAGCTGATTTTTTTTTCTTAATTTTGGCGTTTACATACATGTATCTTAAAGCGTAAAAAAGAGTACAAATTAACTTTACCTCGCATGCTGCAGTGTTCTTGTAAAATGCGCATAGATTGGTATCCTTAACAAGTCCATCCCAATAGCGCTTTGAGTTGCATTTCTTGTTGCTAATGACTTCAATATTTGCTTCTTGAAGTTTATTGGCCAGTAATTCTTCTTTTTGATCTAAGATGAAAATATGTACAGAAAATTTTTCAGATCTAACATGTAACTGTTGTATTTATCTTTTAACAATGACATCCTGTTTTATTTCATTCAGCATGAAGTTAGAACGAGTTTTGCAATGATGAAAGCATGTTAGTCGTTAGAAATGCAATAACAGTGTGTTGTTTACATTTTTAGGTATCATCACTACTTCTTCCAAAAGACTGTTACGGAAGTGGAGCGAAAATAGGTCATGAAACACAGAATAAGAAAGTCAATATGAGAGGCTCTTTTTCTGCATATCATATAGTATTGTTACGGAAGCCCATTTAGGACCTATCAAAATTCAACAAATTTGTTATAACAGATTAAATTCGTTATAACGAATTCAAAGAAATTGTTATAAAGAATTAAATTCGTTATAACAAATTCTACAATTCGTTATATCGAATTCGAAAATATTTTTGATAGGTCCTAAATGGGCTTCCGTATATTGTAAACCACAGCTATCTGTTTCCATATAATGTGTTTCGTTAAACAAGCGTCTGAGAATGTGATCTTACCCACACTTTTAACACCCCACCCTGTAATGAAACACCTATATTTCGACATCTTTGATGTTTCCAGGTCTCCCTTTTCTGCTACCCTAATGGTCTTTACGTCTCGGCTGTCACTAGCATTCCTTGCTAAATATAATAACGCCACATCAAATCCACCAAGAAAGTTTCCTTTGAATTCTGGATGCTGTGATTAAAGGAAAAAAATATTAATAATTTTTTTTATATAATTTTAAAGTACAATTCTTATTTTGCTCCTTATTTCTTAAGGACACAGGAAAAAAACAAACTGTTTGGGTTTTTTTTTCACAAAATCATGAAAATAACGACTAAATCTATGTTCATGTGTGTAAAAAGGAATGCGTTTAGCAGCATAACGTTTCATTTTAATTCAAAATTTCTCATTGATGTCCTATAAAGTGACAAAAATTTGTATAGATTTATAAGGGTGATGGCAAAAAGAAGAAAATTTAACATCATAAACGATCTACAGTTTCTTTATATTTTAGAGATTTGATATATACAAAATTTACAACCAAAATTAAGTCCAAACATGAATACCAATCCATGCATTCGATTTTTTTTTTCATTCGTAGCATGTGTACTCAATGCAGTTTATTGCATATTATGGAATGAAATTGACTCACAACTTCAAATCTGGAAACTTTTATGAACTGTTCTGCACCTTCAGCGATTGACCTATCATACTCTCCAAGCACCACTTTGTATGTATCAATACTGAAAAAAGTAATATTTCAAAGGCACTCAATCTATCAATGTTTTCTAAATAATTTCGACGAATTGGTCATTTTTAATATTCTTAACCTTCTCCCCAACAGACAATGAGCAGCAGTGAGTACGACATCATATTCTATGAGCGTGCCGCCACATATAAAGTCGTCTGCTATTAGAATCCCAGCTTGCCAAGGCCACGTATATCGCTTTGCGTCATTTCCGCCTATGATCAGACGATTTGGAGGCAATACAGAAATTGACTTTCCGTGGCCTAAAAAAGGGAATAGGGAAATAATTTCTTTGTTTCTTTGATATATTATTTACATTTTTTTCAGAAGTTCGAGCTTATGATATTTAAAAAATACTAGCAAGTTATAAAAATGCTATACAAACGGTTATACAAGACAATTGCAGAATATACTCTGTTGAAACGAAGCCAATCCTTGTTGAAATTGTTCAAGAATACTTATCCTGTCAGTGGAAAAGAATAATCCAATACCGAGTTATTTTCTCTCTTAAGACTATTAAGAATATTAAGAAAAATATTTATAAAACGCAAAATGACTAGCAGGGAAAAACTGAGGTGCCCGATTAAGGCAATACTAGTATACTTACCAAACCGTAGAATGTTAACTAAAACGCTGTAAAGACTTGTTAATTGAAGATAGGATGCCATCACTAAACTGATGAAACTTTTGCTGGATGATATATTTATACTTTCCGTATCTGATTCCCGCCATTTTCTAAAGGATTACCAAGACAAATGAATTATGTTTAACGAAAAGAAGTTGATATTTTTTTTGGTTAACCACAAAATGCGCAAAATATCGTCCGAAATCCATAGACAGATAGAAAGTGAGTATGCAGAGCGAGAACTTTTTCCAGATTCAAGATTCTAAATTTAGAATGGCTCATGGAAAGTGACATTGTTAAGTAGATTATGAAGTCGAGTGTTTCCTAAAGTAGCGTCAGTCCTAGAATAACCATTTCAATAATCGATGTGTATTCTGTAGATTGAGAACTCAGCTGCGTTCAACAAAATGGTTATATGCTCATTATGTATAGCTATTCTCTACGTCAGGAAGGAAGCAAATAAAATTAAGGGAGGCGCAGAGAAACTGAGGGTTGTTCCAAAACTTCCAAGGTACTTAACTTCATTTGTGTTTAGAATTAAATTATTGAATTGAAATTATAATTTATTGATTTGAAATAAAAAGTATGAAATTGAAATTTTTAAACATGATTGGAAATGACAAATTATTGAGTTAAATTTCAGATTATTAAGCTGGAAGCAAATATTAGCGATTACTAATTCTATATTTGTTATTATAGCATATTTCGTAAAATTCCTAATTCGGGTTTTGATTGTGTGTGTGTTAGTGTGGGTCTTTTTTTGTGTAGGGCCTAAAATTTTGGACACATTAAGGACACTCGTTACAAACAACAAATTGGTTTCACGGATTGGTATACATTTTTTAAATTCATTTTGGTTGTAAATGATGCAAATAACAATTTTCTCCAATGCTAAGAAATTTTAAATTTTCCATTTCAAAATTCTCACTTCTTGCCATTCTCTTTTAAATTAAAACAGTTTTTATATCACTTTACAGGACACTTCTGAAAAATCTTGAATATGGCACGCTCGATCGTGTAGCCCATTTTGTTTTGATGTTCCATCTTTATTGCTTAACTTTCTTATGATGGTTCAATTGTCTTATTTCATGGGTATTTTTTCTAGTAATTTTGGGAGGATCAGACATTATCATATTTACGTAAATAACAATCAGAGCTTGAGAGCTGATCTCCTTCTTGTGTGCTAAATTGTTCACACTTTTATCGTCATTCTAATAAAATGATATAGATCTAATTCATCTCAGTTAAAGTGTTATATCTAAAAAATTTTGAATAAAAATTAAACTTTATATTTTTAAACTTATCTATATGTATTTTTACTTGCACATACTTAGAACCACAATCCATTTTTATGAATTTTGAAGGAAAAAAAGTCTGTTTGCAACAAGTGGTCATTTTTTTTCTTTTTTCTGTTACTAGTTTCTATCGTATATTTAATTCCCTGTTCACCTTATTTTTTTTTAAATTTACTTTGCATTAAATTGAGGCAAAAAAAATATACTACGAATAAAACGAACAAACAGTGTTGCAAATTAGTGTTCAAACAACAGTTCATAAAAAAAAATCAAACTGATATGCGCTGCATGAATTTGCAATAAATTGAATACTTTTGCCATCAAGGTGCATTGTAGAGCTGATATATGTCCGACATATAACGTTTTCATTGCAAGTGACTAAGCGCACGTACATGTTTCGTAATACAAAGATTTCAGAGTCAATGTCATATTAAGGTAAAGTTCTTGTAAATTAGATAAGACCGTCTTTTTGTGTTAGATCAATTATTTCCTGAACTTTACAACTTTAGGCTTCATTGAATTTTGTAGAAAATGAATCTTTTTATGGCATTCAGTTCTGAAATCACGTGTTAGTTAATGTTGACACCAATATTCAATTTCATATATATATTTTTTTTTAAAACGAGACTAAGAATATATTAATGACTGTTTTCTGAGAAACTGTAGGTAATTTGGGTACGTTTCAATTTGTCTATTATGGATAAAAAAATCTGACATTTGTTACTGGTTCTCTTCTTGACAGCTGAAGAACAGATACATACACTTTTCCAAAATCGCGAAATAACAAGTAAATCTGTGTTTATATAAGTAAAATGAACAAGTTAAACCGCATAAAGTTTCAGTCTTCACTCACAGTTTTTTCAATAATGTCCTATAGATGACACCCAAAAAAAGTGATAGCAAAAGGAAGAAAAATGAATATCATAGAAAATATTTTAAATATCTTGATACAAATGTATTTTAGACATTTGCGATACGGATCATTTAAAACCAAAGTAAGTCCAACGAAATGTACTGAACAATAACTATAGGGGCCTAATAAGTTTAATAACTACATGTATTTCGAAACTATTTTGCTCTTCACACATAAGTATAAATCAGTTAGTTTGACTTTCATTAGCATCTTAGCAATTGAAAATAGTACGACTTTCTAATAAAAGAAAAAATTGCAAATGCTAAACAGAATTTGCAACATTTTTAAAATCTGGTATCTTTAATTGGAAAGAAGTATGGTGTAGCAAAATTCATAAATCGGTAAAGAAACGAACTGAAAAAAAGTATAAATTTTGTAATTTGTCGTGAAATAAAATTTTATACGAAATAGGGTTTTATAATCTATTTATGGTCTTTTTAAAAGTGCATTGTAAATGAATTTCTATAGCCAGTCTACGTAAAAAGCCCAAGGAGGACGTTTTATCAATCTGATTAAAATCAGAACCTTTGATCAGCTCACAAAGATCGCTACACAAGAGTAAAACCCTTAAGTGATAAAAAAAACCACCTCACTACAGATACGGGACTTCTCAATGCTCACAGACTGAGAATAAAGATATGTCACGAGTTGAATATCATCGTATCAGTTTGATAGCACATTTTTCATTATTTTTATGCTATTAACTTTTCAAAAAAAAGTGTATGGAAGTTTTAACTGTAAGATTTTGTGTTCTCTCTTTTTCATTTTATTTGGCTTGCAATCCATTTCTCAGCCCCCCCCCCCCCAAAAAAAAATTTCTTAGTTAATTAAATTTTCTTATTAAATTAAAGGGAGAATATACATGTATTTATTCAAGTCATAGGGTCTTAGGATCACATTGTGATCACATCGAATATTCACCGACTTAAATCGTGCTCCTGCGAGGAAAATCAAATTCATAATTTGTCAGAGGATGCGACTCAATCATCGTGGTCCTTGGGTCTTTTTGTTTATTATATGCACTGTACTGTTCCATCATACATCTAAATACTTGTTACCAAATACAAATTATCAGGTTTCGATGTATATCTTCAACATGGTTACACTGTATTGGAAGAAAAAAAAATTACGTCACTCTGACCATGACGGCATACAAATGAATAACAATTTATTAAAAATACATGTATTTTTCGTAATAAAATATCACAGACCACATGGAAGTAGGAAATGACGTGTCCAAAAAGAACAAAATACCAATCAGAGGCCCATGGGCCACAATGCTTACCTGAGGCAACATTCTCTTCTAAACAATGAATGTGTAAATGTTAATCAAACCTCCTGCTGTCTTCTCATATTAAAGTTTATGATTTCAATCATAATATACAGCATATAAAGACTTAACAAGATTATTTTTAGAAATTATTACCCTGTTGCAGCAAAGTGGAGGGGATACAGTAACACGATTAAATGTATGGATGGATAAATGATTTGAACAAATTTGAAACTGCACTTATAAAGATTCTCACTCTATTTAACAACTGTACATCTGTATATGTTTTATTTTCCATCAGTCCATTCTTTTATCTGTCTCTATGAACAAATCCTTGCTACACTCATTCCTGGACAAGCCTGACACACATGACCCCCTGTCTGCCATCTTGTAAATATAAATACCATCCCTTGTGTCCACATGATTGGTATGTATTTGTAATTTCTTTATCTTCTTCTAGGTACTCCACACACAGGGAGGATTGTAACTGACCTAGAAAAGGGAGCACAGCCAGTAACTGACCAGTGTAACTGTACTGAAACAGGTGCTCTCTGTATCTGTGGTCTTTGTCCTTGTTTGAATGTTGAGTCCATGTCACCAGGAAGCCAACTGTAATATAAGAGTTATCCCCCTTTTATAAATTCGATTTTCTTCACATTTATGTGTAATGTCCAATCTACTGTACGTTTACTTACCTGACTTGTGAAGAAATTTTAGCCTCACTGGCAATCCTGGTAGTTGTAAGACTTTTGTTATGTTTATCTCCCTAAAACTACAAGTAATCAAGAACAATGTTATACAGAGACAAAATTATGACAAGCTCTTCAATTTCTAACAGATTTTTCCAAGTACTCCAAGTCTGTACATACCAAGGGAGGGGATTTAAAAATATGCATTTTTACCTACTGCCCAATTGTATTTCCTTTTGGGAATAAAAACTGTTTAAATTTAAGTACAAGTCTGACCTGTCTTGTGAGGTGCTCACTGTGAACAGAATCACACAGTTGTTAACAGTAAAGGCGCCAGTTTCTTCACTTTCTTCTGCGAGTACTTCGACATGAGCAAAACTTCCATTTAACTGTTCCTGATTTTCACTAATCTTAAAGGGAAGATCACTGCAATGCAAAATGAAAAGTAAAACTCAAAAGAGTCATTTTTTTCTAAATTACATGTATTTCAATTTCTTTCATCAAACTAATATATGCCAATTTTTAGTTGATGACAAAACAACATTGAAAAAATAAATTCCCTGTTCCATGTAATCAAGGTATACTTTTTTGAGTCACAATACACATGCAGAAAACCAGTATACTAGAAACAAATCTTTTTTTTTTCTTTGGCAGTATCTCCATGTGAAAATACACTGTAAATTACTTCTGTTTCATTTAACTTCTTAATGCATTCAATTTTTAAAAGAAAACGTCGTTGCAAATTTTTCAAAGGTATATTTTGAAAAAACTGAAGTTTGTAACAACCTAAAGAAACATGGTTCATTACTTTGGAAAGTACCAAGTGGTCACAATAAAAATCTAAACAATTCGATGGGTAACTTTAATTTTAATTTAACATTTATTAATGAATTAATGACCAAGGTGCTTCTATGCCCTTAATGAAACATACCTTTGCAATATTGAACTGTCAAGCAGAATTGTCATTGGTTTTAAACACTTCTTCCGCCCATCTGCAAACTTGATTCCATATTCATTAGTTAAAATTAAAATGTCCAACTGAACACCCACAAATTCACACTCCATGAAATCATCAAAGTATTTAATCCATCCATCATTTATCTCATGAAGTCCCAGCCTAATAATTAAAACAGCAAATCATTCATCAAAATATCAAGTTTGTTATTTTTCGGTACGTGACATGTACAATAAACATAATTATAGATGAGAAAAAAAAACAATTAAAATTAAATCATTCTCTACAGAAAATTTTTCCCAATCCACTAGCTTCCTTATTTTCTGCTATTACACTTCTAAACTCTTGACTATTAAAGACAGGACCACTACCGGTTACCTCGATACCCTTAACAAAAAAAAGAGAGACCGTTACAGGTTATTACAGGTTAGCTGGATGCCCTCTCACAATCTCACCCCCCCCCCCCCCTTCAACCCACAGCAACCAAAATCAGTTAAGAAGTAAAGTATCCTAAAGTAATTCTCATTTTATTTCACCCATTTTCTATAACCTGCTACGTAAATGATGATACAACCTTTTCTTGTTGAAGAAGATTAAGTTGTTTTCAATCAGTGTCATATTGAAACATGGGATGTGACGTGGAAAAGTTTTCTGTACTTCATGTCCTTCACAGTCGTAAATGGTACTCCTAGCAACAAATATTTATATTTGATTCAAATATATTAGATAACTATGATTCACTGGTAAAATTGTAATTCTTTTTAACACTCTTTCTATATATTTCTAACTGTCATATACAGTACTCGTTACGAATAATTTTTGTGAAATTTTGTGGTTCAGTAAAAATCACAAGAAATAGAATTACAAAATATTCAAACCCAAAGCTCTGATATTGCAAATTAAATGATTAAGACTGCAAACTCAGAAACTTGAATGTTACTGCACAAGAATCAAATTGCCAAAAGATTTGGATATGTACTTGTATAATGAAAAATTCACCTCGGTTTACATTACACACAACATGAAAAGAATTTAAATACATTACATTGAACATGAAAAGAATTTAAATTCTGGATGAATAAAGATCATGAAATCCTCCATTTTTTTTCACTTAAGACACTGTGTCCCATGAACCTACCCATCAGGCCTCTTCATACAAAAGTAAGAAGATCTGGAGAAAGTATATGCAATGTCATTCTCAAATGCTTCAAATATTACTGGATTCATGAAACTACTTCGGTCTTGGCATTTAATTATCTGTGAACAATAAAAAACACATAATTCTTTTTGATAGAAAATCCAACTGCATATGACTGTTTTCTAATGCTAACCTTAGCATGAATGTACAGGACATAAATACTGAGCACCAAGTGTGCAGAGTCGATTTGCTTACCTGTGAAGTCAATATATCTATGTATTGACCAGATCAAAGGGCTACAATTATAGTTTTATTACTTGGAACCAAAAACAAAAAAGATAATTTGTTATACTGGGTAAGTTTTAAAGACTTTAAAGCATTAAAAACACATCTTTTGGATTTTCCCTTTCTATACTTTCTACCTAAATTAAATTGAATCTATTATCGCATATTTTATCTAAATATCTTATTATATGTACACTTAAGTATATAGTCATCTTAAAAAAAATGATCCACATCGGAGGAGGGTATATGCTTTGACACCAAAAGATCAAATGAAGAAAAATATTCTCTCAATTTACACATCAATTTTCATCAATTTATGAACTTCAATTTAGAATGGCTATTAAACAGCATATTTTAAAAGAGTAACGAGTAAAATATATTATCGGTAAGTCAATAGATGGTATGACCAAGAGATAGTCGAGTACTCGAATACTCATTGATTTCCCAATACTGTAAGTTGTTTTTATTCCAGTGTTAAAATTTCACGATTTCTCAAAAAGTACCAATCGCTATGGTTTTAATTTCACGCTGCAGGAAATTAATTTAAATTTCGTATGAGCATTTAAACGTTTTTAAAAACTAATGATAGCATTCACTATGGGTTTAATTTCGCAGAAAAATGATGAATCGCGAACAAAGTGAAATTAAAACCATCGTGATTATTTGCCAATGTACAGTAATTAAATTTGAAAATTCTTTTTTTTTTTGAAGACAAACCTTGGGTCTCCCCGCCTCCAGCCCCAGAACAAAATAACAAAATATCATCCTGATGGTCTTACCAGATAAAAATATTTCACTGAAACTTGAACACTGAGCAAAACTGAGCTGGATCCAATCCTCTGGGGCTGACATAGAAACTTCATCTTGAATTCACACAGTTTATATCTTTTGACTTTATGTTTCCTCGTTCTTTTATCTGCCAAAGTTTCTTTAACAGTGGAAGCAGCTATCTTTACAACCTACAATTTACATGTATAATACACAATTTAAAAAAAAATCAAATACAAGAAAATCATGATAATTCAGGATTTTATAAAAGTTAAAACAGCCTTGTCAAAATCTGGAAGAAGTAACTCAGGTGCCCTAAAATGGATACATATAATAATTGTAATTAGGTACCAGTGTTACAATTCTTTTCTTTTTTTTTTTTTTTTTTTTTTTTTTTTTGAAAGTGGATATACACACAACATATTTCTGTTCTCACATAACTGGTTATAGTCTGCCCCAGCTTGCACCACTTTTCTATTAGACTAGTCACTCTATTAGACTAGGCACTTCTCTGAAATTCTCAGAACTACCAAATGCATATGCCGGTATAACAACACATACTTACATTACTGGTTATAATCCATCCCTGTTTGTACCACTTCTCTACTAGACTAGTTGCTTCTCTAACAATCTCAGCACCACCCAATGCATGTACAGATATATCAGCTACTGCTTTCTGGAAAAAGCAAACAAAACTGTTCTATTATGATGTCTACTATGATAATAAGCAAATGGGAAAATGTTAATGATGTGTTCACTTTGATGAGATCAATATACTTCCATTGGATAGTCAACATTTACTTTTCAAACAATCCTCTTGCATTCAATATTCTCATCATTTTTAAAGATGAATAAAATATGCAAATGCAGTGTGTTTAGCATTAAAAAAAAATTCTTATTGTGATTCAGAGCTCTTTAATTTGCCAACTTTCATTTGTAATATTTTTTTTTACCACAAATGCTAAATTAGCTGGGTGGAGTAACCATTTATAGACATTTTTTTTCTTATGACAAGTCACAGAAAAATTAATGGCTGACCAAGTGTGTCTCAAATTAGGGAATTGTAAAAAAATAAGAAACGTTTGTGATGCAGAAGCTTCACTAAAAAAGAATTATTTAACATGTACTGCTACCGAGTACCCCTAAATCTTGGAATAGTAATTATCAATCAAAAATTCATCCCACCATGCTTATGCAACTGTGGTAATTTGTGTATGGGCAAAAATACTTAAAAAATAACTGTTCATGCCAAAACATCTGCATTGAATCTCATATCTCAACAGTATACCCCACAGTTAACTTCCTGTTAATTTGTACTTATATCATCAGAGCACTAACTAAAGGATAAGTTAACTATCATTTAAGGACATTGGCAAGTCAGGGTTTTCCGGAGAAAAAAGGTTTAATACATGGGTTTTTTTGCTTATAAAATAGTGATTGAGAGTGATCTCCCGTGTAGAATTCTCTAAGCGGTGAAAACCAATAAAGCGTATGTCACAGAGGTAAACATAAGCACGTGTACCTCCTTCAACGGGTAGAATCATCTATACAGCAAGAAAGAAAAGCTGTAATGGCTTTGTTGTACATTGTATTCAGGGACAAAGAGCCAACAGGTCATTATTTACCGTAGTTATGCTCATTTTGCTGGAAAGGGCAAAGATGTGACATACGCTGAAAGGTAGGTCGACCATGCCGACTGAGAACAGTTCTTAGGTCATGTGAAGGAATTGGCATTTAGTAACTACGAATAAAAAGTAAAAATAAATCCATGACAATATTTTTATGACAATGTGTTTCAATTCAGTCAATTACATGATAAAACAATCAACCAGTCTCTTGACCAATTTTAGCTGTTAAGGGACGCAACTCAAAAATAATGATCGGTGCCGGTATATCCATGTCTTGTTTCTAAATATACATTTTTAGCCAAAATATCTAGAAGTCATAGGAAATGAAGATACAATAATGTATATAATACAAAAGCTGTATGAAATAAATGGGTTTTGAAGAAATATTATGGTGAAAAATTATGTAGGTCCCTTTTATCAACATTTTACATAGGAAATGCATTAAGAATTGTGAAAACACTGATTTGACAAAATCTAAAAAAGAATGATGGATTGGTAGGTAAAACGATCCAGAATATAGCCTGTTTAGTACATTTAAACCTACTCAAAAGTTCTTGAAAAATTCTATACGATAACCAGGAACCTTGCCAATGTCCTTAAATTTAATTACCTTTCAAGCAAATTGACTCTGATGATTAACTGTAACATCAAGTCCAAAAAAAAAAAAAAATCGACCTAAGATTATATCAGGACTTAAAATAAATTCAGCACGTCTTGCTGTTGGCAATTTGAAAAAAAAAATAAGTGAGAAAATATAAGTTGAGACATACTTGATACATATAGTCCTTCATTTTCTGAACCAGACTGAATTTGGCCCTTTGATTTCCAGGTCCACTCCAGTGAACATTGATCACTTGGTCAGTTTTAGGTGTGTTATTATATCTCCAATAAACAGAATTTCTAGACACTTTGAAAAAGTGATTCCCAGTGAGGTAGGCTGTAAAGTCCCCATCATTGCCATGTTGATGAAAAATTTCCACCACATTTGGTAAATGAGTGCATAATCGATCTATTGAATGCAAAGTGTTAGAATAATAGTCTAAAATTATTCAGAAAAAAAATCTGTTAAAATCCTAATGCCCCCACCCCAGCTGAAAAACAAATGAACAAGGCTACATGTACCCGTACTAAACTTACCACAATAATATTGTCTTGGTGTTGTAAAGGGGAACATCTTCCAAGCATTCAATCCAGGAGAATCGGGTTTAAAGGTCAGGGATCTGTATGATCAAATGTATATATATTTATGTAATACTACTAAATTACAGGCACAATTAATTATATTTTATAATTACGATTTTGGAACCATCATAAAAAGGATCAGCAATGGCAGACGTCATTTTGTTCAGTGCTATATACATATACATGTACATCATAACCTTATTTTTCTTTTGTATGGAAAAAAAAGAAACTTGCTTACTGTTTCAATGGTGTGTTCCCCAAACGTCTACTGGACAAAACAAACATCTAATTATCACACTCAATTAAGGGGCCCTCTAAGGGGTACAGGTAGAGTTGGTGTGTTCCCCGAACGGCTACTCGCCAAAAACAAGTAATTATCACACTCAATTAAGGGGTCCTCATAGGGGTACAGGTAGACTTACCTGTGTTAACCTGGATTAGCAATATTTGATAAATCAGATAAATCCATCCAATTCAAAGATTTTTTTTTTAATTTTCAGAATTCTGCTATATAAAAGAAAAAAAAAATAAATAGATAAAATTAAGATAAATCAGATAAATTCATAGATATGGCAAGAAATTGGTACTGCGTTTTTAGGTTATACTTTTGTACCCTAGGGTACATCCCTATATAATGTATGGACAAAAGGTTACAAAAAGGGTACGCTATATATTCCTACTGAAAATGAAAGTAGATATTCTGTAGTGCTTTTGTAAACTAAATTATAAAAACAAAGCTAAAGCACAAGGTACAGTGGTTACAAAGGGTACACTTGAGTACAGCTGGTTACAACACTATTATAAAGCTAGGGATACAAGGGTTTAGAAGTCTAGATTTGTCTAAGTTAAAAAATCAAACAAGAGAACTGAAGCACAGGGTACAGGAGTTACAAAGGGTACACTTGGGTACAGCTGGTTACAACACTATCCCTTACCAAAAATACTGCCTTCCTGCAAACATTTGCTGCAAGTCTGCAGCAAAAATTGCTGCAAACCTGCTGCAGACATTTCTGCAAGCTTGCGGCAATGAAGCTAAAGAAACCATGACAGCCTATACAAAGCTTCTGTGTTTGCAGCAAGTTTGCGGCAGGTATGCAGCAAGCTTGTTGCAAACATTTTACCATGCAAATGAGGTTTGCTGCAAGTCTGCAGCAAACATTGGGTTTTCCAAATATGGAGACCTTGCTGCAAGCTTGCAGCAAACATTGCTGCAAGCTTGCGGCAAACATTGCTGCTAACTTGCAGCAAGCAATATATTATTGTTTTCAGCACATTCCTGTTCAAAGATATACAGAATGCGAAAGAAATTCAAAAGATTCAGAGGGAAGCCAGCGGGACCATTGGACCTCCAGCAAAAAAGTATGCAACTATAAAGAGAAGATTGCAGTTACTGAAAGAAAGGTACCAGGATGGCATCATTGACCTTATGGCGTACACAGACTCTGCATCTGAACTACTTCACCTAGGATAGTGATCCCTTAGTTGTGACTAAATAAATTGTAAATATTGTAAATATGTGTGGTGTGAAAGTGAAACAGTGCTTTTTTTACTTATAATGAAATATGAAGTGTGTTAAACAGTGCTGTTAAACATTAGAACTTCAAGACAATTTAAAGTAAAAAATCTGTTTACTATGTTTTGTGCTTGTAAAATTATTTATTTAAAAATTTGTACACAATATATATATATATATTTAAACTTCTGCTAAAATAAAAAAAAAATTAATTACCAAATCCACTTTATTTTATTTTGTTTAAAGTAACTTAAATTCTGGCAGATTATTCATACAGGTAAGTCTACCTGTACCCCTAAGAGGGCCCCTTAATTGTGTGTGATAATTACTTGTTGTTTTTGGCGAGTAGCCGTTCGGGGAATAAGCCGTAGAGTTTACCTTTATGAACCTAGCTATACCTGCATTTATTAATTGGAGGAGGAATTCAACAGCAACATTTCATTTTTTTTTAAGGTATCTCTTTTGAAACATGGTTTCAACATGCAAAGATTGATAAAAGATCTTTATTATTTTACTTTTTTTTTCAGAAGAAATGTAAAAATCTTGAAGATTTTATTCATTGGTTAAAAAAACTGAAAATAATGTGTTTTATTTTCATAAATAATTTTTTTATCAAAAATGAAAAAGATTATCTGACTTTTCTTCACATGTTTTATAAGATATTTATATTGTGCATTTATTTACGGAAAACTTTGAACACTAAAGGATCTTATTTGCTATTAAAACAGTCTTTTCTGAAGAGATGTCTTAAAGATGTTTATAAAATTTCGGTGAACATGTAGGTAGCATTCTTTCTTATCCAGGAAAAATCTATCGATCATATGTCATTTTTCTTTTCAATATATCTTACGAAATGAGTTAAATAAATTTTGCTTGAGATACTCTTTAATTTAATCTAGTTTTAATCATGGGTTTAAAGCATTAATATTACATGTAAATATTTTATAACAATAAATGATTTCAAAATCTTCGTTAGTTTGCATCATGGAACTCAAATCTTAAAATAATTTATTTTGGTAAAACTTTATCAAAAAGCGTGAATACGATTGTTTAAAAAAAAAAACCTTTATTTTGAATTTTACCCCCCCCCCCCCCCCCCCCTTGAAATTGGATTTTAAGCAATACTTTTAAAAGTAAATTGTCAAAATTTTTTCTGCTTTTCTGCCCATTCCCCTATTACAAAAACGATAAGTTACGTTTCTGAACTTTGATGTAAATAAAACGTACACATATACATGTAGATATTGCTTTCAAACAAACAGGTCGCTTCGGTTAACCGTTTAAACAGTGGGGGAAGGGACAACCTCCCAAAGAAATCTGACAAGTTAAATTAAAAGAATTAAATAAAAAAATGAAAATCCTATTTTGTGGGTTTGTTTGTGGGGAGGGATGGACTTCCTCCAACAAAAAGTAATGGGGGCAGCATGTAAATGAAAATTTACATATGAAATCTAGAGGAAAAGACTATTCTTCAGGAAAAGTCTATACTCAGAAAAATGCAAATGCGATGTGAAAATTTTTCTCCTTGTTAAATATAGATTAAACATAGCTTAAAATGTGATATAAGTAATGCGTCAAGTGCCAAGTGTTAGGTCAAAAAAGTAATATTTTAAAATAATTCATAAACATGCTATCTATTAATTCACATGTGCAGTAATGTTTCTTTTACGAATTTTAAATGTATTTTAAATAAAAATATTTATCATAATTATATGACAAAATATTTGTTCATTGTCTTCAATTATAGCAAGCATTTATTAAATAAATCTGTGCTTTAGTACACAATTTTATCAGTAAATATTATTATTAATTTATTTAGACTACTTTGTTAAATCAAGGTAACGCAGGTAAACTCTACCTTGACCCCTTAGAGGGCCTCTTCGTTGAGTGTGATAATTAAATAGTTGTTTTAGTGAGTAGACGTTCGGGGAATAAACCGTTTCAATTTGACTAATGAAAAGTTAGTTCCAATGTAAAGATTGTTATGCTGAAACTTACCCTGTATGTGGGTTCAGTAGAATGTTTGCTATTGGTGGATATATCATAGAACAGTCCCCCGTGATGAAGCCATCTTTGGTCATTCTCAGCTTCAAATCAGGATTGGAGATGTCAAATCCACTACAGACTCTGAAGAAGTTTAATGTTTGCTCATTTTAAATAATTTTCATTAATATTAATACTGTAGATCACTTAAAATTTCCTTAAACCTTATTTTTTGTGATATTGTTATTTGGTATTTATAAGAGAGACAAAATTTTGATGAATTTTGGTCATTGCTTTATATTATCTTTACTAATACTAATAAACGTGAGAATGAAGTTTTCACGAGCAGACAGTCTCGCGTAATTACACAAAAATAAAGTTCTCATAAATAAAAAGTGATTTACAATAATTGAAATCCTGGGGAGAAGCTTTAAAAAAATTAAGTGTTTCAGAAATAATAATAATTTCAGCTAAAAACATATTGTACTATTCTAAAATTTCTGTTTATAACAAGTGACCTAGTGTCCAAGTGTCCTTTGAAAAAGAACTAGAATTGCCTCTACACATCTTGTCCATTGAGATTTAGATCACAAGTTCACTGCATGGATATGAAACAAAATCTTAAATTAGAGCACTCCTACTTTATCACTTTTGGAGCTATGTGTACAATTTGTATTTCTGCCAATCAGTTTGAACAGTTTACTATCACTTACTCATGATCATGATCAGTATAATACGAGGAATAGTGAAATTGACGTCTCCATATCACTTTCATAACTGGAACTCCACCTAATGAGATTAAGGGTTCGAATGGGTTCTGAACTGCCAACTGTAGGGGATCATAATTTTGGTGCACCAGTGCCAGCTTTCTCTCCCTAAGGATATCAACCATCTGCATTCCAGGAATAGATCTTCTAGCCTCTTCATCAACATCTGCATCTGGTCCCTGAAAACTGTTAATTAAAGGTAATTAATCTGCACTTTTTCTTATATATTATATCTTAGGAGTTGTTGGATGTCTTTTCAGTTGAGAGATCAAGTCAATTTCAATACATTGAGAATTAAACATGAAATTTCTTTGAATCTTGAAAATTGTTAAAAACTGTTAATTTACTTATCCTCTTTCAGTATATTTTGACTTAGGATATTTTTATTAAACCCAGCAATATACTACCATTTATAGAATTCCCCATAGCTGTTGTCTGAGGATTTAGAGTGCCCCATGATGGCATTCAAAAATGCAAGATGATACCAAATTTTGGGACTGTGCTTGCTGTATTCCCTTAAAACACATTTCATCATTTCCAAATGGTTTCCAACTACATTATGACAAGAAAAATTCATATTCAAATACATATAATGATTTTAAGGTAAATAATTTTTATCTAAAAAGCAGACAAAAATTATATTATTATCATTTTATTTTACTTTCTTCCATATTTTTTATTCAAAAGCCTATTTAAGAGTAATTAAACAAAAATTTCAGCTAAAGACCAAGTGTGAAGCACCTTACATTTGTAAGGAATACATCATAATGGGATTTTTTTCCCCAAATTATATTTTGTCCTTATGAAGTTTAAAAGTAATCTCATCCGATTTTGCACTGTCAGTTCATATTCTGCTATACTTCAAGGTTTTGATTGCTGTGAAAATCCCAATCTTATTTTTACAAAACAGCAACAAATGGTATAAATAAAGTGTGACCACAAAAATCCCCCCAAAAATGTTTTTTGTCTAAATGATGCACAAGTTAACAGGTTTACTTACCCTGTAGATGCCCTAAATGCAAACGCAGAAGTGACTCTGCTGTCTCCAGATAGAGATCGGAACACCTGCTGGTGAGACAAACTCTGAATACGGCTTTCCAGGATGACAGAAAGTTCCTTGCCTTGCTTTCAGTCAATACACTAAATATTAAATTACAATCTTGACAATCAAAAAAAAAAAAAAAAAGATGCATACATTCATCTGACAATTACTGAGAATATTACCTGGTAATGAGAAATGTATTCAGTATTGTATATACCTCAAACTTGATAGCAAAACAGGCACTTTTCCCCCCTAATACTTGTGTATCAAAATACTTTCATGCTTAGCTAAAAGCATAGATATTTGTGTATAATAATAAAAAAACAAACAGTACTTAACTCTATAAATTAGCTCAGAATAGCAACAATCAAACTGGCCATTCAAATTGCAAGTTTCAATTTTTGTGAATGACCATGTCCTCCTATTCATCTGGCAGGACAATAACTTTCAAGTTTCAAGAGAACGATGCACATTTTTTTTACCAGGTACATAATGTACAAAATATACCCCTGATTTTGGAGGTCTGCTATGAGTATCAAAGTCTGGCACTCGGTCATTTCACTCTCAGATGGCCTAGCCTGTATGAGACAATTCCCTAGGAGACGATACATTCTGACAGCTTTTTCTGGTTCATACTTCATGGCATACATCCTCCCTATTTCTCCAATGATGAATAGCTTTTCCTTATCTACATCATATTGTACACTGCATTTAAATACATATATGTGTGTATAAATAAATGTAAGTTTAAAAATTTAATAAATGATAATTGATTTTCTTCAAAAAATTACTGAAACATGCAAAGTTTGTTCTTCTGTTAAAGGAAAGAAAACTTATTTGCAGATTACATTCAGCAATAATGATTATTATGATTACAGCAATATAACCATGATAACAAAAAAACAAGAGGCCCATGGGCCACATCGCTCACCTGAGCACATTGGCTTGAATTTTAAACTACCTGATGATGCTTCCATGTCAATATAACAAATGGCTTTGTCGTACTTGAGAAGATTTTAAAAAAAATTTCCCATATATTCCTTTGTAAAAATTTGATCCCCCATTGTGGCTCCTCCCTACCCCCGGGGATCATGGTTTGAACAAACTTGAATCTACACTACTTGAGGATGCTTCCATATAAATATGACTCATCATGGCTTTGCTGCTCTTGAGAAGAAGATTTTTAAAGATTTTTCCTATATATTTCTATGTAAAACTTTGATCCTCCATTGTGACCCCACCCTACCCCCGGGGATCATGGTTTGAACAAACTTGAATCTACACTACCTGAGGATGCTTCCATATAAATATGACTCATCATGGCTTTGCTGTTCTTGAGAAGAAGATTTTTAAAGATTTTTCCTGTATATTTCTATGTAAAACTTTGATCCTCCATTGTGACCCGCCCTACCCCCGGGGATCATGATTTGAACAAACTTGAATCTGCACTACCTGAGGATGCTTTCATATAAATATGACTCATCATGGCTTTGCTGTTCTTGAGAAGAAGATTTTTAAAGATTTTTCCTATATATTTCTATGTAAAACTTTGATCCTCACTTGTGGCCCCGCCCTACCCCCGGGGGTCATGATTTGAACAAACTTGAATCTACACTAGCTGAGGATGCTTCCATATAAATATGACTCATCATGGCTTTGTTGTTCTTGAGAAGAAGATTTTTAAAGATTTTTCCTATATATTTCTATGTAAAACTTTGATCCTCCATTGTGGCCCCGCCCTACCCCCGGGGGTCATGGTTTGAACAAACTTGAATCTGCACTACCTGAGGATGCTTCCATATAAATATGACTCATCATGGCTTTGCTGTTCTTGAGAAGAAGATTTTTAAAGATTTTTCCTATATATTTCTATGTAAAACTTTGATCCTCCATTGTGGCCCCGCCCTACCCCCGGGGGTCATGATTTGAACAAACTTGAATCTACACTAGCTGAGGATGCTTCCATATAAATATGACTCATCATGGCTTTGCTGTTCTTGAGAAGAAGATTTTTAAAGATTTTTCCTATATATTTCTATGTAAAACTTTGATCCTCCATTGTGGCCCCGCCCTACCCCCGGGGGTCATGGTTTGAACAAACTTGAATCTGCACTACCTGAGGATGCTTCCATATAAATATGACTCATCATGGCTTTGCTGTTCTTGAGAAGAAGATTTTTAAAGATTTTTCCTATATATTTCTATGTAAAACTTTGATCCTCCATTGTGGCCCCGCCCTACCCCCGGGGGTCATGGTTTGAACAAACTTGAATCTGCACTACCTGAGGATGCTTCCATATAAATATAACTCATCATGGCTTTGCTGTTCTTGAGAAGAAGATTTTTAAAGATTTTTCCTATATATTTCTATGTAAAACTTTGATCCTCCATTGTGGCCCCGCCCTACCCCTGGGGGTCATGGTTTGAACAAATTTGAATCTGCACTACCTGAGGATGCTTCCATATAAATATGACTCATCATGGCTTTGCTGTTCTTGAGAAGAAGATTTTTAAAGATTTTTCCTATATATTTCTATGTAAAACTTTGATCCTCCATTGTGGCCCCGCCCTACCCCCCGGGGTCATGGTTTGAACAAACTTATATCTACACTACTTGAGGATGCTTCCATATAAATATGACTCATCATGGCTTTGCTGTTCTTGAGAAGAAGATTTTTAAAGATTTTTCCTATATATTTCTATGTAAAACTTTGATCCTCCATTGTGGCCCCGCCCTACCCCCGGGGCTCATGATTTGAACAAACTTGAATCTACACTACCTAAGGATGCTTCCACATGAGTTTTATCTTTCCTGGCCCTATGGTTCTTGAGAAGAAGATTTTTAAATGATGCCATTATTTTTTCACTAATTCCTAATTATCTCCCCTTGGAAGAAGGCATGGCCCTTCATTTGAACAAACTTGAATCCCCTTTACCCAAGGATACTTTGTGGCAAGTTTGGTTGAAATTGGCCCAGTGGTTCTTGAGAAGAAGTCGAAAATGTGAAAAGTTTACAGACAGACGGACAGACAGACGGACAGACAGACGGACGCCGGACAAAATGTGATCAGAAAAGCTCACTTGAGCTTTCAGCTCAGGTGAGCTAAAAATATTGAAAAAAGAAATTATCTAAAAATAGAAACAATTTGGCAATGGCATTTGTTCAGTGCAAAATCAGAAGGGCACTGAGTGTATATATACATGTACTTTTCTTAAATATAATTGTCAAATAAAAGCAAATTGTGAGACATAGATTTATTTACTGATGTTGTACCAGACAGAGATCCCTCTTTGTAAAGTTTGACAAAAGCCAGTAGGGATTCTCGGTACTTTCCTCGGGCCCAGTACACATAGGGGACACTTTTCTCAAAGTAAACTTCAGTCATATGAGGGTACCTGTAATCAAAATAAAAGAAGTAGTACCACTTGTCATTAAACATAGTGTAAAACACATTTTAATGTACTAAAGACTGATATAAGGTCTGACACACATTGTTTCAAAGTAGCAGTGGTACATATATATATCAATCATTATGTATATATTATGGATGGCAATTTCTAACTGGTTACTTGGTCAGAATGATGGTAACTTGTTGGAAAAGCTATAATTGGTAAGTCAGAAAAAATAAAAAATAAAATATGTGTAAATTTGAGTGCAATTTCTTAAAATTCAATTTAAAAAACTCTAAACGTTGATCAGTCAGCATTGAGACATATCTATTTAAACTAATTAGGAAGTTATTAACGTTTCCAGATTGAGATCGTGGGGGTAATTGGCCAGTTTGTGAAGTGTTAATTGTGAAGTTTAATTACTGTTATATCAGTCTTGCAGTTAACCAAATGGCAATTCAGTATTCGATTGCCATCCATAGTATATGTATCTACCTTATCTCATTATGACAAATTACATTATATATTAATACACATATTATTAAAGATGGATTGTTAAATAAAATTCACATGTACCTTGATTTCAAGAATTGATGTACAACTGCTAGCTGTTTGCTTTGGGTATTTCCAGTAACTCCCTTGGCTCTCAAAAATTTTCTCCCACTGTATCCTTTATCTTCAACATACTTAGAGGTATTTTCCATCATAAAATTCATCAATGTTGCATAGACTGTGGATAAAATAGCCCAAAAATTATAATACATGTATGTTCAATCATAAATTCATGTGTGCAATTTTTGGTAAATGGCTATGCTTGTTTGAAAAATGGCATCGATGCACGTAAATCAGTCATAATTTGACCTACCCAAATAATATTCCCTCTTATCATAGAAAATGTAATCATCATTTATCCTTTTGTCAAAACATGCCTCAATTAACACAGAATTGGCACTCTCTTCATCCTTCCAAAGGTTGCTTAAAAAGCAAAATGAAAACTTGATCCTGTCATCGTCTCTTGTATATCCCTTTTTCTTATCCTCAATCATCCAGGATTCAAAGGCTGACACATTCTGCTGAAGCCATAAAAGATAAGATTTAGTAAGCGAATATTGTAAATTGGAAGACAAAATGGTTTGTCTCATCCCAACAGGAAACCATGAGGATTTTATGAATTTTTTTATCTGATGACGTTTCCGATAAAGATGGATCTTCCTCATGCACAAGTCTACCAGGCTTGGAATATCTGACACAGTTGGAGCAGATCCAGACTCTACAAAATCTGGCAGCTTATCATCCTCCTCATTTTGGCACACACTCAGTTCACCAAAAAGTTGTTTTATCATGCTTTGCTCTGTTTTTGTCCTTTGTTTGCTCCGTTTTTTCTTTGGGCTCCTTTTGTTTGCCTTGCGTGAGTCTGTCTTTGGAACTTTCTCTTCCTTTTTTTGCAGCTCCAATTCATCATCACTAGGTGATGCCTCTTCCTTTTGTATTTCTATGTCATCATCACTAGCTAAACAGGAACTACTTCCTTCTGATTCTGGAAGTTCTCTGTCACTGTCAGATGTGAAATCACTGTCCAGCAGACTCCACGCTGACGATGCTGGTGTTGTTGCAAAATCTTCACCTGCTGCCAGTTCTATTTCTGTATCATGTGCCTTTGGCATTTCTACAAAACTAAACTCAGAGTCATGATCACTTCCATCTAGTGACAAGTCATCAAGAATAAAGTCAGCTAGATCTAAATCTTTCAGAGACAGAGTGACATTTTTTGACTGGTCTTCCCCTGAGAATGAGAGTTGTAAGGAGGATCTGAATTCTTCTCCTGCACAGAGCTCCTCACTTTTCATTGAAGATCTTTCTCCTTCTCTTTCATCATATGCATCATTTGTAGCATCAACAACCTCAAAATCATCTGCTGATGAATCCATTATTTGGTTCTATACTTCTGAAATATATCAACATTAATTTATGCAGTGGTTATAAGTTATTTATACCTGTAATGGAATTTAATACAGTAAAAATGAAAGCTCTTAGAGTACATAATTCTGACTTTATACCATATCTAATACAATTTATGAGCTGAAACTGTAAAAACATTTCACCTTGTTCACTATCACCAATCCCTAAAATTTCTATGGACATGAACGGTAAGTAAAGCTTGGGGTGCTATGACACACAACATGGATTTTAGTAGGGGTGTAACAAAATACCAATATACAAGTATACTACAATTCACAAAAAATCGTACTTTATCATGGTACAAAAACGTATACCTGTGTATCATGATATATAAGATCTTAAGCAATTCATATATTACTTCTTTTAAACTTAACTCAATAAATGTGATGTTTTTATTCGCTTAAGTGTTACATTATGCATTTGTGAACTTTATGAAATAATCTAAAAAAAATTTCCCTTTCACATTGTAACAGAGAGTTTCCCATTTAGTAACAGATACTTACAAATGAAAGGTGAAACATCGCAATACGTATCATGATACAATCCCAGTGCAGTGTATCTATTCTCTATTGAGAAGTTGATGGCTCGTTTTAATACTCCCCCTCAAGAGGGGGAGTATTAAAACGAGCCATCAACTTCTCAATAGAGAATACAGTGTATCATGATACATCAAGATACACTCTAACCATATCGTTATACCTCAAGACTTTTGTATGTAACTTTCTCTTTTTAATTGGAGCTTTTGCAGCATATCATCAAAGACAAAGGCTAACAAATTTATAAGAGGAATACATATATTGTAATCACTTATTTTGGTGAAATCTTGGTCAGATCATGTAGCTTACTTGATCAGCTGTTGATTCTGAATGTCGTGTCAGGTCAAACGGTTCTTGTCAAATACGACATTATGTATCTTTCACTCTTTGTGATTGTTCGTCCCATTCTAATAGAAATGCAAAATAATATCAAGCTGT
Organism: Saccostrea echinata; assembly: GCF_033153115.1. Taxonomy (NCBI): domain Eukaryota; kingdom Metazoa; phylum Mollusca; class Bivalvia; order Ostreida; family Ostreidae; genus Saccostrea; species Saccostrea echinata. The sequence continues at coordinate 22,649,346 of NW_026889774.1, forward strand.
CAACAAAAGGCTGAGTTTTTGTAAAGTGTAAAATACTGAGACGTCTGAGTTTATTGCGCAAACGGACATTCTATATTTAGAGGTCGCGTCATCAAACTAACACTAACTAATTGATGTGAGGATCACGTGACCTGGTGTACACATTGCGCAAACGGAAGCAATTAGCAATTGTTTACATGCAAGCGTTTCCTGGACCAAGATTTGTATATTATAATATTCAAAATCGAAATAATCGTATCGTTCCGGTTAAAATAATTTTGGTTCATGGTACCAACTGATCCTTCGTAAAGCTTTAGTAATATTACAATACATGTACATGGCCATTTGTCATTTGTTTGTTCTTATTTTTCCTACCTTACATGTAATTTAAACAACATTTTGCATGTTCTAACATAAATTTTATTTTTTTTAAAAAACTGGGAAAAAAAACAACAACAAAATAAAAAAAAAAACAAAACAAAAAATCCCACACTTATATCATTATGCATAGAATGTCAGTTGAGATTCTTCAATCACATCGATTAATGAAAATTTTGGTAAGGCATACTTCCATAATGTTTTCAAGTTTTCTTTAATTTATAATAATAAAAAAAACTTTCCCTATAGCCTAGGAATATACATACAATCAGAGACATAAATATAATTTTTGTCTCATATAATTTCTTTTAAATTTATAATAACATACCAGGTACTTTATGTAAACCTAGCTGATAATTTCTTAAAACTCATATTTCTAGTTTTTAAAAAAAGTTTAAATTGTATAAAATCCATCAAATCTAGCAACAGACTTGGAACAAAAAAAAGATCTTTGGCCATATAGATCTTGATCTAGTTCAAAAGATTGAGGGAAAAGCCTCTAAAACTACCTTCCCGTAAGTGATTTAACAGCAGATTTCTGTAAATTATGAGAATTGCACTAATGTCCATTAATTCAAGAACAAAGGTTTTATTTTCATCAGTTTATTTTTATCTAAACAAGAATTGTGGGTGAATGCAACATGAAAGTCATGTAGACATAATGACTTTTCTGTAAATGCATACACTTCATTTTTCATGTATTTACAAAATACAACAGAACCGACGAATATTCATCAGTGCTTTGCATTGTATCAAACACTGAAAGGTACAACTCACATGTCATGGAAAGGCAATTACAGTAAATTTACCTACAAATTATGCAACAAATTATTTTATAACTTAAAAACATAAAAAATTTCAATGTAACTCCATGTGCACGTTAACAGTAGTTGATAAATATTTGTAAAAGACAGCAGGGTTTGACTGATTATTTTCAATGGCAACACTTGTAAAATAAGTTATAAAAGTACTTTAAAATGGCATGAAGTTCTTGTTTATTTAAATCACAAATCTATGAATTTTAAACTAGTCAAAAAAAAAATAATTATGATAATTCAAATTAAAATAATAGAACAAGCTACACAGAGAACTTTTAGAGAATAATTGTAATGTAACCTATACCTGCTAAATCTTTAATTGGAAAATAAGCCAACATTTCATGTTTAGGATCAGCCATGTTTTTATGCTATCAATTTGCCACAAGACTGTGGTAACTATTTCTGTTTTCATTATACACATACTACACTAAATACACGTACTAAAATCTTGTCTTTCATTTATCTTTGATCAACAAAATATTCACACATTCACACTCACACCCTTCCAAAACTTGCTTTAAGTTCAAAAATGTAGATACAAAAAGTAACAAAATAAATTTAAAAGCAAACAGCATACAGTTCTAACAGAGATAAAACTTGTGTCAATGAAGTCTACACTTTTTACAAACAATACAGGTACACAAACTACAGGAATCAGAAAATCACATATTGGTAACTATAACCAGGAATATTCACTGTCATTTTAACATTAATGCACCATTTGTCCATAACACTGAACTTTATCAGTTTTTCATTCACAGCAAATATGTATGTTTTGTGAAAATCTAGAACATGATCTGTTACTAGATGTGAAAGCACTTTTCTGTTCCAACAACTCAATTAAAAATCTACCCTCACTGAAGAAATCACAGATTATCACAGATCTTTGCTCATCCTGAAAAAAAAACAAACAAAATATAACTGGTAATAGGCAAGGAAGCTGGAGACAAAATGTGAAAATTTAATAAATATAATTCTATTTGAAAATATTCAAAAATGAATTTAAACTAGCCCATGAAATAGCATTTTACATAAAAGGTCCTTATTTCTAACAAAACAAATTATCTGAAGATGAATATAAAAGCAACTAAAATATCATTGTGATAAAAAGAGGAATTTCCAGAAGTAGCTCTGTCTGAGATTCTTACATTTGCTGGTCATTCTACTCCATGAGCAAATATCATGACCAGCCCAGGCTCCATTATCAAGTCTTCAGGCATGTGTTCATTTTCACATGCCATCACCACTACGGCTTGTTTACCTAAAATGGAATTTCAAAATAAAGTCAGGCTGATATTGTATCATGATCACTGATACACACAACATGCTCTCGATTCCATCTCTTTGGCTTTAAAGAATCCTTTAACAATCATTGATGGAAAGAAATGTTTTGTGTTCAGTGCAGAGAAAACTATAGTTTGTAAAGAATTACACATTTTTCTGCAAAAATGATTTTGTCCAAATGATCTTCAGTCAGGGTAATGACAAATCCTTTGATCATAGGAACATATGTGTTAAATATCTCTAGGCTGCAGAGTTATGACAAATATACAGATGAAGTGGAAAGACTTAAGTTGTATACATGTAATGTATAATATATCCTTAAATCATTTTTTTGTAAAATTATTTTATTGTTCACAAAATGTGGATTTTAAAAAAAACACAATTGCATCATGATAGAAATATATACATATAATTGACATTAATTAATAACAAATTCAAAAATTACAATGCCAACATCTGATCACAAACCTGGAATTCTTTTCGTAACGTAATTTTCATACTGCCTCCTATTCAGTTGTCTGGTTTCCAAAGTACTAAGTCCATGTGGCCACCTTCGTTCATGTGCATTCTCCATGAGTTCATTAACTATGTGGGGAGGGGAACCACTGTCAATCAGGGCTCTCTTAATGACTGCCTGTAACACTGCATCAGGTGTAGAGATCATACCGCCCCATCGTGTTACTCGGGCAGTTTGTAAACTATTCACCCATCTACAAAATGTTAAAAAAAATATAAACGAATTGAAATTTTAAATGACATTTTTTTCAAATGTTCACGAATAAAAAAAATCTGTCACAGTGACTTTTACTTAGATTATCTTTTAACTTTTAAACAAAATCCTTTTTCATATTCAGTCAAACCTTGTTATCTTGAACTCGATGAGAGAAAAAAAAACTTTGAGATATCCCAGGATTCAAGATATAAGGGGTAAATACTTAAAGAATAAGTGGTTGGAACTTCCAAACCACTTTGACATATCCATGGCATTTGAGACATCTGTGTTTGAGATTTGAGATACCTTAGTTCAACTGTATATATATATATATATATATATATATGTATATATATATATATATATATATATATATATATATATATATATATATATATATATATCACATTTTTTGCTTTGCATCAATTATTTAAACATTATTTAACATTATTGTTTAAACATACCGTAACAGAACATTCCATCCATACCCAAGTTCTATTTACCGGTAATACTAATAATAGTGTATATTATTTCATGAAGGTGGACTTTTGAATACTTCCCATTTAGAATATCCCTCAAAGGCATTATTGATAAAAGCTAAGCTGTACTGAGATTGTTCATTCTGCCTTACCTTAGAACATCAGCATTTTCCATCTCTGACTGTATTTCTCTCATTCTTGGATTAGATACTCTCATAGATCGCATGTATTCCTAATAGAAAACTCATTATAGTTAGAGATATGTACTGATATTATAACTTTCCTTTGAGACCAATTTCAGTCAAAATTCAAGAAAATATCTGAACACTGTTTAATATGTAATTTAAAGGCAGTTATTCTAAAACAAGTAGACTATCCAGACACTTCTGAATCTATAAAATACTAGTATCTATAATGAAACCATATAAGAGACTCACTTTTAACAACTGAAGTTCCCTCTTTTGTTCACTTATATTTAATTTGTGTTCTGTAATTTCTGTCTGCATTTCTGTGATTCTTGATGCCTGCTGTTGAACCAGATTCCTCAGTTCACGAACACAATTGTGATCCTGTGCATAAAAATAGCTGCCTGTTAACAAACCTCATTTTCAAGCACTAGGGACTGCTAATGCAATGAAAGCATGCATATGTAAGCAAACCTTTAATTCATCCTTAGGGACAACAATACCACACCCACTTTCACAATGTACAGGCTTCTTTGGGTTATGTTCACATTCCTGTATGTGTGCCGACAACATGTCTAATTTGACTATGGCTGTGCAACCATAGGTAGCATTATCGCAGGCAATCTGCAGACGAGAGAGAAGATTTCTGAGGATCCGGGGTACAGGCTTTAGCTGGTTGGGGGTGATGGGATTCCTGTCCACAGGACATGTGGGCTGCCTAGTTAACCACTCCTGTATACATGCTCCACAAAAAGCATGCTCACACTGGGGGGCCTGAAAAGACATGGTGTCAGGAAAGTACATGTAATACAGAAAAGCTCCATAAGTGCTCAACAATTGTACACAATAGAATTTTTTGTAAAATGCATCAAAAAACAATTCTGGATCTTTTCACTTAAAAGGCTAAAGGTGGGTCAGCAATTTTTTTCCATAACGTAATACCTCTGTTTTATAAATTCCATAAAAGAATTTTGTGCTCATCAGACTGAATGGATTCTTTTACATACCTGTAAAGGCTCTTCAAGAACTCCACTACATATGGGACAAACAAGTTCTTCATCAACATCACCTTGAAAGCGATTGAGTTCATAACCCATCTTGCCTGAAATAAGTTTACACGATGAGGTTCTATTAATATGTACACTAAGAACTCTTTCTAAAACTTTGAAGAAAAAATATAACAGTTTGTATTAGAAATCATTATTCAAAATGTGCTAAATTTATGTGAATTGAATAAGCAAATCTTTCTAAAATTTTATGTTACGAATTTGTAAAAAATGATGGAGGCATTGATATACAGCCATCTAAAAATGAATGAGTTCCATAATAGTTTATTTTTGATTATTTTTTTATTCATCTTGAATGAATAAAACCAGGTTCAGCATTTGATCAAGCATATAGACCTTTATTAGTTATGTTCATCAACCTGTTGACCTGTATAATGTGCATTGTCCTAAATATCACATGCTCGCCTATATCAAGCAACAATAAACTTGGTGATTATTTCATTCAAACTAGAATTGCTTAATAGAACCTATCTCCACCCCAAAAAGTGGCACAATCAAATCACACATTTCTTAAAGTGTTCACAGATGCACCACATCTGCAACTTTTGTTTGTATATCCCTTAAGATAACTTTAAGATAGAAAGGGATAAAGGATTTGAATACTGAGCTTAGCATATCCACAGATTACAGACACTCAGAGAGACCAATACACAGATGGATAAATGCAGTGATTCCAGTATCCTTCTCCCCATGAAATTTTTAGAAAGGGGGGGGGGTGCATAAAAATTAGTCTCATGATAACTCTAATTCAAGGATCATTGTCTTTTGGAAACCAATAATATAACAACATTCTGTAGATGTCAATATAGCTTTCTAACCTCTATCAGAGGGGCATTTTATCCATCCTGTTCCCTATTACACATATATTAAATACAAGAGAAGAATGGAAAGTAGCACACGATCTGATAAACAAATTCAAATAACACCAAGTTATCTTTTGAAGCCTGCAGTTTCAAAACTCTGAGCAATCTGAGGTTCTGTTTGGACAAAAACTATTTACACTGGACATATTTGGATTATTTTAGCCTTACTAAGTTCTAGGACATCATTTGTGACATTGGAAATAGGGATTGTGTAACTAATCACTACTAAGGTGCTTACTTTCTAACAAATCTTGTGCTACTTTCAATTCTCCCCTTGTGTACTTATTCACAGGTGTTGGCAATTTTATCAATAAAGTGAAAATAAATGAGATATAGGAATGAATCCTACCTGTGAGCTTAGTGATCGTAACACTCGCCCTTCAATCCTAGCTGTAAGCTTTGTGAGCATAGTGCTTGCTACGCTCCCAAAGCTCACAGGTAGGATTCATGCCTGTTTCTCATTTATTTTCACTTTATATTGACCTGTTATTTGTTAGATATGTGTACAGAGAACAGAACAGATAAGATGCCCCTGTGCTTCTACATCTCTATCAAGATTTTCCAGCATAAAGCATAAATGAATCCCAATAAGCAATATCATGTTTTCTTTTCTAAAATAAATGGTCAGTTGTCAAGTAAAGTTGATATACCAGGTAACACATGTCACAAAATTTGCAATAAAAGTGTCAGTATTGAGCTAATATATTTTGCATTGTGAAAATTAGACATTAACTTAATTTAATGACCGCTGCGTACGCTGTTATAAAAACATATTGCATTTCACCTCTATTTTGTGATCTCATTCATAACGAATTTCCCACATCTTCAACATTTTCATTTTCTCAAAATTCCGAAAATGACCACTTCCTCTTTCACGTTACACATGCGCGAATGGTCTAATGAACGAAAAATGCTTATCTAAAAAAAATAAATAAACAAAATGAAAATTATGCATTAAAATTAATATTGCATTCATAATCCTTGATTACTTTTATAAATGAATAAAAAGGGTGCATCCATAAAATTATAATGAAGTTAATTAACTTTTAGATTTAAAGCTCTTCCATCGACTTTGTGGCGTATTTAGTAAAACTTGAAATAGCCTGTAGCCATAATCACCAAAACGCTTAACTTCAATAAATTCGGACAATAGCTAATCAAGCACATATGTTACATCGAGCGTTTCCAAAACATGATATTTCAAGTCTAAACAATATTGCACGTCTGGGCATTGCGCAAATATTTTAGATCATATTCTAAGGATAAAGCTTACAAGCGACAGGTATTTCTCGTTTCATTTTTTTTTAAAGAAAAACAACATGTTATCTGACTTGGTAAAAGATAGATAAAATTTACCTTAGCTTCTAATTATATTCTGGCATTTTTTATTTTCGACCTATTTTATTATTTAGATGTTATCTTTGATTTATTGCAAACTTTTAAAGATATGAAAAAATAAAGGCTCTTAAAGGTTATATACATGCGTCTGTTAATGAAATAATATTTAAAAAAATTACAGCTTTATCAGTTTATGTTCACTTTTATATGTATTTATATTTCATCATATTAGGAGGGTGCTGTTTTCTTTGCAAAAATAAAAGTGTATTCTGTTCTCGACCTAAATAAATTGTGTCTTTCAGTAAGGACTTTGAATATCTGGAGGATATTTCATACAGTGAAAAAAATACAATCAAATGCCTTCAATAAAAACATTATATAAATTGCATATTTTGGTTACAGACAATTTTATTCATTCACTGTACTTTCCCCTTAGTGGATGTGCACTTTAAAAATCTTCAATGAAATCATTTGCACATTTCAATAAAATTCTGGAAAAAAATGTCCACATCTATAGAGAAAAAATTCATTTGATCCACCTCTTTCATTGTTATATTCAAATAAATATGAAATTGTACAAAAATGCAGACTTGCATCAACATAGCAGAAAGTGTAAATCCATATGTTCCTTCGGAGTAATTATCTAAACCATGGAGTTTCAATGAGTTCAGTTGTATGGACATGCAATGAGCATTTTGATAAGTGATAATTGTTTCTGTCCAGTTAAAGGTTAATTAATGAGTTCATTGTACGTTGTAAGTAGGTAAAGAATGACCAGGTTTATGTTTTTTTAGAGCAGTTTTGACCAGATAATGTTTTTTAGAGCAGGTTAAAGTTTCAGGAGCAGGTCTCATTTCCAAGTAACTATTTGTCCTATATTATAAAGTAACTGTAATTATATTGACCAAACTTGCATGGATGAATGATACATCTAGGGATGCACACTACCAGAGTTGCTTCAGATGCTGGATCTGACCTACATATTCTGGATGAGTGATCAGGTTAAAGGTTTTGGAGCAGGTTCATTCTAAAGAAACTGTAAGCCCTATGTTGACCAAACTTGCATGGATGATACATCTAGGGATACACACTACTTGACTTGCTTCGGATGCTGGATCTGACCTACATTCTCCGGATGAGTGACCAGATTAAAGGTTTTGGAGCAGGTTCATTCCAAAATAATTATAAGCCCTACCTGGACCAAACTTGCATTGTGATACATCTAAAACTTCCAGAGTTGCTTCGGATGCTGAATTTGACCTACATTTTCAATGTATAAAGCAGGAAGTGGAATAAATATAAACTCTGGACAAAATTTTTATACAAAAAATCTGTTTATATACTGGAACCTTTTGATCTAGAACTTGGTTCAAAGCCACAGCAGACCCTTTGTAAGGATACTCTTTAGGTGGCATTTAAACAGATTGGGACAAGGGGAGAGAATGTAGTCAGGGCAAGGTTTCTTTTGACAACGATCTTTTAGATAGCACTCCTACACAAACACACTGTTGGTAAATTATGAACGAAAATGACAATAAAGAAAAGAAAATCTTACCGGATAATTTCAGAGAAACAAAATGATCACTTGAAGAGATGGGCACCAAAGAATTAACTGTTTACTATGGGGTTACACACCAGAAATATCGACTTTAATAAGTTAGTTTCTTAAAGATTTTAAGAAAGGTTGTACAAAAAAGACTGCTTTAGAGTTGAAGGTATAGTGGACAGAAATTAGTTCATTCAAATTGTTATAATCTAATTTCTTTTAATTTAGACATGGCAAGTGTTGAGACACCAATCCAGGAAGAAAATATTGCTGTGGAGAAATCAAACATTTCTAGTAACGACTTAAACCAAGAAAATGAAAATCCCAACATACCTGTGAAAGTTCCTGAAAATCAATCCATACCACTGCAAGAAATATCCTCAGGGGCACAGAAAAGTGAAAGCTCAGTTAATACTGCATTCTCCATGGATGATGAAGAAATTCATGAATGCATTCCACCAGTAACACACCATGATATTATTCCTGAACTTCTCTTGAGAGCAGAAACAAAAGACCAAGCTCCACAGTACTCTAGATTTGGGTTAGTTTTTTTTTTCATATTTCACATATTCATTTTTAAATTAGTAAAAACTTCTGTACATTTTTAAGTTCATTTTTATTACAGTAAAACTTTGTTTTCTTGAACCCAATGTGACCGAGAAAAAACTTAGATTGTAAATGTTAAATTTGTAAATGTAATTAGTAAAGAAATTCTGGATATAAAATTAGATAGTTCTGTAAACATACATTAATAAGCACACTCAAAATTTAATGCGATTGTCCTCTTCAACTGATTAGCGCACTCAAAAATTAGCATGTTAGAGTTTTTAGCAATGGCATGCATTAATTTTAATCATATATTAGCGTGTACATAAATTAGTGGACAAGAAGCAGCGTGAAAGACGCAAAAAATGTTTACCTCTAAAATAAGTTTGTTTACAGTAACTTTTAATGAATTCAATCTTGGTATTTTGGAATAAAAATTCTTTCCCTGTTCCAGAACTCTGATAGATAGAGCAAACCAATGGTTAAAGGAGAACCCACGTCTGATGTTGTGGAAATGTGAAACAGTTGTCTTTAAGCTTGGAATAGAGGAAAACATTGATACAGATCATGTTTACTACTTGGAATCTGCTTATGGCTCTAATATATTCCTTGCAGGTCTAAGGTCAGTTAGTTGATGTAACAAAACTTATTAATGTTGTTGTGGTTTAGGTCAGTGAAACAATTTTACATGAAAGTGATGTTTATTTCAAATAAAAAGCACCAGGGCTATTTATAAGGAGTAAAGTGTTATTACGTACTTTAAATTAGTATAACTCTAAGTGATATATGTGATTTTTTATTTATATATGTATATTAAATAAATTTTTATTGTCATGATTACAAAAATAAGTTTTAAATTATTTGCTTAGGCAACTAATATAATCTTCATCTGAACTAGACATGTTCTTTATTTAAAAGACTATGGCTTGTACCAAGACCATCCCCAGACATTCCAGTGGAAGAAATTGGATACACTTCTGCTTTACCAGGACGGCAAACAGCAATAATGCAGGGACAGTACGAATCCCGTATCAATGTGTCTGAAGGGGTTAAGCTCACGGATATGATTGGAAATTTAAACAAACAGATAATGAAGAACCCTCTACCAGGTAAGAGCAAATACAGTTACAGGGATGAAATATATATACAGTTGAACTTCGGTATCTCGAACACGGATATCTCTAATACCATGGATATGTCAAAGTGATTGGGAAGTCCTAACCACATATTTCTTAAGTATTTTACCCTCAATATCTCGAACCCTCAGATATCTCGAAGTTTTTTCTCGGTCCCATCGAGTTCGAGATAACCAGGTTAGACTGTATGTCCAATAAACTGTCAATAGTAAACATATGTTTTAAGGTTCCTCATCCCTTTGTTCACTCTGACCACCCCTTTTTTCCGAAAGAAGTCTAAATATGATTTTAATATAGTTAAATGCACAAAATTTTAGTACACTTTGTGGAGCAAAATTTGACAGAATTTTTTTTTGAACTTGACAGTTTTTTTTAAGGAATTATAGTCATTAATTCAAATGAGAGTTATTTCTCTTATTAAAGTGTCAGTGAACCTTAAAAAAATTTTGGCAACATTTTTTTCCCATTTAAACAAAATATTCCATGCATGCATATGAATTGGCATGGTGATTTACGAAGAACATAGTTTAAATTTTAAAAAAAAAAAAATTTTTTTTTTTAAATTTAAACAGGAAATATTTTAAATGTGGAGACTGTGGTGTATAGAGTTTCGACAGACTTTGGTGAACTACTGTCTGTGGATCCAGATGAAACCTGTTGGGCAGAGCATGGACAGAAGACTAGAACCGTTGTCCATGGATTAAGGATTTACTACATCAAAGGAAAGCCACAATATGTCACTATTGGTAAGTAATAAATGATTTCTGTGTGTGCTTTAAAACTGATAGAAGATTACTTATTTTCAGTATGCAAGTATAAATACAGTATGCACAGTACTCACTGCAAAACTTAAAAATATTTTTGCTTGAATTTAATTTAATGGATCAGCTAGTAGTAAAAAAAAAACATGTTTTGGATTTTTTTTCGCAATGCTATGATAATGTACTGTTACACTGAATAAAAATTGTATAGAAGCATTAATTTGGTACAAGGGGGATAATATGTGAAAGGTTTTTTAGCTCACCTCGACGAAGTCGAAATGAGCTTATGCTATACCCCCGGCATTGGCGTCGGCATTAGTGTCAGCGTCCCAGTTAAAGTTTTAGGAGCAAGTCCATTCCCAAGTAACTATAAGCCCTACTTGGACCAAACTTGCATGGATGATGCATCTAGGGATGGACACTACCACACTTGCTTCGGATGCTGGATCTGACCTAGATTTTACAGATGAGTGATCAGGTTAATGTTTTTGGAGCAGATCTATTCCCAAGTAACTATAAGCCCTACCTGGACCAAACTTGCATGGATGATGCATCTAGGGATGGACACTACCACACTTGCTTCGGATGCTGGATCTGACCTAGATATCCAGATGAGTGACGAGGTTAAAGTTTTTGGAGCAGGTCTATTCCCAAGTAACTATAAGCCCTACCTGGACCAAACTTGCATGGATGATACATCTAGGGATGGATACTACCACATTTGCCTTGGATTCTGGATCTGACCTAGATTTTCCAGATGAGTGACCAGGTAAAAGTTTTTGGAGTGATCAGGTTAATGTTTTTGGAGCAGATCTATTCCCAAGTAACTATAAGCCCTACCTGGACCAAACTTGCATGGATGATGCATCTAGGGATGGACACTACCACACTTGCTTCGGATGCTGGATCTGACCTCGATTTTCCAGATGAGTGACGAGGTTAAAGTTTTTGGAGCAGGTCTATTCCCAAGTAACTATAAGCCCTACCTGGACCAAACTTGCATGGATGATGCATCTAGGGATGGATACTACCACATTTGCCGTGGATGCTGGATCTGACCTAGATTTTACAGATGAGTGATCAGGTTAATGTTTTTGGAGCAGATCTATTCCCAAGTAACTATAAGCCCTACCTGGACCAAACTTGCATGGATGATGCATCTAGGGATGGACACTACCACACTTGCTTCGGATGCTGGATCTGACCTAGATTTTCCAGATGAGTGACGAGGTTAAAGTTTTTGGAGCAGGTCTATTCCCAAGTAACTATAAGCCTTACCTGAACCAAACTTGCATGGATGATGCATCTAGGGATGGACACTACCACACTTGCTTCAGATGCTGAATCTGACCTAGATTTTCCAGATGAGTGAATTTTAGCCATATTTTAATCAAATTAGCATGGATGATGTATCTTATGATGGACACTTTCAGACTTGTTTTGGATTCTGAATCTGACCTACATTTTCCAGATAAATGACAAAGGTAATATTTAGGAGTAGCTATATAATATTATGGCATGTTATGATTAAACTTGCATGGATGATGCATCTAAGGATGGTAACTTCCAGACCAAAATTTTCTTGATTAGTAAACAGGTTAAAAGTTTTTTGAGTAGGTCTATTTCCAGATAACTATAAGTCCGTCTTAAACCAAACTTGTATAGATATTGATCTTTGGATGAACACTAACTAGAAAAAATATGATGTGAGATTTGCCTTACTTATAGATAACCTTTGTCGAGGTGAGCTTCGTAATCTTTGATTACCTATGTTTTAATCAGGTATTTAGCATAAATTCTCTCCATGCATGAACCACTTATCAGAATATTATTTGAGAAAATATTATAATTCTACATGTGCATATCTTGTTTTCATTTACTTTGTGAAACTAGCCATTTTAAGAAAAAAATATGTTTTTTTAGGTTTCCATGATGAACAACCAGACATTGCTGATAATTCCTTTGGAACATCAATTAAGTTTTTGCCTTTCAGAAGGGTAGTGGGGAAAATGGGCATGTTTCTCAGGAAGCAGAAGGTACATTTCTCATAATTCTAAGATACTGCATTCTTGGCATATTGTTAATATATATACATGTACAATCCCTAAAATCACCCTTGCACATTGGGGTTACAAGTGCGGATCTGCATTTCCTAGGGGAAAGGGGGGTTCAAAGGTCATTTTTTCATTACTTTTACATAGAAATTTTTAACACAGAAAATTCCAGGAATGGGGGTCTAGACCCTCACCCCCACCCTACTTCATGATCTTACTTTCTCGATGTCTTGAGTGATTCAGTAAGATAATTATATACAATGTATTATAATACTAACTTCTAGGTGTTGGAATGTTGATATTGAAAGTAATAACGTTAATAAAGTTGTGTAAATTTTTAAGAAATCAAATGAGATTTTCAGAATTTTTCCACATAATATGTTATAAAATTGTTCATAATTTATGCAGTACATATGACTTTTAAGAATTTTGATTCATCTAACTGATGATAGCTTTATTATTTAATGTTTTCCTTTACAGAACATCAGAGTTTTGAATCTACAGAGTGTCAATGTAAAATTTGTGATGGATTCAAGAGGTATGCAGATCTTTGTATAATAGATTAACAAATTCCCCTATTTAGCATAAAAAAATTCCCTAATAGATACATGTATACCTGTAACATAAAAAATTCCCTTACACATATAGCATTTAAAAAAAATTCTCTCATAAATACAAGTGTAACACATATTTATTTTAAAATGTGTTACAATGATCAAGGCAAGGAGAAGAAAAAGAAATTACACAAAACAGCTGAATGTTTTGGATTACTTGCACATTAAGTAAGCTTAGTTTGAACTTTATCAGAGTTCTTCTGATTTCACAGGTTTCCTGAAAGTTGAGCATGAAGATTGCACTAGTCAAGAACCAGCGCACATTGAGACAAGATACTGCAAAATCCTCAGGTCATTTTTCCAGATCAACTCCACCAAATCTGCAGAACAACCGTACAAGTCCCTCAGTCTCTCAACCAGGCTGTTTGTCCCCGTTAGAGTGTACGGTCGTGAGTTTGAATCCTGGTCTAAGACAATGATGAGGCTGACAAAATGGATGAATTATGCAAGTAAGAAAAATAATCTGAATAAACTAGCCAGAAATGGGAAATAAAGTAGGGATACTAAAAGTTATATCCCAAATGGCAAGAATGTAGCAGCTGTCTTCTTTTACTGTTAAGAGGGTTCTTTTTTCAAAAAAACAAAAAACAAAACAAAACAAAACAACTAAGTAGTCTTTCTCACTTGAAGCTGTCAAAGCATAACATTCATTACATGCATTACAATGTTCTTAAATTTTGTAAATTTCATTTAGCTGCATTTTATACTTAATTTTCATTTTCAAAGTATCCCCCCCTTTTTTCCCCATAGAGGTTCCTCCCTTTGGTGTGGAGACTGTGCAATACCAGATCTACATTGATGGCTACAATACACCTGTTCTGGAAGACAAGATCGACTCATCTATCAGACGAAATATGGGGCGTTACCATCTCTCAACAATCAGGTACTCTTTCTGTAAAATCATGAATTTCAAATACAGTAAAACAGGCTTATAGAGACGCACTAGGGTTGGTAATAAATACATGTAATATATCCGATAAGTTTATGATATGAACATTTTAAAACTATAGGAATGCAAATCACTTAGATGTAAGCATGAATTCTTTATAAGCCCATTTGCTGTAAGCATGTTTTACTGTATGAGAAAAGGATGTAAATAGATCTTCAGAATAGAACCAGGTTTTTCAATGCCATGTTTTACATGAAATTACAGTTAAACTTTGATATCTCATACACAGATATCTCAAATACTATGGATATGTCAAAGTGAGTTGAAAGTCATAACCACTGTTTCAAAATGTATTTTATTTTTAACCATGATATCTTGAATCCTTGAATATCTCAAAATTTTCTCTCTGCCTCATTGAGTTGGAAGTCATAACCCACTTTTTCAAAATGTATTTTATTTTTAACCTTGATATCTTGAATCCTTGGATATCTCAAAATTTTCTTTCTGTCTCATCAGCTTTGAGATAAGGTTTGACTGTATACTGAGACATTATTTCCAAGCATGACTCTGATTAACTAATCAGTGACTCTATTTTTAAGGATTTAGTTCCCCTAATCAGTATGTATCTTTGATTTTAAGGATGTACTTCCCTTCCGAGTATGAGGAACCACCAACAGAGGTGTCACCTGAAGTTGACACAGGATATGCTTCTTCTTGGGGATGCTCCATATCATAGGATGAGCCAAAACATTAAGGGATTAACCTTAAAATACAGTATCCAGACACAGTCATAATAGCTGGGGAACCTGGTGACTTTTTTAGTCAGTATGCAACAGGGTATCTCTGTAAAATTGTACATTTGATTTGTTGTCTTAAAATAATGAAATCAATAATTATACATTTCAACATTTTTCTAAGTCGGTGTTGTAAGAATCTGGGTGTCCAATCAAATAAGCACAACCAGTCAATGCACAGAAAGTTGAGGGTTTTTTTTTTATTATTTTTATTTCATTTTTTTTTCTTTTTTTTTTTGGTAGAATACTGGAATAAATATTCTTCATTTATTCATAGTGTATGGTGAGCATTTTGAAATAAATTACTCTGAGCTGCCCTGATTATATCTTCAGATTTAATAGGCACTTTATAATATACATATATAGTTTCCCAAGATGGTGAAACTTTGAATCCGTCCATTTTTTTCCCTCTTTTTTTTTGAAGGGGGGGGGGTATTTTTGAAAGATGAACAGATGAGCAAGTCATTGTCAGAGAAAGCACTAGCAAAAATGTAATTTAAAATTAAATATTTATTAGTGATACACTGTAACTGTACTCAGACTTCTTGCTTTTGAAATTATTTTTTTAAAAAAAGTTCTGAATTGTGAACACCAAACTTTAAATTTTGAATGCCAAAGATATTTGCACAGGCATGTAAAAATTATCTGTATGTCTTTTGTTTTTCTTTAATCACTAAAAAATGTATCATTACAATTCAGTTATGTAAAATTTTTGTTATACATTTTTTGGGGGGATATATTGCATCAACTATGTACAGTCATTACATATGAATAGGTTATTTAAGAAATAGTTTGAAAGTTCATCAAGGTATGACCTGTAATTTTCATCTAGGCATATTTCATATGAAATTTTAAAAAATAATTTTAAGAAAATTAATATGTTTTCTGATTG
Organism: Saccostrea echinata; assembly: GCF_033153115.1. NCBI lineage: Eukaryota > Metazoa > Mollusca > Bivalvia > Ostreida > Ostreidae > Saccostrea > Saccostrea echinata. Next base: position 22,665,681 of record NW_026889774.1, read on the forward strand.
TAATTTAATTCTCTATTGCCAAAATTGAAACTTAAAGTATTCCTTCTAATATTTTTAGCAATGTACTTAATTTATCAGTTACTAAAAATCTCTGAGTCAGTGGGTGTTTATGAAATATCACTGAAATTTGAAATGGTTTTAGTGCAATGTCTTAAGTGTTCAAAATCATGCATATTGATATTACATGTATATGTATTATATTTTTTCCGTCCAATAGGGCTTCAAGCCTTAGATTGTATACATACATATCAACACATTCCAGAATCATTTTTTATTTAAAATAACTGCAGTGTGTACATGTATTTACTTAATGATATTGCGTTTCATATAGTTTTACAAAATGAATATTTTTTTTTATCTTTTTGGCATTTTTTTGCATTTCTTTAAAGATAAAAGTACATATTGATAGTTGAAAGTTTTTTTTGTTTTTGTTTTTTAATTTTCTCATCATCCATAAATTGATATTGTAGTTTATTAATATTTGTAGATGTACATACATGTTATTAATAACAATTTCTAAATAAAATTTTAAAACATGCATTTTTGTAGATGTACATGTAAAATATGTATTAATCATAAATAATCATATTTTTCTGGATATATGTTATGTTCATCTTTTTTTTTATAACTTATAGGTGATCTATTTATTCCCTTAAAGTATTGTTATTTATTCATCCATGTGTTGTTTGATACACTTAATCTCTTTCCATTTTGTATCTCTTTTTTTCTGTAACGAAGAGTTGATTTTTTTTTTTTATTATTGCATATCTATTTCTGAATTTCTTATCAATGTTTTTCCAGATATTAATAAAAATATAATAATTAAAACCTGGAAATGTGCACAGTCTATTTTTCACTTCAAAACATAAATGACTTATGGATTAGGCCATTCCAAGTTTTTTTTCTGTTTAGCGTCCGCGGGCGGATTGGTTTTGAGGTTATGAAATTAAAAACAACAAAATTAAAATCAACAAATACCGGTACAAGTCTTTGAAACCCAATTTACGCTTTTGGGATTGGCATGCATCTTTCTTTTTAAAGTGGTGTACCAATTTTTTTTATTTGAATAAACTAGTAGTTTAAAAATGCAAGGAGAATTCTAAAATGATGATGAGAAATTCTAGAATTGTGCTTACGGTAATATATTTTGTTTTTTGCGTTTTGGTTTGTGTGGGGTTTTTTCGGATATAAAGATAAGTTTTCGAATATAGGGTGAATGCTAAACAAAGAACAAACTTGGAATGGCCTTAAGGACAAACGGTATTAAAATTACTATATTTACATTTAACATGCATTTTGCTTATAAAGTGCAAGGAAAGCTACGGCATTCAAAACACCATAACATGGACATGGGGTCAAAAGGTTAAAGTATGCGTTTTATTTTATTTACAAACGTCGAACGCCGTGAAGTGCAACGTTATAAGCGAAAATCAAAATTCACGCTCACATTGAACAGTTGTTACAACGGCTATTCCATTAATTGTAACTTTCCCAGAGGATAATACGGGGATTTTTAAGCATTGAATGCTTAATTAAATGTTGAGGACAGATTAGAATTTTCTCTCTTTTTTGCCATTAGTGAACAAAATTCCTTGTGCTCTCTCTCTCTCTCTCTCTCTCTCTCTCAGTGGCGTATATTCCATATAGGCAAACAGGCTGTAGCCTACACATCATTTTGTCAGGGATAAAAACTTATTTGAAAAAAATATTATTTTGTTGCAAAAAAAAAAAAAAAAAGAAAAAAAAGAATTAACAATCCGCACTTTTATATGTATCCAACGTTAATGTTTACAGTTTTGCTTTTTAAGCCCAAATGCAAGTGTTATATTAAGATGTTAACATATTATTCTGATGTCAAATGTAATGTATTGTGTTGTGAGAGTGTGTTTAATTTATACTTTGTAGGTTTTTTGTTCTAAGCACAGTAAATAAATATAGTTTGTGCCGAATCCAGTGTTGGATTTTTATCCTACAAAAGACCCGGTGACATTTATTTCACGAGTGGGACAGGATTTTTTGATATTTTCACGAGTGCGAAGCACGAGTGAAAATATCAAAAAATCTTGTCTCACGCATGAAATAAATTCCATATTCATGTAAAAAACATTGAATTTTCTGTTTATTAAATTTTCTTAGATTTTCCCTTTGCCTCTTGGGCTCACATGACAAACATCAACTTGCGTAGGCCAGAATTATGATAGACAAAATGTTAACCTTTTTCTTATTACCTTTTTCCATAGACGTGTAAAAAAGACCCTTCAAATTTCTTCTTAATCAGATTCATGACTCTCCCTACTATTTTAAAAGATGTCCGTGTTTTCAAAGGGAGGGGGGTCCAAAAATCATTTTTTGATCCTTTAATTTTACATAGAAATTTAATTAATAACTATGGAAATGCCATCTAGTTTTTTCTCCTTTGTATGTAAGTGACTGTGTAATATACCAAACATTAATCATAATTATATTGATGAAGTCAAAACTCCCAATATCAAATAAATAAATAAAAAAAAAAAAATACATCAGCTCCAATGAAAAGTAGCTACCACTGACTGATTTACGGACCCCAATTGTTCAGGACCTCCATGATAAATTATTTCAAGAACCAAACGATGATAATGACATTATTAAAAAAAAAAATAGTAGAACGGAAGAAGTCACTCGTGTAAGAGAGTTTTTGCTTCTCAGAGTATGGCTTAGTCCGAAATATCTGACGTTTTCCAGGCTTTTTTCACGATTTGATATTTTACGTGCCAGGAAAACCTGGCAAGTAAAATATCAAAATCGTGAAAAAGGCCTGGAAAACGTCAGATATATTTCGGACTAAGTATGGCTGTGAGCGTGACTAAAATGGGAAGTAAAACCCGGGCCGGGCCGGGAATTTTGGTTGTGTATGAATTTCAATATCATATTTGTTGACAATTTATGAATGAAAAATTAAGCAATGGATTTAAAGAAAATTAATTATTACTTTTTTTAAGCATAAATATATTTTCTTTCACTTATCAACACATTCTGTAGTCATTGGGGCCAAATTTTCTGAAGACCGAATTCAAAGGGAGTCGTAATTTCCTGAGACCGTTCGATGTCCAAAAACGCTACCTGATCTACCCAATCAAATCAATTACCCATAAAGGCCTAACCAAATATTGGTGGATCCATGCGCTACCACATTGTGACCCGGATGTTTATTATTCGGTTATCAAACGAGATAAGAGGTAGAAATCAAAAATTGGGTTAAATTGTGATTGTCTTCCGATGCAAGGATACCCCGAAGTTTATTCGTCAGTATAAATAGAATTTTTAAGTTCACAATGTCAAACCCAACAGCTTATCACGCATCGCCAGAAAACGTACAAGTAAACATGGCGAACCAAATGCAACAGCCTCAGATGGGATTACCGCAAGGTGTTGTTGTGCCACAGGGTTTACCCCCGGGATTAGCGTATCTCGGTGCTCTAGATGAAGTTCGAATCCACCAACATTTGGACTTAGTGGAAGGTAAATATCGCGTTTTCATTGCATACGAACACACCCGTAATATTTGCAGCGGGTAACGTTATTTCGCAACGCGAGTATGCAGCTGCTGGTTCTCCAAAAATAGCTCATCGTGACGGAACATTTAATCATGTACAATTTTTTGAGACTCATCCATTAAGTTGTGTGAATTATTATTATTATTTATCTGTATTAAGCATTCTTTCTTGGCCTCATTTAACCCCAGGAATCTATGGGTGTGGTCAAGCCTGACAGGAGTTTAAAATTTAAACTATAAATAACGTTAGATATCACTGACAGTGACACTTTTTTTTTACCCTTTACCATGTTTACAAAATACATATTATCGAAAATTGATGAAAAATGTTAATTTTAATCATCTTTATATCAAAGCATTATTGCAGATTCGAATGGCTTGTATATGTAAATGATAGTGAAAAAAATCTGTTAACATATTAAATGGCCTAAGTTGGATAAGTTTCAACAGAAAAAAATCTTGTTAATGAATGCCAAATCACAATAATTTATTTAGATCATGTCTATTAAGAAAGTTTAATGAACACACATTGTATTTATATGTTTTAAAATTGTTTTTGTTCTTTTTAATCTAATTTAAAGCATCCTACAAGAGCTTGATCACCATAAAAATCTTTTTAAAAAGTCTTTATTAACATTTCTTGATGATTATTCCTAAAAACTAAAATTTCCTGCTTCAGTTGGAACTTTTTACTTGATTTAATTAAAATTATTTCCAAGTAAACACACTGAAAGGATTTCCACAAACTTGCAAATCCAGAGAAGAAATTGTGTATATTAGAAATTTCATGTCCTTAAAGATTATTTACATAACTTACTATTGCAGCAACAGATTTTACTCACACATATAAAATTTTATTGCTGTCTAAGTGCTTCTCTAGCTCGTTCACTTTAAAAAACATTCAAAATTTAACTTATGAAAGCAGAATTTGTAGCTGATAATTCTTTCAATTGTTTAAACCATTGTATCTGGTGCAACAAATGAAGAAATCTAATTTTTATGTCAATATTCATTTTTCTGTGTGAGCATGTGGCTTAGTTTAACATTTTTATGCCATGTGACTCCTATTATTTTCAGTTATGGTTGGCTGGGAAAGAAACAATAAATACAGACTCTGTAACAACCAGGAACAGCAGTTTATGTATGCCAAAGAAGGTAAGTCAGGTTTCTTACTGAATTATGAAGTCAGAGCTAGTGGTTGGACTCTCTCTCTCCCCCCCCCCCCCCCCCCCTTGATTTGCAGAATTATTAAATGTATATACTGAAGCAAATAAAAAATGCCAATATGGATTTATAGATTTCATTGCTTATTCTTAAATATGTAAAGATTCTTTTTATATAAAATATTTATCACACTGTAATAATGACTTTATGAGAAAGTTTGTACATAACTAACTTTTTCATTTCATATGTTGAATACTGTCATTTAGTAAATCTGGAGAAAAAACATTTCAAACAAAAAAAAAATGGGATCATCCAGGATTTTGAGCCCAGGAACTCTCACATACTGAGCGAGAATCATACCCCTAGACCAATGAGGCGCTTGTCATTACGAGCAAATTAAATGCAAACAGTAGGTCACGTATACAGGTCTATATTCCTGTTCGATTTTGTCAAAATTTTACACAAGACATGGTGTCTAATTTCATGTTTGATATTGTCAAAACTTAACACAACCAGGGATGGGCACGATTACTGAAAAATGTAATCGATTAATAATCGATTACTTAGAGGAATTTCGTGTAATCGATTATTAATTGATTACACTCATTTTTGTCCTGTTATCGATTGTAATCGATTACTTTGGAAGATGTAATGGATTAATAATCGATTACATGAACATCCAAGTTTTTATCTCTTCAAATATCAAAGCAATATTTAAATGGGAAATGTTGATGTTATCCACAGAAGTTTGAATGTGTTCCTGCAGTTTCAGTGCAGATTCTTTTAAGGTTTTATTCTGGCTAACATTCTCACTAAATGCCCAAATGAGGGATTCTCTACCATGGAAAGTGGAGACATGATTCCTACAATAAAATATGCCAAGGAATTAATTATTCCTTTCAACCTTGGATCTGAACCTCCATATTTATTGACTTGTTGAAAAAAATTATTTGATATTTTATTGTGAATTACTTCAATAGAAGTATTTGGGCTGCCTGTATGTTGACAGTACACATTAAACATTCCTGTATGTGTCTTTTTAAAAAAAATAAGTAAATTAAACGAGCTCTTAGTACTAAACATGTAAATTAAATGTGTCTTTAAGCAATGTTAAGTAATTTAACTAATACATGTAGCACAATTTCATTCTGTATTGAAATAAGTGTTTTGAGAGCTATTAATTCTTTTAATAATATTGTTTGTCTTCAACGGAATGAAAGTTAAACACTATTGGTAATTCACAGTTTACACCTCATTATCTGCAATCAGGGATATGTCTCAGTCAATTAATTAGCCAATTAAGATAAACAAACACAGTGACACTTACTCCCTCTCTTACAGACACTTATAACCTAGCTCTCACTGATATAAAAGCAACCTTACAATTTTGAATGAAAACATGAGAATGATTTTGCAAATTTTAAAGTTACTAAAACACAAGTTTGAAGTTGTTTAAACATTTTCAGATTATCATAAGTATTTCCATCTTCTTCTTTTTTCAAGTACAATGTAGTTTATTCACCAAATTATTTATATTTTATACAGCACTTAAATCTGTTTTTGCTATTTATAATTTTCTATCACAAGACAGTTTTTCAACATCTGAAATATGAAAAAGGACATGCAGCAAGAGGACAGTGGGTCAAATGTAAAATGCACACAAAACTTATGATAAGAAAAGTTAGGAAATTCAAACATTACACTAGATGGTTTATATTTGATATTTATGTGTGACTTGCTTGAAATAATTCTCCAAAATAACATCCATTTATGTATAAAATAATCGAAAGTAATCAAAAAAGTAATTATAATTACATTGAAAATTTTAGCTCTAATCGATTAAATTACGATTACAAGTAATCGAAAATCTCCTTGATTACAGATTACTGTCAATTACCTGAAAAACAGTAATCATTACAATCGATTACAATTACTCGATTACAAATACCCCATCCCTGAACACAACACATGGTGTCTAATTTAGCCTTTACTAAACAGATCTAATAAATGTAAAATTTAGAATATAAAGTCCGCCGACAACCTGAATTATATGTGATAAACTCTAAAACTTCAAGTGTGATTGATGCCAACAAATTTTCAATTGACTTATGAAAAAAAAATTGAGCAAAATAAAAAAAAAATGGGACGGGACACTTTGAGAGGGGCGAGCGAGTGGGGCCATAGGGAGTTGTGGTATAAAATTTCATTGCAAAAGCTCAAAAACTTCTTGAGATATCGCCTGGAAATGAAAGTGTTACACACAGACAGAATGTATGAATTTATGAGTTTGACCTATTGACCTCAAATTCAATAGGGGTCTTCTTTAAGCCATAGGGAGTTATGTAAAATTTCATTGTAAACGGTCAGAGGCTTCTCAAGATATGGCATGGAAACAAAAGTGTTACAGACAGACGGATGGACAGACAGACCGAAATTAATATCCCACTTTCATTGAAAGCAGGGGACAAAAAAGTATTTTGTGATAGCCATTCAAATGTATTTTGTTATCTTATTGATTCATAAATCAATATGTCACTGGAAAGACTAAGTATTATCAATAGTTTATAAATAACCTGAAATACTTGTCTGAAAGACAAAGTAAAATAAAGTAGCTGAATTTTCTATTTCCCTTTAAGCAAGGCAGAATTTTCCCAGGTTTATGGTTGAAAGGTTCTGAATATACTTTGTTCACCAGAATACAAATTTTTTATATTTGTGAAATAAAAATGTGCTGAAGGAGCATTTCGCAATTCACATGCACCTAAAATTAAACCTAAATAAAGAGGGATGGTAACAACTAACCACAAACAGTTGTGATCGAATCACAACAATACATAAAGAATTACTCACACTGACTTTTGTAAAAGTAATACAACTGTGGTAGTGTGTGATACAAGTCTTCCTGCTAGCTAGAACTACTAGGTTAACCCTCTACCTTGATTGGTAAAGCACTGACTGGCATGCCAGAGGTCCCAGGTTTCAGTGTTTTAAACTAACTTGTCATCTTTGCTAGCCATGTGGGCTACTAAACCTTGTATTTCTAGGGGCCCACATCAAAATGTATTCACCCATATATTATCACAGCTTCTATAATTATGAGACGCATACACCCCAACACCCAACCCCATTTTTTGTTTCTTATTCAGAGATTTCAAGTTGAACTTTTCTTCCAGTCGTAACATTTTGCTCGACGTGTCTAAATTTGAATCTTCTGTTACTGAAGATATGATTATTCAGTAATTATAAGATGTAGTAAGAACACGTGGCAGGTTTTCATTCAATATATGGTAATTATTGATTTCTTGGGCTCACTGACCCTGTCGATACACACTGTGTCCATCACATTCACTAAATAGATGCTTTAAGAAGAAGTGGTTTTCATTGGTAATTTTGAAGCGCTTTACTGATTAAAAAATTTTTCAAAAGAAACGTACAAACTTTCAAACTAAATTGAAAACCAAATATTTATTTTCGCAAGTTTTCCAATTGCCTTGTGGGCAACTTGAATGTAATTTTGAGTAACCGATACAGAAAATTAATTGAAAATGGTGAGTATGTCAATGAGACTGGGTTTAATCTCGGGGTTTGATCCCAGACAGAGGTACTTTCTGTTACATTTGGCACCAATGTTGGGACCCAGGTATTCTCTGGTTCATGAAAGTGATTACCCCTTAAACTTTGCCTCAGAGATGTTGGCACTCCTTAGGAGAAAAGGACATTATTCCTCATATACATGTTTGTAAAAGTACACACTCTTGCAATGAGAAAATCAAAATGTTGAAATTTTCTTAACAAGGGAATTCAAGAATTTTGAAAGTGCTATGTAGATATGACAAGTTTTGATTTATACTGTAGATACGGACTGTTGTACAAGGCAGTTCTGTGGGCCTGCCCGGCCATTTGTCATGGACATTATGGACAACAACATGCAGCCCCTGATTCGATTGGATCGCCCCTTTAGGTGTCAAGCATCTTTCATGTGGTGTTGCTACTTACAGGAAATGGATATTCAGAGCCCCCCAGGAGTGTCCATAGGATCTGTGAAACAAATGTAGGTCAACTGTAAAATCTAAAGGGAAAATAAAATGTACAGTTTGATGTTTATGTCACCAGAAATTACTTTGTATGTGTATTGATACCTTGAAGCTTAGGTTAGCCATATTTTTTTTTTTCTTTATGTTTTTGAAGAAAATTTTCCCCTTAGAGTTCAACTCTCAGTCACTTGTTTTTTGACTCCACACAATACATACTGATGTGGCAGAAAGAGCTTGGTTGATGCCTTGTTGTGACAGCTGATTATGATAAGTCTGCAGGCAATGAAAGACTTTTACAATCCCATAAGTGCCTGATTTTCTATTTGCAATAGATGGACACCATGGAAACCAAAGTTTGAGATCCTAGACAGCCAGGGACAACAGAATTTTATCATTGAGGGAGAGTGCTGCTTCTGCTGTCCATGTAGAGACATTATTTTCAAGGTAAGCACACCCGCACAATTAATCAACATGGGCCCAAAGTTCAAGTTCAGGATGAGGCTAAATTACTCAAATATATTAAAAATGCATTAAATCTTTGAAAGCCTATTCCTGAACACCAAGCAGGCATATTCATTTTATAATCTTCATCAACAAGCCTAGATCATTTTTGAAAAATCAAGGTCATGGGAGTCTAAACTGTTAAATTGTTGTCTTAGCCCTAATATGGAGATTGTAGAAGTTCACTTGAACACTGGTCAACATTAAGGTTCCATGATGTGGCAATAAAATTTTCTTTAAAATATTTTTAACCAGCCAATTTCTGTGAATGTCCTATTGGTATGTCCTATTGACAATACAATACAGTGTACCTAGTTTTGACAAAGTCAAGGTAATTGGAGGAAAAAATATAAAGTTCTTCTTTGCATCAAAAAGTAAGCAACAGCGAAACTTTAAAAGATAATAGGATAGGAAGGTGGTGGAACCCCAGCCTCGAATGACCTAAGTCAATAAAAAATAGGTAGCAACTGTTCCTTCGCCAAGCGCTCGGCAGTTTGAAAAAGTTGCAGATCTTTCAGATGAGACCTTAAAAACTGAGGCCTATGGCAGGTGTTGACACAGTAAATGATCCCTCACTGCTCAATGGTCCTGAGCGCTGAATAAAGATCCAAATTTGAAGCCCTTCAACCACATATGGCAACTTCTATATATGAGTGAAAAATTCTCAGAAGTAATGATTTAATGCATGAGCCTCAGTTGACCGTCAGGGCCTATTATTTACCCATGAGAATTTTGTTTTTCTACAGGTGTTTGATCCCAAGATGCAGGAGGTGGGGGAAATCATTAAACACTGGGGAGGCTGTCGAGAAATCCTGGGAGCTGTCAATGACTTTAAAATTACTTGTAAGTTATTTTTGCCTCATGTCTAGTAATCAGAGATGGAAAAGAACGATAAAAAAAACAACAATTTCTGAGATATTGTGGAATCATTTTAATTCTTGGGGGTCAATGCTCATAGGCAAGCAAAATTTTTCTTGTTCGTAGGGATGCAGTTTCGTGGGTTACTTGTTTAGGTAGATTCAATGAATCAATACGTTTACAAAATAAATGTGGGGATGAAAATTTGCGGCTAAGGGTGGCCCACGAAATCCACGAACATTGGTCCCCCACGAACAGTGATGATTCCACAGTACACTCAAAACCAAGTTCTTTTTTTGATGTGATTTAAGTTGAAGTAGTGAAATGTTCGCCAACTTGAAGATGTATATATAGGTTTTGATGAAATGTCTGTTAAATGAAATACACTAATTAAATTAGTCACCCATTTTGTTACCATAATGTCCCATCAATCCCGGTATCCAAATCTTAATTTTGAAAATAAAATTCTTAATGAAAGAATTTATTCCTCTATTTACAGTGTACCCAATTGTAAAGGGGGGGGGGGGGGGGGGTTAAATTACTTCTCTCTTTTTCATTGCTATTGAAGCATAGCTGTCATATTATACCTGAATAATCAGTTATTTTTTCTTCCTCCAAATAGTCCCTGTGCAGCTTGATGTCTTCAAAAAGTCATTGTTGATGGGTGCAGTTTTTCTCATCGATTTCAACTACTTTGAGAGGAATAGGAACCAATAACTGGGAAAAATCGACCATGGGCATATCGCAACTATCCCAGGAAAGTGGTGTTGTGTATTATCTATTTTTAAAAACTTCAGTATGTAATCCATGTAGTGTAGTGAGGCAAATACTTGTATTAACCCTGTGTGTGCAACATGTAAAAATGCCACACATTATTCATTGAAACCTCAGTAATTTTCTCATTTTATATGGAGTAACATAAGGGTGTTTTACAGCAATGTTGTTAAATTCTTACTTGTTATGTGGCAAACAGTTTTTTTTAAGTATTTGCAGCAATGTTGTTAAATTCTTACTTGTTATGTGGCAAACAGTTTTTTTTAAGTATTTGCATCTACGCAACAAGAAAAAAAAGGGAATTTTTTTAAAAACAGGTTATAGTTATAGGTTAGTTTGTTTGAATGTTTTATCTGTAAATGCACATTTTTAAAACAATAATTATGATCTAGTTCATTTAAGATTTAAAAATTCCTGTTTTATTCATCAGTGGCCTTGGGTGTGTTTAGAAAATTGTTTTATTCTTTTAACAGATATATATGTATATTTAGAAATTTTAGCTGGTAAAATGTAACTATTTTATATTTTTTAACAAATATAAAAATGGGAACTTTCACAAGAAAAAATGTCAGTTGATAAACTACAGTAAAAGTCATTGTGAACATCTGGAGATAGCAAAAAACCAGTTCTCAGGATTTTATATTTGTTTTATTTATAAAGTTGATATTTTATCATCTAGCACTTCTTGGAGACATAATGACTTTGTTATAACCATGCATGAACTCATTGAGAGGAGTTTTTCTGTTACCAAGTACCAGGACAGTAGATTTGTACCAAGTACAAGTTTTATGAAAAACAAAAAAACAAACCTCTATCAAGACATTGTAGATGAGATGACCAGATTGCATGATAATCGAGATAAATGATACGAGATAAACGATTTGAGAATTGAGATAAACATTGATTACGTGATCTGTGGTAACTAAGTTTATTCTGTGATAAAATTTAACTTGTGTCTTTTTGACAATTTATTGGTCAGTTTGTGTATTTATTCAAAAGGTATTTTTTCTTTGATTGAAAAAGAGAACGAAAATCCATTTCAAACATAATTGTAGTTGTATATACTGTAAAGATAGATGTTTTCTTATGTCATGAACTGCAGTATCCAGGTATTCTATAATTATTTAAATTGAATAATTATTTTTGTGATCTATTAATGCCTCATGAAATTTAGTTTTCTTCCAAGTACAAACTGCACAACTGCTATAAAATCCCACTAGTAGCATGGGATCAAGACATTCCTAAATATATCATCATATTATTGTAAAATTTTAATCACCTCTTAGATACAGTTTTAATCCGTTTTGCTTTTATACCAAAGATGTGTTTTTTTTTTCGAGATAATAATGTCTTATGTATGAATACCCCGTGAACTTACCTTGTTTTGTTATTATGTTTCTCATGTATGTATAGATAATCATTTTTAATGGAAAAACTATGTGAAACCAAATATGTTAACTGTACATTTGTTTACAATATTTTATTTCAAATCCATTAGTTTTTACCTCTACCTAGTTTTTACTTCTGTCAAGTTTATAATCTTTGTTATATATATGTACAATTAGATGTAGTTTGCTTGCACAATTAAATAGAATTGATCAGTGATGCCTTTGTTGAATTGTTCATATTTACCTGTTCATTTGTAAACATGTAAAATAAAGTATACTTTATATGGATAATGGCTTTTGTTATTATTTTGGAGTCTTTCATGGGGGAGGAGATGATATATTCTGATAAATTTTGAAACCAGGGCAAATTCAAAGAACATGGGAGTAATCTCCTGAACACAACTGTGTGTGGGCAAAATATCATCTGCAGGTTTTAGAGGGTGAAAATGACAGAGTGAAAAGAACCCGGTATACACTATATGCAAAGCAATGACTATTTGTCACAATATACAAAGCATCATGAGATTTTGGGTCAAAATGCAGCTCATTGCCTGAACAGAGAATTAACACTGCATCTAATTGGTGTCTTATTGGTGTCATTTGCATTAGTCATGTACCGGTAATGGATGAAAGAGATCATGGAGACTAATAAAATACGTACTGACAATTTTCTACAGTGTCTTTTAATTAACATACATTTAAAATTAGAATATACTCATCAACCTCTACTGAAAGTGAAAGATTGCACCTATATCCTCTACAGAGCACAGCTTCAATATAAATGTTGCACAGGTCAAGGAATCCACCTTTATTATGGCACACAACCTATAGTTTACCTTGAACAACTGTCCAATCTTATGAAAGAACAGCAGAGAATGATGGTCTACCTCGCATTCAAATTTTACTACAAACATGGTTTTGGACAATTTAGGGGTGATATTAATTGGACATTGAAATTCATTTGGTTTTTATAAAAAATACAAAGATTAGGTACTAATGAAGATACTCCATAATAACATTAAGAATCAAAGTCTTTTGAAATGCCAGCACAAAACCTTCACAATTATAGCAGGATCAGAACTTGGCAGCACAGCACCTCTTTCTACATTTCAAACTTTAAATCGCCAGCACATGACAATAATATGTGAGGACATCTCTGTGTTTATTGTTGCGGGCCATAACCCCAAGCATTTGACCTAAATGTGTATCTATCAACAGTATGATCAAGTTAAAACTTTTGAGCAGATCAGTTCCAGAGTAGATACAAGTCAATCTATGACAACAATTCATTGAAGACATCAATAAGGACAGATAAGCTGCTACAGCACATGTGAGCTAATAGAAGGAAAAAAGTACACAATTCAATCAAGCACTTTATTTGATACAATGTACATGTAAATATCACAGTCTTTCCTCTTTCTTTCCACACTACCTGTTAACATTTAAATATATGAAGTCATTTTAGGATTCACTTTCAAAATCCACTCCACTGTTTCTGTCAGTAAAACCATGTCGTAATGTCTGAAAAATACAATAATAAAATAATGAAAAAGTGAGCTCACAGTAAGGTTATATCACATCAGAACCAAGCCATGTCACTTACACTGCAACTCATTTTAAACACTTCAGAACCAAGGTACATGTATGTCACAAACACTGCAATTCATTTTTATTACCTATGCAAGTAACGTGTAGATCAGTGGTTTGAAGTAGTTGATTAGTTAAGTGTAGATCAATAACTCTATTTCAGTATGAATTTTCTTTATTCAAGTGATTTATAGGTGTATTTAAAATCCCAAAATTTTTGCTATACTAAGGAAACAAAGTCATCAGGACAGAGCAGTGTATTTCTATCAGTAGATTTTACTGAGGAGCCTTAAAAATGCAAAAGGTCTCTCCTTATTGTCCTCTGCTGCCGTGAAAGTGAAAGGACACTGTAAAATCTAATTCGCCTCATCAGTCTGTCACAAAAAACTTTAATCTTGGTCATAACTTTTGAATTAGTAAAATTAGGGTTTTTATATGTATTTCACATGTACAATATATGTTACAAGACCTTTCTAAACGAACAATGATTTTTGACCCTGTGACCTTGAAGTTTGACCTACTTTTCAAAAATTTTAACATTAATGATTACTTTTGAGTGAGAGAAGATACGGTGTTCATATCCTGTGACAGAACCTTTCCAAATGAAAAATAATTTTTTACCCCATGACTGTGACCTTGAAGTCTGAACTACTTTTCCAAAAGAATAACATTGGTGATAACTTGAATGAGCATGATGAGAGAAGATGGGCATTCATATTTGACATGTGCATTACCTGTTACAAGATATTTCTGATGTACCATGGCTACTGACCTCATGACCTTAACCTTAAAGTTTAACATACAGCATTTTTCAAAAATTTTAACATTGTAATGACTTTTGAATGAGAGAAGATAGGGCTTTCATATTTTACATGTACATAACCTGTGACACCTTTCAGAAATAACTATCATTTTTGACTTCATGATCTTGTCCTTGAAGTTTGACCTACTTTTCTAAGATTTATCTTTGGTTGTAACTTTTGCTTTGAAAGAAATAGGGTTTTCATACTTTTTTCATGTGCATCACTTGTGACAAGACCTAAATGATTGTATCATATGACCTCATGACCTTGATGTTTGATACTTTACTCTTTATTGTAATGTAATTTACATCTTTTTTGTACATGTATGATGGACAGACAAGACAGGACAAATGGACAAGATAGTTACAATATGCCGTAAATAATTGCATCCCAACCACTAAGACATCAAAAGCGGGGGCAACAATTCTTTGAATTTTCTTGTTGTAAGCTGAAATATATTACTGTAAGTTTTGGTGCTGCAAAAAAGTGTATGTGTAGGTTTTGACCTTAATCTTTCCCTGAAGATCTTGAACTTGTTTTTTAATTCATCATTATGACCTTAAAGGCCAAGTTTCAATTTCAAGCTTTTAAGCCTGAACTGTCTGTAAAACTGAATTGTCTATAGCTGGATGGACAGACATCGATCCAATGAGAGGCAGAATGGAACTGATATGAAAGGAGAGAAAATATACCCCTCCCCCCTCAACATGGAGTTCACACAAAAATCTTAACCTTTCACTTAGTTCAAACACTGCATACCATTAACCAAAGGCTACTCAATGAAGGAAGAATGAGTCACACTGGTCCAAGGGCAGAAAATATATATACTCAAGACAATGCTTTTTACACATTGGTCTGCTTTGATCTGAATTCTGACCACATATATTTCTGACCTCGACATCTTCCTAAAAATTTGATTTAAGGTCACTGCACATGGCCTTCTAGGGGTAAAGTATGAGTCAGATATGGCCAAGAGGAGAGAAATGGGGCTCCCACTGGAGCCAAAATAATTTTTGCCACTTTTGAATTTCTTTTCGCCACTTTTGAAAAACATTTGCCAATGGCGAAAATGGCAAATCCCAGCTTGAGCACTGGAGGGAAAATATGCTACTGACAAGGATTTACCACTGATTCTTTTTTACCTTGACCTCTGACCTAGAAATTTGTTAAGGTCACTGCACACCCTTTACCAAATGGCACTTAATGAGTGATCTTTGAGCCAGATTGGGCCAAGGGGAGAGAAAATATATTCCAGACAAGTGATATAAGAGATATGGATGGTCTGCACATGGTAGGGCATCCCTAAAGCCCTTGCTCTAATTTTGCTTAACAATTTTTTATTCTGTTATACGAAAGAAAATTGACATGCTCACTGAAAAACAAAATTTATTTATTTTACATTAAATACTTCAAGCAGCATTGGAATTCATTTATTCTTACCTGGCAATTCCTTTGAAGGTCATTAATGTTTTTGCCAAATCAGACGTTGATACCGTGTTTGTGAAGTCCCCTGCACATTTACAGTATTTTCTCATATTATTGTCCTTCACCTAAAAAGAATGTCATTTAAGTATAATAACATATTATTATGTCTGTATCTACTCTAAAATATGTACATTATATGTACTTGAAAAAGTTACATCTATCGAAGATTGTATAAACCATCACTTAAAATGTTTTGTTTAAGTTGCAACCCCCCCCCCCCCCCTCCAAATAAAATGTATTTAATGTGGCAGGACTAAGTACATGAAATTGTATACATAGATACAGTAAACATACTTATTTTATCAGTAGTCATATTTTGGCACCTTTTGTACTGCATCAAAAGTAAAACTTTAGTAAAACACAGATGTAGTGTTTTTACAGATACATCGATAACATATACATTGAATTGATTTTGTGTTCAGTAGAAGTTAAAACAAATGAAATAAACATCTTTTATTATGAATTTTTAAGATCATAAAATTTAAAGTATTGAACTGACATTATTTTTCACAAGTATTGATGTTTGAAATTAAAATCATCTGAAATTTTTAGTTCTCCAAGATAATTTTCGTATTAAATTCACAGTTTCCTAGGACTTCACTATAATCAAGTTTTACTGTATATACCACAGGCATTTAGTTAATGATTGATATATTGACAAAATACGAGCTTGAAGCGGGGGTGCCTGAAATTGAGTTAGGTACCTTGTGGAAAGAAAAAGAAGGGGGTGACCCCATATACGAAACAAGTGCCTGTGGTACACACTGTAATTGAGTTTTACTGTATATACACACTATAATAAAGTTTTACTGTATGTAAACCTTTCAAACTCTCTTTCAAAGGTTAAATTTTGTCAAAGAATTATTATACACTTTTTTTTCATTATTTAAAATTTGATGTGTTACAAATCTATGTGCAAATACCGGTAGTCTTTTTCTTTGTTGCTATTTTCTTCTTTTTTTTTTTTTTACATTTAAGTAAATATGAAGTGTATGTTTACATAAATGTAATTTATTTAGTTCTGAATTAATTCACATGTATTGACACAATGCATTGGGTAAGCTCGCACTCACCTTGTTCGAAAAAAAAAAAATCAAACATATAATTTGTGAAACAAAATAAATTTGTTATTGATCTGTTTACAAAATGCTAGATTTTGAAAAAAAAAATTTACTCCCAGAATAAAAAAAAAATTCTGGATTACAGGTCCAAGATCCTCCCCTGCACCCTCCTTTTCTAGAACCTGTGAAGGCCCAGAGGTATTATTCGGTGTTGCATATCAATTGAGCCATCTTTAATAGATACATGTACATGCCAAATACAAGTCTGAGGCCACTTTTAATCGTTGGATATATACTCCACCTAGCTCTGTATATCAATGAGAAACATCTACAGTACTGTATATCACTTTTTATTCATGAGATCCTTAATTCTGTGTAATTATGCAAGATGAACTGAAAATTTCATTTGTGTATACATGTATTTTTATTAGTATAGATAACATGCAACAATAACCACAATTTTTGAATGTTTTGTCTGGCTTATAAATACCATATACAATTGTACCTGTCTCACAAAAATAAGGTGTCACTGCTCAAAGGCTGTAAGTGCCAAAAACAGGTCTAAATGTGCAGCCCTCCCCCAGCAAGTGGTGGTGGGCTCAATATGAGTGAAACATTCTCAAATGGACATTAAACAAACATTTTTTTAAATTAAATTTAGCCATTACCATACCATGTACTTCTTGAATCAATTCACCATTTCAGGACTTCACAATTATGTTTTTAAAAAAATTTTCTTTTTCTCATTTTCTTATCACATAAAAAATGCATTACTTTTACAAAATAATTGTTAAAAATCCCATCAAAACAGGAAAAAAGTGCTTCGTAGATTTACTGCCAGATAAATCATAATATTCATTTCATAAGAGTTACAAGTGCAAACATTTGATAAGATCATATCAAATTTTCACTCATTTTAAACAATAAAGGATATTGCATGTAATCTGAAGTGTATTACTCAGACATCAAACCAAAAATCTAATATATTCTGGGATTACTTCTGGATGTTCTGAAAATTGATGCCAAATGTAATGTCTCCTTGCAACAAGAGTCACATGGGCACTGACATAAGCTGATTATCAAGAGCATTTCAACATACTATACGCTGTGTTAATTTTGCCCTATCACACTTGCAAACGATTTCGCCCATTTTAAATTCACCAAGGCACACTTGCATTAAAAGAGATAACTCTGTCTCATTTGAATTCATTGTTTTTATTTTGCTCTCTGATGAAGAGGGCAAAACAGGTGAAATTAAAACTGGGTTGAAATTTTCCCTGTATATAGTATTCAGACAAGTTCCTTTAAATTTGCTTGTCAAATTTGAATCATAGATTATTAAACATTTCATTTTTTAAAACTGTTTATTTCAAGTTTCTGTTCTTTATTTACAATAAAAATTTCATACTGTAACAAGAAGCCCATTTCAAAAATACAGGTATGGTATTGTACTGTTTCATCCTTAACGGTATCCAACCCTTTTCAAAGCATGCATCAGACTGTGCATGCACAGTTGCAGCACATGTGTAAGTCTGGTCTAGATAATATTTATGGTAGGCCTTGAAGAAGACTTTCTAGTACATAATATGTAAATAATAAGAACAGACTTACTCCATTACACTTGACACACTTTAGATCCTGCAAGATAAAGGCCATGGACTTCCTGTGTACAGCATCTAAGAGTGTATCCTCAATCTCATCCATATCATAGGGAGCTTTACAATGCACACAGGTCCAGGAGGAACTGTAATGAAGTAGATTTAGGTACCAAATACCAACATAACACTCTAGCAGTGCTCAATAAACAAAGCAATATTTTTTTTCAAAACATTCCTAAATATCTCTATTTTAAAAATTGACAGAAAAGTTTTTTATACCAACTGTGCTGAAACTAATTCCTACAAAAGGCTTCAAGTGTATTTGTGCAGCAGATTTTTATTTTAAATCAAGTACTTACTCAGACCTATCCTGGCTAAGATAAGGATCTCGGCACAGGTCAAGGTCACGGATGTGGTTACAAGATTTGCATATGACCTCTGGTAGGACGTAGGAAAGACAAGGATCAGTGAAAGCAGCTTCCTCAGCAAACTCTCCCACTCCAATTAATTTTAAAAGGTCTCTCTTTAGCTTTAGCACCTGTAGGTTAATATTACTATCCAAAGAAAGAACCTGAAAAAAAGTGTAATTCCATTAATAGACTTGAAACCTTTGAGCAATGTATGGTGCATATACAAATGTACATGTATTTGAAATACTACCATAAAAATAATGTACATAGTGAAGAAAAACCTGAAATAAATGATACAGATACAATTTTCTGAGACATACATTATAATGTTACTGGCTGAAAAAATCCAGACACAAGACAGCCAAAGAGATTCAGAAAATACATATATTTCTATATTCATATACCGCAAAGGTGAAAAAGTTATTGTCAGCCTTAAGTTGAAAGCACATGTAAGTGAAGGTTACCATGGTTTCTGACAGATGAAAGGTGTGAAGACTACATATAGAAAATGAAATAGAGAATTTTTTTGCTTACCTTACAGACACATTTGACAAATTCCAGAGCTGGATTCTGCATGGCCAGGTGTGATCCAGGTCTGTTTGGAAATTCGCCAGACATGTCACTGATGTGACCAAATTTTTTGTGAATCTTCTGAGTGATTCTGTTAACATAAACATAGACAGGATTACCAATCTCCAAACTCAGGGCTTAGCTTGTTGTAAGCTTGATGATCTGGTTAGAACTACTTACAAAAACATTTGTTGTGCAAGATCTCCAGCCACCAATTCTTGAGCAAAGGTAACTGATAAAGGTGTTGTGGTGGTTTCTACAACTTTCTGTTTGAAAATAAATGTGAAAATGATCCTTGTTTTATGCTGTATTTTTTACATATACTGTATTCAAAATTTAGTGCAACCTTCTTTAACAGAAATCATAAAATAGTGCACTCGAGTCTTTCAAACAATGTGTATTAGTTCTATCATATATTAGCATGTACAAGAATTAGCAGAGAAGCAACAGTGAGAAGGGTGCTAAAATATGATTACTGCTAAAATAAGTATTGATAATGAATTTGTATGAAAATTGCAATAGCTTATACAAATATTTGTATTTTGGTGTCATGACACTATGCTTTGTTTAAATTACATATGCCTATACCTTTACAAGGTCTTAATGAGACATTCATGCAATGTTTCAGGTTTAAAATAAGAAGTCTTCAGTGGCTAGAACTAGTATGAACAACCTAACACTCCTATGATTGACCTCAAGCTTTGCTCTGAGAGGCTAACACAAGTTTTTGTTAGCTTTCAATTTTATATGTGACCGTTGATTGAGTAGCATATTTGTTTATACCTGGCTCTGGCTGTTATGGCGACGCTTCACTGGAGTGTTACCAGGCGTGAGGGTTTTCTGCTCCTCCTGAAGTTGGTTATACACAGACAGAATGTACCCAGCAACTATGAGCTAAAATTAGAAAAGTCAGTTATAAATCCTGCTAAAAATTCACTGTATGTACACAATAACTTATCAATAAAATTCGTTATTTTCTCTTCATACTTTTTTTACTTACATTGAAATTGGTTTGACATGCACCAGCCTCTGGTAAGAACTGCATGATGTTCCAGTTCATTTCTATCTCTGGCTACAAAGTAAGTAAACCAATTTATTTTGGTTAACAAGAATAAAAACAAATATATTCAAATACAGTGGAGCCGCGGTAATCCGGACGCCAATAATCCGGACGCTTCACCTTCCAGACGATATTTTTTGGGAACCAATTTTTTCCACGTTATTCCATCTCATTAATCCGGAAATTCGCATTCCTCTTCACACCTTTCTTGCAGTAGTGATAATTATTGTAAAAACATTGTCCGTGGAGTCAGTTTGAAGGCGGTTACCTGTGACCTCTAAACAATAGCGTCTATAATTAGCGTGTGTTTACCTCAGATAAAACACACATCTTTTATATTATATAGCCCGAAGAATTTAGCTTATACTGTGCATTAATTAAATTGCTAATGGTATATAAATTTATGAGAATTTTAAAGAGTTGTAAATAAAATTTTTTACTGAATAATAAATCACGAGATTTCGTTGTGGTATTGAGTTGCGTAAGTTTATCAAAATACGATCGTACATTATTTGAAACTTTTTTTTTCTTTTCATAAGACAATTTATTAAGATACATAATTCAAGAAAACATATTTCTATTAATGCACTAAGAAATACGTAACTGGCGTTAATTATAAATGCCGATCACGTCTTTTCAAGATATATAACTTTATAGAGTTTATAGAAAAAGTACTGATTATCCTGAATATGGCTTGTGTGTACGCTGAATGTTTGCAATACGTACACTGATTACAGTATTTAGTTACTTACTTCCCTATGTAGTGAATATACACGGTTTGTCATTTGAACATTCTCAATGGTGATAATGAACAGTTCTACTTAATATGAGCTTGAATAAATAAAAAAAAAGATGTGCCGAAATAAAACAGTAGCAGATCAAAATTTGGTCAGCCTATGTAACTATACGTCAAATAGAAGGCGAGTAAAGTTTCCTGTGTTAGAAAAGGAAGTCTCAACATAAAATTGCCTATCCATTTTTCATCGTGTAAATTACATTTTAATTTGTTTCTTTTTTTAAATATTTATTATTTCTTTTAAAACTATAAAAATAAAATCAATAAGTCAAGGTAAAATAAAGGTGTTTTCTTTGCCTTCACATTTGATACCACTATGTTCACATGTACATGCTTTAAGAGGGTACGTCTTTTTAGAAGTGATTCACTTATACGGACGATTCATTTATCTGGATGATTTCGTTGGCGACGGAGGCATCCGGATTAACGAGAAGCCACTGTACATGTAACTTCTATAAAATCTATTAAGTCTTCATATTGCCCCCATGCAATTAAGGGCTTCAATAGCCAAGCTGGCTTAAGTCTAGAGTCAAGAGACCTTTTGGACAAATTCACTTGCAAAGAAAGATAAACAAAACTCTTCATTCTTAGACTTGTTCATAGAGATGCATGTAAAGACAAATCTTATCTTTAGACTTCTCAAATATAAAATACAAACCTCGTCCTCATCCTCAGACTTGTTCA
The DNA here is from genome assembly GCF_033153115.1 of Saccostrea echinata. Taxonomy (NCBI): domain Eukaryota; kingdom Metazoa; phylum Mollusca; class Bivalvia; order Ostreida; family Ostreidae; genus Saccostrea; species Saccostrea echinata. The sequence continues at coordinate 22,687,986 of NW_026889774.1, forward strand.
GTACTTCCTGTTGCTCCCTCTCCTCCTCTTCCTCCTCCTCACCACTGTCACGGTCCCCCTCATTTTCTGGATCAGGCTGAGTCTGCTCCAGCGGGGTTTCAGAGGGCAGCTTTCCTTTCACACCCCCATGATTGGCCTGAATACATTTACCAAAGCATTTTGTAATACACAAATTCAAAAGGTTGTTTCTAATCATGGAAAATCCATAAATTATACTTCAAATGAAAGATACACAAATTGGAAAAAGCTCCCCTTTTTTAAAAAAAAAGTTTTTACTACAAAGTGGACTCACAGGATCTAGCCACATGAGATACTCCCAACATTGGGCATAGGTCATCTCCACTAGGTGGAACAGGTTCTTGGACTTGATGCTGTTGGTGATGTACTCCACATACCCCAGAGCATCCACCAGATGGCGCTTCTTTGTACACAAGATCAGGCGGTTGAAATTACCATAAACTATGTTTGATCCAAGTCTTTTGAACTCGGATATCAGCTGAAAAATTATTAAAAAAAAATGCTCTCAGATAGGGTTGATGCAGTTTGTTCTAGAACTGTTTAATATATACATATTTCAGAACGAATTGAGACAAATTTGGTGGACCACTCCTAAAAGGCAATGAATTGTGTATTGAGTAACACTTACCTGTAGAAACACTTTTTTCATCATGTTGTGAAGGGTTCTCCTGAGTGCTGGGTCATACAACAAGGCATTGGGAGAACGCAACCACCTGAAATAAAAGTATTTGGAAACATGTATGATGTCTGCTGGTGATTGTTTTTGTAGAAATAAGGCCAAAAACAATAATAGTCCTGTTTCCTGCTACCCGACCTACCCTATTTTTTTCCACCCGACCCTAAAGTTTTTTTTAAGTTTTGGAAGAAAAAAAATCGAGAATTTCCGGAATTTCATCGTTCTGTCACCGTAATCGTTTTCCGTGTTACACCAAACAAGCATTTCATGAAATTCTTGTTTTAAATATGGACTTTCATAAAATACCACTTGAGTTGTGCATAAAAAGACATGAAATTTAATTTTGGAAGACAATATTGACCTGTGACATGTTTAATTTTATCTTTTATTAGTTCATATCCAAAAAATGTTGTCAAAAAAAAAATAAAATAAAAATATAAAATAAAATAATTTTCCTACCTACCTACCCTATTTTTTTCAGGCTGGTAGCAGGAAACAAGACTATTATTTTTTTTGGCCTAATATGCCTCATAGACAGGCGAACTGACAGACAAAAGACAAAGTGATCCTAAGTGTCGACATAGGTCACACATTTGAACCCACCTTCATTCATTAGAAATGTATTACATGTATATGTAAGTAGGATATGATTGAAATAATTTCTACTTGCAATGTAGCTGAAAATTTGCCCCATACAAGTACAAGTATGTTTGTAAAATACCTGTACATTGATTGAAAATTTACCTGTAGAAGTGAATGATTTGGTTGTCTGCAAATATATTGTTGTACTTTGTTGCATCTCTCACCCATCCCTGTACCATGGTCTTTAGAATTCTGTTCATAAGAACATGTATAAATACAACCTATAATTTACAGCTGATCAATAAATCTTTGTACCTCTTCCATTTTCAAATGAAAGTTTAAAATAATAAACATAAAGCATATCATGACAAAAGCAAAACTCTTCCCACCACAAACTCACCTAAAACCGGTAGAGCAGAGAGCCGTTTCATCATAGCTGGCGAGATAGGTGGCAGCACCCTGACCCTGAACCATCTCCTCCAAGGACGACTGAGGGAGTGTATCAAAACTGACCGCACTGGCCCCCTCCTGGTCATTGACATGGGCAGACTGCAAAATTAACACCCAAGTGTCACTCAGATGGCAGGGTTTTGAATAAGGGGAGGCAGGAGGGGATTTTTTATTCAATGTTTCAAAGATCGAACTTTGCCTCTTTAAATTTCATAATTGGCAAAATAAAATATTGGAAATAATTTTAAGTCAGCCTCTTCAAATGGATAAATTCACCTCTTCACTTCAAAATTACTGAAAGCCCTGCTCAGATGGGGAGGTTTCTCAAACTTAATGTGCCAAGAGTCAAGCCTCCAATCACTAGCTCTACACACTCAGAAGTGTAGTCTCTATCAATGCAAGAGGTATCTCAAACTTATTATTGTGCTGACAGCTTGGCTAGTCATCTCTACACCTCAGAAGTGTAGGTCTTTGAATTTCCCCCAATAATTCTGGGGACTACCAAACTAACAACTACATGTACATTAGCTATCTCTAATTCTATTCACTAGTCTCTTACCTCAATAATTGTGTTGACAGCCAGACTAGCTATCTCTAATTCTACACACACGGTGGGATAAGTTCCTTGGTTGTTCACCTCAACACTTGTACTCTCCTCCAACTCCATACACAACCTAAATGGATAAAAATATCACTCAAATGTGTACAAGAATGGTTGAGGAAATGAAGGGTTTGAAACATCTCACAACTAATGAGAAACTTTGAAATACTCCCTGAAATACTCCCTTCAGCTCTATTGTAAGTAAACATTCTGTTGATTCAAAATTTCTTCTAGAATTAGTGAGTGATGTCTCAGAACATATTCGACGTCCCTTACCTGTTGTCATCAGCCTCTTTACCTCCCAGATCTGGTCTCTCTGTGGGGGAGCACCACAACACATGGTTGTTTTTATACAGGTAGCGAGCAAAGAACAAATCACAGCCAAACATGGTGATGTCTTTGGGGAAGTTTCCTAGAGGGATGTGAAGGAACCGACACTGCTCAACCATGGACTGAAAAAATAGACACTTCAATCAATCAGATTAAAGTAGCAGGAACAGGGAATAAGATGCAACAACAACAAAATCTGTGGTCCAAGCAGTATCTGTTTTGACCTGACTGAAGTGATAGCGACTTCAAACATACAATTAAATTAGCCCATTTTTCAGAGAAAATGCTGATTACCTTATAGTGCCCCTCACTGATTTGAACAAACTTTGTAGCAAGATTATGTAGTGATTGCTTCATATAATTTATATTTACATATGTATACATGTATCAATCTGCATCAGAGACTCACCTGGAGAATGACACTACTGTACAGGTACTGCTGTATCATGCGTCTACACCCCACTCTTTGCCAGTCTAGCACATTGTAAAGGCTATCACTGCAATACAAGACACTTACATGTACAGTACCTTCTACATGTACAATTGACATTTTAACTCTCAGCTTACATGAATCTCATTCCTTACCTATCTGTTACATGGATTGGCACTAGAGGAAAATCATTCAGGCCTGGCATGGAAGAGGTCAAATGCTGGAAATCTGATAAATAATGCAAAACTAATAAATTACCTAGATTATAATATAAAGTATCAAAGGTTCAGAACTGAGTAATGTTCTACAATAAATATCTACATGTAACAAATGTAACAAATGTACATAAATTTAGAAAAGCACTGTCAATTTAAATGTCACAGAAAAAAAATCCTTGTGTCTGCTGTTGGCTACAAAATAGAAGAATTGATAGAAAAAAAAAAGATATGTTCTCTAACTTTACATAAACTTTAATAGAGAATATGAATATATTTTTTCCTTCTCAAGTTATGGTGATTTTAACGCCTTGAGTAAACGTACATGTAAGTTACAAACCTTGTGGTGACTGAATGGCTATATAGGTCGGTCCTCGTTTCTCGTCCTTGTAAGCAGACAGTGACCTCTGTATTGACCTGTATACTTGACGGACATCTTTCTCAAGTTTGTACTCAAATGTGTGATTAGCAGGGGGTAAGCTGTCCTCATCTATTTTGGCCAATCTGCAAGCATCAATGTGGAAATACTAAAGGTTTTCATTTCAATAATTTCTTCTATTTTATAAAAGGTGATGAACATCTTTTAGAAATTCTTAAAGGGATACATAAAAATTTTGATTGAAAGCTCAATTATTTACAAGTGTATGTACAAGTAGATCAAAAAAATTAATTCTGAGAGATTGATGAAATGAACTTTTATTTGGTTTACTTGGAATTTCTCTCTGCATTGTACAGAGCAGTCAGAGTTGGCATCTGGTCACTTCGTACAGTGTCCACTATGTAAACCACTGCCCTCTTCGACATGGGGAAGAAAAGTCCATATACCATTTTATTCCCACTGAAGATAAAGAAATATCTCATAATGGCTCTTTCTGGAACAATAACCATTCATGCAATAAATTTGGATGTCCTTCAAATTCATGACTGACATACCAAGCATGGTGATAAAGGTATATATGCTTCATAGTGCCTGGCTCCAAATAGGAGAACTGGGCCACAGTTCTGAAATTCAGGTGGTCCAACTCAAATGTATCTGTTTCCTGACAAAAAAAAAATCAATATATACATGTACGTCATGATAAATGTATATCATTTGCATTGTTTTATTTTTCTAAAACCCATTTAAACTGTGGACTTATGATAAATCACTCCTGTAGATTCTGAATTGTATTACTTACTCGCCCCTGCATGTACTTGGCAAAGTCACGGTTAACCGTTGTGATACATCCAAGTCGGGAGAGGGCTCGAAACAACAAAGGGACTTGGGTTTCATAAACACCCTCAATGTCAGGGGATGACAGGTCTGCACTTATCTCACTAAGGAGGTAATTAAAATGTCCTCTTTATCAATACAGCTTTAAAGTGTAGCCTACTATTTACATGCAATAAAACTTTTTAAAATACTATAACAAGTAGAACATTCAGTTGAATCATACATGTACAAATATACATCAAACTTCATTACACATTTAAGGTCAAGATCTAGTAAATGACTTTAGACTAACTTTTTGGTGCTAGATCCATTATGACGTCATAATCAATTCTAACTTTCTTTTTCCCGCACTTTACGGCTCTAATACAGTTATGTAGAAAATAAACTATTTTCGTGGAATTCAATTTGAAATCATGTGAAAAGTAATCCCGATACCTATATTCAATTTAATATCATTTTAAAGAAGAGGCCAAGAACATACAAATTATCGTTTTCTGAGAGACTGTAGGCAATCTGGATAGATATGGAAAAAACTCCCATATTCATGACTGGTTTTCTTAATTTTTCATTGAAAATGACAGTTTAAAATATGGTTTTTCATCTTGTTCATCTACAAATTATGCCCCGAAACACCTTATTTGACCAAGCTAAAGTTATAAAGCATCATTAAAGGAATTTATTTCTCAAATTTGAGAAACCTGTAGGCACCTTTCATTTACTAGATCTTGACCTTAAGATTAAACTTCATTAGACATTTAAGATAAGGTAATTGAAAAGCAAAGTATGCAAATATAGGATGATCAGTGTCATAGCTCAGTACTGCAACATTAGGAAAACTCACTCTAGATGAGCCTAACTCAAGACTCACTTGATATGCTCCTGATACACATCCTCTGGTACCGAGTATTCATACAGGTACATCACTGGGTGTGAGCGAGGTAGAGTCTTTATCACCTTTTTCCACACTGAAACAATCAAACCCAATCAAGAGTAATTTTCTGCATAAAATGATGATGATTCCGTCATCTCAAAATATGACTATCAAATACAGTTACATACTATAAAATTATGAAAGTGGTCCAGTTCAGAAAATAGCTTTGCCATATTTTTCTGAATCCATTGAAAAAAGTTATAATTATACAAAATATCTAAGCATCTCCATATCTTGTAATTGCTGAGTGGGAAGAGGTCATGATATCAAAGACAACACTTGAAAGCGCACCAGTATCCCACTCTGTCAAATTAATTTTTTGTACCAATTGGCATATGCTTGTCACTTACCTACATGTATGTGCAAGTCATTTCATGAGACTTTAACCAGGTAATCCAGCATAAGAAAGTGAAGAACAGATTATCTTAAGAAATCACTAACTGGTTTACTCTACTCACTCTGCCCCTCTCCATCCTTGGGGGTCCTTTGATTGACATAGAAAATCCTGGGTACATTGACCTTCATGGCATGTAGATCATTTCCAATCAGAGCCCATAGCTTGAACTGTCCTGGGTGTCCTGTTTCCATCAACTGGAGAAAAAAATTATCGATTGCTTTTACAAGGGCACTCAATCTAGATTACTTATATACATTTATTTTCTAAATCAGCTGCAATCTCATGACATTGTTGTCTTTACCGGAGAAGAAATGAACAACTGAAAATGATAGTAATTAATCTTACAGTTTTTCAAAATTGAATTAAAATACTAAATAATACTACAATCCAAACTTAAAATGCAACTAAATATTTTGTAAAGACGAAAATAAGCATCATTTCAGAAGGACTTCCTACAGCACATACAGGAATCTCACCTGTACAATCTGCCAGGGCATGTCCATGATGCTGCGAGCTGTCCTGCGAAGGAATCCACTTAGGCCTGTTCTGTTCCCTCCTATGTAAGTTCCAGTCGCTATGTCCCCAAACTCCACTCTTCTTCTTTTTCTCTCTGTCCTGTCCTTGGCTTGGAGCTGCCATTTCTTTTTGTGGTATTCAAGCCAGGTCTTCCTCTCGTCCTATGGGTTTGAGGAAAATATAAAAGTATATCAGTAGTGAGAAAATCATTCAAAACTTGTAACATATACTGCACAGTGCCTTTGTAACAAATCAATGGTATAACAGATAAAACTGTCAGTTTCTTCAACCCCTCCCATCCCCAATCAGTGTCCTAACCTTAGTAGTCCCCATTGGAGGGGGTGGTCCCAGTATCTCCCTCCATGTCTGAGAGCCCTGGGACTCCTGACTGGCTTCTGAGTCCCCTATACTTGACCGATCTCGCTTCCTCTTATGACTGACCACCATTCCGTTGGCAGGCTTCTTAAAATTCATCATGTCCTCCATGTCAGAGACACTTTGATTTGGCTCATCCTCTTGTGAAAACAGCTCCCTCTCTGATGAAATCTTTTAAGATCAAATCAGAAACATGCACTCAAACTCCATTAAAATAAAATCAATGGGACCTGTGAAATTACTTTGCTATATCTGTAATTTGATATATCCATATAAGGAATTCATAAAATATAAATATATAGCTGTGGATCCAAGAAAACTTCCCTATAACTGTGAATTCAAAACACCCATGTTCATACTAAACAAGTTTTACTGTAATATTAAACCATACATTGTATCTAACCAGGAATTTTTTTTTTTTGGTAATATACATTCAGATTGTAGCAGCTATAGTAATCTTGAATGGTACACTAGCTTAACCCCCAAGTAGTAAAAAGCTAGCTGTAAAAAAATCATTCAGTGTTGATCTCTTATGTCTTTGAATTAAAAAAATTTCTCATGAGACACCTGCTTAACTTCCCTATTCCTTCAGTAATTTAAAATCATTTGAGATATTTGTACACTAAATCTGTCAACTATCTGCTAGTTCAGCTGTATTTTCAATGATCTGTAGTACAGGCTAGGATGCAGAGGGTTTATAATAAACAGTGACAATCTATTAACATACTTCCTCTGTCTTCTTCCTCTGAGCTGGAGCAAAGATTTCGCTAATTTTCTTCTGTTTAAACACATCGTTTCTCTCCATCAACTTCTTGTGAAGCCATGGTGGATGTGGAACCCTGGGAACTGGATTGGCAACCTAAACGTTTCAAATGTACACATAAAACAGAGTTTATACACTCAAGCACTCCCTGAATCCTTTACGTCAATTTTCTCTTTCTGTCAAATTTGCTCTTAGTAACTAAAACAAAGGACTGCATCCAAATACTTGGCCATATCAATATTGATTGAATTGTACATGTACAAACTGTTATAATTTTTGTACATTTCCTCTTACCTGCTGTAGGGCTGCAGGTATTGTAATGATTTTCTGAACACAGCTTCCCAATCTCTCTATGTAGTACTCCCAATCTAATATCTACAACCACAAAATTTATGTACAAATTAACATGCAGAGTGTATATGCAAGTTTACATCTGCAAAATTTAAGTTCATTTTTTGAACAAATCTTTTTTTTTATTATTACACTATCATGGTTTTTAGTGTCCATTGTGCATATACATATCTCACTTCTCTGATTCCAAAATCTGACAAGCTTGGACTCTTGAGCCACTTCCTTAAGTAATGTTTGGTGACACTGGGTTCGGCCTGGAAGATAGCCAGAGGGATAGCTCTCTCTGTGACAGGTGCCCCCTCAGGTTTCTTAGAAATGACATAGTGACAGTTCAAACCAGCATCCTTCACCATCTGGTCACCTAAAAACTGTAACATCAAACCAGAAGTGAAGTTAAAATGACTACACATATATATCAAGTTTACAATTTTTCACTCAAATTGAAACTCATCTTTTTTGTTTTACCCACTTTATCCGTGTATTAAGAATTTTTACAAGAATTTTACACTTAATATACATATATAAATGATAAACAAAACGTGATTGTACAAGTCTAACTCTTACCTCAGCCAGACGTTTGGCTGTGCTGATGGATGTCGATTTCTGCTCTCCGTAGTCCGCCAGAGTTCTAGACATGTTCCGCTTCTCGGCAATCAACTCAAACAACTCAGAATCTGGCATGTTTGCTGCCTATTTGGATCAATTAAGACTTATTTTCTCATGCATATTTTTACATGACAAGTACATCAGCTGACTTTTTTTTAAAAAAAAAGAAATTGATCATATTTTAAGAACTGAACGACTTGGACAAACCTTGCTGAAGAGAACATCCAGCCAATAGTCAGCCACTTTAGCCACGGCGGCGTAGCACTCCTCCAACGTAGATCCCTTCAGAAAGGCTTCAAACACAGAGGACTGGAAGATCTTGATCAGCTCCAGCTCACCTCTTCTCTTCACCTCAAACCCCTAACAATTTGCAAGAGTTACTTCTACTTCAGAATTATTACTTTTTTTGCCGTGCATTCAGTGCACAGAATTATACATTTAAGTACATTATTTGAAATTCCATTTGTCAATTCTCCTTGATGTTTGAATTGAATCAGATAGCTCAAACAACACTATTAAAATTTCCATTAACATATTCAAAAATACAAATATGATACATTGTAAAAACATGTATACAGGTACACTATACTTTTATGGAACTTTTCTCTGTATCTACATGTATATAAGCAAACCTCTAATAGTTACCTTTAGCTCAGCTAGTGATCCATCAAAATTGAACACAGCATATCTTTTCTTCAGCTTCTTCCCTTCTTCCTTAGAGGCAGGCAGAATCATGGACAAATATGGACCATCCACCTCAAAGAAAATGGAGTTTTCACTCCGGACTGAGTACTTTAGAGTTCTGGGGTCTTCTAGCTCCTGGTATTGGTCATTCGTAAAGAAATCCTACCATATTTAAATAAAAAATAAAAAGATATTTACCACACTCAGTTCGGATGTGATGTAAAACTTCTAAAAAAAATTACAGGTGTATATTTCAATAACACTTTTAAAAACCAATACTTGCTGGCCAAAATAAATCCAAACAAACAGCCAAGAAGGCCGTAATTACTTGTCTACTTTGTAATAAAACATGCACCAGTAAAAGTTGCCAAATCTGAGTGATAGACTATATCTACATGTACATGTAACAGTTTTTAAGGACACCTGCAGAAAATCAAAATTATCTCATGACCATATCCTTAGAAACACATGGCCACCCCTCACCTTAACCATGATGTTAAGCATGGCTCCTGGATAAGATATTGTCACTTTTGGCTTTTTTGCATTTGTTGACTTTACGACATAATTTTCTGGAAAAGTGGCAGGCAAGACACACCAAATACCATCTGTGTCCAACTCTAACGGGCGACTGGAATGTGAAATCTTGCAACATTTATATATATACTTTTCCTATAAAATGCACAAGAAGAACAATCCAGAATGAGCTAATTTTTTTTTCAACCATCAATTTACATCTTTTTCTTATCAGGGCAAAATTCTATTAGCAATATACACACCCTCAAGTCACAATTTGTAATGAATGTCTGTACCCTCAATTTACCCTACCTTCAGCATATCCCCCTTACCTTATGTGTAAAAGAACCCTTATTACATGTACAGAGCTGTTTACCCTATTTTGCAGTTCTCAATAATTTAAATAGGTTCTCTCCGTAATTTGATCTTTTCATCCATAATTTATTGTTGGTAGTACATTGTTTTACTTTTCTAATCACATTTGATGCTTTTAGACGAGAATGATTTTTCATTATGTTAATATCCTTTTTTGTCAACATGTATCACACATACTTGTACATGTAAATGGCATTCTGAGTATCTATTTATCAGTGTAGTTAAGGTTTTTAAGTACATGTATATTCCTATCACTGCTCAAGTATCCATACGTAATAAAAAGAATTATAATACGGAGCATAACCCAGAAGCTTAATTTTTGGACACAAATCTGTAATCCGTATTTCCAAAATTCCATAATAGCAAACAGCTCTGCATGTACCTTAACTGTTCCACAATTTTCCTGCCCATGAAAATTTGGTACTTTATCCACTTTCATCATTACTCAAATTTAGAGGCTTTTGTAAGAGTACTAAAACTTGCCCGATCTGTTCTACGATTTCCCTGGCCTTTGTGATGATGTTGGCACCTGTGTGACACACAACTCCTGCCATCTCCATACTGTACCATCTGGCCCTGTTCAACACAAATTCAGTATAGACTATCAAATTCTATATGTCAATAAATGTGAATCCTCATTTCATGTCTTGTTTATTCTTTAACATTCAGCAATGAAAATTACGTACAACAAATAATTTCCTATCTACATGTATTAAAAAATTTTAAGACCAACAGACATGTCTTAAACAGGACACATATTCCTGGTATGTTCAATCTAATTCTGTTGGCCCAAGTCCTAAAGACTCAAAAAGTTAAAAGAAGTCTTCTTTAAGGAATAATAATATACTTACCTAAATGCCAATACAGATATAAAACAGATTTATATGAAAACTGCTTGATATCCCTATTTCATATGGTGCACTCCCAAGAAAAATATTAAAGCATGCATCAACAGGTTAGACTCAAAATTCTTACCCTTTTCTCATGACATATCCATAGAAGGAGTTCAGAATACATTTGTGGGCCAGCTGAAGTGAATCATACAGCACTACCATTCCATTAGCCTTCTTGATCTCCGCAGCATCTCCAGACTTTTTGGCTTCTGCCAACTTCTTACCCCAAGCTTTATTCAGACCCTAGCAATGATATTAAGCCAATACAGCACTCTGTATCCAAATATAAATATACATGTATGTAAATGACTGTAATCACCATGACAGTCTCACATTCAAGCCTTCCACATTATACTTATAGACACTATTTATAGTAAAAGACACTACTACCATTCATTTTCCAATATTTTTTTTTTAAATAAACTGATTTTGCTATTTCAGTGATCATACTTTAAACTCATATCTTCTATCTCTGAAGGCACGGACAGTGTCCACATAAAATGAGTTTTCTCGCTGACAGATCGTAGCAGTTCGCTGCTCCAACCGAGTAGAATGAACTTTCTTATAAGCTTTTCTACAATAATCTGCAATAAAGAAATAAGATATAAATACAAGTTTCTCAAAATCACTGCATTTTCAGATTTTGCTTGTAAAGGTCCACACATAAATAAACAAGACAGCACATACAGTACTTTTAGACAAGATGCCATGATTTTCTACGTTGAAGTGTAAGTTGACACCCTGCCCTTCAAAATCTACCCCTCCCATACCTGTGAGCCTCTTCTTCTCAGCCACTGCTTGTTCTTCTTTGGTCAGCTGATGATAAGCTCTTGGGGGACCTCCTGGCATCGCCGGGGGGAACTTCTCATTCTCCAGCTGCTGCTGAATTCTGTGGAACTCATTTCGGGATGCTGGCACTGGATAACATTATGAATTTTATTGATATATGATACACAATTCAGCAATTGATTTTTAATAAAATGTAAATGCACTTGTTCAAAACAATGCACATGTAATTGTTAATATAGACTTACTGTACTCTCCTCTCCACATCCAGGGCATTCTCCTCTGACAGGTAGCACCTGGTTTGTTAAAATCACAAGCAGCACAGGTGCTCTCATCCACAATGGCTGGGGGCTAAATAAAAAAAAAAATAAAATAGTTTTTATCAGTATTAGCATTCATATTTCTTGCCCATGAATTCATATAAAATCTGTGAGGAAATACGAGGAGGAGATGTGTACATTTCCTTTAACTATACATTGCCAAATGCATGAACAACTGCAGCTGAGTCAACTATAGAAAAGCATATCCCTAAAAATTCATCATGATCACATATATTGTACATTTGTCAAACATATCAGCAAGCAACAGATCCCTTACCTGTAATCTATTGGTGAGAATGATGTTTGGATACATAGCACCAACATCCAGGTGATATATGATGGGGTTTTCCAGTCTGTTTGGGCAGTCCCTCAACATCGACAAACTTTCCACAATATCAGCACACACCTCATTAAAGTTTGTCACCTCCTCAAATGGAATTTTCTCCTCCTCCTCAATGGCATGCCTCATAGTCTTTTCCACTTTGTCAATTAAATTTTGAAATGCTTCAGGTACCTGTGTGTAAAATAGATTTTATAAATACATCCTCATGTATATAATTTTTGGTAAATGCATTGTCAGACTTGTAAATACTGGAGACAGTGAATGAGGCAAGTCAGGGAACATAAAGAGATAACACCAAAACCATTTTAAAGTATCGATGTACACAAGCTAACAGAGGGTGAACTGGGAGTGGTGATTTTTTTCTATTCTGTACAACAAAGGATGTTTGCAATGCCAATTATGTATAAATTCCTTGATTTTCATCCACATTTGCAGCCAAGAGTTGCCTTCCTTCCCACATTGTCTTGGCGAAACTTTAAAAGTAATGGGAAGGTTTAATGTTAATGTTATACATGTATATATAAATCTTAAGTCCTATAAACCTTATTAAACTGTGACACAGACAGGGAAACTAACCATTCTAAATCTGCAAGGAATATCTGCTCTGAAGACGCCAGATTCCAGAGCCTCAACGTGACCCCCGACATAGGTCTCAGAGTCAAGGACATGTCCATCATCTGTCATCTTATTCCACACCGCCTCCTGTTTATTTGGGAACACGATGTTGGCATGGTAGGCTTGCACCATTAATAGGGCCTCACAGAGTGTCCCTGATCCTTTTCTTAAAACCTTTTATGTACAAACACAAAAATCATCAAACCCTAGTATTACATATATATCATTTATTTGGCATGTTTTTAAAAGAATTAATTCAAGAAAATATTTCCAGTTAAATGGTGCCAATAATTGAGAATCTGAAGCTTTTTTTTTTTTTTTTTTTTTTACCTCATCCGGTTCCATTGGTATAATTGTGCACAAAGCAAAAATGAAAGGATGTACATATTTCATGTACAAGTAGTAAGTGGCCACAGCATCAGACACGGAGTAGTTAGCTAAAACCTGCATTAAAAGATCTCAGTAAAAAGATTCAGCTGAAAAAGATTCTATTTATTACACACCTTAATTCATCAAAACTTGCATTTACATTCATGATAATCTATTAATGTAATAGCATACACATATGAACATTTAACATAGCTCCTTTAAATGAAGAATAAATTGTCAAGTTGTCCGATAGGAAGAAAATGATCAAAGGAAATGCATCCTTTTATTAAACTTAAGAAACATTAGTATTCACTCTCAGAAATGACATTGGTAAAATTCAATGTCATAAAAGATGATTTCCCAGTTACCTGTGGTTCTTCACTAGCCATTCTACACATCTCCTCTGGGTCTAACTCTACTGGATTATACCTCAACTTAGCCTGAAAGCAGTGGACAGACAGGTGCTCTGAATCAATGTCGCAGAATAACTTACTACAGAACAGCTCACAAATATTCCCTTTTACATTGTGAAAAATCATAAGCATGAAATGGTTTGTATTACACCATGTAACATGGTGCATGTAAAAATAAAATGCATCAGAAAACACACTAAACTGCCAAAACTAGAAAACTGTCAAATTCATACAGGGTCCCACAATATGGTTACATCAATAATCTAGGCCACAAGTCTTTGACTTCAATGCACACCTTCATCCAAAGTACTCTAAGGGGCGAAGTGTGAGCTAATCTGGTTCAAATGGCAAAATACATGTATATACTGTACACGTATTACATTTAGCTGTGTATTCTTTTTAGCCCCTTTGGCGGAAAGCAACTTCCACTAATTCCAAGTACAATGCTAAATGTTTTGCACATATGCACATAAATAAGAACATTAGGAAATGCGCTAAATCAAATCTACGCTAACTTGTTCAAAAATCAATTTCTGCCAAATATCATACACGCTAAATATAATACATTTACAGTACTTCACTAAAAGATCTGGTTTAACCTGGACCTCTACCCTAGAACTTGTCTCACGGTAATGCAGACCCTTCCCGAGGGCACTCTTAAATTATGAGCCAAAGAAAGAACTAGATGTGTCCTAACGCCACGAAAGCCCCCACAGGCAGCCAATTTCTTATTTTTTCACTGTATTGCACATTGTATACACACCATATTGCACAGAGGGCTTCAAGATTTAGTGCAAGCCCAACACCATAACATCAAAGACACCCCCATATTTCATGATCCACTAAAAAGCAACAACTGCTGGTCTACAGGTCCTCATGTTTTGTGAGAAATATTTGTGAGCTTAGCTGTAGTTCCCCCCCCCCCCCTCCCCCCCTGAAAAAATTAAATGTTTAGCATTTTGTATGCATTATTTTTTATATAATAATTCCAAGGATGTCACTTATAAATTCTCACTTTTGCTACAGCCTTGAGATTCTGACTCCCAACAGGAAGATAACTGTCTCTCTTCACCCATCTGCAAAACAAAAACGTGATTCAAGTTATTTTTTATCTCAACAGTTCAGAAGGGCAAATTTCTCAGACAATAATACACACAACAGTGAAATAGCTGACTACCAAAGCAGACATCCAATTATCAATTCACCTACATGTGCTTGTATTTTGGAGTGAATAACATGTTTATGTATTGATGTATAAATAGAATGCCATTACTCATTAATTAACAGTTGAACAACAGTTAAAAGAAACCCTTACAATTCACACAGGGTCTGCAATTTAAGTACCTAAAACAATCCATGTGGACTGCTGGTCTAGATTTATATTCGCCTTGGTTGTCCTTCTGGAATCCTATCTCCTGTGACATATCTATATCATGAAGGGCAGCCCTCGTCTCAACAAATGGCCTACAATGCCAAGCCTTCAGATGAATTTGTTATTTATACCTGTATTTCTATTTTTTAATGTTTTTAAATCTTGATTATATATATAAAAATACAACTAAAAATAAACAATACCAATCAAAGCTGTCTCCGTTGTAGGTAACGAAAATTTGTGGTTTCACTTCCAGTATGTGGTCAAAAAACCTTCTAAGTACAGCTTCCTACAAATAATCAAAAATGCAAGTAAAAATTTACTCTGTTGTATATATAAGTAAAGTACAAGTTGAGTGTTAAATTATGTAAGACTGACCTCATCAGGTTCATTGAACACAGTAAATGGTCCCTCAAATTCAGGACGAGGTGTGTATTCAAAGTCTTCCACATCCTGAGAGACTATTTCTCTGTTACAAATTAGGAAACCCTACAAAGGTACAAGATGTATTTGAACAAACATTAATTCCCACCATTCTAGTCATTTCCTACTTTCACTTCCTATCCTTCATGAACCATCTATTAATATTCCCATCATACATTGCTAGAGTATATATAGTTTTCAACAAGAGGCCTATGGGCCTTGATGGTCATGGGACTTGATGGGCATCCAAGTCTCATGAGCATTTCCACATATTCTCAGACAAATTTCTAATTCTCTGCTAAAAATTTGTATCCCAAATGAAATCTTGGTATTTTTTTCTTCCTATGACCTAGTGTAAATGTGACTGATCCAAAGGTTAAAGACATACTTCTGTTATAAGAAATTGTCTCTTCAACAAGGATACAAAGATATGACCTTAAGAATTTCATACTTCTCCTTATGACCTTACCCAAATTAACATAGTTCACTGCTCTATCTCATAGGTAATAAGCAACCTTTCTATTTACTGTAACCATCTAACCATCCATTCCAAAGTCATTAAGTTGAAGTTTGGTAAATGGACAGACAAGGTGATATATTAAACAGCTGTCAATCCCTCATTTTATTTGCAGAGGTTTGGGATGTTAGGTATATATATCTACTATAAATGGTAGTTTCTTCCAAAACTGCTGGAAAGCAGTATGTTTAACATAATAGTCCTGCTCTGAGGCCTTAATCCCTAACCCTGGTAACACAACTTTCATCTTTCCCCTGCCCTATATGACCTTGCATTTATTTCTCCAAACAAATACATTGTTATTGTCTTCTGAAACAAGGTCAAAGAGAATTTATAAGTACTTGATAATTGGTTTGTAATATCCTGTTTTAGAACTAATCTTAATGAATAAACAGGAAACCACACAGGCAGGCAGATAGGTCAATTACTAGACATCCTTGCAAAGAAAATAAAAACAGAATATCTGGGTGTAATATTAGGAATATTGACCTACCCAAGAGTTGTGTAAACACACCTACCTGCCCATCTATCATGTAGGATATCATAATAATTTGATCGGTTTGGGAATCTGGAAACTTCAGGGGTAATTTTGTTGTTTCAATGTCAAAGGCTAGAACAACTGGATCCTGTAAATAAAAATTACTATAAAATTTAAAGGAAAACAACTCTCTGCTTCCTAAATTGCAATGTTTCTTGATATAGGACAATTTTGTAAGAAAAAAAAAGGAAAAAAAGAAAAAAAAAAAGAGAAGATGGAAATGGAAATTGAATTTAAGCAAATTAGGTTCATGCACATCAAACTATGTAAAATTTGAGACAAAATCATTGTTAGAGATGGAAATTAAAAAGGAAACCAGTGATTTATCAATCTTAGAGTTGTCTCTCTTAGCGGAAGGTTATTCATCCTTAAAATGTAATTTCTTATATGCAATGCAGTGTAAATGTAATTTCTTAAAAGCAACTCAGTGTAAAATGCAATTTCTTACAAGGAATTTGGTGCATATGTACTGGCTAAATTATCACAGGACACATAAAAAGAACTTAATATGTATCCAGTACTGTAAGCAACTTACTGGTCTATCCACAAGGTCCTCCCTGTGCCGAATCTCTACAGGAAGTGAGCCTCGTCCCCTTACCGTGTACCAGTGTCCAACAAATATTTTCAGGTCAATGGAGACACGAACATGGTAAGGAACATCATATTCCCTGTTTACAAAACAGAAATGCAACAAATTAATCTTCATACAATATTTTCCTTTGTTCATTTGAATAATTCATAGTTAACAATTTTATCTTTAGCTCTGGTTCTCCATGGGAAATAACATGTAAAATTACAAGAAAATGCCAAAGTCGATGTATCATATCATTACAGGAAATGATTATCATAAACGGGGTTATGCCACAAAGCATTTAGGCATAATGATGTCTGTACAAATATGTCAAGAAACCAAATCCCTTTCTCAAATGTTACATCCCCAATATCTCTTGCACAGTTGCTGTTTCCTTTTGCTTTGATTAATTTTAAAACAGATCAATCACTTTCACATTTCTTTTCAATCAGTTCAAAGGCTGCCACTTTAGTTTCATCATATGGTTACTTACCAAGTAAATAAAGTGCTTGTCACTAAGTGAAAAATGTCTAACTTCAATCACAGAAGAGGTTTATATTCTTATCTTTAATGAAACTTGGGGTAACCTGATTTACAGATTAGCATTCAGAAAAAATAATGATCTACCAGTATGTTACATCACCATTAATACTGTATATTAATAAATACACCAATTGCAATTTTTAAGCATTTACCTGATATCTATTATATTTTCCATCTGATTGGAGGCTTTGTTTTCAGAATTATCAACATCTGTTCCAAGTAAATGGCTACAAATAAAAGTAAACCATACATGTACATGTATATCATTATAGGTAGGAAAAGCATGCTGAGAATACAGCATACAACTACTTGGAGATATCTGCACAGTAGTGTCACTTATATAGCTCCTCTTGTTATTGAAAATCAATTTTGTTCCTCTGTTCTTTTACATGTATAATATTTTGACCCCCTGTTATAGCCCCACCTTTGCCCATAGGGTCCATGTCAGATTTGAACAAACTTAAATCTAACCTCAGTAAGGAAAATTGCTTGCAAGATTTATCTTCCACCATAGTTCTTGAGGTATAATTTTTAAAATCCCCCTTTTTTCATCATTTCTTTATTTGCTCCCTTTGAAAAGAGGTTCACCCTTCATTTGAACAAAGATGAATCCCCGTTTACAACAAGGTTTGGTTGTAAATGGCCTATGCTATACAGACAGACATCAGATCAACTTTGATCAGAAATGGTCACTCAGATGAGCTAATAAAGGGCCATAAATCTGATGGAAAAGATTGAAATCTCTTGAAAAATCAAAACTGCTCTGCAAATGTTCTGTACACTGTGACAACAGTGTAACATATCTCAATTCAATAACTCAAAGTTTAATTTTAAAAAATATTTTGGAAAAGTAATGGACTGACAGGAAAAAAAAAAAAGAAGATTTCTCCCCTTCCACCTGTTTTCACCATCAGTTGGTAGTGGACTGAAACACATACATTGTACATTCATTAGTAGCACCAACTTTTGTACCTACTTGCTGAGGAGTGCAGTGTACGCTTCACTTGATTGTTCTCGTTCTTTGTTTTTTCTTACTGCAGGGTGAATCTCCTTCCTTACTTTTATTAGATCTTCCACTGATGAAAATGACAGCTTGAGATACTGTCTTTTCAATCCAACCAGGTGATTTGGCTAAAATGGGAAACATAATTAATTAGATAAGAACAGTTACACAAGCTTCATGCCCCCCTCCCCCCAAAAATAAAAATAAACAGATAAATAACTGAAAGGGTAGAATCTTCTTTTACCAGATCTAAATCCTCCTTGTGCACAGTCTCTACAGTGGCCAGTTTTCCTGAAAATTTTTTGGACAGAAATGATGCCACCTCTCTTTCACATCCTGGCTTTGTTGCCACAAAGAAATAGGGCTTGAATGGTAATGTGGCCTAGAAATGGTCAGACAGAGTACACAACATGCAATAATATGATAACCACCTGTCAAACATGAAGTATAAATATTTGCATGAGCTGGTCAAGTTTTACAAGTTACCTTAAATCGAGAGCCATCTTCCTCCAAAAAATAATAATCCACAGCACTAATCAGCTGCTTATTTTCATCCAGTATGTCTGCCTAAAAGAATAAAAAAGTTTTTATTCAAAGTAATAGACTACAAAGTAATTTTATGAAATCTTTTCTTTAAAACCCTACTCAATATCATATACACATATACAGGAAAATTTTTGCCCCAATTTTATTTTTGCCCCTTTCACTAATATCACAGGTGGGTGAATATAAAATGGGGTGAATTCAAAGAACACAGTGTAATTTCTTAAACAGAAGTGTGAATAGGCGAATTTGAAATGGGCCAAAATTGATCACATGTGCGAGAGGGCAAAAATAACATGGGGCTAAAATAACACTGTATACAGTATCTTACAGGGTGCATATTGATGAGCCATCCTGTTCTGTCTTTGGCTTCTTTGTATCTCTCAAACCCAAACTTGCTATCCACGGCATCACCAGCCAGTGCCCTCTGCAGTCTCTTATCAGTTCCATCTTCACGCCTGTGTATTAACAAAACACATACTGTGCAGTTTATTCCAAGGAGTATTCAAAATTAAAAGAAAATCTCCTGAATATATTGTGATGGGGATTCGGTGTCTAGCACAGTAGCTTAGTAGTTAGAACCCTCACAGTTAGCAGGAGGTCCCAGGTTTGGTTTTGTTTGACCAAAACTTTTTCCCTCACTTTATAATGATACGAAATGAACTCTCTTGGAGAATCTTTACATTGACGAAAGGTAAAGCATATACATTATAATCTTTTAACACTTTATCTCTTTAGTCTTTAGGCTACATAAAATTGAAATTATGGTTCTTGGGCCCGTGTTTATCTGTTTTGAGGTAGTCTCATTGCAATTTTTATCGTACTTTCCATAAAATAAAAGTTTGTATTTATTTTCTAATGTATATTTCTAAAATTTCCACATCTGGCATCCCTGTGCAGGTTAATAAACACTACTAATGAGAATCGGGAGCAATTAAAACCCCCGTGATGACTGATAGCACATTTGACACCTTGTTGATTATCTGTTATCAGCGACAATAAACAGATATCTACTGATTTGAATTGCCATCTTTTCTTTACATGGAAATACTCAAATATGGTATTATTCACTTTTACCTAATCGATAAAGAATCCGAAATTCCTAAAAATCGATAAAAATGGGGTTTTAAAATAATTATATCAGTAAAAAGCGCTAGATACGAATTAAAATCAGTAGACTCCTGAAAAATCGACAAAGATGGCATGTACGGTATATGATTCATGATGGGTCATACTGCAATATACCAGTAATACTGCACACCCCTAACAAAAACTCTCACTTTGGTGCAGTGCAGGGATAGACATTAACTTTCAGATTCACTTGCCCTTTGGGCAAGTGATCTCGAACTTTGACTTGTCCGACTGCAAAACTTGGTTGCCCAAAATTAGGAAAGAAGAATATATTTTATTACTGTAATTGTTATGGTGAGAAAAAAATGTGACCAAATAAATTATTGTCAAGCAACAGCAAATTGAGCTTCATGAAAAAAATTTTGATGCTGCGTTTGTACAGAACTGTCCTTATCCATTTAACCTGTTAAAACACACTGCTATGCAGCAGTAACCCTCCATAATAAAATTCATATTTTTAAAAATTATTTTCTGTAGGATCCTTGTGTGAATCATGATTTTCAGAGATAAACTGTGTATAGCAATGGTAAAGGAAAATAGTTGCTACAAAACATACATATTTTGATCAGGATACATCATGTTACTTATATTCTGTGAGTGAATAATCCAATTTCCTAGTAAAAATTAACTAAAGTTGTTAGACGTAGAGCATGGTATTTACCACGAAAGAAAACAGAACAAGAAGTCTGTGAGCCAATGCTCACTAATAATACCCCCGCTCTGATGTGAATACACAAGTTCAGTTATGGACAAACACAGTGATAATCAGGAAATTGACATCGGATTTGTAAAAACTGAATCCCAACATATGGCATGCCTAAACAAAGAAAAAATTTCAAGCATCTGCGATGAGTAGTTGCTGAGAAAACTATGACCAAAATTTATTATGTATGGTACGGACAGACGCACGGATAAACAGGAAGTCGACATCAGATTTGTTCCAAAAATGAATCCTATTATATGGCATGCCTAAACAAAGATTGTGCTAAAATTTCAAGCATCTGCAATTAGTAGTTGCTGAGAAAACTACGACCAAAATTTGTTATGTATGGTACGGACAGATGCATGGATAAACAGGAAGTTGACATCGGATTCGTACAAAAATGAATCCCACCACATGGCATGCCTAAACAAAGAGTGTGTTAAAATTTCAAGCACCTATGATGAGTAGTTGCTGAGAAAACTGTGACCAAAGTTTGTTATGTGTGGTACGGACAGACGCACGGATAAACAGGAAGTTGACATCGGATTCGTACAAAAATGAATCCCATCATATGGCATGCCTAAACAAAGAGTGTGTTAAAATTTCAAGCACCTGTGATGAGTAGTTGCTGAGAAAACTGCGACCAAAGTTTGTTACGGACAGACAGACAGACAGACAGACAGACAGACACACAAGGGTAAAACAGTATACCCCCCTCTCCTTCGGAGCGGGGGTATAATAATAACGAACACAATTTTTAAATGGACTGGTATAGGGTGAGTTAACCATGCATCGGACACATACCTTGCTTCGGACAACTTTAAGCAATAAACTTTCATTGAACCTGAGTGTCCCCGTGTTTTTACTAGTTTCTGTCTTAAAGGTGAAGATTTAAACTTTTTAATGATGCCGATTTTTAGTTTCATGCTGTGATAAAAATACCACAAGAATGGCCTTGAAATTACGTCATATTTTGCATCATCAAAGGGGAGTAACCAGAATTTTACGATTTTGCAATTTTTAGAGTTGTCGTTCTTTTAAATTGACTTCAATGGAACGAGTCGGACCTAGGTAAAATTTGTCAAAGATTGATAATTGTAAAGAATTTTTTAAAAAAATTTTATTTCAATGTTTGTAGAATATTTTTTAGAGTTGTTTTTTCATAGTATGTTCATTTCACCTTACATCGGACACAAATAAACCATGCATCGGACACTTTCTGATGCATGGGTAATCACTTCCATTTTCATATAAAACCCAAATGACAGCTGTTTTTTGCGGAAATAGAAAATAACAAGAGGCCCATGGGCCTTGAATCGCTCTTGTGATAAACTGTACAACCTATCACTTCTATTTGAAGCCTCGAAGTATCCTGTATATTTACATAAACCCTTGAAATTCCAATTCACACTCTGAGAACCCAAGATGATTCTAAGCCAATTAGTACCTGAGAGTTGGTCATGGTGACCTACTTATCACTTGTCATTCTCTGAGGACCCATCAACTAAGTTTGATGATTCTAAGCCAATTAATACCTAAAATATTTTTTAAAATTATAATCATAAAATTTTATAAGTAGGTCAAAGTGACCTACTTTTCAATTGTTTTACTCCAAGGACCCAAGATGCATCAACTGACAAAGTTTGATGATTCTAAGCCAATTAGTACCTGTAATATTTAATTAAAGCCATAAATTTTCAAAAGTAGGTCAGGTCACCGTGACCTACTTTTCAGTTGCTGTACTCCGAGGACCAAAGATACATCAACTGACAAAGTTTGATGATTCTAGCCAATAAGTACCCAAAATATTTAATTATAGCCATAAATTTTCAAAAGTAGGTCACAGTGACCTACTTTTCAGTCAATCTACTCCGAGGACCAAAGATGCATCAACTGACAAATTTTGACGATTCTAAGCCAAATAATTCCTGAAAATATTAAATACAGCCATAAAATTTCAAAAGTAGGTCACCGTGACCTACTTTTCAGTTGTTGTACTCCGAGGACCCAAGACGCATCAACTGACAAAGTTTAATGATTCTAAGCCAATTAGTACCCGAAATATTTGATTAAAGCCATAAATTTTCAAAAGTTGGTCACCGTGACCTACTTTTCAGTTGTTGTACTCCGAGGACCCATGACGCCTAAACTGACAAAGTTTTATGATTCTAAGCCAATTAGTACCCGAAATATTTAATTAAAGCCATAAATTTTCAAAAGTAGGTCACGGTGACCTACTTTTTAGTCGATCTACTCTGAAGACCCAAGATGCATCAACTGACAAAGTTTGATGATTCTAAGCCAATTAGTACCCGAAATATTTAATTATCGCCATAAATTTTCAAAAGTAGGTCACGGTGACCTACTTTTTAGTCGACCTACTCCGAAGACCCAAGATGCATCAACTGACAAAGTTTGATGATTCTAAGCCAATTAGTACCCGAAATATTTAATTAACGCCATAAATTTTCAAAAGTAGGTCACGGTGACCTACTTTTTAGTCAACCTACTCCGAAGACCCAAGATGCATCAACTGACAAAGTTTGATGATTCTAAGCCAATTAGTACCTGAAATATTTAATTATAGTCATATAAATTGAAAAGTAGGTCACGGTGACCTACTTTTCAGTTGACCTTTTTTGAGGACCCAAGATGCATCAACTTACAAAGTTTTATGATCATAGGACTTAAAATGTCCAAATTATGCCTCTAAAATGCTTTGAAATCGAATGCCTGCAAAGTTCAAAAAGTAGGTCACTGTGACCTACTTTTTAATAAATATGTTTTATGGCCCCAAGATGCATCATCTTACAAGATTTAATGATTCTAAGCCTCCCCGTATTCGAATTAATGACCTTAATTGTTTTAAAAAAGATTAGCCATAAAATTCAAAAAGTAGGTCAAGGTGACCTACTTTTTAGTTGACGTACTTTGAGGACCCAAGATGCATCAACTGACAAAGTTTGATGATCATAGGCCTTAAATTGTTCAAAATATGCCTCTAAATCATTTTGAAAAAGAATGGCCGCAAAATTTAAAAAGTAGGTCACTGTGACCTACTTTTGAGTCAACATGATATGAGGTCCTTAGATGCACCAATTGACAAGATTTGATGATCCTAGTCCTTATAGTAAGCAAAATATCAACATTTTAATAAAATGTAATTTTTGGTCAACTTTGAAGTGACCTTGAGACCATGCCCTTTGCCCCAGGGTAAATCCCCATGCAAATTTTAATCTACAACATATCCTCATCCTTTTGTGTAAGTTTGGTGATAATCTGCCCAGTGGTTCTTGAGAAGAAGATTTTTTAGCAACCAGTACTTTTGTTTCTATTTTCCTAATTATCTCCCCTTGTTAAAGGGTCACAACCCAAGTTTTAGTATAAAAGGGAGCCCTTGGGCCAAGGATACCCTGTGACAAATTTGCCAATAATTGGCCAAGGGGTTCTTGAGTTATGGCCCATATTCTAAAAAGTTTACGCACACCGCACAAATGGCCATAGCATTAGCTCTTTGAGCCTTTGGCTCAGAAGAGCTAAAAACTCTAAATTTTCTATGAAAATACAAGTTATCGATATATGACTACTAGAAGTGGACTCAATTTATTTTTTTTAAACTTGATGATGATAACCCCCGAGAAAAAGGCGCGAGATGGCATATTACTAGCATATTGTAACGCCTTTCTAGGGCGATGTGATGCACCTAAAATCTCTTCACGTTTGTGGATCGAAATAGTCATTCAAATACAACTATAAGGTTAATTTTTAAATAAAAGATAAAAATGTTTCAACATTACTGATTTTAAAGCACCGAGATCAAGGTATGATATTTTTTCGGTTCAAAATACCGTATGTCCGATGCAAGGTGAATATTGTCCGAACCATGGTGAATTTTGACTTATTTCGAAAAAATCATTTTTTAGTGATATTTTCTCAATAAATAACACACGATTGTGTTAAAAAATTATATTTTAACCACATACTACATGTTAAGCTCCATTTTGATAATATTCGGTGGGTAGCAATATCGCTAGATCTTGTTGAATTGCGAGGGTGTATGATGCATGGTGAATTCACCCTAATCTAGAAAACAACCAAAGAATTCTGAATTCAAATCACTGTCAGTCAGGAACCTTGCAGAAATCAAGTATTCAATTTATTGTTTTATTTATAAATTAATGTAAACTAAATATATATGCACATTTCTATTAGAAAAATGCACTTGCCCGATCGGACAAGTACATCGACAGTTTCACTTGCCCGAACTGAGGATTTACTTGTCCCGGGCAATTGGACAACCGTTAATGTCGATCCCTGCAGTGATAATTTTCAACTTTGGATATAGCTAAATCAAGAGATGTGTTGCACATGTATAGATAAGTTTTATTACTTTTTCAGCCATGTGGGCATAAAGAGAACAAACATAAGAAAGAAAAAAGGTCTATATAATATAAGTAAAAAAGATCATGTACATACCCATATGTATATAAACATGTACATGTACACGACACATATTGTGGTAAGGGGTAGTACGTAGGTACAGGATAGGATTGTATTTCAGAAAAGAATGACTTCGTCCGATACGGTTTAAACAAACAAGGTCGTAATTAACATTGATATTTATGTTTCTATGAAAGGTACACTGGTCACTCTCTGATACGCATTTTTCTTTCAATTTATCTCTGGCATAACAGATTGGTACGTCTTGGATAACACGTAAAAACACCGGCAATTTTAGGCCCAAAAAAAATTCTTTTAACAGAGATTTCCTTATAAGGACTAAGTTAATCTCTGAATAGGGCATAGCATTGGATCTCTGTTTGGTCAAATAAAAAATAAATATCATACCCTGTGTTATCAGGATCATTATCTGCTTTATATCTTCCACTATTTTGTAGTACCATTTCTAGTGATTTCTTCCCACTTCCAAATAAACAAAATATTGGCGCCAAATCCTTTTGATATATTTGTACAAAACGATACAATTCCGAACCAACGTTAAATTAATCCAAAGATAAAAGACGAATTCTTTAAAATTTGAAAATTTTATAAATATATCTTAAATGGTTGAAAAAAATCGACAGAATAACAGATATTTAACTTTGGTCCTTTTCGTTTTGGCCGTTAAAAATCTGCACTAATCTTAATTCGAATCTCCTCTGTCCCACTTGTTTAGATGCTAAAGCAGCATAAGCTTCAAAATTTTTGTGTAACTCCCCAAAATGGCTTTCTCTTCTTTCAAAATATGTGCAAGGTAATAAGAAACTTTTCAAGATATGCTAATCTTTAAAATATAACTTTCAACTTTTGTAGTGTAATAGAGAATGTTAATCTTCAAATCATTATTATGATTATTCCGAATTGTCTCGGTTTCCCTTTACAGGGTTAGGACTGCTATAGCCCAAATGCGAACCCTTATTGATGTTATTAATGTAATTATATATTATGCTTTGAAACTCATTTGATGCTTTGCATGAATAAACATAATAATAGTAATAATGATTATATATATAGCCAATTTGGATTATATAGATGTAAATTGACATTACAAAATTTGAAGGAAAAAATACATTAGGATGAATTCACCAGGCATCGGACACCCTCGCACTTCAACAAGTTCTAGCGATATCGCTACCGACAGAATATTATCAAAATGGAACTTAACATGTAGTATGAGATAGAATGATAAATTTTTAATACAATCAGGTGCTCTTTATTGAGAAAATATCATTAAAACTCGACTTTTCAGAAATAGGTCAAAATCCACCATGGATAGGACAATATTCTCCATGCATCAGGCATACAGTATTTAAACCAGAAAAATATCACACCATGATCTCGGTGCTTTAAAATTAGTGATATCGAAACATTTTTATCTTTTATTAAAAAATTAATCTTCTAGTTAAATTTGAATGACTATTTCGATCCACAAATGTGAAGAGATTTTAGGTGCATCACATCGCCTTAGAAAGCCTTTACGATGCTATTTATATGGCAACTCGCTTTTTGTCTCGTGGGTTATCATCATCTCTAGTTTAAAGAAATAAATTGGGTCCACTTCTAGTTGTCATATATCGATATCTTGTATTTTCACTTCATATTTAGAGTTTTTATTTTCTATTTCCGTAAAAAACAGCTGTCATTTGGGTTTTATAAAATGGAAGTGATTACCCATGCATCGGAAAGTGTCCGATGCATGGTTAATTTGTGTCCGATGTACGCTGAAATAAACATACTAGTAAAAAACAACTCTAAAAATTATCATACAAACATTGAAGTAAAATTTTCGAAAAATTTCTATAAAATTATCAATCATTGACAAATTTTACCTAGGTCCGACTTGTTCCGTTGAAGTCTATTTAAAAGAGCGACAACTCTAAAAATTGCAAAATCGTAAAACTCTGGTTACTCCCCTTTGATGCAAAATATGACGTAATTTCAAGGCCATACTTGTGGTATTTTTATCACAACATGGAAATAAAAATCGGCATCATTGAAAAGTTTAAATATTCACCTTTAAGACAGAAACAAGTGTCCGAAGCAAGGTATGTGTCCGATGCATGGTTAACTAACCCTATCTTGAAATATTGGAAATGTGCATTAAAACATAAAAAACAATAATTTGAACAGTTTAATGGTATAGGAGTGTTTCCATATCACTTCTGTTAAGGACATTGATTCTGAAGAAGATGCAAAACTTCTTTGAGATCAATCTCCACATGGTATACCTTCCTGAGACGTCTAGTGTATTTTTCTTTATAATCGATAATTAGGCCCTTGAAGATCGGTTGTTTCTTTGCTTCATGATTTCACATACTTTCAGGTTCCTAAAAAAACTTCCAAAATTTTTTTTTTCATTTTTGCACTGTAAATTTGTAAATTTCCCATTAGGAATATTATAACCCAAACAAAATAATATATCACATTTGGGCTTCTGATCCCAACCTGTTTACTCTAAATCTTATCTTTCAATCAAAGTAAATGAGTCATCTTGTAAATCATGGTAATTTTCTTGTTATTTACAGACTGTTTCAAGAGAGTGCACTGATATGTAATAGTTTTCATACCTGCAGTCCACAATACTTTCATGACTCCAGAATTCTCAGGTAAAACTTGGGACCTATATATTAATATATAGATTCCTGGTAAATAAATATATATATATATACAAACAGTTGAACTTCGTTATCTAAAACATTAATGTCACGGATATGTCAAAGTGATTTGGAAGTCCAAACCTATTTAATGCAAGTTGCGATTTGAATGAACATCAAATCACAAGAACAAGAATTCACTAGTGGTCTATTGATCAAGACTTTTTACATTTATTTCATCAATAAAAAAAATTAAAGCAAGTAATTTCCAGTTGAGGGTGGTGCTTCTAGCTAAATTACTTAGTAATAATTTAGGATTCTACAGTAATTAGATTAATTTAAGTAAAATTTTTAAAGTATATATATATTTAAAGTAAAGTAATATTTATCTCCATGCCTCACTCCACTGAAAATGTGCATTTCATAAAGGCATCATTTCAATAGCTTATAGAAGATATAAAACTAATTAAATCTATGTAGCTTAATCTGGAGATTGTGCAGAACCTGTTTATTTCAAGGAACCAGCTAGGGCTCTCGCACCACTTTTTTGGGGAATTGGGCAGGGGTTGTAAAGATTGGGGAAAAAAACAACTTTTTGGGAAATTTGGGGATAATCATTATACTTGAATATCATGATATATTAGGTCTCTGGCCTTTGTTATCTTAAGTTTTGTTTTGCAACACAGAGTAATATGAACAGCAAAATTAGTTATATATCCAACAATATTTTCAATATTGGAAAATCATCACATTCAATTTGAAAAAAGGTATCTTTTTTTGAATTGGAAATGGGGCCCTTGAACGGCCCCAATTATAGACATTTGGGAGCCCTGGGAACTGTTTTTGACAGTGAGGTTTCTGTCAGTAAAATGATATGTGTATTTCTTTACAGTTCCATGCCAACAAAACGTAAAGTCAAAATTGATCCAAGAATCCTTATAGAAAAAGAACAAAGGAAGAGGAAAAAGATTGAAAATGAACTCAGGAGACTTGAAAGAAAAGAGGGAACACTGAAACCTATAGATGAATATGATTCCGTGAGAAAGTTGAAACGACAAGTCAGGTAAATATTATTGTCCACCCAGTTGGAAAATGGTTGGCAGAAAAAAAATTCCAACATGACTTTGATCTAAATCACTCATGTCAAATATGCGCTGCGTAATGCATTTAAAATTTTGTGTTGATGTTGTGCCAATTTTGTATCACAGTAGTAAGGATGATTCTGTTGAATCAGGTAGTTGGAAGGGATTTTTTCAGGGAGCACTATTTAAAAAAAAAAATAGTAACAGCGTTAAATAGTAGATATAAATTTCTCTCCTCATTGTTTTTCGTAGAACTTAATAAGTACAGTAAAACCTGTCTTATATGGACACCACTAGTTCCATAGAAATTGGCCAGATTAGATAACATTTTAAACAATTGAAATTATTTAAAGAAACTAAAAGTTCTCATTGTAATAGGCAAGATTTCAGATTACACAACACCTGGTTTAGACAGGTTTCACTGTATGTATCCTGGTGAAATTCTGTATCAGAAATTTCACCTAATTATTGCTGTCTTTTTGTTCATTTCACAAATGTTTATTCTCCTATATTTTTACAGCCAGTATTCAGCTATTTAAGAAATATTTTAATTTTTTCAGTTAGAATGTTTGAAAAATACTTTTTAGCTCCCCTGAGCTGAAAGCTCAAGTGAGTTTTTCTGATCACTCATCGTCCATCGTCTGTCCATTAATTAATCTCTTGCAAAATTTAATGCCTTAGAGTACTATATGAACACTTTCTATCAGCCTGTCATATATGTTGTGATCTTTATGATTTTTTGAAATCTGTATACTGTTGAATCATTTTAATTCGTGGGGATCAATGTTCATTGGCAAGCAAAATTTTACTTGTTAGTGGGGACATTATTTTGTGGGTTACCTGTTTATATGGTAGATTCAATGAATCAACATGTTTACAAAATAAATGTTCATGGGGGTGTATATTTGTGGGTAAGGGTGATCCACAAAATCCACAAACATTGACCCCCCACAAGCAATGATGATCCCACAATAATCTTTTATTAAGCGTAGATGGAAATATGTGAAAAGAATAAAATAATAAAAATATAAGTGCCAAATAATAATTTACAGTGACAGAGCCAGGCCAATTCCTGAATTACCCAAGGAGGAAGTATTAAGAAGAATTCAACTAGAAAAGGACTGGTGTCATTACACAACTAAACAGTACAGAGCTCTGAGTTGGAGCATACATCAAGCCACAAAGTTCTCTGCTGAAACCTTAGTGGAACTTCGTAAGGAGTCAGAGGAACTCTATGTGCAGGCCATTCAGGTAAACACCAGGTGTACATATAGGTAAATGATAGTTAAAGATGTTTAGACAAATCAGCTGGTGTAATATGAAGTAAAATTGTGCAAGTGGAGAAATATTATGATTAATCTCTTTAATTTGATTACCATTACAACAGTTTTTTAACGAATTGTTTGCAATTGATACACTGAAAACTATGCTGTTCAAACTAGTGTTTTACATTATTAAGATTTTATGTACCTTGTGATGAAATTGAGTTTTTAATAATTAACTACTGAATTGTAATCTTTGTTAATTCATATAATATTAACAAAGTTTTATTTCATATGATATAAATTAGAACTTACTATTATACCATCTACAGGTGGTGATGTGTCAGGTAATGCAAGGAGACATACATGTATTGGTTTGGCATGATTGTCTGTCCTCTGTCACAAAATTTTGTTTAGGCCGTAACTCCTGATCCATTAATTGGAATTAAACATACAAGTACTTCAAATTTAAGTATTTCATTGCCTTTGATCTAAAGATGTATCAAGGTCATATCCTAAAGGTCAGGGTCACTGGGCCATAATATAATATATAAATGGTGTCAGGGCAATACTTCCCAAAACCTTGATTGGAATGGATTCAAACTTTTATATGTGGTTGCACATGAGCTAAAAACATATAAGGCCTTTAATGGCTATATTCAAGGTCAAAGGTCAGGTTCACTGGACAATGAGATTGTGAAATGGTGTTCAATTCATCAATCTTAAAAACTCGACTAGAATCAAAACATAAAATTGAGATTCAAAGTCTTCTCAACAGTATACCTATATCATAACTAAGGGTTTACATAAGAGAATTATGAGACATCAAACAACAACTAGTGAAAGTTTCTTTTGAATTGCTTCCTATTTGAAGCTATTTCCATGTGCTGCATGCAAGATATCAAAATAAATAGCAAATTAGACCAGATTGACAATATTATTATAATTTTTTTTAAAGTTGTGATTGAAAATGATCTTTTTTTTCTTTCGGCAGGAAGATCCTAATCTTTTATCTTACTCCAAAAGTGGACCTTCGTTAACACCACCAATTAAAGATTACAATTTTCCAGATGGAGAGTATAGTGATGTGACTAAAGTTTGGTGATTTCCATCAATGTATTCTGAACTTTCTTTTATGTGCACTGTACATATATAGCTGTGTCATGTAGATCAGTTATAAAGAAGCATTTTAGTGAAGAATTCACATTTTAATAAATGAAATCATGAGTGTTGTGATCAGTCCTTAACTAGTAAGTTATGGTACATGCATAAATCAAGTTGGAGACATGTAAATCCTTTACCAGTTGAAATATAGTTAAAAGTTGAACCAGAAATTGAAAATATTGAATCTCATATATATATATATTAATATATATATATATATATATATATATATATATATATATATATATATATATATATATATATATATATATATATACATGTATATATATATATATATATATATATATATATATATATATATATATATATATATATATATATATATATATATATATATGACACAATGTACTGTAAACCAAACATTGAAATATCTAATATATTACTGTAAACCAACATTAATTCATGTGCAAGAAATATAGCAAAACTCATGGATATTTGATACATCCATAAGTTTTGCTACCTTCTTCTACTTTTGAATATTTCTTGCCACAAATCAAATTTTTATTTGATTATTTTTAACAGTAGAATGTTTCCTATAGCACGGAAATTAATAGTTGCAAATAAATTTCAAACTGTGGAATTGTGAATAAAAGTCACAAATAATAGTTGGTTTACACTTTTTTTACCTTGACAGATACATGTATATCTGATTTCTCTGTCTTGCAAAGATTTGTATCAAAGAAAGTTGGTTTACGTGTACATCACAGTACTTTAAAATGGTGACTTATGAGAGAGGATAAGTATATTTTAACCATCTAAAGGTAAAGATCAGTATCAGCTTGTATGGAAAACATCTCATCCTGAGTTACCTGGCCCTCCAAGCTTGTAAAACCCATGGCCTTTGGGTGGATGGTAGGGCTACATTGGTACTTAAATAAAGTACCTTAAAGTAATAGACAACTAGTAGGAATATTACAAGTAGTTAGTGCTTTACCAAAAAAAAGATCAACATGTAGGTCATATATTTAAAAAAAAATCCTTGATTTTTTTTTCACTCATGGACATCTAGCAGGCAATTTTCATGATTATAACAAGCAACTAGCTTTCTACAAAGAATTTAATATTCAGGCTTCTTGGGTCCAGAATTCACACCAAGAGTGGGGCTCACTTACTTGTAGTTCATCATGTATTAAAAAAATTTACGAAGTGCCTTTGAAAATCTTATTTAATATTCACAAACATTTTGCAAGCAAACTTTATGCATGATGGCAGCTAGCTATTTGCCGTGCAACATATTGTGAAATAAGGATACCTTTAGTCAAGGGTTTAAAATGCAAGAGTTTAGATTTCTTATTTCAGGTTGGTCTTAGTTGGTCATATTAAGGGAGACTCTTGATACTCAAGTAACCAGCAATGTCCTTAGACATTTTATGTAATTTTATGACTTTAACAAGCAATAAAGATTTACTTGAGATTTGAAGACTGATTTAAGCATGTTGCAAGAAATTAATGTGTTTAAATGTAGGAGCTATGTGGCTGTCATCAGGCGCGGATCCGGGGGGGGGGGGGGGGTCCACCCCAGTCAAAATAAAATTTCCAACCCAAAAATTTCTTGACAAGCAAAAAGAAAAAAAAAAACTTAATTCCCTTCCCAAAGGTATTAAACCCAGGAAAAAATTTCTTGACAAGCAAAAGAAAAAAAGAAAAAAAAAAACACCACCTAAAATCCATTTCCCAGACGTGAAAAACACCTATTTCATGGTGGGATCCATGATTTCTAGGGGGTCCAAAGAAATTTTTTATTTGCTTCATTATGTACTTTTAATAACTCTGCAAATTCAAGGGGGGGTCCAGACCCCTCCCCCAAACCCCCCTCTAGATCCGCGCATGGTCATTAACACAACACAGGAACAATGTAAGGCTTCTGGACTAACGTTTAACAAGTGAAGGCTAATGTGCCATGTTCATGATGCTAATTTCCATAATCATTCTTAAACATACATGTATAACTGTACAATACATTAACTGTATTTCAGTGCCACTATATGTTCAACTTTACTGTAGATATTTGATTTTTTTCACTTGTGTGGTTTTTTTTTGAGCAACAAACAGATTGTTATTTGTATCTACACACAATCCACGAGGCTCTTTCAGTCTACAGTCTATGTAACGGACGATATGCCCATATTGATCAAGGATGTGGAGAAAGTCATTGTATAAATCAGCTATAAGGATGTGACTCTGGCTGTCTGTGGTGATTCCTCTTGGTTTGAATAATTGGTACTTTGGACCAGTATACATGAAATTTAGTTCCCCAGCATTATTGACCACAACTACTGCTCTAGCTGAATAGTCGGCCACACAGATATCCAGGTTCTTATTCTCACTGATGCATTTAACATAACCATATGAATAGAAAGGAATACCCTCCTCATCAAACTGAATGGTTTGTTTAATCTCTGTGGAGCCACAGTAACGGACAATCTTTGATTGTTCATACATATCACTTTCCATGACAACCAGGAGGTCACCAGAGGAAGTGTTGCAGATATTGCAAGGTATCCAGTTCTCTGATGTGATCATAGTTTCAATCTCTTCATTCTTCACAATGTTCACAGTTCTGTCACTAGGATCAGTATAAACAAGATAGCCTTGTTCTGTAACTGCTATGTCTGAGGGGGGGTTTCCTGACTTGGTTGTGATTGCCTGGAGTTCTGAGCCCTGATTGATACTGAAGAGTTTCATGCTGCTGTCATATCCACATGTCCAGATTTCCTCATCACTCAGACAGGCCACATTATGTAGGTTTGATTCATACTTAGTGTTTATAGTAGTGATGATTTCTGGTTCATCAAGCAGCTGTTTGACTGGAGGAGAAAAGCCAGTTTCTGATGATCTTTGTGTTTGTTCAATACTGTAACCATGTCTTTCTGAAGTAATTTCACATGGTAATATAGATCCAAACAGGCTACAAAGTTTTTCACCTTGGATTGTAACTGGAGTGAATTTAGGTAATAATTGCACAGGTTTTTCTGGAAGATTTTTATAAGTATGTATGTTAGATGTAATATTAAACAATTTTGAAATCTCCTGGGAGTCTATAACAACTTCAACTGAGTTTATTTCATTCCTTATTTCAGAAGTTTTCTCATTCATTTCATCCAGATATCTCTGTAGAATTTGTAACTGATCAGTTTTCAGTTCCTCAACCTGAGCTATCAGTTTTGTGACAACTTTGTCAATTTCCCTGTGCCATTCCTCTCCATGTTTTGTTATGGCTACTAAGAGACCTTCACATTTGTTTCCTAACTGTTGTATCATGTTTTCTACATCAGATACAATTTTTTCGTATGTTGGATATATTGCATCTTTCAATTCATTGTTTTCTTTGATGATCTTTTTTTTTCTTTCTTCAGATACTTCCAAGATTTTCAAAAAAATATGACCTGAATGTTGATCAGATGCAATGCAAGTGGTGCAGGCAGGAATCTCGCATTGGTTACAGTACATTTCACAATGTTTTTTGTCATGAAAAGTACATAAAGGGTAAAGTGGAATTGATTTTCGAAAAATAAACCTTACAATTACATGCTTTTTCTTGGATTCATCGGATGTCATGTGTTCTCCAATACAGGCATTACACAATTTGACATGACATGTATCACAGTAAAACTGTACCATTTCAGTCTCACAGAGGTCACATCGTATCAACTCCTGGGCACGGATGTCTGGGTCCATATTGACACAACTTTTTGGCTCTGAAATAAAGAGAAAATATTTTAAGAAGCATAAAAAGAAAAGTGATCAAAAAAAATGTCTCCCCTTTGATGGGGAAGCATAATTCAGCATTTTGTTTATTAAAAATGAATAAGAAATAAATAAAAATATTCCTATAACTGAGTCCATTGATATGAAAGAGTCATTTCCTCTTCAACAGCAAGATATTTGAAGTGAGAAATGTAGATTTACAAAAATGTTAAAACTGCAGATGCCTTGAAAATACACTGTACATATGTTAATTATCATTTGAATTGCAGGTGGATATACATGATAAAAGGTAGCATACATAAATTTTACAACTGATTCAGAAATGTTTTTTTTCTTTTTTTGTGCATTTGTGTGTGTGCACATGCGAGCGTGTACTCCATGTAATCACATTTGAACCATCTTTTAAATGTATACAAAAATGTTTATAAGGTAGAGGCAAAGTAGACATGCAGATTTTAAAAAAATGTTGTGCATTCCCAATGATAATTGAAAATATTATAATATAATAAGAAGAAATATAAAATTTGTCAGAAGTTTTTGAAATATTGGTATTTACCTGTAGAGTGCAATGGTGGCTCTCTTTACAACCAGAATAGACATGTATAGTAGGTTATACACTCTGATCACATGACCCATTCACCTGTAAGGCTTTTTTTTAATTCTTCCTGGTCTAGAAGGGTATTTAAATATTCAATGCACATTACCGGTATGCAGTATCTATGTTCTGCAATCATTAATCTAATTTTAGTACACTGCATTTCTATACATAATGTCTTTATTATCCTTATTTATGCATAAACAAAGATTTTAAAAATCCCCAGTTTAATGTGAACATGAATATTTGGGCTGGTGCTTGTATATCTAAAAACATGGTATTTCATCAATGATCCAAATTTATAAGATTATGGAAATTGTGTTAACTGTTGACAAAGAATTGGTTTTTATTATACATGTTGCATTGAACTAGTATGGTATAGTTTATACACTTTCTTCTCAGTGCCCATCTAGTTGTACACAGACACTGTTTTCAGCATTTTAAGTCTTATGAATGGAGTTAATACAAAAAAAAGATAGTTTTAACATTTTTTTTTTCAAATTTAGTTCACCTGATCTGACCATCCATGTGAGCTTTTCTAATGAAAGTTTGTCATCTGTCTGTGGTCTGTTGTCATTAACTCTTTATATTTTTTAGGTCTGTTCTTGTCATTATCTCTTTACATTTGAAACTTCAAGAACCACCGGACCAATATTAACCAAATTTGCCACAAAGCATCCTTAGATGAAAGAGGTGTAAAGGCCAAACAAATTTAAAAGATACTACCCATGCAAAATGTCGTTGAATTTAGCCAAGTGGTTCTGGATAAGAAGTCAGAAATGTAAAAAGTTAACAGACAGACAGGTGTAGTTGTTAAAATCAGGTTGCTTGGGCCAGGGGTATGGGTGCAAAAGAGGGTCACAGAATCACAATTAGTTACTAGTATATTAACATACAAGCATTTTCGTGTACTGTATCTTCAATTTTGTTCAAATAATGACCTTGGAGTTAAATAGGGTTCAAAATATAATGTCAAAGTTTTAAACAGATATTATTTAGAGAAAATCTTTTTAAAAAATATTTCTGTTCAAGAAAAAGCAGGCTGTGTGCCTAATATATCCCATTCAGAATATTTCACTTATGTTTGGACACCACCAATTGCTGTTGAAATAATGCTGCAAATTTAGGCCTGTACTAGGCACCGAGGGCTGGAATGGGGTTAGATTGTGGATATATGAATATATTGGAAAAAATATTTTACAAATTGTTTTTAAGAACAGCAGGGAAAGTTAGTCATACATGTATTAATATGCAAGCATATTTCAGGTTCAGATATGACTGAAGTTGAACTCCAACCTTGCACATGAATCAAATGCTCTTCCAACTGAACCACCCGATTTTAAAAGTCTAATTTTCTTCTCCATGTTTTGGCTTTATTTTGCCAGGAATTGGGAGGGGGCACTGTGCACACAACTTCAAATAATTTCTACTTACAGATTGAACAAAAAATATTGCCAATATATATCTGTAGTATACTAAAGAAAACATAGCTACTTTATACTTGTGACCCCACAATAACAACATCTGATGACCTTTTTACGTGCTAATCAAGGAAGTTTTGCCTGCTTGGTAGTCCCACAAATAAGGTCACAATTCTGAAAAATATCGCAAGAACAATAATGAGTGGATGGTTGATCTGACAAAACATTTTGCATGGATTTCAGCACCCCCCAAAAAATAAAAACAAGTAAATTTATTTTGGGAGTGATGCTTCAAGCGAAAATATGTGGTAATTAATTCCTCACGTACAGTATATTAAGATATCTGCAGAACCACTCAAAATAGATATTTTAATTTCCCCTAAGCAAAACCAAACTTTCAGAAAACACAAAGTTTTGATTAAGATTTTATTATTTATTTTTTGTACTTGAAACATATTAAAGAACAAATTCTCTTGCAAAAATTAATAATAATAACTGATTTGTGATGGGAAAAAATTTACATTAAAAAGTACAAACATTTCAATTAACATGAAAATAATGTAAATTTTTAAAACACATCATTTTTCCTTTTTTTTTTTTAAAAAACAACACTAATAAATCACTTAATCTATTCCAACAAAAACCCATGTTGATATCTGTACCCTTTGAATATTGACATGGACACTGTACCTTGACTTTTCACATATGCACACTGACCCCCCCCCCCCTTCCCCCTTTTTTCCAAAAAGTTAAATAACCACAGGCTTGGTCATTGCACAGTCCCCTGTCTAGGAAATTGTCCATCACATCTTTTCTGTATGAATTTGTTATTATCTACTAGGAATAATCAAGAATCTGCTCCAGAATTTTTGTCCTTGTGTGTCACTAAACCTTTCTGTATCAAGTCTGGAATTTCCACAGCTAACCATGGACCCAACTAAAACAAAAGAAAAACTAAGGTAATCAAAGATAACAAAGTCTCACTCTATATGAATGAATGTTTTGGTAGTGTGTATATCCAAACTTCTACGCAAGTTTGATCTGGGTAGGATTTATAGTTATTTGGGAATGGGCCTGCTCCCAAAACTTATACTGTTCAATAATGTGGAAAATGTAAGTCAGATTCTGCATTCAAAGCATGTCTTTGCAAGTTTAATCACCATTCAACTTATATTTACTTGAGAATGGACCTGCTCCAAATACTGTATTCTGATCATACTGATCACTCATCTGGAACAACCCCTGAAGCAAGTCTAGTACAGTGCATCCCTAGATGCATCATCCATGCAAGTTTGATTACTAAAGGGCTTATAGTTACTTGAGAATGGATCTGCGCCCAAACTTAAATCTGATCACTAATCTGGTTGATGTAATATTATGTACTTTAGCCCTTGTCTTGAGGGGAAGAATCTAGTAATTCCTACTGACAGTCAAACCTTGTTATCTCGAACTCGACCAGGAAAAAACTTCAATATAACCCAGGATTCGAGATATCGAGGGTAAATTAGTTAAAGAGTAAGCGACTGGGACTTCCAAATCACTTCAACATATCCATGGTATTGAGATATCAGTGTTTGAGATACGGGAGTTCAACTGTATTACTTTGTGTACCTTAAATTTGGATCCTTGGATTAACTAAAGCCTGGTCTCCATGCATTATGCCTTATGCAAAGTTTGAATAAAATTGACCCATGAGCCTCACTCAGGTCTAACAAACAGAATTATAATGAGAAAATATACTTAATGAACACAGAAAGGGAATAGACAGAGGAGTTGCTAATTTTCTTGGTCAAACAAGTTATTTACTAAGTTGATATAAACTTGATTTGGCAATGAATATCTGTCATTAAAAAATATGAAACTTTCCATAAAATCAGCAATATCAATAGTCTATGCAGGCCTTCACTTACCCCTAATGCCATTGCATGAGCAATACCAAATTTTGGAACATTTCTTGCCCACAATGGTTTGAAGTGGTCAGTAAGACAGATCTTTCCCCCTCTGCAATGAAACAAGACAACACAGTGAATGTGAATATTTCACATACACCTCAATTTATAACACAGGCGTTACAGGTACATGCCCATGTACAAGTTTAAAATTACATGTAACAAGATGCTCATGAAAGGACCTACAATAAAAGGGCTACAAGTAATTATGACTTTAATATTGATTTCATTTATTTCATATTGAATCACTGTTGATTTTTTTTTGTTCATTAATACAAAAGTTCATTAACACTTCTTTTACTAATTTTACATTAAGTTTTGACAATGAAGATGAGGATAATGATGAAAGGACTGATGATAATGATGAAGTAGAGACAGTGCTTATTCATATCTCACCTATACATTTTTGCTGTTTTACCATCCAGCTCTGGAAGAGCTATCTCAATAGCTGTTGTTGGATAAGTAATTGGAATCTGTATAAACATGATAAACACAAAACAAATTAAAATAGAATTTTTTTTAAATAGAATACATAATGTAAATTTCAAGTTTTTTTTTTCAACATCTATGCAATTTGGGTCAATTACATTGTGATGATGTTTCAGTTAACTGCTGCAGCATCTGAAGCTTAATATCTATCCTTAATATCATTCATTCAAGGCTGGTTAATAAAGGACTCAGGTCCTTTTGGAATTGACATATTACACTGCTTTGACTTGATAAATCATACAGAAAATTTAAGACACATGCAGCATCATAACATGATTAATAGTTATTAGTATGCATCCTTATTAGCATTCCTCTAAATATATTTACTCAGAAAATACAGGTCACATAGAGTATCTCAAGCATGACTGATAGATCCCATGATGCAACATCTGAGCTAATTACTTAAAACATCTGTCTGAACACTCAGAAAATATTTGTCATCTGAAGCATTTGAGGCATAAATGGTAGTTTGCAAGACACAACAGATGAACACCTATGCAAAACTGGTCAAGTTAGGGTTTAATTACTTGGGTATGGAGTCTATGGACCTTCTCTAAAATCATCTACATGTTCACACATCCAAAAAAATTAGGTCCTAAGCAGCATCAGAAGCATAATTGTAGCATGCACCTAAAGATGCAATATATATACAAGTTTGTTCAGCATAGGACTCACAGTTGATTGTTTACCTGCTCCAAAAACATTTTCCTCATCACTCATACATAAATTTATACACATGCTAAAGACAAACAACAAAAATTATAGAAATAATGGGCACTCACATCAAACTCTACATCAAATTCATACTTGAGGAGTTCATGGATATACCAACACTTTCCAAACCAGCGAGTTCCTTCCTTATTCGACTCCAAACGGAACCAATCATTGTCTGATTCTTTGTTGTTCTGGACATACTGAAAAATAATCATAAGAAAATTTTTTCTCTTAATGTTTATCAGTACATGTACAATAAATACTGTAAAGAATAGAGGATAACAACATTGATATTTACTGATGGATGAGCTTTCCTTTATGTGCTTTCTAACACTCATCATATTCTTCATCATGTTTATGTTTATAAATGTGCTTGCTATTGCCCAGTTTTATTTTAAAGTAATACAAGGTGACTCTGGACACGTGTCACTGATCACATTTAATAATTTAATTCTGGTTAAAACGTGGTATATGATAAAAAAAATTACTTTATATTGTACAAATTGGGTTGCCTACATCACAATGACTTGCGTCAAAAATGTATCGATCCGCCTGCCCCAACCCAGTTTATACAATATAAGTAGGGTAACTATTAAACTCATTCCTTAATTGCAATTGTAGAAATAACGCTGTATCATTTACAGATTCAACAAACTGGTTTTTGTAAGGCCTACTTAAAATTTTATTTTTTTTTCAATGTACAGCCCACCTGAAAAAAATCAACAACTTTTCTGAAAAGAACAAATTTTACCCATTCTGAGAGCAAACAATATACATGTAGGTAAATTCCTCATCCAGAAAATCTCCATATTGACATTATTTAAATTAAATTTTCCAAATAGTAGATCAGGGTTTCAAAAAGATTACAAACAGATGGTACTTTTACAAAAAATGGAGGTACCATGTAGAAGCGATTTTAATTGAATATTGATGATACTGAATTTTTCTCACACGAATATTTTGGCCGCTTTAATCCTGATTTCAACCAGGTAAAAGTACCGGGTACCAGCAGTTTTTAAAAAGAATGGCAGATGCATATCAGAATCATTTGGGATCGGGTTTTACAATTTGTACTTGTTTCGGGGCACGTTAATGCAAAGTTTGAAAAAGTGTTAATAAATCATACATTAGGAATTATTTGGAAAATGTTAGGGTTTTTTCTATAAGTAATCAATGTTTCCAGACATCTGGTGCACAAAGTGCGGTAGGTGCAGCCTTATTTTTAAAGAACAAGGCATAAACAAGCAAGTGGAGCAGATGCCATCACAGAGCCTGCATACCTTTACTTTTATTTCATATTCAATATGTATACATATTAATAAAAGACCCAAGTACCTGTGTCACAGACTAGACCGTGTCTCTTGAAGTTTGAAGAGACGGATCAAAGTTACAAATGTAAAGGAACTCCGCTCGCCCCAACGGTCACACCTTAAAATATATTATGTAGATAAGGAACCATACATATAAGACCCAGACGTATGTGGACAAATGTCACAAAATGACATATGGCCAAGTTAGAAGTCAAGTTAAGCAGAAGAAAACGTCCAAATCCGTGAGAAATACCTTGATCAGACTTTGGTATTCTTCTTTTAATCTAGTCACCCACAATTCTCCATCTCTTGGTCCAGCCTTTGTCTTTAAAAGAGGAATTTGTGCAAGAGTTCGTTTCGTGGCTTCGTCTACCATGATTACATCAATGTTTGACAGCGTTTTGTTATGTCATCATCTTTTTACCTATAAGATAAACGCTTAGGCGACGAAGATTTGAGTTGATTACTAATCAAATATTAAGTGTCATGAATCCGGAAAATCTTCTATTTATAATCCAACATGTTCAAAACGAGCTCCTTGATACGCTGCATTTCAAAGAATGCAGATACATTCAATTAAAAATCATTAATACATAGATCATGTTTCTGAGATAGTAAAGTGTTAACCACTGAGAGACATAACTTATTTTGATATCTGTTTTCAGTGTGAATTTTAACGATCCCAGATTATTAGAAATGGTTAAAATGGGATAAAAATCTTCTACACAGAACAACAGAGACTTGGCAGGCCCGTAGCATCGTTTCTTAAAAAAGGGGGTGGGATGGGGGTCATGAAACACAAAAAAAGTTTTAAAAAAAACAGAAAAAACAAACAAACAAACAAACAAAAAAAAAAACAAAACAAACATAATAAAACTAAACTCGAACAACATATTTCCAGGGGGGAGGGGGGCGTCAATTTTAAGTTCCATTCTAAATTACCGGGTAACAGCAAACTGGCAAAAGACTATACTCTCTTACAAAAGGCTTCGCCGGATACTATACTGCGTTTGCTTGGCGAAAAAAAATTAAATATTATATATTTACCGTTTATTTAGAACATTCCCGCCTTTACCTCACCTATAGTAAATTCAACATTTACAACATGATACTAACACTGAACTAAGACCACAAACACCTAATGTTATATTTTTTTCTTTTAAAAAAAATGTATTAACCCGTCTTCCGTGCAGAAAATCAAGTTATTTAAATTGTACTTTTTTTCTTTTGCCTTTACCCTGTGCACATCTCACAAAGAAAATAGGCGAACAAGACGAGAACAAACATGACAAATGCCTATGGTTCGACAAATAAGAAAGTGAAAAATTAAATCTAATTTTCTTTCATATTTCAGTTAAAATTAATGTATATGTTATATAGAATTTTCAAACTGTAACATTCTCACGAATGTTAATTTAAAAATTATTCATCCATGAAATAGCATTTAGAAATATACATATTTTGCTAATCAAAACCATGGAGGAAGGACCCATTCTACCTTGAAAATATACTTTTTTGACACAAAATTCGTATTTTTTCAAGAAATATTTGAAGTCCAGTTATTCAGCAGTTATATCACAAACAAGATTTAATAACTTGCATTGTGTGGTGTAGTGGTTGTAGCATGTCTGCTTCCAAGTACCCTGTTAATATGTTGTTCTCAGCCAAGTAAAAATGGTTCCAATCTCATTTCGAACTTCAATTTAAATGTGAAAACCATTCATTAAGATATCGATAAGAGTATTGAGTATCTAGTGTGCGATTATTAAACGCATAAGCTCGTAGCAACGTTTTCAAAAGTTGTGGGGGGGGGGCAAAAAAAAAAAAAAAAAACTTTCCAAATACTGGAATTTGCCAAAAGTGGGGAGGTCAACCAACACATAGCAGAATACTATACTCAGAAAATAGCCTCCCCCCCCCCCCCCCCCCCCGCATTCTACGGGCAGTGCACAAACATGATCTGTCATAACCTATAAAAAAACCGTAAGAATCGTCCACGGTCAAACGTTAGGTAACTCCAACAAACCAAGCGAAAGTACTCAGACTATGGGGGCATTAGGTGAGATATTCTGATATAAGGGACCAGGCAAAATTTATCACAATGATGGGACCGGTACAAACAGGCATGGGACAATGAATTTTTTCATCGAAGAAAACCATATGGGACAAAAACATTTTTTAGCATTAAGTAGCCATGGGACAAACACTTTTTTAAATGAGTTACAGTACTTCACTCAAGAGACACATTTATCATATTTAAACATATTTTATCTTTTAAAAAATAAATTCTTCAAAAAGTCGTTATATCTTTTAAAGTCAAACAAAGGATACAAAGTGTAAATCTTCAAATTAATACTGCATGCGAAAATATCAAAGTATAACAAACAATGTTAATAAGAGTTATGAACATGAACAAACAAATTATATCAATAAATCATTCAAAATATACTGCTAACAAATTCTAGAGTAACATCTCTAAAACAACCAAAATCAATCTATGTATTTTACATGAATGGTCTCTCAAGTTTCATCCATTCAGAAAACTTTTATAGAACAATTATAGGCATTTATGCCTGCTGTTCGATGCAATTCATTTATAATGAAGAAAAAAATATTTTAAACTAAAACTTTCATCAATGTTTGAAATACCTGTAATCTTTAGATTTACACTTTTAATGTAACAATAATCTCACATCAAAATTTAACCATGGGACAGTAACTTTTTTATAAGTCTAAAGGCATGGGACAAATATTTTTTTCAATACGAAAGCCATGGGACATGTAATTTTTTTTAATGAGAAATTTTTTTTGTACCGGTCCCATCATGGTGATAAATTTTGCCTAGTCCCTAACTTAACCAAAGGCACAACTGCCGCT
This sequence comes from Saccostrea echinata, assembly GCF_033153115.1. Taxonomy (NCBI): domain Eukaryota; kingdom Metazoa; phylum Mollusca; class Bivalvia; order Ostreida; family Ostreidae; genus Saccostrea; species Saccostrea echinata. The sequence continues at coordinate 22,732,781 of NW_026889774.1, forward strand.
ATAAGGGCGGATCAAGGATTTTTTCCAGGGGGGGGGGGATCTACATGTCAGACTTGTAAATTTTTTGATCAAAGAAAAAATTGCCCAAACCCCGACACTCCTTCCCCTAGTTCCGCCCTGGCCACAGATTCGACAATAACCATTCAATCTCCAGGTTAACCTTTTTTTAAATTAACCCCATCAAATATTTCACATTTGATGAACAAATAACAATGACGAGCTGTGCAAATTTGTGATAACACATCTAGGAGGCAATAAAAATATTTAAAACAAATAAAATCAAACAGTGGGTACCAACATATTTGACATCTTTACCTTGACCTTGGAGTTTGACTTATTTTTGCAAAATCTTATCAAATTTTATCCTTGGTAATAACTTTTGAATAACTGGTGCTCTGGCTTTCATACAAATGTGTATTCCTTGTGATAAGGCCTTCCTTTTGATATGAACAAGTTTGACCCTTTGACCTTGACCTTTGAGTTTGATCGACTTTTGAAAAAAAATGACCTTGGCCATGACATTGGAACGGCTAAGGCTAGGACTTTCATATTTCACAGGTGTACTCCTTGTGACAATACCTTGTTTGGGTACCAACATTTTTTAGTTCTTGACCTTGACCTCGGAGTTTGACTTACATTTGAGAAACTATAGCCTTTGCTTTGAGCTGCCATACGGGGCATGTTTCACAAACATATGTTATTTTTTTTATGTCCTTGTAATCAAAGATTTGGGGGATATAGTTTTTGGGGCATATAGGTTTTGCTCTGTCCATCTGTATATCTATCTGTTTGTCCGCAAAAACTTTAACTTTTGATTGATTGGACCTATGACTTTCATATTCTTTGTGACCTTTCTTTGGGTACCAAAATATTTGACCTCTTGACCTTGGAGTTTGACCCACTTTTGCAAAATTTTACCAAACTTTAACCTTGGCAATAACTTTTGAACAGTTGGTGCTATGGCTTCCATACTTTACATGCATAATCCCTGTGATAAGACCTTTTCTTGGGTATAAATATTGTTGATGTTTGACCTTGGAGTTGGACCTACTTTTATCAAACTTTAACCTTGGCCATAAGTTTTGAAAAGTTGAAGCTATGGCTTGAATGTTATACATGTGCATTCCTTGTAACAAGACCTTCCCTTGGGTACCCACAAGTTTGGCCCTTTGATCTTGACCTATTTTTGAAACTTTAATATTGCCCAGAACTTTTGAACAGTTGGTGCTAGGGCTTTCATATTTCACATGTATTTTCTTTTGACAAGATATTCCCTTTAGAACCATAAATTTTTACCCTTTGACCTTGTGTTATAATTGAGTTTTAATTTTCACTTTCTTGTTTGCTGAACCATAGGCAAATTTTCCACATTTATGCCTTAATTATCCATGCTTATGGTTTAACTTTATTAAGTTTTTAATCTCCTGCTCACTTCGAATAAATCAAAACAAAGCAGTAACAGAGATTATCTTTAATTATCATATTCAGCTGTTCATAATGTACAAAATTTTATTATGCCTAGGTATAAATTATCACAGAATTATTGACATTATTCAATTATCAGTCTTAATAAACTATATTGTACAAAGAGCAAGAGCCACTTAGGGCCTTTTTGGCCCTGAGAATTTCTGAAAAATCGAAACTGCTCAGTTAAGGTTGAAATTGCAGTATTTATAATTTGGACACTTGGTGACCGTGTATCTATTAAACATGATGTAATTTTCTCTCTAGTCAATGCATTATGACATCATAAAATGCCTCATTTTTCCCATATCCTGTAAATTCCCTTAAAAATGGCCAAAAGTTGAGATATTTTTTCAATATTTCACATAGAGCACAACCTCTGATCCAAAATATGCAATTACATAATGAAAGACCTGTTTCTGAAGATCACAAAACATGTTTTAATTTTTGGATCGTGGGCTGTGCTCATATTTTAATTCTTTGCTGAAGGTAGTCAAAGACGCATGTTTTCTGCAAAATTCAAGAACATTGCTTTTTCTCAAAGCCTGTTGTCCAATACCTGGGGATTCTCAAAAAGAAATTTTGTTATAGGAAATGAAAGCACTAAGACTCTACTTTATTTTGATATATGAAATGGGACAGAGGATGATAGTCAATTAATTGATATAAGGACAGGGCCATTTTATGCATAAAGTGAACCTAGCTCTTATTTAACCATCACAAAGTTTTGTATCGTCATGTAGTCAACTACTGGTATTTTGTAGAAATATTACAGACAAAAATATAAAGAGGAGTAGAATTTTGAAAGAATTTAACACCTTATTCATTATCTAATTTTCATGAAATCCACATTCACCAAGATCAAATGTCACTAAGTATAATTATGCATCTTGATGTAGTTGAGTAGTTTATTTGTGCACCAAGTTTTATCAAAATCAGATTAAAACTATATAGAGGAAAATCATTTAAATTTGATTCATGGCAGTAGGAACCGGGGGGGGGGGGGGGGGGGCACAGGGGGGCCGTGACCCCCCAATAATTTTGCCGATATATAGATTACTATAGAAAACATACATACTAAATGTTTGTGCCCCCTCAATCAAAACACCTGATGACCTTTTTTTTTTTTTTTTGCTTGTCAAGAATTTTTGGTAGTTGAAAGTGCCCCCTCAGACTGAAAATGTATGGCTGTGCACCCCCCCTCCCCAAAGTGAAATTGCTCCCTACGGGCCTGTGATTACTGATGAACAAACCAATGACTAGTACAGCAAGAAAGAATATGTTACTAAAAGTCAATAACATATTATTTTGGTTAGAGATTGTGGTCAGAACAGGATGTTTTGAGGTTAATGATCTCTATAAACTGAAGATCACTGTCTCCATGTGGAGGTAAGTTGTTAGCTGTTCCGTTTTTATGACCCCTTTCTTAAAGTGCCTCAACACAATTTCTTTTGTCTATTTTTCTGTTGTTATATTTCCAAACGCCATTTGGCAACAGAACTTTTGAAGTACTAGATCAAGAAGACCTTGGAAAATACAAATTTTATCCCATTTAATAATTACATTTTAATAAATTTAATGAAATATGCAGGTGTAATTAAGATTTAAAAAATTTATATACTATTGCTATTTGCGTGGCTTCTCCTTACAATTAAAATCAAGCTTAACACTTTTTTAAGACCAAAATCTGTGAAATCTGTCGGAAATAATTTATATGAACTTGAAAAATATTGAAACATTTCCACATCATGTCATTCAGCAAAAATTTTGCTTTGTGTGTAACTTTTATCATAATTGTTTTCACCACACAGTGATAGCTAGGAATCTTGAGTTAAATTTTAATGACTGACTGATAGAATCTTAAAAATATGACAAATTGGTCTCCTAGTTACAAAATTGGTCTAAATTTGAGTTGTATAAATGAAAAAAAAAATTCAGAACTGCATGTGTATAAAGATGTCTACTCATAATAAAATCATACATACAAGAAGCAAGTTAATAAACCATTTAGAACAAAAGTACATGTAAGTCAACAAATGCATGATATGTAAATGTGTTGACTCGCTAATCATTTAATACATTTTCTATGTAAATTAGTCTAACACTGCAAACATATTTAAACTACAAGGATTCGTTTTTCTATGCAGGTTTAGATTTTGATATCTGAAATAGTGAACAAACTTTTTTTGGAAAACCATAAAATTAATGAATCTCACAAAACACTTGATTTTCAAAACCACAAAAAAAAAAATCAATCTTGCTGAAAAAAATACTTTCAGTATTTACATCAAAATAAAAATAATCTCCATGAAATATACTAATCTCTAAAAATATATATCCTATCACCTATGTGGTATAATTTCTGAAAGCATGTATATGGCTAAGCTGCTAATGATGAAGGCCCCTCCAGGAAATGTACTGCATAGGGATGGCTGGCTTCCTAATCTTGCAAGAAAAAAAAGATATTCATTTAGTTCATTCAATAAGAATAATTTCAATTTTGAATCAATATGCAGTTTTTACACCATTCTTCAATTTATACAGTGAAACCTGTCTACTCTGACATGTATGGAGAGACAAAGTTTGTTTCAGAATAGACAAATGTTGGATAACACAGTGTCAAAAAAACATGGAAAATAAAAAAGAAAGTGGGAATGAAAATAAAGGTCAGAACTCACAGTGAGATTGCACAGGTGTCAGATTAGACAGTTTCTACTGCAAATAAGTCTTAAGGAGTGGAAGTTTGGTTATTACATGTCTTTAGAAACTGGTTAATCATTATGGTTGGTTGACTTAACAAGCAATTACCAATTAACAAGTATTAGCAAAGGTGCACTGATCTTCCTGTGAGCTTGTATAATCCAGCTATGTTCAAACAAGCAAACATGTATTTACACAAGCATGCAAACATATGTCAAATGACATTTTAAAAATTATAGATGGTTCACAAATCTATAATTAAGAACATTCTTAATATTCATAAGCATTGAGAACAAAATAATTATTATCGTTTACTTTTTTAAGCTTTAACAACTGAATAAACTGCAAGGGAGATTGAATGGAATTGTCTATGAACTACTGCATTGGCAAGTTAATTTGATGGTTCATGACTGAAAATTCTAATGATAGGAAAAGAACAAATGTTTCATAAAAATCAGCAATTTTTATGACCTTAAAAATCTCTTCAACACAGGATCATTTTATTATTAGTGTTAAGAAAGATTTTCTTAAAAAATACAGGTGTACTACTTATAATTTATAGCGAGCGCAGCAAGCTGCACTTTTGCGCCGCTCACAATGCAAGCTCTAATGACAACGGCTGGGCGAAGAGGAAATTTGGACTTTGCACATTGATCCCAATGAATTTTTTTCCGCAGTTACCTCGAGACCCACAATGCAACGCTAGTGGATCTTGCTGCTAATTTCATTCTCACGGTAACAACAACTAAAAATTCAAAAAAATAAACTCACCTTGATTTAATGGATATTGCATACAGATAATACATTAAACGTTCTTTGTTAACATTTTGTACTTTTCAAACTTCGTTTATAGAAATGCAGCTAACAAACTACAACATGTGATGTCACAGTCTAGAAGTTCCAGATGTCTCATGTAGTTTGAAGAGGCGGATCTTAAAATTAATATAACAACTGTGCTCGCCCCAATGGTCACACCATCAACATCTTATGACTCCACCAAATACTTCAAATATGGTACCGTAATTGGCAAAGAGATACATGTACCAGCTATCATTTGAATACCATAACTCACAATTAATTCACCTAATGATACAGCATGCAACATGTTTTTATAGTCACATGCATATCATATTCATATTTTTCCTTAAAGAACATGTTTAAAGCTTTAAAATTCATAGATCTTTTAATCAAGATATAAAAAAAGTCATTGTCTTCAATTAATTAATTATCACTCTTTTTTCAGACATTAACTCCTACAATAAGGAAATGTTCTACTGCCTATGAAGGGAGATGTTTTATTGTCTATGACATCATAAGAAAATGTTTTACCGGTTATTTCCTCTGCTGTTTCCCAGTGCATTGACCTCTGGACAGCAAGCTTCCAGCGACTAAATCTGGCATCTCGTTCTTAATAATAAAAAGAAATAGAATTTTTAAAAAGACCTGGCAGAGAAGATTACATCTTCCAATTTTTTTTGACCATAAAAAAATAACCATTATCCACCTGAGTAAATTGTAAAAATTTCTAGAGATACACCTCTGGTCATTTTAGCTTACCTGAGCTTTGGGTTCATGTGAGCTTTCCTGCCCACCTGTTCTGTGTTATTGGTCAACTTTTTTCTACATATATTGGGCCATAAAGGGGATTCAATTTAGTTCAAAGAAGAGGTATGCCGCCTCCTTTTTTGTCCCAAGGGGAAATAATAAACAAAATGTTTATAAGAGGCCAATGGGCCACATCACTCACCTGAGGACTTTGGCTAGAAAAAGCAGAAATCAGTTCAATATTGATAAGTGATCCTCCTACACCCCAACCCCCGGGTGGGGCAGGGGAGGGTGCATGATTTGAACAAATTGAATCTACTCTAACTGAAGATTCTTCCATATATTTAAATGACTAATCATGGCTTTAAATGATTATTACAGATTTTTTCCTATGTATTCCTATGTAAAAGTTTGATCTCTATTATGGCCCTGTCCTACCCCTAAAGTCACAATATTAACAAGCCTGAATCTACACTAACTGAGGATGCTTCCATATTAGTATGACTAATCATGGCTTAGCTGCTCTTGAGGAGAAGAGTTTTAAAGATTTTTCCTTTATATTGCTATGTAAAACTTTGTATCAATCATTGTTGCCCCACCCTACCCATGTGGTCATGATTTGAACAAACTTGAATCAACACTACATAAGGATGCTTTTAATTTATGAATATGACTGATCATGGCTTTGCTGTTCTTGAGGAGAAGATTTTTAAAGATTTTTTCCTATATCTTCCTATGTATAAATTTGATCCCCTGTTGTGACCCAACCCTACCCCCGGGGTCATGATTTGAACAAACTTGAATCTACACTACCTGAGGATGCTCCTGTATTTATATGACTAATTCTGGCTTTGCTGGACATGAGAAGAAGATATTTAAAGATATTTTCTATATATTCCTGCATATAACTTAGATCCCCTGTTGTGGCCCCACTCTATGCCTGGGGGTTATGATTTGTATAAAATTGAATCTACACTATGAAATGAAGCTTTCACATAAGTTTCATATTTCCTGGCCCTTTGGTTCTTGAGATGAAGATTTTTAAAAGATGCCATTAATTTTTCACTAATTCTTTATTAACTCCCCTTAAAAGATGGCATGGCCATGGACAAACTTTAATCCCCTTCACCCAAGAATACTTATGTCAAGTTTGGTTGAAATTGGCTAAGTGGTTCTGGAGAAGAAAATGATATTGTGAAAAGTTTACAACAATGCCAACGCTGACGACAACAACAGACATTGGACAAATTTTGATCAGCAAAGCTCATTTGAGCCTTTGGCTCAGGTTAACTAACAAAAGGCCCATGGGCCACAATGCTCACTTGAGTCAATATGGCCCTGCTGTTCTTCGTCAGCAGATTTTTTTCTCCTATATATTCCTATGTAAAGCTTTGATCGCCTGTTCTAGGGATACCCTACCCCAGGTGCCATGTTTTGAATGAAATTGAAATCTAAACTTTCTGAAGATGCTTCTATATTTATATAACTAATCATGGCTTTGCTGTTCTTGAAAATGAAATTTTTAAAGATGTCTGCCAACCTACCCGGGGGGGGGGGGGGGGGGGGGGGGGGGGGGGGGGGGGGGGCATGATTTGAACAAACTTAAACTTACACTACCTGAGGATGCTTCCATATCAATATGACTAATCATGGCTCTGTTGTTTTTGAGAAGATTTTTAAAGATATTTCCTATATATGTTCTTTTGCAAAACTTTAAAACTTTGATCCTCCATTATGTCCCCACCCTAGTACTGGAGGATGCCTTGAACAAACTTGAATCTACAATACTTGGGGATGCTTCTATATCAATATGACTAATCATGGCTTTCCTGTTCTTGAAAAGATTTTTAAAGATTTTTTCTATATATATTTCTATGTAAAAACTTTGATCTTCCATTGTGACCCCACCCTACCCCTGGGGGTCATGATTTGAACAAACTTGAATCTACACTATGTAATGAAGGTAACACATAAGTTTCAACTTTTCTGGCCCAATGGTTCTTGAGAAGAAGATTTTTAAAAGATGACACCAAATTTTCACAAATTCTTAATTATCTACCCTTGGAAGAGGGCGTTGCCCTTCATTTGAACAAACGTGAACCCTCTTCGTCCAAGGATACTTTGTGGCAAGTTTGGTTGAAATTGGCCCAGTGGTTCTGGAGAAGAAGTCAAAAATGTGGAAAGTTTACAGACAGATGGACAGACGGACTACAGACAAAATGTGATCAGAAAAGTTCACTTGAACTTTCAGCTCAGGTGAGCTAAAAATGAGAGAGGACATTAAAAAATCTTTGTCCCCAGAACCACTGGACCAGAAAAGACAAAACTACATGAAAGTAAACCTTACCTTTCTCTCTGATACAGGGAGTAAATGTGTCTGTGGTAATAGTACTAAGGTCCTTAGGGTCAAGACTCCAAACTCCCACCCCCTCTGCGGCTCCAGCAGCCATAGCTGCTCCTAATGCTGTCGTCTCTGGCATGGAGGGTCTTACTGAAAAGAAAGTCAACAATGTCACAAGGAACACAAATCTAAAAAAAAAAATCAAATTTTTGCAAACTCTTAGGTAACCATATAACACTGTGTTTATTCTAGATTACCAAAGACATGCAATGCTACAATTCCTTTATAATACAATATTAGACCCCTTTCCCATCTAAATATTCTGTATGACTTGATTCTGCACTGCATAATGATGACTGCTTATGAATTTGATTATATAGGTATTCATAAGAATTTTAAAGATTTTTCTACCCTCGGAATAATTCCATGTATCAAAAGTATGCTTGCCATAATTTTGGAGCTTTGTAGTCCATTAGAAGAATTTTTAAATATACTTCATTTTTTTCTATACATTTCTAGGTAAAACTTGAGATCCCAGTCCATACCTCAGCAACCAAGATTTGAACTAACTTCAATCTACACTAAAAGGGAATTCATGTATATATATACACACACATATATATATATATATATATATATATATATATATATATATATATATATATATATATATATATATATATATATATATATATATATATAAAAGGCAATTTTTTAGCCTTTAAGAAGATTTTCAAAGAATTTTCACATGCATTACAGCATATTATTTGGACACTTGTTGAACCTCTTCCTTGACCAAAGGCCAATTTGACTTGAATCTACACTTCACGAGTATGGTTTATATAAGTTCGATAATTTGTAGTCTTGTATATCTATATATATATATATATATATAAAAGGCAATTTTTTAGCCTTTAAGAAGATTTTCAAAGAATTTTCACATGCATTACAGCATATTATTTGGACACTTGTTGAACCTCTTCCCTGACCAAAGGCCAATTTGACTTGAATCTACACTTCACGAGTATGGTTTATATAAGTTCGATAATTTGTAGTCTTGTATATCTCAAAAAATTTCTTTGTTTTGAAAATTACATCTAGGAAATAAATGCCAGGTGTATATTAAATCATGTAAAACAAATCAAAATACAGTATTTCAAACACATGTCCCATCTTACAACACTGTCAGTACTCTGATTTTCCTGTTTATGACTACTGTGCTGCAGGCCATCAAATAAGGTTAAAATAAGGTGTGGTATGGAGTGCTTACCTACATTAATGCCCAGCAAATCTGCCTGTAATTGCATCAACAGCTGATTGGCAGTCATTCCCCCATCTACCTGTAGGGACTTAAGGGGGATGCCACTATCCTCTCCCATGGCCTCAAGAATCTGAAATATTTCAGGATGTTTTGAATGGGATTGCCTACATGTTAACAAAATACATCCTGTGTTTATTATGACTCTAGATCTATTTTTACTTTTCATCAACAGCTCTTTTCTATATATACAGCCAAAGAATCATTATTTCAAATAAGACTGTTAATATAAAAAACATAAGATTTAAAAAAAAATCTCATGCTAATTAAAAACAGTAATGTACAATCACAAATTTTTTGTGGAATAAAAAAAAATTCTGTGTGCTTTGAGGAAAAAACAAGATGTGTTTGTGAAACACTAATGCCCCCATATGGCAACTTATAGCAAAGCTTAAACTTTCTCAAATGCAAATCAAATACGTTGGTACCCAAAGTAAGGTCTTCTCTCGAGGAATATACCTGTGAAAAATGAAAGCCCTTGCAACAACCATTGAATAGATATGGAAAAGGTTAAAGTTTTTCAAAAGTAAGTCAAACACCATAGTCAAGGTCAAATAGTCAGAATTAATGGTGCCCAAGGAAAGGTCTTTCTCACAAGAAATAAGCAGGTGAAATATGAAAGCCGAAGCACCAATCAATCAAAAGTTATGACCAAGGTTAAAGAATTTAAAAGTAGGTCAAACTCCAAGGTCAAGATCTATGGATTACAATCATTGGTATCCAAAGGAAGGTCTTGTCACAAGGATTACACATGTGAAGTATAAAATCCCTAGCACCAATTGTTCAAAAGTATGGCCAGTGTTAAAGTTAGATAAAATTTTGCAAAACTGGGTCAAACTCCAAGGTCAAGGTCAAAAGGTCAGACATGATGGTACCCAAAAAAGGTCTTATCACAAGAAATACTCATGTGAAATATGAAAGCCATAGCTCCAACCAATCAAAAGTTATGGGCAATGTTAAAGTTTTTGCAGACAAACAGACAGACAGACAGATAGACAGATGGACGGACAGGGCAAAAACTCCCCGAATCTTCGATATGGGGGCATAAAAATCAGTTTGTTGGGATTTGCTTACATAGAAAAAAAGTGTTGAGTTGTTATACAGTGTACATATATATGAATCCTATGAATGGAATTTCTCAGTTCATAAACATCCTTGCAAAAAGTAATTGCCAATTCGATGGATATTATTTCGTGACCTCAAATGTACATGTATGTGATGTCATTAGGAATAGAGAGTGGGAAAAATATATTGTGATGTCACGAATACAAAGTTGTCCCCGGGCATTTACAGTGCAGGCCAAAATGGCTCTGTAAATTCCCAGGTTCTCTCTATACATTCTATTAAACATTTTCGGAATCTCAGACACCCAACGGTAGACTTCAGACTACGGACTTTTCAGATAAGGGAAAGTGTCAAAACATAATTTAGATAAAATGAATATATTTTTTTGAAGTCTTGATTATCCATATATACATTTTGTTTATATTTGTATGATTAAAACCACCATACACTGTGAGCACATTTACTAAGTGTGGGTATGTGTGTGTTGGAGGGGGGGGGGTGTCCCTCACTTGTCCGAGAATTATAATAATAATGTAATGCTCTATTCCCAAGAGATTGTTCGATTTTATAAATTTTAATTTATCACCCTTTTCCAACAAACCCATGGGTCAAGGTCTAGGACTAAAAAAGTAGACTAAAATCTTATAGAGTGTACAGTCTGTAACTAAAAAAAAAAGAATAAAACTCTGTCAAAGCAGTAAATGGCATCCTAAAAAATGTTTTGTTGATTTAAAGAAAAAAAAAAACCTGGTCTGGGGAAAAAAGAAAACATTACCCCATGTCACATACATGTCACAAACATATCACTTACAACTTTTTTCATACCCCACTATCATAGGATCAACATATATTTGAAAGGAGAGGGTGAAGATAAAATAGTATTTACGAACCAAAGCAAAGAGCTTTGAACTACACTCGATTATATAACTCTAATTTATAATTTTTTTTTCTTTTAAAATATAACTGAATATCATATTCTCATTGGATGAGCCAAGCGTACTTCAATTTAGGCAAGTATCTAATATCTGGGGCCTCCACTGGATCCAGGAATCTTAGATCTCAGACTTTTTAATACAAAATGCATTAATTTATTTTAAGTTCGCACCGACACATTACAATGAAGAATGTGTATTTATTTCTTGTCCATGATTATAATGTAGTTTAAATTATCGGGGGAATTGCATGAACACTATCAGTCTTATATACATGGATATAATAGTTCATGTTCAACAAAGAAACGCCTAAATTATGCTATAAGTTATTCAACATTTTGCGTGTATATGTATTATCTATCTCAATTATTTTATAATATTTTCAAAAAATAGATAAGAAATTTTTCATTATTATTTTCTTTTTGAGTAATTAAAATCACTCAAGGAAATCAGTTTAGCAATAAACTTTTTTTTGTTTCAAATCGAGTTTTTTGCTTTCATTTCCTCGTTCTTGATCAAGCCAGATATATTGCAATATGCTAAAACTATTTTTCAACACTCGTTTTTGATATCCAATTTATTTTAAACAAGTAAAAATTGTTCACTGGTTTCTATATTTAATTTATTTTAACCGAGCCGATGTGAATAAATGATAAAATCACTTATTTTCCTATGTTCCATGTACACTTGAGAGAAATCGAAATTTTTGATCGACTGCATGAGGTTGGACTGAACTAGGTCGGATAAATCTTCAAAATTCAATTTACTCAAGTCTCTCCTTTTCACCACATCTACCTTTTTTGAAAATTCTCTTTTTTTTTTTATTTGCACAAAAATAAAGGAGAGTGCAACCGCTGTAACGTACCCCCCTCTGGATCTGTAGCTGCATATCATGTATAGATGTATATTAATTAAGATCAATTCATGCATTTATTTGTTTGTAAGATGTCCCAAAATCGATTCTTTTTTTAATTTCTACCAATCTCTACAATTATGCAATTGTTTATTATTTTATCTTCATTCAATTTCAATAGATCTTGGAGATACTGAGAAAAAATTCTCAGTACAGTACATACTACATGTTAGTAAGTTTGAAAACGTATTTCTATACGTTCCCCGCATGTCGTCTATTGTTTGCAGTCCGCTGTCCGTAGTACGTTGTCAGATGTCTGAGATTCCGAAAATGTTCATTAAGAACTAGAGGTACTGTGAGCACTGAGCTCCCCCCAGCCCACTCCCATGTGAGTACAACAGGATACTTTGGCATTTCTTGGTTATATGTAATAAGGGTTTGTGAAAGTTCCATTAAATTTTATTCAGAGGTTTAGGAGGAGTTGAGTTTACCAAATGGGTATCCCCTTTATTGAGTATAATGACTAAGTCCATGTTTTGCTATGAGAAACCCCAAATACCTGTCTGATCAAAAAGTTAAATAAAAGGTGCACAATGGCACTATGTAATAAAGATTCTGTGAAAGTCTCATTAAACTTTATTCAGTGGTATAGGAGGAGTTGCAGATAAGAGATGGGTACCCCCGATATCATAAAAAAATGGCAAAATCTGTTTTTTAAAATAAAAAAAAATGTTTTACCCAAATATCTGTTTAATCAAATAGGAGATGCACAATGGCATTATATAATAAAGATTCTGTGAAAGTCTCATCAAATTTTATTCAGTGGTATTGGAGGAGTTGCGGATAAGAGATGGGTACCCCAAAGTGTAACAGACAAATGTACAGATGGATTTTCACCCCATCACTGTACAACCCCTGCTTTTCAAGTTGGGTGGGGTGGGGTGGAGGTGGGGGTTATAATATATCAAACAAGCAAATTTAAAGAATTGTGGTCCCCTGCTTTCATTGTCTTACTTATTTATGGCATATTTTAACTGTCCTGTAGGTGTGTCTTGTCTTGTCTGTTCATCATACAAAAATTATTTAAATTTCTAACTTAATAAGTTATGGCCAAGATTAAAGTTTATGAAAATTGTGTCAAACTTCAAGATCTAGGTGATGAGGTCAAATATCATAAAATATTCCAAAAGGATCTTGCCACAAGTACCTGGCAATGCACATGTGATAAAAATAGGAAAGCCTTGTCTCTTCTAATGCAAATGTTAATATTTTTGATAAAAATGATGTTTTTCTGAAAGGTGTTGTCACAGGTAATGTACATGTAAAATATGAAAGTCCTATCTTCTCTCATTCAAAAGTTATCACCAATGTGAAAAGAAAGGGGGCGTACAAGGGGAGGACAATCCCCTGCTCTGGGACAATATATTTCTCAATTTTCTAAAATAATGTTTTCCGCAATGTCATCTTCAACACAATTGATTCAGTTATTTTATTTTATGACCTTTTTGATTGATAATTTGTTTTTAAAGTTGACAGTAAAGCATATTTTGTGGAAAATGGGTTTATTACAGCCATAAAAAAGGATTTTTGAATATGAATGGGTGAAGTCTCCATTCTTCATTAATCATTATATGACAAAAAAGTAAATGTAAAATCTATTTCATGTTTCCAAAAAATGGAGACTGAACCCATTCTATATGAAATTGGACATTTCTGAAAAAATTTTATGCTTAAACAAACTCATTTATTTAAATCACACTGACCACAAACAAGACAAGCAGACTTTGTAGCATAGTGATTAAGTCATTCAGTCTTACACCTAACCGTGAGATTTGGAGAAAGTTTGAATCATGCGTGAAGCTTTTTATATTCTTTTTCACATACCTTAAAAACATTAGTGAAAAATAAATTACTTGTTAATAATTTATTCAACAAAATATAGGAAACAAATGTGTAAAAGACTATATTGAACAATATAATTTTTGATAAAAATATAACTTTTCATGAACTTTCATAATTGAAAAATGTCTTCTCAGAGCGGGGGATTGTCCACACCTTGCACGCCTTCATTCTTTTTGAAAAGTAGGGCAAACTTCAAGGTAAAAGTCAGTATAGTTGAAAAGGTCTTGTCACAAAAAATGTACATGTGAAATATGTAAGCCCCATTTTTCTCATTTAAAAGTTATAATCAAGGTTAAAGTTTTTGTGACAGAAGGCAGACAGACTGACAAATGGGGGGGGGGGGGAGGGGGAACAATAAATCATTCTCAACCTAATTTTAATTTTTCTTTCAAGTTCAATGTGTCATTTTAAATCTAAAGATCATTAACACTTTGTAAAAAAGACCAACTGACACTGCACAATAAAATGTCAGTATCAATTCACACTTTCAGTTGATTACAAGCAACCTCCAGTATCTCACCGAGATTCATTTTTACAGGTGATTAAATAAATCTAATTAAAATATTTCATAATATTTTTTTATGATGGTCAATTATGATTGCAGTTGGAAGCTAAGACAATGCCTACTACATTGCCGATTCAGAATACAGAATAATTCTTATTTATGGGAGGTACAGTCCCTGAAACGTTCTACTTTCCCATTTTTCCGTTCGCTCACCGTTCGTTCACCGTTCGTTCAGCGTGCGTTCACCGTTCGTTCACCGTGCGTTCACCGTTCGCTCTCCGTTCACAGTTTTGCGTTCACCGTTCACCGTGCGCTCGCGTTCACCGTTCACAAAGCGTTCAGCGTTCGCCATTCGTTCCGTTCACTTTGCGTTCACCTTGCGTTCAGCGTTCACCTATCGTTCAGTTTTCATTGTCATTCGGAACTCCGAAGTGAAAGGACTTATCTTTTTGTAGTTAAGGAGTTACAGGTTTTTTTAATTTATTAACTAACATATCGTGTTTGAAGAATCATTATTTCATGAGGAAAAATATCTACGATATATATTTTTATTATTCTAATTTAGCTGTTAGGTTATTTATTAAATTACTCTGGAAAATAAATGTTGTTATAAAATATAATAGAACTAGTTCTGAGAGTTATACATAGTACTGCGGATATCCTGTTAATTTATTATCTTTAGAACGAATTAAATTGATAGTGTGGTTAAAGGAAATATTTATTTAAAATGTAATGCACTACAGAATTTCTCTACTGTAATATGTAAAGTCTATAGTTATAGAGAAAAAAATCTTTCTTCACCGTAACTTTATATATGATTAATACCCCCCCCCCCCCATTTCCCCCTAAATCGGTTACTTAGTCAGTACCGTATTTCCAGAATATTTAAATTAACATTAACAAAAAGCTACGGTCTTTTTTAGAACAAAAATTTCAGTCTCAAAACAAACATGCATCTAAAAAAAGTCACAAAACAATAGTAGATCAAAATGTACACGTGTCGGCGGTGGTATTTGAAATTGGCAGAAAGTATGTTTCACATTCAAGTGTTAATGCCCAATGTATTTTTACTAATTTATTATTCAAATGTTGGAATCAAATCTAGAAATGATAAAAATAAATGTTATAACTTGTTGGAAATACTCGCACTTCGTCTTCGATGTGACGAAACTTTCACACTTGCACAGTGTCGAATGATTTTGATTGACAGGACAAGCACGTGGACTTCGTGTGAACTTGAAGCAGGAAAATAAAAACGAGTATGACTGTCAAACAAATGGATATGATTTGTTGATAAAAAAAAAAAGTTACTTTCACTGTCTGATATATTTAGAAAAAAAATTCAGAGTTTTTGTTTGATATACAGTGTAGGTACAAACATTTGGTGAAGCCTGAAAGGAGGGGGGGGGGGCTAAAACTGAATATTACTCTCTCTCTCTCTCTCTCTCTCTCTCTCTCTCTCTCATTTGTTTAATAAAAACTATAACACCATATTACTTAAATATCAAGTTTTGAAAATTGAATTTATAACAAATAATATGAATATGTATCTTTGTATCATCTTGTCCGAGTATAATCACGGCCATCTGGAGATACATGTAGACGTCTGCTCAATAAATCATAATGAAAAATAGAAATGACACATAATATATTATTGTTTAAAAATTTAAAATACGAGGGTATAAATGTAATTAATTTTTTTTTCATTACTTTACACGAAATCGCCTTGACACGGAGATATATATATATATGAATATAAGTTACAACCGCTTTAATTCATTCTATAAATCATAAGTTTTCTCTGATTTGTTATCAACTAAGAATAAACATTTTTATTTTCCAACTAAAAACAATATCTTTTATACTTCAGCGTTCGGCAACAATTGCAATGTTTTAATGCGATAAAAATCGTGTGATTAAAAATTTAATGTGCATGCATCGTCTTTCTTAGGACAATTTTGGAGAATTTATTTTATTGACTTATTTATTCATTCATTTATTTGTTACTTATTTATTATTTGGGTTTTTTTTTTGACACCTGACATTATAATACAATAAAATAGTTTCAATGCAAGGAAAAGATCAGAGGCATTCCGAATATATCGTTCATCTTGCGTTCACCGTTCGTTCACCGATCACTTTGCGTTCGCGTTTGCGCTCCGTTCGCGTTCTGCGTTCGCTCACCGTTCAGCGTTCACACATCGTTCACCAAGTTGCGTTCAGCGTTCACACATCGTTCACTCACCGTTCGCTCTGCGTTCGTTCAGCGTTCGTTCACCGTTCGCTCACCGTTCAAGTGGGAAAGTAGAACGTTTCAGGGACTGTATATTTTTATGCATTGCTGAAAATTTACAGATACGTGAGGATATAATTTTGTGGGCAAATGTCTCATTATAATAGAACATCACTTATATTTCATTACATGTATTCACTGAGGTTGTAAATTTGTGGGTATAAATAGTTCCAGTTACAAGGGTTGACTCTGATGTACTGACTTTATACGTGTCATCCAAACTAGAAGGTGACATATTCTAACAATGAAGTATCTAAAGTAAGGGTTGAATTTTCTCATATAACAGCTGTATAAGGCCAAAAAGAAATAATAGTCTTGTTTCCTGCTACCAGCCTGAAAAAGATAGGGTAGGTAGGTAGGAAAATTATTTAATTTAATTTTTTTATTTTATTTTTTTCCGACGGCATTTTTTGGATATGAACTAATACAAGATCAAATTAAACATGTCACAGGTCAATATTATCTTTTAAAATTAAATTTCATGTCTTTTTATGCACAATTCAAGTGGTATTTTATGAAAGTCCATATTTAAAACAAGAATTTCATGAAATGTTTGTTTTGTGTTAACACAGAAATGGATTATGGTGACAGAATGATGAAATTCTGGAAATTCCCAATTTTTTCTCTTCCAAAACTAAAAAAAAAACTTTAGGGTCGGGTGCAAAAAATAGGGAAGGTCGGGTAGCAGGAAACAAGACTATTATTTTTTTTGGCCTAAAGAAAGTCAAATCCAACGGAACAACTCCATATGGAAAGTCTTAAATTATTAATCTGTATGGCATGATCGTACTGCAGCGGTTAGGCAGGTTTGATTGCTGGTGGCCAGATAGCTCAGTTGGTGGAGCACCTGACTAGTGATGATTCAGGAGGCCCAGGTATGAAACCTAGTCTGGTCCATTGCATTTTTCTCCCTTCCTGTTACATTTGGTGCCATGACCATGCCCTTGAAGTAACATGGTGAAAGACCTGCCAGGGAAGAGCCTGGGTTAATATCTTTAGGGCAAAGGCCTTGAAGGAGGGAGAAATGTGTCGGTCAGACTGGTTTGATTATTGGTGGCCAGATAGCTCAGTAGGTATAGCACCTGACTAGTGATTCTGGGGGTCGAGGTTCAAATCCTAATCTGGTCCATTGCATTTTTCTCCCTCACAGTTACAGTACATTGAAGCATACCAATTTTTATTCTCAGAAAAAATTTAAAAAGTGAGGCCACAATTCACTACAAGGGATATGATTTCTTTACTACATGAAGACTTGATCTTTCATTTAGCAATTTTTAGTCTTTTGTTTAGGTTTTAAAAAAACCATTTTATCTATCTATATTGCTAAAAATTTGAACTCCATTTTGTAGTCTCATCTTGGCTTGAACAGGGAATCAGAATACTTATCAACAAATTCTAGCCTGGTGGTTTATAATCAGAAGGTGAAAAAGATTTCTATTATCTGACCTCTCTTGTCTGGAAACACACAGCCTCCAACGCTGCCCTGGCGATATGTTCTTTAGTCGTAAACTGGGTCAGTCCACAAATAATGCTGAAAAAAGTAAAAACTTGTCCAATATTCTATACAATACAATCAATGAAATGGAATAGATAATTGTATTTTCCTCCAACCTCAAACTTCAATTCCATAATGTTAGAGTCTTTAACTAGAGTTTCAGTTTCAATTCAATACTGAAGAATACTCTACATGCATGTCAGGGAAAGGGTCTTTTAATGTACTTTCAGCATAGTACAAATATATCTCAAACTCAGAAGACTCAAAAGAAGTTCAGAGTTCAAGACATCCAAATATTTTAAGTTGATGCTTCAACATGAAATATATTTGAGACTCATTTCAACTAATCCCACATGATTCAATATATCCTTGTTCGAAATACGAAAGCTTAACCATAAACACTTTCAATTGAATGACTATTTTTAATACTCAAAATGTTTATAGTAATGTATAATCGATTGTTTGCACTAACTTTCTTAAATACTCACTAAGACTTGGTATTTTTCAAAATCATTCTTAATACACCAGAAACAACAGAAAATACACTCATAAAAATTACAGCTTGTCATCTCTGTCTTCAATATGAGGCCCATTGACTTCAACAGTTACATGAGTACCATGAAGCAAAAACTGTTATTAATTTCTTATTTTAAGTGAGTTATTTTTGGCTTCTAATTAATATATTCAAAATTGATTCTATTAGATTCAATAACAACAACAAGCCAACAGGCCATGATGCTCATAGAATGGCATAATAAAGAGTAAAGACTTTCTTTGCATGTTCCAGGTCAAGAGTTTTCTGATCTGTTCCCCTCAAGCAGAGCAAATAAGAAACGCTTGACTTAGGGGAGATGTCTTCATGTGAAAGGGTAATCTCTCCAAGTCAGACAGACAAAAACACAGACAGACACCCACAAAGAGACCCTTTTGTAAGGTCATGTTTTGCAAGCAACCACAAAAAGTAGGCCTTAATCATCATTCTGTTTGTGACACTGATAAACTGTTTTTCCCACAAGGCAGTTATCTAACTTTAATAATGCAAAGAAAATTAAAACATTAGCTGTTTATATAGACTGCATATCTGGAGTCTGCTCTCCAACCTGTAGTGTTGTTTTCCTCTTTTGTTTTTTATAAAAAAAAAAATGAGCTTTGAAAAAAAAATCATGCAATAAAAAGAAAAAAATGTTTACCCTCTAGCATCCATTTGCCAATATGGACAGAACAGGCCAGAAAAGGCAGGAACAAAGTAGCAGCCATGTGTACTATCAACTTTGGCAGCAAGAACCTCTGGAAAGAAGCTCTAATAAATTAAGAAAAAATAATCACCTCTGAAATAAACATCACTACCTGTAACTAAATGATCTTGGAAACCAGGTGTAAAATAAATGTATGTATGTATATCTGTTAAACCTTAAAATAAAGTTAACCAAATCAAAGGGGAAAATATCTATACAGTAAAACTCGGTTATGACGAAGTCACTGGGACCTTTGAAATTACTTCGCTATATCCGTAATTCTTTATATCCGTGTAAGGAATTTGTTAAATTCATATCGCTGGGGATCCAAGATAACTTCGCTATATCTGTGAATTCGCAATATCCGTGTTCGTACTAAACGAGTTTTACTGTATATTCCTTTTTTTATTCAGTTAAGCCAAAGACTCAAGTGAATTTTTCTGACTGAAAAGTGTTTAGCATCCTTCGATCTGTATGCTTTACACATTTTTGGTGTCTACCACAGAAGTGAGAGCCACAGGACAATTTCAACCAAACTTGGCAAAAAGCATTCTAGGATAAAGGGTATTCAAACTTCTTTAAATGAAGGACCAAACACACACCACACCCATTACAGGGAGATTATTTTCTCTCTAATATCTTAATTGTTTGATGTATTTCCATATCACAATTCAGTCAGGTAAATCAGTGCTTGATTTTGTAAAATACTTTTCTTCAGATCTTAGATCCTCTAGAAATGTAAATCTTTCAAATAGAACCCCTTTACCAAAACCATATCTTTAAAAGTACTTCAAGTTTACACAACTTGTACATACCAACTTCCTCTGACGTCTTGATGACACCTAGATTGTCTCTCAGCCATCGTACACAGGCTCCCGCAATGGCCACTGCTCCTTCTAAGGCGTATACCACAGGCTTATTTTTACCTAGCTGGTATCCAACAGTGGTCAAAAGCCCCCTCTTTGACTCCACAGGCTAGCCAAAAATAATTGTAAAACACATACATGGCAAAACAGCAAAATTAATATTATTTTAAAAATAGACTACATGTACTTAAATGGACAAATTAAAATATTATTTATTTATTTACATTTTTTTCCTGTCATTATACCGGTAGACATAAAGTTTCAAAGGTGTGATTTGAAGGCCGTCACGATAAGCAAATGACTTGCTAATTGCTTAATTTTAGGGAATAAAAATTATAGTTTAAAAGAAAAATGTGTAAATTGGACTTTGTCTTGATAAGCAAACACGTTTACGATTTCAATGAAACATTTCTTATTTCCTCTGTTTTTATTTTCACAAGTCTTGCATCGCAGAAAAGCATTTTTTTAATAAAGTGAATTGCATTCTTACAAAATATGAGGGTTTTGCAATAAAACATGAACATCAAAACTGCACTCATACTAATGACATACTTTGCAGGGTTGTCCTTAAGAATTGAAGTAGAAGGGGACATTTAAAAAGTAGAAGGGGATCTGGGGTTCTTCCCCTAATGGGGAGTTTAGGAGGAATACCAAAATAACTGGGGGATTACATCATTATAGGTCGGGAAATTCCCCGTCCCCTCGGTCTTAGGGACAACCCTGACTTTGTCCATATTTTTACTGAACCTAGTGTTCCAATTTATGTTAGACTCTAGATTTTACAGAAATATAAAATCATCAATGTCAGTTCTTGTAATGTTTAGAATTAATTCAGAGAGGTAGAGCTGACAGTGATAATAACATCACCAGTCTGGTATGTTTTATGAGGCTTTGGTCATACCCTTAAACAGGTAAATCTATGTGCAAAATAATTGTATGATATTCATTTAAGTAGTAATAAAGAATATGTCCACATAATTTATATCTTAAGGTATCACCATAATGTCAGAAAATTAAAAACATTTTAAAATCCATGCCTCATTGGAACACCCTTTGTACACGTACGTCAACTCATTATCATTAATATAAAATTCATTTGGAATTGATAACAAAGTATGATTTAGGTCTCAGTACGGAAAAGTTACAATACGTCAGTCAGTTTAGAGTGATCAAAATCCAATTTTTCATAAAAGGTTAAGTATTAAATTTGCTGCAAATTATTGAATTTTTTTTCTCGCAAGAACCTTCTTCAAGCTAACCTTCAATGTCCATTTGATCTTTCCACACTTTAATTATCACATACCTCACAACCAGTATTCATCAATAGGAAACACCCTGTTCCATACCTAGTTAAAAAAAATCCAAATCCGATTAGTCTAGCAACTTTATTTTCCGATAATTGTCTGAAATTAAAACACATCATTATCTAAATGCCACACTGTTCTGATGACATTAACAAGAGGCCCACAGGCCAAAATGCTCACTGAGTCACACAGTTATTTTATGTTGACAGTGTTCACAGTGGGTCAGTGTACCTATATTTGTTCAAGCGACCAAAAACAAACATCTGCCTCTTGATAATGCACATCATATTAGAATGTTAAAGGACTCATACAATCAGTGTAACCAATGATGTCACATATAATTTAGAAGTCTGCATTTACATACAAACTTAATTCTTGTATAGGAAGTGGACTCCAGTGTCAATCCAACCTGAGGACAAGTAACTGTTAGACAAGCCCTTGCATTCATATACTCAAAGTCATATTTTAGCAAATTTCAAAACTTTCTTAAGTTTTAAGGAATAAATCCAAAACCCTAAATACTTCTTTGTAATTTGAATCCCTTAATGAGCCTTACTGCACAATTTAATAAATTTTAGTTAATATTGTACTAACTCAATTTAGTTTACATAGTAGTTGGTATTTTTCAATTCTTTTCTTTTCTTTTTTTTTTTTTACAGAAACAAATGCCAGTGGCCTTTGGAGAAATTGATAGTGGAGAGACAACAGATGTCAGACTTTTTTTTTTAATTTCATCAGTTTAAATAAACTGTCACAAACAAACTAATGACAATATACCTATCTTGATAGAGATAAATTTATCAAGAGGGCATTCCCACCCACAATAGCATAGCAAATCTTAATTAAATAAATCAACTATGTCGTGGGTGTTGATATATAATTTAAAATTTATACACAAATACCAGGTCTTGTGTGCCTAACATATGGTCTTGCATAAGTTTCTGGAATTGCTTATAAAATACCCCATCTTTTTCAAGTAATCTGCACGTTTTCTTATTCTTGAACACGAGATACTTCATCCATCAGGGTATATTGGGGTGTTTTAAATACATGATGAAAATCAAATTATTGTTCTTGTGTCACCTGCAGAGCAGAGGAACACTTAGGGATCACTTTACATGGTGTCTGTCAGTCACACCATATCTTCATAACTAAGAGAGGTATTGAACTATTGATTTGATATTTTTTCAATAACTAGAATACATATTACATGCTTATGAGCTCAAGACACTGTACTTATTAAACTGTATGATCAAACATGATTCTGAAGTTAAATGAAAAAAAAAGCAGATTTATAGACGACCCCAAATAGGCTGGGGGGGGGGGGGGGCTGTCTAGACCCCCGGAAGCTCTGGGGTAAATAGTGCAAAATCCTGCATTCTGAGCATTTCCTGGCACTTGGTTTTAACTCAGAAATTATCTTCTTTTTAAGAAAAAAAATTACAAATGTTACTTATTACCAACATTTTACCATAGTCTTTGACACTTTTGTTTATCAATTCACGTCATCTTTCATCTGTTATTTCATCAATTTCATCTGTTACAACAATCAACATTTCCAATAAATCTTCCAGCAACTGGCTGAATAAATACTTCAAGCAAAATCTTTAACAATTTTGATTCTCTAGACTTTATTCACATTGTACAATTTTCGCATCCATTACCGCGATCAATGCTTCTAGTAAAATTTCCAACGATCTTGGTTGAATTAGTGATTCTAAAATCCAAGAACCAATGAAATTGCTTGTTTCATTTAATCAATGAAGTGAAGCAAAAACAGACAAAAACGGTATAATACGAAATTACTGAGATACTTAAGAAAGCGGAATACGAATTTTAAAGTGAATTAAGCAAATCTGAATAGAGGAAATCCGCTTTAAAGTGGGAAAAAACCCATGCCTTTGTATGATACACAGCTACCACAAAAACTGAAATTTAAATACTAGGAAAATACATCTGGATCAATCAGTATACCAAAATGGCACTGATGTAGACTGACAATTGCAGTAAAGACACACTAATATCTTTCTAGTTTCAAATCAAATTAAACACATATAAATAAAGGAATAAATCATTATTTCTAATACTTTCAATTTCATTATTCATTTTATCTCTGAGGGTGGAGGAATCATACTTCTATTTGATTGTCACATTTTATGATTGTATTTGCTGTGTTGCCTGCAGAGCAGAGTGACACTTAGGGATTACTTTACCCAGCATCTGCCTGTCCATCTGTCTGTCTTTCCATCCTTCTGTCCATCTGTCACACCCTATATCTTGAGAACCATATTTAATATTTTGCACACATATTGCTTGGCATTTTGTCTTTTGTAAAAAATCATGGTTATCGATCTTATGATCCTTGAACTTGACATTTTCTTTTAACTTTTTAGTCCATTTTTTAATGCTGGAATTTGCCAGTGTTCCACCATACAGCAACAAAAAGTGGGGAGGGGGCAAGCACCTTCCAAATAAAAATTTACATAGTAAAACTACATCAAAAAACTATTCTCAGAGGAACTGCCCTGATTAATCACTCAGTTTCAATGGATGTTCATTAAAAATATTGATAAGCAGTTATTTAGTACTTTATATTTCCTTTTGTCCTTCAGTATGTGGTTCATTTTTTTTGTTAGACAAACATGGATATAAAAATTTGATGCTTGTTAGTAAAAAAAGAACATGTCTCTGACAAATATATACATGTACATGTACTAGTATCAATAAGCCAATAATGCAACTTTAATATATGATTTGATTATTCACTAAAATTTAATTTTGATTCATGCCCAAGACTCATCATTCAATTCCCAGCCTTTGTTCACAGCATGAAGAATGAATTAAGTCACGTACAATACAAAATGCTTGTTGAAAATGCCTTTGAAATCCCAAGTATCATAACACATTCAGTCCATCAAAGTCAAAAACAGACTGACATTATTCTGTGTTCTGATGAACCTAATTTACAGGCAACACTTTTTAGTTAAATCAGATAAACACTGGATAGGAGGGGGTAACATTTTGAAAAAAAAATATTTTAGACATACTGAAGGACAAATAATTGAATAGAAGGACATAGATTTGACCTCATCATATGACCTTGAAATTCACAGTATCTTAAGAAGAGCATAAACTTCCATTTTTAGCATGTAGGAAGTTGTTCCGTTAGGTACGTCATAGATTTTATAATGTTGCAAACAGGATGATAGACTACTCCAAACATGATAAAATTAATACAATTCATTGATCTTTCAAATAGTACAATTTCATTTTAAGACTGATTAGCTGTTTATCTTTTTTATTAATTTTATCTTCATGAAAGGATATGTTTTTAACAGTTTTCTTATAGGTGATAAAATTCATGATGATTTATAATCATACTAATTGTTGTCATCAACAGGACCTCCAGAGTAATATTGGAAATTACATCTAATATTTTAAAGCTAGACCACCTGGATTAAATATGAAAACTCATCAAATACAATATATAAAAACTTAAAATAATGTAGAAAAACATAAATGATAAAGTTCACTTGATCACTGGAAATTCTATTATAATGAACACAGAATAATACTCTAGACAAAACTGCAAGTTATCATAAAGGGTCATAAAGCTTTGGGCAAATTTTAAAATGAAATATATTAAATTCTGTGTTTAAAACAAACTGGGCAAAAACAACAGGGGAAAAACTTCCAGTATATAGTGTATAAATTGAGTTTTTCTTTTAAAATTATCAACAAGTATTCAATGAAAAGAATGTACTAACGTGTTCTTGGCTTGGCCTGCATTAAAACACATTTGTCCAACCATTGCAGACTGCTGATCACCTAAAATCTGTAAAAAAAATTGTTAGTCTATAAAGATTTTAAAGAAAGAAGACATTACCAAAGTGAAACAATTCATTCACACATCACAATATTGATACCAATAATTTACATCTAAAATATTTTCTTTATTGTTTGTTTTCTATAAAAATTTCTCGAGATTTTTCTTTTTTTTAGTATTATTTAACAAGTTTATGGCAACACATAATACAGATTGAGTACACATTGTGGAGATACAGAAAGGTATCTTGAAAAATACTAGATATAATTTTATAACTTTTTTCTTTTCTGTAAACCATCATGTGAGTATAGACTACTTAAACCTAATGAATTTAAGATAGATCTCTCCAAAAACAAGGGAACTAATCAGCTGAAAATATTAAACTCACATACCCCAGAAATAGGGAGATTCTGCAAAGGGCCTGTTTTCATTGAACCATAAACCTCTGAAGAACTTCGAATCTCTGGTAACACAGATAGTGGGATTTCAAAGAAGCTGAAAAAAGTAAGATGAATCTTAAACACACAGAAAAAAGAAAATACTCTGTACAAATTCTTTTTGTTTTATTTTTATGAAAAATTTATCCAAGAAATTACCCATAAAGCTTAGGGTCCCATTTCAGACTATGAATATTCATTAACATGGTACGACTTGCATTGGTAACATCTGTGGCATGTATACCTCCATTGATTCCTCCTGTCATGTTCTAAAAAACATAAAAACTATTCTTGTCCTATCTACAAATTTAATTCAGCTTAAAACTTGGGTGTTGTCCTTGACTCCATTAATTTTAACATATAGTAATCATTTAGTATGCATTACATACTGTAAATGTACTTTATTCCACAGGGTCATATATTCCACAGAATCACAATTTCTCTTTAAGAAGCTGGTAGAAAATTACCGGTATGTGGATTTCTTAGACTGCCACTATATGTCTTATGTGTATTTTAAGTATGCTGGGACAAATTTCAGTGGAAATCTTGTGGCTGCTTAAATTAATACAACACCGAAAAAAGTACTTCTATAATATCCTAACATTTAAGACAAAAAGGTTTAAAGTCTCAAAAATTCACATCTAAACCCTATCCCCTACACTTCCCAAAAATCTGTGCAAATGTTTGCAAGAGAAATTAATTATTATGTACGAAACTGAGATGCATTTGTAAACCATTTTTCAATTTTCTTCAGTAAAACTAAATATTTACCCATAATAACCACGAGTCAACCGTTCCAAACAGGCACCTGTCCTCAGCTATAGCTATCCTGACTGCTTCCACGTTGTCCATCAACCATCGTAACTTTACGGCGCTAAAGTATGTTGTTATTGGCAGACCACAATATGCCTATTTAAAGAAACAGAGGATCAATTTTGTTCAAGAGCAATAAAAATAAATTGTGCCAACAAACTAACGGGTATACTCTAAACTAATCAGAACAAAATATAAACTTTAAACTTTCAGAGATTATCATTATATTTATTACAAATAAATCATCATAAATCTTACAGAAACAAATGCAGACTTGAAATTTTTTCCCCATATACACTGACAAATTCTCTCCCTACCCCAAAGTTGCCCTTTTCAGTGTTAGTATTGTTTGTGTTATTCAACTGCAAATTGCAGTTATGGAACACCAATATTTGTATCTTTTCATTAAATTAAAAAACATAGTTTTTATAATTATATTAAACATTAAATGGGCATTTACCAAAAATTAATGAATTAAGACAGTACATGTATTTATTCATTTTCTAAATAAATATACACTGTATGTAATTGATGGGGAAGTCCTTAATTTTCATAAACATTTTTATACGTAGAAAGTTCAGAAGCTTCACATATGTAAATGTTTCATTTCATGCATTATGGTATTTTTTTTTTAAATTAAATGAGTTCAGTTGTACACATCAGGACTTTTAAAACTGTTTTTTGAAAAAAAATTTTTACTATGATGAGTTTAACCCAAGAGAGTTACTGTACATACATGTACTTAGTATTTGCAAACTTTGTAATAATAGCAGAAAGTAGTGCCTCCATAAATCTGCATCAAGAATGACCATGACAGCAACAATAGAGTCACTTTGCAACTACTGTACAGTATAAAGCGTACCCTTAAGTGGTCTTTGTCTTTCTGAGGGGTTTTCGCAATAAGCTTGTCAACTGTTGAAGATGTCCGTGTGTCCAACCAAACTATAACAAACAGTATGACATTTTCAGTATTAAATCAGACCATGTAAATTGAAAGCATCAACAACCAATTATCAGTTCCTTGCAAGGAAACAGTTTTTACTTATGCTGTTGTGACAGAGATCACGTATACTATTTTGTCTACATACCTCTTGTCTGCAAGATTTGAATTATATTTTTCTCTCTGGCATATATCATGATCATCAATATGTTTAAATGAAAAGACAGAAAGGCTTGAAAAAGCAATACACTTGAAAAATAACGTAAATATCTAATGTGTTTTTCCAATATTTCATTTACTAGAATACCAAAAAAAAAAAAAAACTAAAATTATTTCCAACACACTAGACATTGATTTTTTTTTCTCTAATATTGCATATACTTGATTATTCCATATTAATCATTGAAGTTTAAGAGCTCATTTATTTCCTGTGATAAAATAATTAACCATATATCTATTTAGGACAACATTCATCTAGTCAACCCTTACACATCAGCTATTCTTACTAATCAACACTTGTGTATTCTTACTATAAAACTGACATTCCCTTGATATTAATGATAAGAAGTGTTTTATCCTAAATAATATTTTTCCCAATTACTTCAGTAAGTTATACATTTAACTGTTTTTTACTGCTTTGTGTGTCTTTTATAAACTGTCACTCAAATGACAAAGTAAAAGAGGGTCCTGCAAAGGGCTGTTAAAGGAAAGTGACAATTGTACACAGAAATTTTTAGTTTAAAATATAACACATCATTACATTCACTCATGTGTGAGAAATTGTAAATATTTTTAAAAAGAGACAGACATTCATACAGTGACAAAATTATATGATCACAAAATGTATACGAGTCTTTTATTTTTAAAATCAACTTTTTCTGTATATGATTTCAAATTCTTACAATGAAAACTTTTTTGACTTATTGTGTCACGATAAATATACATAAAGACAGTCAGGCAGAAAAAGCAATATTACTCCAAAGGAGATATGACCTCAAAATCTATAGGTGTCTTGCTCTTAAGTAAAGTACTTCTGAACAAAATGTGAAAACATTATGTTTAAAAGTGTTTGAGATATCACATCACAGCAAAAATGTCATAGATATATATTCAAACATACAGACAGACAGACAAAGTAATAAGACCCAAATATGGTTGTCTTGCTCTTATAGTAAAATACTTATGTTCAAAATTTGAAAACATTTTGTTAAAACTATTAGAGTTATGGCTTCACAACAAAAGTGCAGGGGCCCGTTTTATAAAAGAACTTATGACTAAGACCAAAAACTTCAGTTGATTGTAAAATTTTGCAGAATTAATAATTCTGTTTAAAATTGCTAGAGTAAAAGTATCTTTCTACATACTTTTTAAAAAGATTAAAACCATTTTCTATTTATCGTAAATTAGAAAGTTACTAGCAGAATTAAATTTTGGTCTTGGTCATAAGTTCTTTTGTAAAACAGGCCCCTGATGGACAGACGGATGTACAATGTGATTCCTATATAGGGCTCCAACATTTCATGAGGGGGCCCTAATAATGTGAAATCTCATCAGAAGGTCTACATAACACATAAAATTCAACTATGCATGATGCATATAAAATACCTATTGCATTGTATAGGGGTTTCCCCGTTTTCTTGTCCCAAACAACAGTTGTTTCCCTTTGGTTGGTGATACCAATGCCTGAAATTCAATAATACAGACAATAGAAACAGCCTTTTGTAACATAATTACATGCTATGGAGAAAGGTTACATATCAGTACTAGTACTATTAATCACTTTTTATTTGTGAGAAGTTTATTTTTGTGTAATTATGTAAGACCATCTGTTTGTGAAAATGTCAGGCCAATAGCCAAAATTCATGAAATTTTTGTTTTGCTTATAAATATCAAAGAACCATCTTGCAAAAAATAAGGGGTCCTAAGCTAACATCTTATTTCTCTTTCCGTCACAGATAAAAAGAGTCTTATGCAATGTTAAGCATTATTAATCCTATGGCCATAGAACGGATGTAAAAGTGGCAATATACCCTGCTTGGGGCTGAGAACAGATAATTATAATGACACATAGCAAAATTTTAAGCATATACATGTACCTGTGCTTGCAGAATGACCATTATAGTATACATGAACTATAATCATTATAATAGTTCAGATCACAGGCACTTTTATCAATAGAGAGAAAGGTTTAAAA
This sequence comes from Saccostrea echinata, assembly GCF_033153115.1. Taxonomy (NCBI): domain Eukaryota; kingdom Metazoa; phylum Mollusca; class Bivalvia; order Ostreida; family Ostreidae; genus Saccostrea; species Saccostrea echinata. Next base: position 22,762,809 of record NW_026889774.1, read on the forward strand.
CGTCAAATGCCTGTGGTTCAGATACCAATTTTTGGTCATTTTATAGAATTTTTTAATGGAACATTTTTTAAAATTAGAAATCAAGTACACTGAATCATTATTTTTATTTTTTTTAAATAAAACTTCTTATTTTCAGGAGGAAAAATCCGGTTATTGAAATGGTGAAAAATGGCAGGAGGACAAGGTGGCTTCCAAATACAGTTGAACTTCGGTATCTCGAACACTGATATCTCGAATACCATGAATATATCGAAGTGACTTAGAAGTCCCAACTACTCATTCCTTAAGTATTTTACCCTCAATATCTCGAATCCTCAGATATCTCAAAGTTTTTTCTCAGTCCCATCGAGTTCGAGATAACGAGGTTTGACTGTATGTACATCATTTGTCAGGATAACTCGTCCTACAGTTGTTTTTACTTTCCAGATCAATTGTACATATATCAGAGATGTGCATGGTACTTGTATTTTGATTTTTGATAATTGAGGAGGAAAATACCAGCTGTTGAACTTAGTAATTTTTATGTCAAAAATTACATATAGGGTACATTGATATTGTTGAGATTTCACTTCCTACAGTTTTCAGAATAGCCAGTGAGAAATATCAGTACTGCTCACACAAAACCCGGTTTGCTGTCATATACCGACATGCTTTCCCCCTTCTTTCAATTTATTGTTCAGCTAAAACATTCATCCTTGATAAGGTACTGATTGAATGAAATACCAGTAAAATGACCCTTTAATTCAACAGATCTTTAGATTCTGAATCTTGCTGCAATAAGGTAGGTAATTACAATCCCTTGGGACAAAATAATATGATCTCTTTCTTTGATTGAACTTAATAATAATTTCTCTAAATTATACATTTTTCTTCAAGTAAATTACATTCTAATAGAGTGTATAAATTACATAACCTATCCGTTCTCATGAATACCCTAATGACATAAGCAATCAGTGAGTAAAAATGGGCACCATCAGATCAAATAAACATCTTGATAATTAATATACAGAAATGAATTTTTAATCCACATCATGGAGCCACTGAACTTTGACCTTGCAATACAATAGGGATCTTCCCCACATGATTTTCTACCTCCTTGTGAAAAACATGTATGAACTCTGACAATGGAGTTATGTATCCAAGGACCAACTTTGTAAATGGGGTAAAACATTTTAAACATATATTATATGGATGCATATACACTTTGTCAATGGTAATGTTGGTGTTCTCAAAATGAAATACTGTAAATACACTTATTTTAGAGGTAATCATATTTTAGAGCTTATCACACTGTTTCTTGTCTCCTTATTTATGTACACAGTTAAATATGAATAAAAATTATGCCCTGTTCACATGGACAGTTTAATTCGCAGTAAATTAATGCGTATTAAACTAATGGGAATTAAATTGCGTTCACACAACAGCTAATGCAAAGTAAACTAATGCGCATCAAAATTTTATATTTACAGTAAGGCTATTCAGTATTAAGGCTATTATGACGTCATTTGCAAATCACGTCACCTTATGCAGATCCATTTGACATAGTGTCTGTATACATTTTAGTGATTTACATAATTTTCCACTCAAAAATAGCATAAGTAACTATTTCTGACCACCGACATGTGGCATGTGACTTAAATTTGCCATTACGCATGCGTCAGGATTTAATTTGAATTAGCTTCGCTTAGCGTTCACATGGAGCTAATGCAAAGTAATTTGATGCACAGTATATTTATTCAAATTAAACTAATTTGTATTAAATTCTCCATTTAAACGAGGTTCAGATTTCATTCGCTGTAACTTACGTTTAATTCAAATTAAACTCTCCGAGTGAACAGGGAATTACATGTCATTGTTAAAAGTCTAGTGCTCTAATTCATGATTGTGCTAATCAGTTGGGGAGGGCAATTGCACTAAATTTTAAGTGTGCCAATTTATGTACATTTACAGTAATAAATTAATGTTTAATTTGTTGGTTTGCCCTCTTCCAAACCTAGATCTAAACTTTGGGTAGATAGAAAAAAAATTAATTTTCCTCAGTAATTAAAAAAAATTCTCTGAAAAAATTATAGATGCTGGAATGTGATCTCTATAGTAATGAAGCTTTATACTGCAGGTACATTTTCAAACGAACAAATTTAAAGAAGGAAAGAAAAAGTTTGAGTCAGTTTAATTTTTTCCTTCAGTTAATTGAGGGAAAACAATTATTTCAATTTTTACCCAATATATTTCATTTAATGTTATTTTCAACTACCAATAGGTCACCATTTATTTCAATTGTAACAAGAGGCCCAGTGCTTACCTGAGTCACCTTGGCCCTGCTTCAGAACAATGGGCCCACCCTAGCCCCAGGGGCTATGATTTAAACAAACTTCAATCTACATTATACCTAAAGATGCTTGCAAATTAATACGACTAATAATGACCATGTTGTTCTTTACACAAAGATTTTTTCTTTGATTCTCTTTTGTGGCTCCACACTACCCCCATGGTTAAAAAATTTGAATCTATATGACCTGACAATCATTGATCATTAAAATCATTGATCATGGCCCCATTGTTTGTGAAAGAAGGACTTCGTAAGATTTTTTCCTATATATTCTCATGTAAAACTTTGATACCCTATTGTGGCCCAACTCTTTCCCCCAGGGGGCATGTTTTGAACAAACTAGAATCTGCACTACTCAAGAATGCTTGCATATTTATATCATTAATTATGGTCCTGCTATACTTAAGATGATTTTTAAACATATTTCCATGTAAAACTTTAATCTACTAATGAGGCCCCACCCTACCCCCAAGGGCCATGATTTGAACTCACTGCACTACCTGGGGATGTTTGCATATTAATGTTACTAATCATTGTCCTGCTGTACTTGAGAAGAAGATTTTTTTTAAAGAAATTTTCTATATATTCTCACATAAAACTTTTTATCCCCTATTGGGGCCCCACCATATCCTGGGGGTCAATATTTGAACAAACTTAAATCTACACTATGTCAGGAAGCTTTCACATAAGATTCATCTTTTTTGGCCCTGTGGATCTTCTTCAGATTTTTTATGACACCTATCATTTTTGCCTTTTCTTTTTTATCTCCCCTTTCAAGAGGCCCTAGTCTTGTTCAACCAGATGCTCGGATGTCTCCATAAATCTATGACGAGCAGAAAGTCAGGTAAAAACTTGTGATAGCATTTGTAATGCTAAAATGAGGTTTACCAAAATTATAGTAAAATGTTTGATTGGCTGAAAAGAACACACCTCCACAGCTGAAGGTCATATAAGATAAATCAGCAGAAAAACAACTTAGAGATTTATAAGTTGATTATCTAAAAGTTATAGCAACTGGAAAGGAATTTTTTGCAGTATTGCCCACCAATATGTGTTGTACACTGTCTTGCCAAAATTATTGTCGCTGAAGCAACAGTGAAAGTAGTATACCCTACCACCGTAGAACACATTTCATCAATTATTATTGTTATTTCTCCTTTGGTATCCCTAATGAAGGATAAGTTTATCAATATAAAATCACAATCCATCAGAAGAAACATTTATATAACATTCATTTTCAAACAGGTCGTCAAAATTTTTTTTACCCTCTAACAGTAACAAATGCTATCATGACTCTCTGCTTATCAGAGATTTACGGAAACAGCCAAGCGTCTGCTTGAATGAGACTACAGAGGTTCTGGCTCTTTATTTGAAAAAAAACTTGAATCCCCTTCACGCAAGTATACTCTGTGCCAAGTTTGGATGAAATTGGCTCCGTGGGTCTGGATAAAAATGAAATTGTAAAACTTTATGACAACAACAACAGAAAATGGAAAATTTTGATCAGAAAAGCTCATCTGAGCCTTAGGCTCAGGGGAGCTAAAAATTCCTGATGATTTAATGGGAATTTTTATTAAGGTTTAGACATTAGAACTTTAATAGATGCATAATCATAGCCACTTGTTAAATGACTATGCAAAATACACAAACAAAATCCTTAAGCCATGTGATTCAGGATGGTATGTATATACCTCAGTAGTTAATCCCTTTAACAGAAAACATGTTTATAGCAAACACCTATTATAGTAATTTCCTATCAAATAGTATTTAGTGAAATATCATGGAAAACAAAATTAAAACAGGTCATCAATAGCAGTTTGTGATAATTCTGTTCAAACAAAAGGACCTTACACTTGATGTCTGAGACTGAGAGATTAAGTGCCCGTAGGTTTTCTACAGCTTTTTCAATGCAGAGGTAGACAGACTGCAAAATTTCTTGGGGGTCTTCCTCCACCCACCTACAAAAAATAATTAGCACCCAAGATATTAAAAACTGCATTATTTTACAAAGTAAACAATTTATTTAATTAGCAAAAAGCATAATATTTGTTAATGAGAGTATCATGAATGCAGTACTTTTATATTAAGTAAATTGTCTGGAGCTCTTTCAAAAATTCACGCTGTATTGAAAAACATATCCTTTTCTGAAGACCAAGTAATAAAAATAAAATATTTCAAATAGAAATGTCTTTTAAAACCATCATTTTTTTTTAAAACATTGTGTTGGTACAATGCAGACTACGCAAAACAAACCGAATTAAGCAAACAATCCTAAATGAATCCATAATTTTATATGAGAAAAAATGCTGGTACATGTATATAAATTTTCTCAATGTGGAGAAATGTGGGGTATGACATCAAAGTCAGGTACACATGTCATATAACATGGAAAAAACCTGGCTTTAACATTTATATGTGTGAGTGGTAACATTAGCTTGAAAGCAGGCTGCATTCAACCTCTAGCATTTACCCTTCTTTTGGTAGCAGTTGTTTGATCTCAGTTTGGTGATATGTAATCAATTCTCCTGTTTTGCTGCAAAATATCTAAAAAATAAAAAGTATGCATTCAAATTAATCTCAACAAATAATATTTTTTAATGTTCAAGACAGACCACATCAATTTATATCAGTTATTCTATGCAACAAAATGAAAATTATTTGATTGTATTTCCCTATCAGTTTCAAAATTTAGAGCATATTGCTACCAGGATCTGGGAAGTTTACATTTGAATACAATGCATACTATAAATGAAGTACATGTAATTTATACTATTTATAATAACAATGTATTATCAAACACACTCATACTTAACTTGCAACTTTCAAGTCATAATCAGCAATGATCAATGATCTGTTTAAAATTTCCTACACTAGACTACATATAGTTTATGTAGAATAGCTAGTATAAAAAGTTGTTTTTTTTTAATGTTCATTTCGCTTTGCAGGAGATACATTTATTTGTCTCCCACAAGGGAGATTAATTTGTTGGAGGAGATAAGACTATTTGGCAATTTTTGTGTGAGTTTCCTCCAGATGCAGGAGCATTAACAGGTATAAGTAAACAGTAAGTCTTGGATAGGGGTGGGGGAAGGAGAGTGTCCAATTTTACTCAAGATGTTTATCAACCTAACTCATTCATTCAAGGCAATACTGGATTCTCAAGCGCCTTTAATTAAGTCTCACCTCACTCTGATAAATATTTTACTAAAAAAAAATAATGTGTTCTTCCTTAATTTACAATGCAACATGCACCCAAATGCTGAAATACCTTATGTTTTCTAGATTTTTATACAATTTGGCTATACCTGGCTTTTTCCTCAGATGTTAAATACCCAAAATGTGAAAAAGTCTGGAAAACATCAGATATTTCGGACAAACATTGGTGTGCCCAACTTCACGGAGATGCATTTTTTAGCAACAATTTACCAGAAATCTAGAGCTGCTTGTTCCTTGGTCAACCGCTCCTACAAGGGTTCTACCTGACGCCATAACTGCTCGTTCTGGTTGCTTGGCTAACAATGTTTACATTTTCCCTATCTTATCTGCAAAGTTTCTGCAAATCGCTCCTCGCTCTGTAAGTTAACTATAACTACAGGTCAAGTACGTATAATCAATCACCGGAGCAGCTTTGCAGAGTGTATTAGTCGAGTATTGTGACCAAACTTTTATGATCCGGAATACTCAGAGAACAATACACCATCTCCCATATCAACCCGAGAACCCAGTATAGGACGAGGGCTAGAGGATTGATACTGGTATCGCCAACCCCCCTAACTCTCTCACTTTCGGGAAACTCCGCGCTGTTTGTAAAACGAATGCGATTGTGACGTCATTTCTTACATGCTGAAAATCTAACAATAGAGAAATTATTTACAGTCAAGTTCAATAACGCGTAAAAAAAAAAACAACAATTACATGTGTTCTATTGTATCTCTCATATTTTATTTGAAATCAGTAAGCACTTTTTCCCTTATAAATGTGCTATTCCATCGATACCTCCGACATGTGCTTCAATATGCTCTTTTTAAAGGATACACCAAAGGTTTCCAGATGCCAGAATTTTATTTGCATGTATTTCTTTCATTATCAAAGATAACATAATAAAAGTATATATGATTTGAAAGCTTGTTAAATTTGCTATTTAATTATCCTAATTTAAACTTTAATTAATAACTTATTTAAAAATTATTTAAATATTAATGTAAATTTAAGTGCATATATATTTTATAAATCAACTTTTTTGTATTTAACCCCTCAAAGTGGTCATTTTGCCTGAAGGTAGATAAAAGATTGAACTTAAAAACTGTATCTCAGATTTTTTACATACCAGTCATATTGATTTATGAAGTTCTTTCCCAAAATATTAATATGGCGTACCATGTTGACTATACGGCTAAAACATTTTATTTTTTGTCTCAAATTGCCCTAATACGCTACACGTTGGAGATAACATAGAGTGACGTTATTACATATAAAATACGTCATATTCTGCTGTTGATATTCTTCCTAAAATACAATTTTATGCTATTTTAGATTTTCAAAACTAATTTTCTATGTTTACAAGTTTAAGATGAAGGGAGAAAAAACTTAACTGGATTTTTTTTTTTTTAAATTAATAGTTCGTTGACTTATTGTAGAGAGCTCTGGTGACGGAGTTTGGGTTCGTTGGTTGGACGTAATCAGTGTACACGGATGTGATACGCGTTCTATTTATAGTAGTTTTGTATAAGTCCAATAACTTAATTTTTTTAAATAGTTCTGAAAACAATGTTTAAGTTCGTTACTGAGCATGCTAAGGAAACAAATCAAAAAGTAATCCAGAGAGTATTAACCTGGCGTTTTCCGCTTATGGTGACGGAGTCTGGGTATATAGCAGGGGATAGATGGTTGATGTAGGAGGCAATAAGAAAAAGGGGATGTGTTATTATGTTAAATGCATGCACAGCCAGGAACACATTAAGTTCCTTTATAGTACCGTTGTCAGAGACCTTTAAAGTTAAGCACTAAAACTGGTTCGTTGTCATGACCTCACAGGTGAGGTTAAGATAATGTCTGTCCGGTGTCGTAACTTTAGAGAACTATTAATTATTTTTATTTAATTTTTCAAGTGAGTTAATTGATAACAGTTTCTCACATTGCAATGGGGAACATAACTCACATTAAGTTTGCATTTATCTCATCCGATATTAACAGGTAATGTTAGAGTAGTTTGCGTTGGCGATACACCACCCTGCTCAAAACATATTTTGATTTGGTTATTTAATTTTTTTTTCTTTGAAATGAACATATTCTCTTTTATACAATAAACAATACCTAACACTTGGTACATGTAATATTATGAAGTATTGTTAGACCCTGAAATAAAAACCAAAAGTAAAGTAAAACTGGAAAAAATGCTATAATTCAAATTATATGTCCGTTGTCATAATTAAGTTTCGAAAATTCAGTCCGTTGTCATTGGTCCGTTGTCAGAATTGAACTGTATACACCATCGGTATAGCTACTGATTAATGCATTTTATTTATCAATAATAAAGCCAACATAGAGGAGAAAATGTGGAAGGAGAAAAACCGACTATATCATTCATAGCATGAATTTTCCAATGTGACTTAAGAAAGACCCATTGTTCTTATGCATTTTTAATTGAGCACGTATCTCGTGTTACGTTTTGGTTAACATTGAAATGTTTTATTACATATTCGTAAGCTAAGAGACGAAGAATTTTAACCTCTTAAGTCAAAAGTTTTAGAATTTTTTGTCTCTTAGCTTACTTCCTGCCTTTATCTTGAAGGTTACGGGTACTGAACCGAAACCTTGAAGATCAAGGCAGAAAGTCAAATTCGCGGAAACCTGTCAATGAGTACTTTTGTAATTTCAAAATACACAAGTCATGTTTTTCATTTCATCAGGTTTCGAACAAGTTCTCGAGGAGATTTAACAGCAATCTTTGAAATGTTTCGTCGATATCATTGCTTCTTCTACTGCTTCTAAGAGAACACTTTAATAGTTAAAATTAAATTCAAAGTACCAATCTCATTAAAAAACCAAAATAACTGAAATATAAATCAATGGGTGGACGATTCAATGACACGGGAACAAAGATTTAGCGAGCTTTAAAGTTAAACTTTCAAGGGTTGAACACCTTAGCAGCAGGGAAAGTAAATTATAATTGGATTGATTTTGTGAAGGTAGGGAGATATTTAAAATTGAGGTTTGTTCTGGGTGCCCAGAAAAAGTGAATTTGAAAGAGACGTGTCATAAGTTGAACAGTTTGTAATGAAAGATCGCCGAGTTACGGTTAGAGAAAAAGTTAAAAATCTGAACAAAAAATATTTCTTAATCTCCTAAAATTTCAGTTACCGTAAACTTTCAACAGATCAAATATAAAAGAAAGAAAACATCCATACTTGATCAACACAGTCATTCTACGGTAAAAGGACCAATTTAGGCTATAACACATGAAAAAATTGTTTCAAATAGCAAAATGAACATCATAATTCTCTAAAGGACAATATCAGTGAATTTGAAAAAAAAAGAATTGTCCACAAGTCAGGTATCATTAACCTTTCACAACAATTTCAATATACCATTGATTTTAAGGTATTGTTACGGAAGTAAATGCTTGATCAAATCTTACTATTTTTTAAATAAAGCTGAATTTGACCAATTTTTCGTTTCGGATGTTCAGTATAGAACGCTAAAGTATGATTCATGAAGTCTCGCATGAATCCGATATTGAGTTAAAATTTCGGAAAAAATATCCTTACGGAAGTTAATCGTTACAGAAGTTAATTTCCAGCAATAAAAGTTAAAACTCACGGCAATAGTTAAAATCAACGTTTGTTTTAGGATGTTAAACAAAGGTATGAAGCATTTCGTTCCCAAAATGATAATTTTTTTTTATACCTTTAATGTAAAAACTTTCCTGAATTACCCTTACGGAATTAAGTTAAATTTTTAAGTTCAGACGACACGTTCCTCGAAAATATATAATTTTTTCCGAGAATCGGTCATGGAAGTATTGCTACTTAAAGAAGTTTCCTCGCCAAAAATTGAGGTACCTTACCAGGCAGTTTGGCAAGATACCAGAGGGTGATATTTCTTATATAATCCTTATGGGTAATCTTTTGAATTGCCAATGAAACAATATTCTTTAAAACATATTGAAAACAATTTAGAAATCACAAGATAATGACAATTGTGATTTTTTTTTTTTTACATAATACCAAGGTATACAAAACATATATTTGAGGAACGTGTCGTCTGACCTTACGAGAGACAACTGTTTTTTGTTTTTCGAAAATGTAATCGTCTAAAATAGCTGACTCGCAACTTAGAATCGATGATATTAGGTTCCGTGGTCACTTTCAGATAATTTTCAGTTCTTTCTGAAATCTGCATTCTGTGCGTAAAATTTAGAACAAAATCGTTACGGAAGTTAATTGATTTCCAGCGACATGCTATTATTTCGCATGAAAGGAGATCCATGCATTTCTTTGGAAGAAGTGGTTTGATCTCTTTTTGTATAGGAAAAAATTTAACATTTATTGCAATCTATCCGGAACGCTTATACGGCTGAAAATTTCATCTTGAAATTTGTAAATGAATGAAGCGACATTAGGATTAGCAGTGGAATATGTTTTTCAACATTACATTGTGTTCATATCAAAACCTTTAACTGCATATATATCGGTTAATATTTACAAAACCGTGTGTGTGTGTGTTATGTCTTAGAGTTGAAATCGATCTTTAAATTTAAAGTAAAGACATTTCAGCGGTAAATTTGTAAGCGACATAAAAAAATCCTAATTGGGCATGTTTTCTTAGAATGACATGACTCACCCGAGACGTTGGGCTCGGGTTGTCATGGACACCATGCTCACAATAGAAAAAGAAATCCCAATCCAACCATTCTATTGAAGATATGCGGCATTTTGAGACGAATCGGTTATTCCTATTATTAAAAAATAAGGTGTGTGGGAAGAAATATAGTGCCCGAGAAAATCTTTGGGCTGATTTGAACAGTACGCTATTGAGTATGTCACATGACCGCCTGGACCACTTGCTTCGTGCGTGGGCAGAGCGGTGGCTTATAAATGAGTGATAAAACAGGAGAGGTCTACTTTACTAAAAAAAAAAAAAAAAAAATAAATAAATAAAATATAAACTCTAAAACCGATTTGGTTTCTTTTAAGGAAGTTATTCAATTAGTTTGCGAACTTTTTGTTCATCCCTCGTAAACTGAAGATTACCAAAATTGAATTAAATAAGTATTAGGTGAGTAATTACTTTCCTTTTTTCATTTGATTATGACGTATTTTGACTTTTTAAAGATATAATTCCATCTGGGATTGACCTGGAATTATTTGTATTTTACTAATTCATTATAATAAAAATTTAAAAGAATTGATTTTTGAACATTTAACTTGTCTAACTCAACTGAAGATGAAATTGATATTTTAGACAAATATCCTTATCGCAGCTCATCATATGTTTATTTCATAAAGATAAAATGAATGAGTAAACGAATTAAAAAAAAATGATAATAATAACAATAACTTGTCCATTTTAGTATCACATGAGTAATTATAGCTTTGATTAGTATATATATAATATTTTTTATGTTTAAAGATAGATTTTTTATTAAGAAATTTAAGGACTAAATAGAAATACCGAAAATATTTTTTCAAACTATTCTTTCTGTAGATTCTCTTTCTCCAAATTCACAACTATAATATAGACTATAGCAATTAAGTAATTATTTTACCTGGACTGATTTCGGTTTTGCACACATTTTTTCAATACCTGAAATTCATATGTGTGCAAAACGAGAACAAACCCTACGTACAATATATACAAGGACAAAATCCACTTGAAATACATAGTACATGTACATAGAAGTTAAACCTATATATGGCGTATCTTAGCTAAAAAATACGAAATTGAGTGTAGATAAACATGATATATGTTATTTATGCTGAAATTAAAATTTTTACCGATTTCAAACTTGAATAACGTCATGTTTCCATAGTTATATTGACTTTTAACTGTGTCTGTTATTTTAATGCGGAGCCGGTAAATTAATCGGTTTTTGTGTTAAAATTTTTAATATCTTTGTTATGAAAAAGTCCTATCTTTATATAAAGTAATACAATAAATAGAAAAATCTTTTTAATGTTAGTTAGTCTGAACTTATAAAAAATACGCCTTATATGACTTTAAAAATAATTTTTCTTTCTGTCTCTTAATTGTACAATTTAAAATAGTATTGGTAAACTGAAGCCATCTTTAAAGAATTGTTTGGTTGTCCTTTCCCGACCGACTGACTAAAAATGGCCCGACTCAAAACTTTTTTTTAGCATTCCAGGGAACGATATACTTTTTTTTTCTTTTTATTAATCTTATCCCGTCAACAAATATGTTGAAATTTTCTAGAAAAAAAGATTTTCCCACCTACCCACCAAACCAATAATTTTACCCTGAGTCAGGAGAGGGCAAGCAAACATTATTTTAAAGATGGCCTGACTTTGAAATCTAGGAGGGACTATATTTTTGGCGGAATGGCGCCGTATGAAAATATCTCCTTTTCTGCTTCTCAAAATCATTAGAGAACAATGAACTTAAAAGGCATTTTTAAACAATCAAAGGCTTAAGGAAACTTTTATAGTAACTGAAATTAATAATAATGGACTAAAGTTTTAAAATGTATCAAATAAATATGATAAATAAATAAATTTTCTAGACAAATGCCAATCTTATAGTGTTTGAAAGCTAAGGATTTTAAGAACAGAGTAAAAATTCAGTAAAAAATGTGTTTTCCTCTCTTATTAACGCGCTTCATGAAATATGCCGTGTGAAGCGTCGTAGTTCATGTCCTCATGAATCTTCAAAAATTAAATTCATTTCTTAAATATTCCCCCAAAAATAAAGAAAAATAGAGGGAATATGGGTCACCCAATGTCTATTTAGTTTCACTGTTTATCTCAATTTGATATTATCATCTGGAAGACCTTTTGTTTTATCAACTTTTTATGTAAAAAGGAAAAAAAAGATTAAATCTTTCAAAATAAAAATAAGCATTACATGATTGGCAACACTATTTTTTCTTTATGACAAGGAAAAGATAATGACCTTGACATGACCTTGACCTTTTAAATAAACAGTCGAATTGAATGTAATTGATACTATCACTGAGTGATGTTGTCTTCTTCAATCTGTGAAAATTTCATTAATTTTTAAATATAATAATCACGAGAAGAATCCCTCCTTAATCAAACTACTTTCATATATCATCCTTAAGAAATATTTAATCAAATTGTAATATGAAAATTATGCTGAATTGGGTTTATTAGCATTTTTTATACAATTAGTTCGTCAGGTCATTATACCCAAAAAATCAGGACATTATACCCCGTCAATTTTCTCTATCAAATAAAACACAATAACATAATTTTATTTTGCATTTTCTTCATAATTATTATAGAAAATGATAATATTCATCATTTCCAATAAGAATAATTTTATTTGTGCACATAAAAACTATTTATTTCAGTAATTATTATTGCAGCTATGCTTTCTATGACCCTTTTGATCACTCATTTGTATTTATAAAAACTTACTTCATTTTGTCTGATAAGCCAATATGCGAACCTATGTGACCTTAATTGAAATTTCAATACATATCTTTCTCCTGCTCCGTTGATCATAGATAGGAAATTTATCTTTAAAATTTCAATTGACGTTGACATGGAAAAGTTGAAAAGGTGTTATTAAAGTTGTGTCTTTAACATACCATATTTGAAATCAAGCTATTTCTTTTTGAAATGTTATTCATATAAAAACCAAGTCCAGGGCATTTAAACAACTCTTAATTGTACAGAAATGAATAGATAAATACTTGTGGTCTCTAGAATTGGATATTTCTTTTGAAGAAGTCTCGGATTTCAGTTAAACTTCGCACTTTAACTGACCTAACTATTTACAAAGGAGTAAAAAATTACCAGACCTTTTCAACACAAACTCAGATTAAAGTTGTTGATTTCATTCCTGATCGTGCACCAACCGTTGATTTCTTTCTTGATCGTGCACTACACTGCTGTACAAATAATTAAAAAAAAATCTTAAACAGGCCTTGAAAATCGCAAATCAGATCCGAGAATATTATTTCACTAGACAGGGTGCTCATGGGCGAATCTCAAAGTATTGCTCAGGTATTGAAAGTTATAGTAAATCGTAAAATGTTCACCATTTCATCTTGATTGTCCATTTTTGACAAATCCTTCCATATTATTAAACGATTTTGATAGGTAATGAAATATTTACCTCGTAGAAGCAAATACTTGAAATATACAAATACTGAGCAATTAGTCGTTTCATGACATAATTTAACACATACTAGTAATTCTTGCCAAGGAATACAAACATCCAAACACGAACTGTGTTCCAAATACATGTATATCCCAATTAAAAAAAAATAATGATAAAAGTTCCCTTTATTTACATTTTTAATAAAATAAAAGGAAAACTCTCCTGTCGTTTTTGTTTTTAATTGGATTTCGTTCAGCAACATCACTTAACTTTGATAAAGCTATAGAAAGGACCTAAATATTATTTATAAAGTTACAATCCTCTTATGACTGTTGTTGGACAAAGCTTTAAAGGCATATATAAATGCTTTTTATAAAGTTATTTAAAATAGACATAATTTATGAATGTTAATTATAAATTTATGAAGGCATTTATTATATAAATGTTTTTTATATGCAATTGTTTGAGGTTATGAGGACCCATTTATACTTGTCCCCCCCCCCCCCCCGCACTTTATCCAACAAATTCTCATGAAAAATTAAAAACTAGGCTTTTTGATATCATAGACAACTGCTCCTTCAATAAAAATAGAACTTGGAAATTTTCGCATCTTGTGATTGGTCATCAACAAAATTACTTTGTTAAAAAACACTCCGATTCTAACACAAGAACTCTGAGGATGATTACATATTACAAGGATGCTGGAGTTCCTTTGACAGCATTTATGTCTTTAGAGACCAGGTCTTCCAACGAAGTGCTGGAATCTGATGGGCACTAATTGTGACCCTTTCAGTAGCCGACCTGTTTTTATATTCCAATGAAGCAAAATTTATTTAAAAACTTCTACATGGGAAGATGAAATTAAACACTTGCTGTGGGCTTCAACCCGACATTCAGATATATCGACGACGTGTTGTCAATTAACAATAGTTACCCCCATTCATATGTCGACTCGATATATCTCTCTTTCGATGTAAACATGGGTAGTGACTGTTCCATCGCCAAGCGCCCGGCATTAGAAGTGAAAGTTACAGGTCTTTCGGATGAGACCTTAAAAACTGAGGTCCCGTGTCACGATCGGAATTGGCGCGATTAAGAACCCTCATTTTTCCATGGCCTTGAGTCCAGAGTATAGACCTGAATTTGAAGCCCTTTACCGGTATATGGTGACCTCTGTTTAGGAGTGAAAAATTCTCGACAGGGAAGTAAAGCAACATCAAAGCAATCAATCGATCATTATATCCCAGTTAACTCAAAATAAAAGACATGCATTTTCACTACATAATTAAAAGACCATCCCCTACAACACCAGAACCCCTCACCCAGGTGCCATGAACTTGAGAATTTTGGAAGAGACACCACTGCTAATTATAATCAGCCACACAGTCCACAGAGTCTGCCGCATCAGTTTCATAGTTGGGTGTTTTACTGACTGTAGACGATAAGGGCAAAATAACAGCTAAATTGTATGATAAACGAGATGACAACTTTTCTTTTTCAACTTTCCTTATTTGTACTGCTTTTGTAGTAATATTCCGTTATATCAAAATCACCTGCATATGGTGTTTACGTCTCCCAACTTATTCCATACTCAAGAGCATGCTCTGAGTACGATATTTTTTTAATCAGAGGCAGGCTAATGACAGATAAGTGGATGTGACAGGGATTTCAACAACCTCGTTTAAAGTCAGCATTTCGTAAATTCTAGGGTCGTTATAATGATTTTATTAGCAGACATAGCCTCTCATTGGGTCGTATTTTGACTGATGTGTTTCATCCTAATTGTTAGGACTTTGTTTTTTTTTTATACTAAATGAACTACGGAATGGTTCGTCTACCTGAACAATACATAGGGCTCAGGGCGGGTGTGACCGGTCGACAGGGGATGCTTACTCCTCATAGGCACCTGATCCCACCTCTAGAATTTCGCAGGGTCCATATTTTCTGCCCTTTTCACGGATTGATATTGTTTGTAGATTTTTTTGAAATCGATCACTGCTCGTTATCTTCATCGTTTTTCATTTATTGTTTATTATACCGTCTACTGATTAACTTTTGTATATACATGTAATATTTTTCATTGCAAAAGAAGTTTACTGTAGAAAATAACCTACACTGTCTTCATTTGTCTTTTTGCAGATTGAAGATAGTGAAGGTTGTTTTCTACAGTAAAATTCTTTTCAAAATATAAATTGATCCTTCGTCAATCAACAGACTCAAGTGTTAATAAAGTTAGGACTTGTTGAAAATTACATTTGACATCATAAACGATGGCTTCCTGCTAGGCTAATGTATTTACGAATCGAAAACTGGTTACCTTGCTTCAAAACTATGCATCATTAACATTTTTGTAAAATTAATATGCAACAAACCTAGTATTTAAAAGAATATTGTCAACAATGAATATATAACCATATCACCTACTATGGAAATTAATTCTATACAGAGGATAGATTTATTTCTATTAGTTCATTATATGTTGTCAGTTTGTCTCTAGTTATAATTAAGGACTATTGTCTTTAAAACATGAACTTAAGGACTGATACTTCATGTTCCGTAGAAAAATCAGAATTTATGTTCAGTAATCGCATTTATGGATTTTTTAAAAGAACTCTAGTACATGTATAATCATCAAGTATTCGTGTTTTAACATATTTTAACAATGGTATGTATGACATGATATCGAATAGAAAGATTATAGTCAAAGACAACAGATGTTGGGATTTATAAGGAGGTATATTAACACTTCCCATGTTTCTGAAAAAAAAAAAAATCAATCAAAAGATTTTTTAAAAATAATTCAGCTTTGGCAATTAAAAAGGTTTGAAACTATTTTTTTAATTGTGGAAATCCAGTCTATTTTTTTTTGAGAAACCATCATATATCGATCATTGAAAACGTGTAAGTTGTATTGGGTTGATAAAAAAATCAGTATGAGATATATAATAGGAAAAATTTGTCCTTCCATAATACGTTATAGGTTGAAATGCGACAAAATAATAGACAAAGATCTTTGTAACACATACCAAGGATAAAATTTAATATTTCTTATTGGCTGGCAATGGCTACCATGGTTTTAATACTACAAAGGGATTTAAAATTTACTCTCTGTATGTTTTAATCTTATCCTTTCTTTCTAAAAAGCTCATTTCTATATAACTAGTGATAAATTTCTAAAGGCATGGTGTTGTTCTAATTTTCACATTTCAAAAAATTCAATTAAAATTCTGTAAATACAGAGTTGCTATGGAAATAAGCAGAAAATATGTATAAAAAGATGAAAATATTATGTTTCCTTGGATACGTACCCTTGTATGTAGATTCCCAAAACTTTAATGATTGATATTTATGAACAACTAACCTGATTTTCAATTCTAACTACCATATAATCTCTAACTGGATGCAAGAAGCTACCACATAAGGTTTAATATTGCTAAAAAGTTAGCAAAATCGAATATTTTCCCTTCTTGTTAACCATAGCAGCAATGTTATTTTCTTCATCCTTCATCAAACTTTACAAATGTATGATATTCAGTTTTAGTTCTATCAGATAAGTACTATTCAAGATAAGTCAAATAATATGTTTCTTAATTAAAAGTAGCTAAATTCCTAAAGCAACAAAAAATATCACATTAAACCACTGGTACTTTGATTCTATGGTTACGCTGCAAAGTAGCAATTAATCCCTATTTTTCTTATGTTATCTGTGTTACAAGGTGCCAACGATGTACATTTGGCAGTCTTGATTTTTTTCGTGTTTTTCCTTAAGATAGTAGCATTAACCAAAACTTAGCAACGAATTTTGTATGGCTACACTGTGTTTCTATGACAACCATGAAAGTTATTTTTAGAAAAATATTGCCAATACCTCAAGGTCAAATATTTTTAATGTTTTTCTTGAGTTGTCGATTGAGTTTGTTAAACCTATCATTAGTCAATATTGAGCATTTTCAGCATTTTCTGCATATGAAAAATATTCCAAATGTACCCATGATTACTACTTACTTAGAGATATATTCTAAATAGTTCCTTTATAGTAGAAGTGGCAACAAGGTGTCACGTTTTTGTGAGAATGGTTTGTTTGTTTTTCATAGTCTTTATTAAGGCTCAATAAAGATTCAAAGTAGCTGAAAATCTCAATTTTTGAAACTTTTCTGCTGTTACCATGGCAACCAAGACACATAGCAACCAATTTTATTTGATATATGTTTCTGGTGTCAAGTTGTAATAATGGGCAAAGTTTCATCAAAATCGGTGACAATGTGTGGCAAAGAAGTTTAAGTGGTTATAGAGAATAGCTCTTGAAAGCTTGATTTAACATTGTCATCACAACTCAAATAAACAGTAAGTTGATTTAAATAATCTATAATATTCTAAAAATAAACCCTGACCACCATTTACTGTATTGTGTATAGATTACCGTACTATTATCTTAATTTCATGTTTTATATCATAGATACTGAGAGGAGTTGCCGTATAAACTTCCTGGCTTTTCATTTTTTCTTTACACAGGTTGACAAAAGAAATAAAAGATGGTAAAAATAAGTTGTCTGGCGGGGATAGGGCGTGTTCTTATTGTTGTCATAAACATCATATTTCTGGTAAGCGATAAAAAATAAAAATAATGCTAATAAAATATTTGTTTTATATGGCAAATATCAGAAGTTATTTATTTTTATATGTTATTTTCTATTTCATTTGACTTTACTTGTAAAATCCCAAAATCTCTCAGTAGAAAGTACAATTTTACATGTATGTAATAAAAAAAACTTTTTTATGCAGATAATATGCTTAATACGAAGAGACATTTCAACAAATGGTGGCTACACAGTTGTCTATTTCATAGCCAATGAGACAGGGATTTATTAATATACACTCTTTTTTTTAATACTTTAAACACTCGAATGACCTTTTTAATAGGTTAATAATTTCCGTCAAAGTTCACGTTTACATTTACACTTGCATGGTCAAGTTACCAATGAGGTTGGCAACCAGCTTATCAAGCTTGGTGTAAATAATCCCCTTGTGACCCAAAGAAATCTTTATTTTTGTGTCAAAGAGATAGAATTAGATGTCTTGGAGCCCAAGATAAGCTATTTTTTTTTAAATTCCCTTATGTTCTACCTATTTACCAGTACGCACACATATAACTCTTCAAGGACTTTCATGCATGCATGTGTATATTTCATACTACTTATTGAAGGGGTAGGGTAATGATTATTATTTACATGTAGTCATCTTGAACGTTTAAATCAAATAAAATAGTACATTCTCATAATTACACAAGTACATTTTTTTTTATATAGAAAATGTTTCCAGTGCATCTATAGATATATAAGTGAATTGCCCATCCCATTAAACCAATAGTAAAGTTTGTAATATAGTCTTTCTATGAAGTAGATCTAGTATTGTGAAATACGGAAGATAAATTGAGCAATTTTCTCAAGTTTGACGAAATCTACTTTGCAACAGGCGAGCAATAATAAATATAATGTGCCTTGATTGAGCTTCCCTATGAGTTAAAAGATGGAACTTTACTGAACATTTTAAGAAATTACATGTAATAACATTGCTAAGAGCTCTTTAATTTTACAACTTTAGATATATAAAAAAAATAAATATGGTTACATTTCGACAATACATATTGATATTCTGGTAGAATGTAAAACTTACGAGTAAATAGAAAAGATAAAATCTGTACTTTCGACTTTTTCATTTTTCAAACTCATTCCCTTTATTTTGATGATTCCGCATATCATCTTATTTTATTCATAGAACGTTTTTGAAATCTATATGAGGCTTTATTTGACTGAAAGGTCAACTTTGCGAAAGCAAATCGGACTTAAAGCAAGTGACATTTTGAGCCAGTATACAACATCCCCACTCAGTTTACACACAAATTATTTAGAACAGTATATGGGATATTGTACATCTTGCCAGTACTTCGACTACTAATTTAGTTTTTGTAACAAATGAAACAGTCTGCAACTGTGGCACAAATGAGAGCAATAAAATTAGATACTCAACACAATAGCAAAATTAACAGATAATTTTTTTTAAAGTGTAAATCATGCCACACAAAAATTGCCTTCTTCATTGCAGATTCTTGGATTGGTGTTTTTGGCTTTGGGAATGATATTGATATTAGGAGAGAGTTTACTGAAACCTTACTATTCGGGTGTTCTGAGTTTGTTGAAGAGTCAGTTGGAGAGTAGTAATTTTGGCACCGTGGATTTTTCTTCCTTCAATCTCAGTGATTTGATTGGTGGACTGGCATACTTTTTCGTTGGTCTAGGCCTTTTTCTGTTGATTATTACAATTCTTGGATGCTGTGGGGCCTGTTGTAAAGTGAAATTTATGTTGGTTACTTATGCAATCATCGTCATTGTTATACTCGTCGGAGAACTTATTTTCGTCGGAATCCTCTACGGCTCTCCAAACACGGTAAAAATTTAATAAATAAAAGATTTTTTTATCGTAAAATATGTTTTCAATCATACCATTTTAGTCTCATTTTTCCCCCTTCATTTTACTCAGTAGTTTGAAAGTTATTTACGTCTGCAAAATATGTTTTACAGATAAAAAATGAAATAAAGAATCCGTTGAAAACATCCATTCAGAGTGATTACATTGGATTTAATGGAACTAACCTCGTCAGTCTGGGTTGGAATCTTGCACATAGAGAGGTAAAAGCAAACATATCCACATGTTTTCGAATATCCCATGTGTCATATACATCGAATTCAATTCGTCCTCTATTTAAGTTCTCTACTATTTTTGTGTTTTGTATCGTCTTTCTACATGAAATACTAAAATTGAGGACCATGTTATTCAAATAAATTCACACGTATTCTGAAAAAAAAAAAACGTTTAAATTTTATCTTCTACATGAATATTTATCAAAAAATTAACCACTCTGGGTTTCAGAGTAAGTAGCAGTATTTCGAAAAAGGGTCCCACAACTCTCATTGGCAAATAATTAGGTAATTAATTCTGAAATTCTTATTTATGCTTTACTTTGTGTACAGCTAAAATGGGGAGCAATGAAAATATTTTACATTTTACATCACAAAGTAGCTATTTGATTTAATATTTATTTCACTTTTTAAATTTTTTTTTCAATACGAATTCAAATTTATCTGATTCCAAGTTGTCTTACAAAATGCAAATAAAAATATAAATATGTTTTTTCTATAGTTTTTTTTTTTTTTTGCATTTTTCTGGATATTTATGATTTTAAGTACCCTTATCTTCAAATACAAACTTTCACAAATTCTTAAATAACAGCCATCTTGTCAGAACTTAATGTTATACATGTATCTACATTATGACTGTCGAATCTATGTGCTCGTCTTCAAGAAACTCATTGTATTAAAAACGTTAAAACAGCCAACAAAGAACAGCAAACAGTTCTGCGTTATAATATTAGAACTAAGACCCATTTAAATTGTTGGAGATCATACAGAAAGGTCGATGACTTAAAGTTAACATACTATTATGTGTGTAGAATTCTTATTATATCTAAAGTCATCATATAGTGTTTTTCGATAACTTTTTTTTTTTGCCTTTGAACTATTTTTTTATTACACTAAAACCTACAATTACGTACATACTAGTAGAGGCCATATAATTGCAGAGGAAGAAAGGGAAATTTAATCGGAATTCAATACATTTATTTGTAAATAAAATTATATTTTGAACAAATTTCCCTTACATTAACGTGACTTGCAAACTTTTCACACTTATAGATTATATAAATTTTATCTATCTTGTACTTCATCTCATGCGACTGTTGTCTTGTAACAATAATCGAAAATTTAACAACATTTTAATTTTTTTTATGACTTAAAACATTTTATACAAAATGTAATAAAAGAGTATTTAATTCTTTATATAAACCTCATAGTTTAAATGTTGTGGTGTGGACAGTTACAACGATTTTACTGGAGGGGCAAAATGGAACACAAATTACGGATCCGGTCTAAAAGCTCCAATAACTTGTTGCATAACAATTCCGGACTCTTCCTCACCAACGTGTGCAACAACACCAACGGATATATACACCAAGGTATAGGATCTGTAGAATATCTTATTCAACTGGAAGTCAAACCTTACAAAAGCCTACAAGGAACAAAATCAAAGTAACATTAAATCGTCACAAAGAAGAATAGCTTGTTTTTTTTTTCATTTAAAGAGTGTCTTTAGTTTTATTAGAGAGTTACTGAAGATCAATAACTTTATTACAGGGATGTTTTGATGAAGTATACAACAGGCTGTTGGGGGATGTCGCTTTAGTGGCTGGTTCACTTGCTGGATGCGGTGCTTTCCAGGTAACACTAAGGAACGCCTATTTAATATGAAGACAAAAAAGATATGTTTAAAGAAATCTTTAAAACATTTTCTGGCAATTATGAGTGTACTTTAATTCAGTATTTGCATTTTTTAAAATATATTCATTGTATGTGCATACGTAGGACAAATATCACAAGAGTTCTAGTTTTAAGATGTACAACAAACATATATTGATAAATTTCATAATATTGATTTAAAGTTTTGTTGATTTATTTTAAAATCCATATTATGCATTTCTTGAATTTTATTTCTGCAGCTTGTTCTAATTATCTTTGCTCTTGTCATCTTTTGTGATGGACGACAGTCATCAAAAGTTGATCCCACAGGATGGTAAGTAACATTTCTCGAGCAAATTTCTATTACGGCTGGTGTAAATAAATGTTCAGCAAAACTGAATATATCGATTGCTACCAATTAACAACTGATAAATGTTTTGATATTATTTGCTTTGCATAGATAAAAATCTAAACCTGTCGATTTGTCTAAAGTTACCCGGTTTGATAACTAGAGTGTTCCAAGGAACACATGTGTCGCCTGCTTTGTAGCTTCATTAAAGGTGTAAATAAATCTAAGAATGGTCAGCTTTTTATTTACTATAAGAATGATAGACTGGTAGTTCATGCATTTGCCTGCAAAGAAAAATTGGCATCTACGGATAGCATAAGACTGCGATAGGATCTGACAATCAAAGAAATATGGTACATGTACCATAACCCTCAAATGAAAAACTAGATTGAAATTATTAGAAATAACGTAATGCCTCAAAATTGATTCTTGTTTTGTTGTATAATGATTACCATAATAAACGTGACTTTTTCATTTAAATCAAAAAGAGTTCTTTTTTTCTAAGTCACGTATTACAGTAACGTAACACAAATACTTCTCAGATTCGTGATTTGGTTTAATATTGTATTGAAATATGAATAAAAGGGTGTGTTCATCAGAAAAAATTAAAATACTTACAGGGAACGGAAAAGGTAAGGTGTGAGGAATTAGAGACCTGATTCTAGGTTTTTCTTATATACACAAACAATCCACGTAGTATACATTCTGTCTATTGAACTGGGTATATGAAATATCCTTCTAAGTTAAATGATTCACAACTCTTCTCACTCTCATAAGTAGATTGTCATCGACAACTTTAAATTATTTTTTTAAATTGAAAACGGTTTTTTCTGAGAATTTTCAACATTTCTTCAATCTAATTTAATAATTTCGAATTCTTTTGTTTGGACGTGAACCCTGTTTTGAATTATCTAAGTTGATTCTTTTTTCTTTTAATTATTATTTAAATCTTCTTCAAATTAGAGTAACACGTTATTCATGAAACATACGAGATTTCGTGTATCCATCTCCAAATGTATTTATGATGAGCAATCAAACGAAATGATAATTTTATTTTGAAAACTTAAAAAAATAATGTTATTTTGATACTGTTCATAATTTTATCTTGATCAGAGTTTTCCCATCTTTTTCAGATCTTTTAACAATCCGTCAGCGCCAACACCGAAGGAAACGGGAGGTTACTCTTTGGAAAATTCTGCTTCCGTCCAAAATTGAATACAATAACCTTGTGAATTATCTTTAACTGATTCAACTGGGAAAATTATTTCATAAGAATAGCTTGAAATATTGTAGACTAGTTATGTTTAGAAAATGGAGAACTGATGAATTAAAGTTCTCTGTCCCTTGGTCAAAATACTTACCTAATTAATAACGACATTATTTATTGTTGAATTGTTATAGGTGATTGTATTGTTATAATAATTTATTCATTAAGTTTGATTGTTTCCTTATGATGAAGGTTGATTTGACCTGAACTGCTACATGTACCTTTTCTGTGATAAAATATTTTGTTTTCTCTGTTTCTTGTCATACCATGCTTGTAACTTCAAATATTGACGAGGAAATATGTCATTTTTGCCATAGTTTTTTAGGTTATTTGTAAACCTATTATTTCCAGGTTTAAAATTTAAAACTTCTGATTGAAATGAATCCAAACCTGAGATTGTTGCTAACGACGAGCTTAAGATCCGACATGATCCCATTCGATGTTTTATATCAAAGAACAAGGACACGTATCGTTGTCAGCAGTATGTTTAAGTTAATTTTGATTAAGAACATAGGATCGGCAAACAAATATAATATATAGAAATCTCTAGAACAGTTTTCACATGCTTTATTATTGCGTATTCACCAAGATTTTTTTCCCTTATAATCTATCCTTATTCTGTATTTAAGAATATACAGAAAAAAATACTCCAAGGCTGAGATAACCCTTTCTTTGATAACAATACATTATAGATGTCCGATTATGTAATCAAATAGGAATGTTAATTAATCATAAATACAAGAAAAACATCGATATTAAAAAGAATATCTATGAAAGTATTTTGGGATATTTCAATTTCTTCATGGTTTGCATAAGATTTCAATATTGAAATAAAGAGAAGATTTTTTGGATTAGTAATAAGGATACCTTTATGGGAAAACTTCATAATAACAAACTGTTAATTTCTAATACAGTTTTTGAGTACTAATATCCTACGTCCTAAAACTAAATTACACGCAAGTATGACGTCGCCTACGTACTAGTATTCTTTAGTAATGGTATGTTACAGTCATATTTCCACTGATGCAGAGTTACACGTTGTTGGTATGTTAAAATCCTTTTGGGAGGGGGGGGGGGAGGGGAGCTATTATTTTGGAGTGTGATTAGAATAGCTAAATTCGAACATGAGTAAGCTGTACATGCTGACTTGAGTTGTGTGTTGGTCTAATGAGAAATACACCTGTCACAAATCTAGTCCAATTAATAACTTTGTAACTGTTGATTATTTTATATGTTAGGCCATCTTTAAAATACTGTTTGTTTGTCCTGTCCCGTTTCAGGATTTAAAAAATGGGTCGGTATGTGGGCGGAAAATTTTCTTTCCCCAAAAATGATCTACATCTAGGCTGAATTTTTCAAATCTATGAAAATTGAAGGTATTAATAAGATTAAAATAGTTGTTGACGAGATAAGAAAATCTCGGATTTAATAAAAAATGCGATTCCTCTTGGTCTAAAAACGTTTTGAGTCGGGCAATTTTTTGCCAGTGGGTCTGGAGAGGGCTAACAAACAATTTTTTTGAAGATGGCCTTGGTTACTAGCATATATCGATACTGACTATATTTCGTCATGGTTACGGTTATCTAAGACGATCAGGTAACAAATATAGGTGAGACAGATGGAAAAAGAGAATGGTCCAATTTTAAGTTTTAAGAAAAATCTACTAAGATGTTGTATGAACTTCAGTCAGTTATGTAAGAAATAGTCTAAGAAAGACAGGAATCGTTAGAACAAAATTTGATGGAGATTTAAAAATTAATTTTAAAACAAATGATTGTCTGAACATTTGAGTGATGTAAAAATGACGTCGAATGTCATGTACCCTAAACCTCTTAATTTTGCACTTCTATTCGAGTTCTCTAAATGACAAGAACAAATAACGTATCACCTTCAACCTAAAACTTTCTTCACTATACCCCGTATTATATATTCAACTGGTATTGTTGAGATGTGGGTTATACACCTTTAGAACCCGAATAAATCAAGGAAACCAGAAACTGAAATTTTAACAAAATTTAATAAACAAAACAAAAATAACTTTTTACAACAAAATAATTAAAAATAATAGAAATGAAATGTCTTTCTGCAGACCGTCCTAGGAAGTGTCCTGGAAAGTAGGGTTAACTAATCACAGCACCTCTGCTTAACATTTTCAGAATTTGGGTGTTGAATTTCCTCACACGTAATTTTCACAAATGAAACATTGAATATAAATTCACAAATAACACATAAATCACTGTTTCCTAAACTTTCATAATGCTGTGTGGATTTTCTTTTGGTTTAATCAATATAATTTTCAAAGAGTGGAATTCTTTTGAACACATAACTTTATAAATGCTGGTCCCGAGTTGTCCGTCAGGGCTGCCGTATCTGACTCTCTCTCACATGTGCTGTTGTAAATGCATAACCAAGACTCTCCCTCTCGCCCTGGACTGGCTATTGTATCAATGGAATTTAAGTACCCCGCCCAAGACCTGTATCATTTTAGAAACGGGACGAAAGCCCGAGGAAATAGGACCCTGGGGAAAAATAGTAAAAAAAAACAACCATACTAAATATGTAGATTCTAACTATATAAACATATTTTACAAATTACATTTTCAATCCCGTAAATACCTGATGTACTTTTGAGCACCCGCCCCGGCTACTTCAGAACAAGCCAAACAGGTCTAATCGTGGCTGTAACTTCCCGGGTACTACCCGAACACGAGCTCTCAGGTAGATAAAATTGCTAACCGAGGGGCTCCCCACAGGATAAAGACCAATATCTATTATCACACGATAGGGGTATCTTAAGGGCAAAATTTAGTTTGTTACAGGTATCAATAATGAATTATGTAGGAAAGGACTGGTTACTAAATCGTTAAGAACGAAAAATACAAAACACTAGTCCTTGCAATAAGCAGAAACATAGGTAAAATCGTGGATGAAAGAGAAATACATTTTATGAGTGGACAGAAAACATTAAAAAGGAGCTTTCAGGAATTTACAAACAAATATTAATCCTCAGAATATTTGTGTAATAAACTATTGAAAATGTCGTTTTCAAATGTAAACTTGATTGAGGAAAAAACGTTTAATTTAATCCATACTTCTACTAGATACGTAACAATCTGATAAATGTAACAAAAGATTGTGCCGTTTCTTCATGTGCGTTGCTGTAAAGAAGGAAAACTGAAAGGTTGACATGTGTTAAAGAAGACTGCAAAACATCTAGACTGTTCTTCCTACTCGTAAGAGATTGATTGATTGAATGTTGTTTTACGTCCCGTTCGAGAAGTTTTCACTCATATAGAGACGTCACCATATACCAGTGACAGGCTTTAAATTTAGTCCTTCACTCGGCACTCGGGGCCATCTCGATTTTTAAGGTCTCATCCGAAAGACCAGCAACTTTCACTTCAAAGTTCCGAGCGCTTGGCGAAGGAAAAGTTGCTACCTATTTTTATCGACTTAGGTCAGTCCCGGCCGTGATTCGAACACACAATCTTCCGATCACGAAGCGAGTGCTCTACCGACTGAGCTGCCGTGACGGTTTACTCGTAAGAAAATAGATAGAGAAGATAACGCACAATGATCGATCTCAAAAAATCTATAAACAATACAAATATGGGAACAGGGCATAAAACAGGGACCCCAGGAAATTCCAGAGGTGGGATCAGGTGCCTCGGAATAGTAAGCATCCCTTGTTTACCGTTTACACCGTGAGTCCTATGTATTGATTAGGTAGACGGAACATTCATTAGTCAAATTTAGTATAATTATGAACAAAGGCCTAATCAATTGTTAGGAATTGTATGTATACATTTTATGAAACACAAGCAAAAATACAACCCAATGATAAGTTATATTTGTTGACAAGGTCATTATAATGACCATAGAATTTACTGAATGCTGACTTTTAACGAGGTTTTTGAATTCCTGTAACATCAACTTATCTGTCAGAAGCCTGCGTCTGATTTAAAAATTGATCGCACTCGGGGCATGCTCTTGGGTATCGAATAAGTTGGGAGACGTAAACACAATATGCAAGTGATAGCGGAATGTTACTACATAAATATGGAAAGTTGATGATGGATAAGCTGAAGTCATCTTATTTGTCATACGATTTTGTTGTTAGTTGCCGCTTATCGTCCATAGTCAGTAAAAATATGAAACAGATGTGTCGGACTCAGTGGTGTCTTTAATTTCAAGTTCACTGGAATATATAACGAACTTTTATAGTGATAGAGAGTTAATAAAATGTTCAAAGCGTAAAGTTGAACCGAGCAGGAATTCAGTTCAACCCATTTCATACTGTAACAAGCTAGGGCAATATCTATTTGTCGTATGAATTGGGCTAGATGTAACACGTTTTAAGTTTAAATGAGAAATTCCTTCGTGAGCCTCTAATATCATAGGTAAGCTGCTTGATAGAATAGCATGGTCATCAGATTCGTCTATGGGTTCATTTAGGTACATTTCTGCTTCAACATTTTGTTTTGCAAAAACACTCTTTTGGAAGTATATACTTGTTCGCTGGTTGTCATTTCATTATCAAGAGGCATATGTTTTCTTTGATGAATAAGTGCTTTTCAGAACTGACTTCTTTGTTAATTCTCCGCAACTGTTCCATATCTTCCTCTGTGTTTTGACGAAGAAAGATTGACTACTCTTTTTCACTTTCCTTGATCCTTACAGCAGAGTCATCTTCTATTTCACTCAAAAAATTATGGTCAACAACCATACCCGATTGCGTCAACTGGCGCTTTTCCTACTTCAACGTCTTTAACTGTGTTGTCAAGAAGTTCAACTGGAGTCATAATGGGATCTCTGCTGTTTTCATGAGAAGCACCTTCACCTTCTGCAGAAGTCAGATCTTCTCTGCTTACTTCTTGTGTGCTCTTTTTTAAATCATCACACAATATTGATATGTTTGGAATGTTATTATTGTTGGTTTCAGTGTCATCATCTTTTCCATTTGACTGTGTTATCTTCTTTTCAGACTGGTCTGGTTTTTGGTCATCTATAATATTGTATTGGCTTATTTCAGAAGTGGATATTTACATAAACATGAAATTCTGACTTGTTTGTATGCCTGTTCTTTTCGTTAAAACATGCTCAATACTTTAAATCTAGCAGACTGAAATGTTATTGGATTGACAATTCTATATATATATTTTTGTATCTTAACCTTTTTATTCGATCTTGTGTTAGCATTTGGAACCAATTTTTTTTCGTATTGTCTCTCTGTATTTCTTTCGCAGACGAAGAATTATGATTGCGATGGCTATTCCAATGAAAATAATGCTTGCTATAACGCTTGCATTGATTACTCCGATGTCAACCTCTTCCTCATTTGGACTTGCCGTGAATGCTGTACAAATAAATTGCTATACATAAGCAAAAAACTAAAGGGGGATTTTGTATAGATTTTCAAAGATGTTCATTAAACCTTAAAAAAACCTTAAGAAATGAAATGTGATGCGCGTTAATTTTTTCCCCAAGAAAATTTCAACATACACGTGAACGGGTGAAAAAAGAAAAAAAATCTTGTTTTCTGGAGATAAAAAAAGATTTGAGTCGGGCCATTTTAGCCAGTCGGTCGGGAGAGGGTTAACAAACATTTTTTAAAAGATGACCTTGGCTTGTCTCCAAATCATGCACTACAGTTATGGAACTTCTAACATGTTTTCTACCTCCTTCCCCAGTCCCTTTCATAATTTAAGGAGGAATACCACACCAAAATTAAATTTTATTTAATAGATCTTTAAGACATCCCTTTTAAACTATAGTTGCAGCATTGAAGGACTCATATTAGCTCTTAATTATTTAATACGATTTTTTGGTGTATTTTTTCTGAGAAAATGAAAAAAAAAGTTTTATTTGCAAAGATGCTTATTAAATAAATCAAATTTGTTGTAAATCGGAAAACTCTTTCACTCATGTACACAACCTTTCTTAAACCCCACTAGAAAATGCTTCCTTGGTGTAGGGTGGATGTTATGTAGGCGATAGCGAAAATTAGCTCTTAACTCTGTTAGCTTCTAAAGATGCACTATACTTTGAAACTGGATGGGAACCATTACATGAAAGAAGAAAAAAAAATACTAGATTAACTACAAAGTATAAAATTTATGATAACCAAGCTCCTAAATACCTAACTGAAACAATCCCAAATTTGCGTTGTAATTCATCAAGTTACAGTACGAGAAATTCATATAACTATAACATCTCTAAATTAATGTAGATTGCAAACATATAAGTCAACTTTCATTCCCCTTGTTATTGACGAATTGAACTCATTACCTCTTATTTTAAGAAATTCTTCCTCATTGTCTATCTTTAAAAAGTCCATTTCTTACAATAAACCTATGACACCCTCTTATTTCAGTTACGAAATTCGACGCTTAAATATATTACATACAAGGCTTCGACATGACTGTGTGCTTAATAGCGATCTTTTTAGATGTAATGTAATTTTGAGTCCCCAATGTTCTTGTGGAAGAGTGGAGGATACTCATCATTATTTCTTTTCATGCAAAAAATACACAGAGGCCAGAAAAGAATTTTTTGACACATTTCTGCGAATGGGAAAATTAATACTGTTGATACTCACTACTTTACTGAGGGGGGATGAAACGTTTTAAACGATGTTGAAAATGAATACCTATTTTCCATTGTACAAATATTTATTAAAAAGTCAGGTCGTTTTGGTTGATACAATTATTACTTTTTACGAATTCTATACAGCTTGTGTATTATATAAGAAATATATTATATTGAATATTGTTCCTCTGATTATTATGCTTTTCTGTGTTTATTTATTTTAAACTGAAACCCATATATGTAAATATGTTTGGTATAATTTATGTGTAGGGAAAGGGCGTATTAAGTTTTTAGAACTTTAGCCCAATCCCATTTCTAAAATTAATATACAATAAAATACGTTCAAATCAAAGATGCTTTATAGTTTAAAATTTGCTATTAATAAATGCATAATATGAATGTCTAATAATGTGTAAAGAGAGGTTGGATTGATTAATTGATTGATTAATTAGGGTTTAACGCCGAGTCGGCAATATTTCAGCCATATTTCGGCGGATAGAGAGGTTGGACAGACATTTTAATTTTCAATAATTTGTAAATATTTTTTATACCTATGGATAAAATCTTCATAAAACTAGTCACAACTAGGGAGAATATGTTAGTCAATCATATTTTTTTGAAATTGAAATGAAATTGCTAAATTTAAGGGAAAATAATTACTTTAATATTTAGAACAATCCCAATCAAAATGAAACTGATCCCGATCAAAATTAACACAAAATGAATAAAATAATTATCGTCCTCTTTATGTATTTACCTCTAAGAAATCTATTTGATTGTCAAGTTCAATTACCTTTTAATCCGTATTACACCTAAACAAACTAGTATTCTTGAGAAAATGTTATCTATTTCCAATTATTATTAAATTCTGGTTGGGATCAGTCTAAATTTCGATCGGGATTGGCTAAAATTAAAAAAAAAAATTCTAAAATTTCGCATTTTCATTTTAATTTCTTTTTGAAATATGATTGTCTAGCATATTCATTGTAGCTGTGACTTGTTTTTTGAATATATTATCCATAGGTTTCGAAAATATTCACAAATAATGTGCTTTATTTTCATAAATAATTTTTTAGTAAAAAAAATTTTTTAAATGTCCGGCTTGCTTTTGTTTACATATTTTATTAGATATTCATTTTCTGCATTTATTAATAGCAAATTTATAACTCTAAAACATCTTATTTGCAAATAAAATCTTTTTTTCATTTTATATAAAAATTGGGGAAAAAATCTTATAAAATAATTTAGAGTTAATATCGGCCTTTTAAAAAAAAGTGGTGTGGCATTCCGTCTTAAATTCTTCCTTGAGACTTAGAATTAAATGCTTATTTCAAGTGTTTTACAATTTATAAACTTTATCTCTATAATGTTATGTACAGTACATGTAGATTGAGGAGGGTTCCTATGCGCGCCAGAGGCAACTTTGGAACATTTTTTAAGCCCACAATTTGCTTGACTTTCTTTCTTTTTTTTTTTCGATTGAATGGCTTTATTACTTAAGTGAATGATTTTAATTTAATTTTCCCAGAAGCTTTGCTAGGACCTGTAATAAGGTGAACATTTACTCAAATTACGTTGATAGCCCAACGGTTAATCATTTAACACTGTCCATTCAAAACCGTTTAGTAGAAATCTATGGTTAGCAGAGTAGAACCATGCAACAAGTAAAGATTATACATAGTTTTATTAAGAGTACGTATTTGAACAAACACCAAACGAACGTTTATTTGCAATAAGAAAATATGAAATGCCGGGTAATGCGTAGAACAACGAGTGAGTCATGATGCAAGTGCATTTTGGTTAACATCGAAAGCAAGGACAGAATGTATGAAGAAGATAAAAATTATGAAAATAAAGTAAACTGAAAGCATACAAGGGAAAAGGATAGTGAATGTCAAACCCTTATTACATACTAGATCAAATAAAGGATATTTATAGACCTCCTCTCTGCATGTGGATAATTTAGGGCATTAGCCGCACATCTATTTTTTTTTATATCGGTACAACAAATAATATCCAACTTAGATTTCAAGCTGACATATGTTCCTTGCACGTTAGTAAGCATATAAATATTGTTTTCCAAGCATATAAAATTAAATGCGCAAACATATAACGCAATGAACAAATTGTGAACTGGGAAGCAGTATTTTCTGTTGTTTGAAGTTAATTATCGCCCTTATAATTTTAAATTACATTAAATTTTTGTCAAAAGTAAACAAATTTGCAAAATTCAATTTAAAGTAAAAAGAGCAAGAATAAACCTTTTATAATTTCTTTTATAATAACGGTAAGAATTTTGTCTTTATTCTGGAATAAGTATTTTTTCTATTAATTTTATTGTAAATAACTTTGAAACATCCATGTATTACGTATATATATTAGTTTTTTTTTACGCAAGACATAGAAAGAAATGAGTCAAACGGTCAAAAAAAAAAAAAAGAAGAGAGAGATAGATTGTGGGGAGATGGTGGGGAAAGAGAGAGAGAGAGAGAAAGTGGGGAGAGAGAGAGAGGAGAGAATGAGTGAGTAGGGGTGAGTGATTGAGTGGGGGAGAGTGCTATAGTGGGGGAGAGAGAGCTGGGAGAGAAGGAGAGAGAGCGAATGGGGAGAGAGAGCGAGTGGGGAGACAGTGAGGAGAGGGAGAGAGAGTGGGGAGACAGTGAAGAGAGAAAGAGAGGCAGTGGGGAGAGAGGAGAGAGAGAGTGAGTGGGGGGAGAGTGGGGAAGGAGTGGGTAGAGTGAAAGAAGATGATATTGTGTGGACTTGTGTTAAACACCTCTTTTTGTAAGTAAAAAGCCACATTTTGTGAAAGCTTTGTTGACACTAGCAAACAACAAAAAACACTGGTAAAGATTTTGAGCTAATCACGTTTTGTGTCCCTGATATCGAAGGTCAGAGGCATATTGATTCAGTCCTATGTGATATTTTTTTCACATATCTAATCTTCCCTATATTTTTATGAGAAGAATTTTTAGACTTCATTCATAGAAATTGAAAGATGATTGGACTTTTGCGAGAAGCACTGACTTTTACAGTCGACGGCTTACTTGGACATTTAAACCTGCCTAATGTACGGAGGTGCGGAATTGATAATAGACATGAAAACCATAATAGTGGTGTTAGGGGCACTAATATGATTTACCGGTATGCAATCAACGCAAAAGATGATGGGAGGTAGAATTATATAACTTAAATGACCTTATTCGTGAGGGGTAGTATTTCCTTTCAATCTCATTTTCTGGAGGAATCAAATAAAAAAGAAAAACATCCCGGAAGGAAAACTAAGCAAGAGTTGGTCAATGTTGGAAGGGAAGGGGTTGAGGGTAGGGTGGCTGCCGTTCTCTAGATAACGTAATGTGTGCTTTGAAATGGTCTATTATTATCGTTTAATTAACTGTTAAGCTTAATATTTATATCGCAAAAGAGCTTCCGTATATTTTCATAGTGTAAAAGTAAGCCGTCGATTATAAAAGTCAGCGCTTCTCGCAAAAGTCCATTATGAGATCAAATTTTCTTAACAATCGCCCTTTTTAAAGCAAATTTAATTTGGAAGAGTTTTAAAACGTTATTCTTTCTTATAACTTATGAAGAAGAAAGAAGACTTTATATATATATATATATATATATATATATATATATATATATATATATATATATATATATATATATATATATATATATATATATATATATATATATATATTGCTTGCATATTTAGATAATTAAAACTGTGGAAACTGAAAATTTTTAAGGTATTATTATTATTAAGGTATTCCATCCCTAACAGCAAAATATTCAATGAAATTGAATACATATCAGATGAGTAGGTGTTGAATACTCTGTATATTGAGACATAATTCCTATTTATTACTACAAGCATGGAAGGGTGGGATGTGTCCTGATTTATGATCTTGAATTTTGGTATATAAGAGTTATCTTCCTCTGTTTTTAATTAATAAAGAATTAATCTTAAAAACTTAACTGGTAAAAAACCGTTTTCAGTTGTCATTATATCTATAATGTTTAATGAATCTTTCTGCCACAATATTTATTGACATTATTATTTGGATTTTTAAAAAAATTCTTCAAAGCAATTTTTTAAAAATTAATTACTGCTTAGTAAATTACATTTTTGAAACTTTCTCTTGGTAAATCCTTTTGTACTATAAAATGCTTTAAATTAATATCAAAGTATTATGTACATGATGAACATTTAAGGATAGAGAATTTGGTCCTATTAGGGATGAAAAACCTTAAATGTGATAAAACAAATCAAAGAAAGTGCGCATTCTTGTTCTAATAGTTAAAGAACATCATTATAGCCTTGTTATGTTTTCCTTAAATTGGGATAAACCACCTTGTATTATTTATGTAATTTATAGTAAAACCTTTTAATTTTGTTATTTAAACTTTAAAGCTTTTAGAAATGAACACTTCATATCATAAGACTTTGTGATTTTAATGACCCCTATGTATTTCCCTAACAAAAATTTCTTTTCAAAACCATATTTTATCAAAAAATGACAGAGGGTCATTATTCTACGGTGTCATTTTTCTACAATCCACACAGAGAAAAATGACCCAAAGGCCATAATTTCTACGAAAACGTGGGTCATTTTTCTACGTAGAATATTGACCAAGGGGAGTCAAATTTCTACATAGAAAAATGATCCCCCGTCAATATCACTTTTCGTCGTTACACCGGCACCGTTCTCAAATTCACTTTCATTTTGAAAAAGTTACTGAACACTTTACTGAAGTCCCTTGGACACTTCACAGACAATAATCTTTGATTTTTTTTGTTTTTGTTTTTTTTGTTTTTAAAATCATTCTTATTTGAAATAAGATCGCTTATTTTGTTACTGTTTGAGAGATGTAATCTTTCTACTATTGTAAATTTAGTGACGCCAGGCTGCTCTCGGGAGTTTTCGTTCAACGAACGACAAATATTTCGGGAAAATTCACGAGGTCTCCGAAGAGGTTGAATATGATGAAGAGCTTGTCGACGACAGGGAAATATGAAGTTTTATGGCCCTGTCACGTGACTCTCTAGAACCAATCAGATAACGTGTTGAATAGAATAAATAAAATGAGGTATAATAAAAAAAATTATTTGTATAATATTTGCTTATATTACATTTTCAACAGTGAAATACTGTGATTTATTTATTGAATAAAAGTGATATTCTCTCACAGTATGAAAGTATACCAAAATGATATTCTCTCACAGTGTGAAAAGATATCAAAGTAAGTAAAAAATAATTTCTGGCCTGTCATAAGATAGAGATAGTAACTAAGCATCTTGATAGAGCTAAAACTGCAAATTTCTTCCCAAATATGTTGCTAAAATCCGTGATATGTAATGTTTTCAATCACACAACTGCTAAGCTACGATCGACGTCTCAACCGCTCAACTATGACGTCAAGCCTATGACACTGTGTTAAGAAAAGACAGAGGCAAAGGGAAAATCAAAGAAAATGTAATAAACAGAAAATTCAACGTTTTGTAGATGAATATGGAATTTATTTCACTCGTGAGACAGGATTTTTTGATATTTTCACTCGTGCTTCGCATTCGTGAAAATATCAAAAAATCCTGTCCCACTCGTGAAATAAATTCCATATTCATCTACAAAACATTGAATATCCTCTATATATGTCTTATATATTTAGATGTAAGGGATTTAAAAGATCATATTTTTTTCCTCCTAATAATTGTATAATTCTAAATAGAAATGGTAAACTAAGATTGAAATCTGACAGGGACTTTATTTTTGGCGGAGCGATGGCGTATGAAAATATCTCCTTTTCTGCTTCTCAAAATCACTACAAGAACAATGATTTTAATTAAAATTTATAAATAATCAAAGACTTGAAAAATTTTCAATTGTAACTAAAATTAATAATAATGGACAAGAGTTTTAAAAAATGTCAAATAGATAAGAATTTCCAAAAAAAAAAAACTACAATCTAAGCAAGATTTGAACCCAAAAAAATCAATAAAAAGCGTTTTTCTCTCTAAGTAAAGGGTCAAAACTTTTTGTTTTTGCATCATTAGTATCTTTATATGACTACTTTACCATATGAGAAAATAACAAAAATTTAAATGTAAGAAGCATATAATAATAACTCATATTACCTAAAAAAAAAAAAAAAATTAAGAAAAATAGAGGAAATTCGGATTAGTCAATACCTTTTTCAGTTCAATTATTTATGTCAATATGGTAGTATCATCTGAAAGACCCTATATGGTAATATTTTTTCATGCAAAAAGAAAAACATTTTATCTTTTGAAATAGAAGTAGGCACCACATCACTTGCAACAATAATATTTTATTCTCAATGTCAAGGAAAACGATAATGACCTTGACCTGAACTTACTTCTAAAATAAATCGGTCAAATTTAATCTAACTGATACCATAACTTACTGATATTGTCTTCTTGAATCTATGAAAATTTCATTGATTTTTAAATGTAAGAAATATGAGAAGAATCCCTTCTTAAGGACCCTCTATACACCAGTGCAAAATGTTTTTTGGACATTGAGAAAATCATATTGAATAAAGGTGTAAATATTGAGCTTATCTATCTGATTTTCAATATACTTTACGTGGCATTTACCCCCCGGAAAAATGTTTAGAGATGACAAAGTATCAAATGAACAGAAATCACTATTGTTTACCTGTACTTCCATGGAGAAAATACTTGCAAATAAAGTGTTCAATTAATTTATCTTGGCCTTTTTCAAATGTTAAGAATACTAAATTGATTACAAATTGAGTAATATACTGTAAATTTCAATTAATTGGAATTGAGATCTAAGGGCAGATCACCCTAACTGCAGAAAAATACCATAGAATCAGACCTCTTTAGTGTGCAGTGTAGAGTGGGTTCTTAACACGATCTGTAATCCACAGCTTCATATCGGACAGAAACAGTGCGCAGTGCACGTCAGGAAATTGATTTTCGGATAAGTTCATTTTTATAAGGGTCCTGTGATGACACCAAGACATTTGTCAATTCCACTGTATTGGGAAAGATTGCATATTAGATATACCAATGCCGATTAGGCAAATGTTCAAGTAACAAGTGGTGTGTTAGCAATTTTGTCTAATGTAGGTATACTCAGAGACATAAAATATTTCATTTTTCTATGAAATGGTAACGATTATGTTAACATTGTAGTTATTCATAAGTTTAGACATTTAGATGCCTAATTTTTTCTTACTTTTATAGCATATTTATATATCAAATACATCATACAAGTTTTAAAAAGTAAAATATTAATTTACTTTGGTTGTGCCTTGTTTAGTGTCGTTCACACTTACGTCTGTCCATTCTTGAGAAATTCTGAATTAATGGTTTTACGGGAAGATTTTTTTTTTTCAATAATAATCCCATTTTATTTTCAATATCTATTGAGTATTCACCACATCTCATTGGGCTTTTTCTAAATATATATTTTCCGTTTGAACAATAAATACTTGTGCTTTTCTGAATATATCACAGATTTCCACTGTCCTTATAATGTCCAGTTTTTTGTTCTTGACAGGTTTGATATTGCTTGTCAAAATTTTACACAACACATGGTGTCTAAAGACGAACAAGAAAAAAAAAAAAAAAAAAACTAGAGTAAAAACCAGCACATTTTTAAATACATTTTAAACTACATACTAGTATCTTCATATTTTGCACAACAAAGTCTTAAAGTCTTTCTGGGTCGAAAATCTTTATATGCTTGCTATTGTTTAAGTGATGATTGTCCATCTGAATCAAATAAGCAAACCATACTCTTCTCATAGTTTTTCACAGATTTTATGAAATAAACAACTTGTCCCCGTCATCGACAATTTCGGGGGCAGATACTTGTTGGTCTTTGTCTGTCTGTTTGCCTGCAAAAACTTTAATACTAAAGCCATAATCTTTGAACGGTTGAAGCTATGGCTGTCATATTTTACATGTGTATTTCTTGTGACAAGGCCTTTTTACAACATTTTTCTCCCCATGACCTTGACCTGGAAGTTTGACCCACTTTGAAAAACTGTAACTTAAACCTTGGCTATAACTTTTTTGAAGCTATGGCTGTCATATTTTACATGTGTATTTCTTGTGACAAGGCCTTTTTACAACATTTTTCTCCTCATGACCTTGACCTGGAAGTTTGACCCACTTTGAAAACTGTAACTTAAACCTTGGCCATAACTTTTGAACGGTTGATGTAAAGGCTTTCATACTTCACAAGTGTATTTCTTGTGACAAGATCTTTCGATGGATACCAGCATTTTTGACCTCAAGACCTTGAAGTTTGTTCTACTTTTGAAAAACCATAAACTTGGCCAGA
This sequence comes from Saccostrea echinata, assembly GCF_033153115.1. Lineage (NCBI taxonomy): Eukaryota > Metazoa > Mollusca > Bivalvia > Ostreida > Ostreidae > Saccostrea > Saccostrea echinata. The sequence continues at coordinate 22,801,339 of NW_026889774.1, forward strand.
ACGTCTGAATGGTTTGCACTAAGGCTTTTATATTTCATATGTGTATTCATTGTCACATGACCTTCCTTTGAATAATAGCATTTTTGACCTCCCCATCTTGACTTTGGAGTTTGACCGAGTTTTGAAAGACTTTAACCTTCGCCTTTAACTGCCATACGGGGAGCATCAGTGTTTCATAAACGTATCTTGTTCCTTCTTTTTGGGACAATGTATCAATAGTAATAATTTAGATTTGAGTGTCACCGCCAGATCAATTGAGGACAACCTAAATACATGTATATTAGTTAAGTACAATGGACCTGGAGTTCACAGTTTTGAATAAAACATTACAGCAAATGAGAGAGAGAGAGAAAACCGCTTGAACTTAGTAGGCTCTTTTATACCACAGAGTCTGACACATCTGTTTCATATTTGGATATTTTACTTGAGAAAGACGTTAATGGTAATGTAACAACCAAGCTTTATGATAAACGTGATGACTTAAACTTTTCAATCGTCAACTTCCCTTACTTATGCAGCAATATACCATCATCACCTGTATATACGGGGTATATATCTCTCAGTTGATTCGATACGCAAGAGCATGCTCTACGTATGTACAATTTCTAAAACGAAGTAAATTATTGACAAGTTGATGAAACAAGAATATCAGCTGTCTCGTTTAAAGTCATCATTTCGTAAGTTCTATGGTCGATACAATGACCTTGTCAGCAAATACAATTTATCATTGAGTCAAATACTGACTGACGTTTTTCATACTAATTGTTTGGCGATTATTTACACACTGAATTGTCGACGGATTTTTCCGTTTTTCCCGATCATGACAAGGAGCACACAGCGGGTGTGACCGGTCGGCAGGGGATCCTCACTCCTCCATGGCACCTGATCCCACGTCTGATGTTTGCTCTGCTCCTATTCTGTATTGTTTAATGGACTTTTGAGCTTGAATTCTGTTCGTTATCTCCATATATTTCATCCTATAATTGTACGTATGAATGTCGTATGATATGCAACTATGACAACAAAATACATATACAAGTATTATTTCTGTTAACATCTCTTGGACTAGTGGTAATTTTGAACATATGCCATGTCTGAAAGGGACTCTGACTAAAAATACATGAACTGCGAGGTTAATGAGACCCCCCCCCCCCCCCGGGAGTAGGATTTGTCCAGATTTGCATTTCTCCCATTTGAAATAGCCCACTTCAAAATTTCATAGCGAGTCAACTCTTAACATTGCAAAATGACCTTGTTGTTGTTGTTTTTTTAAAGGCCATCAATATTTTGTTTTACCCGCCTTTAATATATTCGAGCCTTTTTTTTACGTCTTAGTTGTACTTGTATACTTTGATCGTACTTCAAGGCCATCTTAAGAGTCAGGGTCATTAATCCTTTTTTAAACTGTTGTTTCCAGCAAATCTTGATTCGAGGTCATACTAGTATTTCTGGGGTCAAAGTTATTGTAATTTTAAATCAATTATGTTGTCTGACCCATATTTGTGAGTATAAATGCCAATGCCAATGACTTGATGCATCACAAAGTAATTATTCTTCCTTAGCTATTGTAATCTTAAATTGATTATAAGTTGTATCTGAAAGGTCAAGAGCATTACAGCTTAATAAACATTCTCTATGATTGATCCTAAAGCATTAAAAATTAAAAAAGCAAAAGTCGTTACGTGTCGAAATCGGCCCCATAAAAAAGATTTTTTTTAAAATTCATATTTCAAGGGAATAAATTTTTGACAGTTTTCTCTTCAAAATTCTTTATATATTCATTCCATTAACATTTCAGCATAGATTTCGTAAAAAATACTTTCAAAATCATGATATTAAAACTATAGAAAGTATATTATGTAATTGTTTTGTTTGAATTATAAAAAAAAAATTTTCATATTAGAAAAATAACAGATTTTATACCTAAAATTTTGATAGTTAACTATAGCAAATATTGTGATGTCATACCCTTAAGCAGGACTTTTGTTGAAAATCATGCCATTTTTAAGAGGCTCCTGACAAAAAAAATTAAAAGCGGTATCGGAGAAATTTAAACTGTTTTAGGGAATATGCATTGTAGACATCCTGTGAAAAAAAATTCTGATCATATTCAATAACAGGGCCAATAATGACCCACAACGACTCTTCCTCTTCTTCTACAGACAGACGATATTTCACAATTTATGGGTTTTTTGGAATTTTAAGTGGAATTATTATTTTTTTTTTTATTAACAATTATGTTGGATAGGCAGGGAAATTCCCATTTGACCATTGGATGACAAGCTTTCTAGATCACTTGGCAAATGAGCTAGATCATGGCAGTGTGTTTCCTTAATTCAAACAAGAGGCCCGAGGGCCTTAACGGTCACCTGAGTATAAAACAACGATGCAGCGGATCCATAGAGTATAAAATAAACTGATAGATGGAGCTTTGTTGCCCAAAAGCAAGAGAAATAGGATGATCAGGATCAAAGAAATTATTAGTTTAGTATTCAGCAACAACTTGCAAATTAAGTTCTAATCTGTCCCCAATTTATTAATATCACCATGCAGACAATTAACAAACCACTAGTGCCTCTGTACTACTTAGCCCCATAGCATAACCTTTCACATTGGCCTCTCTTAGTCTTTGAAGAACAATTAATAAGATAAGTTATTTTTCATTTTTATTTGTTTAATGGACTTTTGAGCTTGAATACTGTTCGTTATCTTCATACATTTTATGTATTATTTTTTACAAGCCTACCTGATCATTAAAGCTATAAAAGTACCCGGTACTTTTTGTAGTGCACAATAAAAATTCTTGCATAATTCACTTATTCTATTAACCTTGCAAATACATATTTTACAGTGATTAATTATCAAAAGTGAATGGCAAAGGGGAATAACTTCTCTCAGTAGAATACAAATTAATAGAGCCCGGGGGCAAGGACCAGAACACTTGACCAAATGGTCCAGATCTTCAAAAATCTGGTAAAAATACCCGTGCTTATTAAAACTTTTACACTGTTTGCCTCCGATATGCTCAGGAGCAGAGAAGATTTTCAACGAAATAATGCATTCTCATTACAGATTCAACACAGCCCTACCCCTAACACCAGAACCCATGACCCAGGGTCATGAAATTCATAAATTTGGAAGAGGTACCCTCATCATCATAACTATGCACTTACTTGAAGATTTTCAAAGAATTAACACATTTTCACTATATTATCAATATCTAATATCTAAAGCACTTAGTTTTCCTGTTTAATACCCAGGAGCAGAGAAGATTTTCAAAGAAATAATGCACTTTCACTATATGGTCTATATAGCCCTGACCTACCACCAGAACCCCTGACCCTGGGGCCATGAATTTCATAATTTTGGTAGAGGACTCAATGCTCATTACAATCATGACAACAGTTCAACTGCTTAATGTCCAGGAGTAAAGAAGAAGATTTTTTAAAGATAGCACTAATTTTGATGGTTTTAGCCCCACCCTTCAGGTCCCAGGGGAGCAGGGACCATATGTTGTATGCCAAAATTCAAATTGGTTGGAATTGGTTCAGTGGTTCCAGAGAAGAAGCTGAAAACATTCAAATGTTAACGGACGACGCACATTGCACAGCGATGGACGAAAACAGATAGCAATAGGTCACCTGAATGACTCAGGTGACCTAATAAAGTTAAACCTCATCATCTCGAACTTGATGGGACCAAGAAAAAACTTTGAGACATACAAGGATTTGAGATATTTAGAGTAAAATGCTTAAAGAGTAAGTGGTTGGGACTTCCAAAGTACTTTGACATATCCATGGTATTCAAGATATTGGTGTTCGAGATACTGAATTTAACTGTAAACATGGTATTATGTATATTATATCTAGACCTCGCAATAGAAAAACTTTCAAGTTAACAAATGAGGACAAATTTTTTTTATATAATTTAATTGTTTTTATTTGTCTTTCTTACAAATATCTACAATATTGATACAATTTCATATATTTGAATAAAAAAGCAACTTGTAACAATATAATGAAATCAAGACATTGAATTCCATAAATTAAACAATATAACCTTGTTAAGAAGCATATTTATGATTTTTTTTTTGGTTACAAAAATGCAAGTTCTTCTTGCCTTCAAGGCACAAGATGATAACAAAATGACCTAATCAAATATAAAGTATGAATATCAGTCGCTAAGCTGTACACACAAATTGACTTTGATCAACAAGATGTATAAAATATGTACAAAGTAAAACGAAAAATAGCCATGCATGATGTTTTGATTCATGACTGCAGTCTATATTTTAAGTGAAACAATATACAATGTCAACCCTTTAATCAATTGTTGTTATTACCATGACTAACAATATTGTTATATGTTCTATCAAAGAAATATTGATGGATTCTTTCTCCTTTTTCTTTATTTTCTTCTTTTTAACATTTTTTCCCTATGGTTGAGATAATTCTATACATTTATTTTGACCAACACTTTTAAAACTGCTTTTGGAAAGAAACATGAGTTAAGGCACTAGAATGTACAATGATACTACATCATGATCTTTGATTCTTATTCAAATTATTGAACCTCTATGAAAAAAAAATGAACTGCAGATAAAAATGAATGACAATAAAATAAAAATATCTAAAAATTGAACACATCTTTTAATATATTTCAAGGGAGAAAACTACCAAAGATCTTTGAATTAAAAAGAACATTGCACTGAGAATTTTTATCCAATGCATTCATGAAAACGTAATGCATTAAAAAATGATATTGAACACAAAATAAAGTGGCTAGAAATATTCCACACCACTAAAATCTCTGAGTGTAAACAATTTCCTTTGTTCATATTATCTAAACATGGGAAATGAAATTTAAAAAATGAACACATATGGACTTTTTTCTGTCACATCTTTGAAAATATACTGTAAACCAACTTTTATTCATGAACGAAAAATATCCACGAGTTTCGCGAGCTTCTTTTACTTGCGAATATTTCTCGTCGCGAACCAATGATTCACCTATGTATTTATGTAGAATGTTGCCTTCATCGGGAAAATAAGTTGTCGCAGATGGCTTCCAAACTAGAGAATCGCGACTAAAGAAGTCGTGAATAATAGTTGGTTTACAGTAAGCAGAGGAAGAAAAATACTTGACTAGGATTACAATGAAAAGATCAAGAACCTGTACAAAAATGTCTTTAAAATTTCACTGTCTAAAAATGTGAGATAAAATTTAAATGAAATCTTTCTCCTACATTTAATGCCAGATTAATATAATAATTAAAAAAAAAAACAGCTTCAGTTCATAATAATAACATAATTCACAACAAATATTTGATGTTAACAACATCACTGTTATTATCTCAGCACTATATGTAAAATATATCAAAATGTAACAAATTTGTGTATGATTTTTACCAGAAAGGCCTCAATATATACACATAAATAACATGCACCTATGTTAGGAGAGCAAGCAGTGCACGAAATGTATTGCTTATACATAGCATCCTTTTCAAGGGAAAAGAAAAATTCATGAATGGAAAAAAAAATGATTTTTTTAGTATTGAAGGGCCTGGATGGACTTGTTTGGGCAGTCATCTTTTTGCATAAGTATTAAATCTTTGCAAAAAGAAGAGAATTGTGCCTAATTTATAGTCAAATGTTAGCCATGTTAAGCAGTGGAATGCATCAACAATATTAAAAATTACATGCATATCATATTTATTGAAAGAATATGTATTTACATGACTGTTCACTAGACCATACTAGCTGCCTATTGCAATTTATTTCACCTTGAATATTTTGTTTTGTTTATCTTTCCATATGCCAGACCTGTTTCTAAAATTCACTTCATTATTGTTGTAGCTCATAAAGCAATAATATAAAAGTTTCTTTCCTAGAAAAGCAAACAGATATTATAACTATATACATGTAATGTTGCTGTAGTTTAAATGGCCTTTTAAAAACATCAACAAAAATAATTTAGGCCTTTTAAAAAATGAAATAACATGCCATTTTTACAGGAAAAACATCCAGCTTGAAAAAACTGAGATCAACATTTAAGAAAACAACAACGTGACAAAGACGTTTGTTGACAATTCTGACCGCTATCATCACATCTTTAACTTGAACATCACAAAGATGACTTTTTCAACTCATCTGAAATTTTATCACAAGTCCTTTATCATTACGATCTGAAAACTCTACAGCTTAACAACAAAATGAGCTCTCATCTACATACCACAACAAGTGCCATCAAGGTTTTAGAAAAGGATTTTGTGAACCCAGAGGTTTAAAAAGAGCTTCCAAATGAAGCATTATGAGAAGTGATTTTGACTCACTTCAAAATTGATTTCCAAGCACACAAGTGACTTGGACTCTCACTCATCATCTTTGTCAGCTTGAGGTTTGATATCACATGCTTCGAAAAGTTCTTCTGGTGTATAGCCAAGAAGGCTCTGCAAATCACACACGAATCTGTAAACATATCGCTTTCCTGCTGTTTTGTGGATGATATTTTTGTCATAATAATAACGAAGTCCTCTGCTCAATTTCTCATAGTTCATTTTAGGTTTGTTTTTCCTGATGCCCCATCTCCTGGCCACCTCATCCGGATCGGATAGTTTGAATTCCCACCCATCTCCTGTCCAGCTGATGAAATGTTGGCAATTTTTGTCGGTCAGCAGCTCAAGAAGAAATTGCCACAACTGAATTGGTCCACTTCCTGTAAAATGGATTAAACTAATGTACACTCATAATTAAAAATTTATAATCCAGTGTTTAAATTAGACAGGCAGACAACAAGATAAGCATGCTGATTACTTTACTTAAGCAGACATAGCATATTGACCTTAACCTCTTTGCATCTAATAATCCTATAGTCATAAATATTCATATTTACAAATGTCAAGGCCTCGCACAATGTGATGCAACTCCTTGCCAACATATTCAAAAGAAATTTTAAATAAAAAAATAATTCCCAGAAATTCTTGGTTTTGAGTCATATTTTTGTATGAGGAATACCAAAATACATACCAAAGTTAAAAATGTATCTTTAAATACATGAATTAACTGCTTGATTTAAGTTTTGAGCTCAGCTGACACTATATGTATTGGAGCACAGAGTTATTCTTAGCATTAAATGCTTCACCGTTTATTTCAAATACCACATGCCACAATATAAGAATAAGAGTTATTCATAGTTCATAACTTCCGTAAGGTATGCTATCATATATTAAATACTCTGTTTATACTTTATTTTATATGCCCTGTCTTCAGATCACTGCCAAACTACGAATTCACATATCACATGTAAACATGGAAAATGATAATTTTAAAATGATTACACTAATTTGTCCACAATCTATGATTATATAAAATTCTGAATACATAACCCAAAAAAGGGTTGCTGCCTGTGGGGGTAACAATTTCAAATGTTATCTTCACTTACATGTTACATTAAAATGATTTATGTTTTTATACTGCATGCAAATATTTTTTGCCATGCTAAAAACTATGACAAACTGTATGCTCATAAACTTTTTTTTAAAATTTGACCCATTGTGAAGAAATGTTACCTATTGCTGTACAACATTACCCATGAAGGGATAAATAAGTAGGGGACAATATGCTTTTTTTTTTTTTAAATATTTCTTGACTAATCAGACTTTAACATTTTAATATAAGAAAAAATGATAATAGCTATTGGCAAATAGAAACATACATGATAAATATTAGTCAAAAATATAATAGTTTTTCACAAATTCCCTCAATCCCACCCCAGTCACACTCGTGTTTATTGACATGAATTCAGTAGCTATATTTTATCCCTGCTTCACTCCTTACCAGAATAGCCAACCATGGCTGGGAAATTGCTGGGCTTGACCTCTGACTGAGGGTAGGAGAGATCTGTGGGTGAGGACTGGAGGCTCCTGGACACGCCTATGTTGAGTCCCCCTCGGTATTCAGATGACCAGCTGTCATTGAGGCTGCTCTCAGAACAATCGGACCACAGGTACTCTTGTTTGATGCTAGGAACCATCTGATTCTGGTAGACCTGGCTATATTGCTGGTACCGGTTATCCTGCCTGATGTACTGACCTTTAAATAATCAGGAATTAGCATAATTAGCATGTTTGTCAAATGGGAAAGTCCATGGGATTCTATTTGCATCTGGGTACTGTATACAAGGAAATTTTCAGCCTTTCACCCTCATTGCGAGTGAGCAAATTTAAAACAGGGCTAATTTAAATAAGACAGCAATATCTCTGTAACGCAGCAGTGTCTAAACCAATTTAAAATGGGGCAAAATTGTTTGGAAGTGTCAAAGGGCAAAAATAACCCTGTATACAGTATCTAGTGCAATTCGGAAAAATATTGTTTGGGTTTAAGGGTACTTTAAATCTCATTATATTAATAGTAAATCTTTAAATACTTCTTCCATCTAAATGAACCTAATTTTTAAAATTTTAATTTCAGCCACCCATATACTAAGAAGACATGTTTTTACAAACAAAGTTTGCTTAGTAAATTCAATATAAGAAAACTAAACCATAACTAGACTAATGTTCATATAAATGCTAACCATGACAAATATCGGGTATCACTGGAGGCTGGAATTTTTGTTCTGGGATGGGAGGATAAAATTCTGTGGTGGGGCTGTTGTCAGAGGAATAGTAATGAGGGACGGTCTCCAAACTCTGGCAGTCTGAGTGGTCATCAAAACTTCCACTGTTTGGGGAATCACTCACATCATTCAGGGTTTGCATGGATTCTGTTATTGCTCCGTATGCACCTGCGAGTCCGATGGGAAATTGTATTTAAAATTTTGAGAATGTAAATGTTTTGCAATAAGGATTGTATTAGCACCATTAGCAGTATAATTTCATTTTTGTAATTATACGATGGATAGTTTCTTACAGGTTTGTGCATTTTGGACTTTGACATCACTGAGACCAGTGTAAGCTGATACTTTATTATCACCACCATGACCAGCAAATCCTGAAAATGGATTGAAAGAATTTAATAATCATGATTGGATGAAAAGATTTTCATTCTATCAAATATGGTTTCAATGGAAGATGCAGTCCATGCTTAGCTAAATACAACACACAAGGAGAAAGGTTATATAAATCAGACAATTCAAGTTAACATATAATTTGACCAAATTGTCCATAAATGGATCCATTTTCCAAATTGCTCTGATGGGTTACCTTGGACGGGGAAGCGATCTCCAAATTCTGGCATGCACACAGGTTCACTATAACTACTAGGTGCACTACCAAGGCTGGGGTGTTCATGTGTAAAATCTAAAGAGAACACATACTCTAAAAGTTATCCTTATGCCAAGTATATTTGAATTCAGTAAAAATTTAATGCATCTTTTTTTGTTGTTCTTCTTGTTAAGTTCATTGACTTAATCAATGTTCAGTTAAATTAACACAAATAATTAATGTCTACCAAAGTGAGTGGGATAATCTTTTCAAACAACAGTAATATGTTAATAGCATCATCAACTACAACTGTTACACATGCAAAAAATAGGGAAGTTTGAATAAAAAGTTGTGCGAACAACAAACTGAAAACATCTCTCACCTTTCTTGAGAATTTCCAGGTGTTCCCACATGATTTCTCCCAAATATGGTGGCGCCAAGTCCAGGAACTGGTCGCGCTTCAGTTGACAAAGGTCTTTGCCTCTCATGGAAAAATTAGCAGGGTTGATACCAAGAATGTTGAATTCTTGTGCAATCCATTTCAACCAGAGCATCACATGGCTTTCTGACCAATGGGCAGGATCTGTTTAAAATAAACAAGTGATTTGAATGGCTATTAAGGTGCAAGACCCTATTATAAGAGAGATAACTCTCAGGTGATAAATGACTGTTTTTCCTTAAGAAATTGTCTAGTTAAAAAAAGCAAATTCTGTGAAATTTTGCACTGCAAGGTATTTGAAACTGCATTTCAATAACATTTTACATTTCTTTTGAAATACCATTATCATTTAATAAAGCAAAATTTTATAGGAGTGAACAGGAGGATGAATTGTTTTCCTTCAGTGAATACCATGAATATTAAACATGATAATTAATAACTTCAAATTGATGTTAAAAGATTAATGCTCTGATTCATCTATGACTGTTGGTAAATGGTTATGAACTTAAAGCGAAATTCATATTATAAAAAAAGAAAAACAAACATTTTTAAACACCCCCCCCCAAAATATATAAAAACAAAACAGTAAAAGAAAAAAAACCCAAAATTTAAAATCAAACCATTCTTTGCATTCGATTGCAAGTTGCTTTTCTTGACCATAACTAGCGTAGGCTTCTGTTCATTGAAAACTTCAGACATAAGTTAATTCACCGAGCATTAGTCATTGTTATGTAGTTCACTACATGTGTTTGATGATTTCAAAATGAAACATGTCTGTTTGCAACTTGAACCATTAGAAATATGCCATGCCAATTTAGCATAATGATTGGATTAGACCCAGAATGTGAAGTCTACAGACCCACTTGAAAATACATGACTACATCAAAATGTCAAAGCAATTAAGGTCAGGTCTTCAAAAGTCCTTAAAAAATATGAAACCTGTCATATAAAAAATTTAATTTAATGTCTACTCTACATCCATATATGTATATGTATAACGTCATTTAAAAAAATATCTACTTGCAAAAGCTGAAATTTTTACCATTAGAGATATGGTATTTTTGCTGCTCCCTCTCAAAAGTCTTGAAACTCTCATGGACTGCTTGGGACATTTTCTGTGTTGTCCCAGGTGTTAATGGTGGAACAGTTGTAGTGGAAGGAATATCTGTAAATAGAGTTCAGAACGTCTAACAAAAACTGCAACTCAGACCTCTTAAATCAAAACTTTCAACATCTGCAACCTCCAAAATGGTACTGAAACTAATAGTATACACTACTGACTTAAGCAAATTGAGCATTCTGCAATATCAATCCAAAAAAAAAAAAAAAACAAACAAAAAATCATGGAAATGAATTGAAAACTCCAAATGACCAGTTAACAAAAGTTAGTTACCTAAGACCTGTAGCCATTCAGGGCATTTCCTCCCTGGCATGATGGATGTGGGAAAAAAATTCTATCAATTAATTGAAAGTCATTCACAAGCCATTCTTCTCAAATAAAACATGTATGAAAACTTTCTTTCCCTCCATATATCTATATATATATTTTCTACCTAGTGAGAGGCGGACTTACATGACTGAAGGAATTGTAATTGAGTTTTTCAATCAGTTTGCAATTGAATTTTTTTCATTTAATTAACACATAAAATATCAAACATATTACTTCCTACGTGAAACACATCATAGATAATTTAAATGTGTCATATGTATTTCACAAGAATACTGCAAGCAAAGTATTCTCGAGCTCTCATTTGAAGGTTTTTCTCTTCCAGTAACAGTTTTTTTAATGATGCAAATTACTTTACTAATAAGACTCGGCTTTATTAATTTGCTGAAATTTGTTTCAATGAAAACCAAAGTTTAGGTTTACAAAAAGGTATTCTAAACATTATATTTTCTTTCACAAGAAATAAATAAAAAAAAATATAGAATTATGCCTTAAAATTTTGATCTATCCATGTTATCTAAATATTTTAAAATAAGAAATCCAATAACAAGATATTTTCCAACTTGTTGAGGGGATCAATATCTAAAGTAAAATTCACACTATATACTTTACCTCTAAATAGATCTGCAACCATGTTGTTTGAATGAAATTTCTCCTGGAACACTTGCTTTCCAACTTTGAGCAATTGTTGAAAAATTTTTAATTCATAATTATATATCTCAAACAGTCTGCATATCCAGAGTGTATGTGTTAATAAGATTGTAGGATGTTAATCAAGGCTACATTCACTGACAGAACAACAACCCAATCCTCACAGACAACTTTTAGACATCAGTATAGATCAAAGTGCAAGCTATCATTGGTCTAATGGCCCATGAAATCACTGGGTTGTTCAACCCATTTTTGAACATCTTTAAAATCCCACTTCAGCCAATCAGAGCAGGGCATTAGAAAGTTTTGAAAGGCAATCGTGTGTGTTTGTGCATTAAGACATTAATTAAATTCACACATAAAAGTGTTATGTTTGTCCCAAGGATTAAATATCCCAAATCAGTTTCTATTGTAAGCCTGTGTCATTTCTTATCTCATATCCATTGTTCCACCATAAAAGAGATATAAGTATATACTTAACATCTAACTCCTATTAAAATAGTCATCTAATGGCTGACCAGTCCAGGGACAAGTGCTTGATTATGGGGGGTCTTTTTAAGAGGCGTGATCCTATCTTAAGATATCATCTGTGATAAACAAACTTACAAATACATTTAGCAAATAAGGAAAAAACCTCTTAGACCAGATTAGAATGTTATTAAAAAATTAATTCCAATCACAGACAATGAAATAGAAAGTTGTTTTTATGCTAAAGCTATCATTAAACTTAAGAAAAATGTTAATGTTACGTAATTATACTTACGTCTAAATTAACTGATTAAATATTCAATTGTTAATTTGTTCTAAGAGTGATTGACCTTTTTTGTTTATAATCTTTTATTTAGCCAGAATTATAAGAAAAATGAAAAAAAAGGGAGAGGGATAAAAAAATAAAAAAAATAAAAGACAAATAAAATTGAGAATTAAATACTTTTACTTCATGCATATCATTAAATAACAAACTTATATATACACCATGTGTTCTTTTCCAAAGATATTTTGTTTATTTCTTAAACTATTTCCTTCCTCCCACACAAATTTATACCTACAATACCAAACATGCTAATGTTTGTGCATAATATACCTATGGAGGTTTAGCTCTTGCAAGCTGTAAATTAACATCTATAGATCAGAGGGGAAGGAATTGTGGAAGACAGTTTTATTTCAGATAATGGGGGTGAATTACTAATGAAAACCACACAAACTGACCATCTCCAAGTGATTTAATGGATGACCATTTAATTTCACTTTTATCTGCCCATATCTGGGCTCTTTTTGTGTCCAGTTTAATGGCCCCGCATCAAGATGAGAATTTTGGATAAGCATCGCCATGACGTTAGATTTGTTGGCATCTTCATATCAGATCACGTAACATGAAAGGCTTGGACAGAGAGCAAGCAGTTGCATCAGTTGGTTTATCTTGAAGGTTATCTCGAATCTTCAACTGATTGTAATCAAATTAAGGGAACAGGGGCTTTGCTTGATAACAATGCACATGTTAAATGTAATTCAACATCAGAAACTTCAGACTTTTTTATGCAATTACTTCAACAAGCAAACTAAGGGGAGCAAACCAACCTCTCAAACAGACCATGATACTTTAAAAGCTCAATTTTATTTCCAAAGCAAATTTGCTCACTTAATATTAAAAAAAAATTCCCCCCAACTCAGTATTTGATGTTTTGTAAAGGGAGAAATTTTGTCCAAATTATTTACAGATGAATTCATCATGTGGCTAATACTGATACGAACCTGACTTGTGCGGTATAAATATTTACTATTACCACGAGCTAGGCTGGACCTGAGCTTCTTAAAGCAAAAATGTGTGCATATACTGAACTGTTAGAATTTGACATGCTCCCACTTCTGTGCTGAGTCAGAGGCATAAACTTGCCAAATTCAATTCATCTTTTTAAATATTTTTTTTCCTTCGAATATTTAAATTCACCTATTTCAGCAAGATTAAGATGTAGAATAACTAACACCAAACCCTAGAGTTTGCTTGCCATATGCATAACCCAAAACATTTCTTATTTTTCTTAAATGATATTTTTTATTTGATAAAAATTCATTCACAAAAGCACTTATAGTAAATGTCATTTAGGGCCCCATATCTTCTTCCCCGACATCCATCACTCAACACACACTGTGCTCTCATAATCTGACAGAAAAACGGTTTTTATAACAATTTATCTTCCTGGCGTAGGAGATATCTTATTCTTTTTCGCAAAATAAAAAATATATAGAAAAAAACTGGCAGGTTTTCAAAGTTATCCACCTGGATTGTATAAAGATTATTACTCAACTTTCTTTTTTAATCTTTTTTTTTAAAATCCATTTTTTGAACAATGAAAATGTAAGAAATAGAATGTACCAGGTTTTATTATAAAATCAAAAAGATAAAAGGAAAAAATAATAATAACAGGGAATTGTTGTAGAGCTGAAACCACATAAGAGTACTAAATTTAAATTTTCTGAAATCATTCCCTAGTCTTTTTTTTTTTTTTTGTTCTCAAAGTAATCAAAAAGAGCTTTGAAAAACTGAAATTGTTATGTAACATGAAATACAGTCCAAGACAAGACAGAAAAACACCTGAAGAACACCATTAACTTGATGTCTGACAAGCCTCACTTCAGGTAATGAGATGTTGCCAGTGTTAAACCAGCAAAGCTGAAAATTGTACAGAATTAACAAATTAAACATTAAAGGACTGGGCTAAAATGACAATGGTTCCTAAATGATTCATTAAAGTGTCTAACTGGTGACACGTTTTCTCTCAAATGAGCTTACATTATGCAGGGTATATTGTGACTCTCTTGGGTTGCTCTTTGGGGGATTCGAAAATTTAGTCCAACCTGGGAAATCATTTTAATATTATTTTGAACTTAATTGCTACAGAATGTCATTATATGAAGAGATTTTGATTGTAACTTGTATTTTATGCAGCAATATTACAATTACCACAAGATTTTAATTAATTAATGAGATATCAAATTTGCATAATAGGTATGTTACCCAACAAATGCGAACTGTCATCATTTTAATTGATGATCATATTGAAAACCAATTTTCAAAGCTTTTTAGACTTAAATGTTACATAACATCATTTCAATTTAATTTTCCTTTTTTTTTTAATTATTAGACTATTGTTTAATTTAAAACATCATTCAAATGATATATTTATGAGAATCAATCCTTATAGATACTTGCCCATACTAAAAACCACTGTATACACTTAAAACTAACTACTTAAAAGAATTCAACCAGTACAATACATCTGATATCACTGAATTAAGTTATGACATCCTTAAAGCCACTTGACAAGTATGACAAAATACAGGATAGAACACTTCAGCCTCCAAGAAAATAAAATTTAGAGTTGTATGAAATTGTACAGTAATGAATGGCACTCCACTTTTAATGAGGGCAGAATGATTCAAGTTGCACAATTATTAAAAAAAATCTACTATTTCAATCATGCTCGTTGGAAGTCCATGCATATATAAAGTCTCAGTCATGTTTTAACAAAGAAAATTAGTACTTGAACTCTTTTTTCCCCTTTACTTAAAATAGAAAAAAACAAAAGCCAAGCCTTTCTAATTCAATTAAAAAAAAAAAGAAAGAAAGAAGGAAAGAAAAAAGACCCAAAGGGAGATAATGCCCTTGCCATGAGAGGTAACTCTGAATTGCACTTGGAAATATTTGTTTTGTGTGTTTAAGGATTTGATATCAGTAATTCTTCACCTTACACCTGGTTGTCAGGGTATTTAGCAATAAATAAATCCCCTGATATTTCCAAACTGTGACCTTTAACTTTATAAGGAAGTATACTGACTTTAAAATAAAACCATGCTCTCTTCAATCATTTCAGATCGAAATTTATTCAAATTAACAAAATGTAATAATTCTTATAGTCACATGGTTCTCTGATCTCTATATGATTGGTCATTTAACTGGAACCCATTACATTTAAAGAAATCTGAAAAGTAGAGGTCAGAAGCTGATCTAACAATTTTTTTTTTCCCCACTACACAACAGCTGCATAGGCTGTCATTTGTTGAGGGATTTTTGAGTTTGTACCTGTTTCAGACAACTCTCTCAATTTTATGGCCCTGTTCGTTACTTGTTATTTTACTCTTGATTTGAGAGCATACATGAAAAAACATCTTGAAATGAATGAAATCCTTTTTTTATTTGACCCCCATTTGACACCATGGTTTCTCTTTTAACAAAAAAGAAATTGTGTTTAGCAAATTTTTATTATTGGCGATAAATCCTTATTGCTTTGAGCAGTTATGATAGACATTCTACAGTGTCCTAACCTATAAAAATGTAATTCAAAACTAATCTTTTGACATCTCGTGATGGCTATGTGCAGCACACTAAGTGCTACACAAGCGTCCCCCCAGTTCTGAAGTTTTCAAACTTTACACAGTCATATTTCTTGACAAGGCATAAACCTGGGGTCATAAAATATTAATAAAAATTGACATGGTGATGTATTATTAAAGTAATGTGGATGGATGATTAATACTGGGAACAAAAAACTCTCTGTATTGCTTTATATTTTTTTTTAAAATAAAACATCTATATGGTATTCAAAAGATGTCAGTATGCCATTAATAAAACATTAATCTTTGCAAAATGATATGCCACTAAAAATTGATAAACATCAAAAGCTACTGTTGCATATTCTTACCATTTTTCACAGATTCGTTGCTTTGGCGACCATTAGTGTGCCAAGAGGGCAGGAGAAAGATGCCCTTGTTCTTAGTCTTGGTTTGCATCTTATGGGGGCACAGCATCTCGTTCTCTAATTTTTCCTTTATCATTTTTTTCAGTACAGCAGCACCTTTGACTGTATTTTTTTTTTTTGAAGTAATATATTTAGCAGTGATGAATGGAAAATGATTTTTGACTGATTGATGCTTAGGCCTGGAGTACTTAACAAACTTTGATCCACATCAAATGTGAGCAATTAATGTAGAAGTCTTGCCATGCCATGCGAGATGGTTTATGTAAAAGAGTCTGCATGATACAGCATATGGGATTTATCGCAAGAGCAGAAGCTGCTGATATTCCAAGTTCAAAGTCACTCACAGAAACTATATTCAAGCAATCTTTTAGATGCACAAACACACAAAAATCTTCAAGATGCAAATCTTTGCAGTTCCAAAAAAAAAAAAAAAAAAAAAAAAATTCTGACATCAACTGAGCCTTGGACTAAAATCTTCCACACCTTTGGTACAATGGAAGTGATTAGGTCTTGATGAGGTGTGCTCCAACAGAAAGGGTCCTCACAACTTTCCTAATCTTTCTACTGTTTCTTCTTATTCAAACATCAACACCTTCCTTATATCACATGGTTATCGAGGCAACAGAATTTTCTTTGACAAATGTAATTATACACCTTTCAGGATTATCAATGTTCCTTCACAAAGTAAACCCACACCTGAATGACCAGAAGAAACTCAACGGAGCACTGGATGTTTCTCACAATGCTTTACCCATGTTAAGCAAACTAATGCTATTGTAGAACCAAGCTTTCTGCCTCCATTCTAATTTCCAATTTACACATTTGCTTGCTGCATGGATGACTTGGTAACTGTTCTAGTTTCTCAATTGATAAAATAACCCCTGGGAAAACTTTACACCAGGCTAACCACTATAGCTAATTTTATGAATGAAACTTCTCTGCTGGCAAGTGTCCCATAAATCACCTGCACCAATCAAATTCAAGCTCATTTACATAATGCCTTTTTGAGCCCCTCCTATATAGTAAAGCGTACAGATTTTATGAATGAAGGCCTCTTATCAAGATTTGCCTGCCAACATATAATTTGAAGCGTTACTGACCCAATTTAATTTTTTTTTTAACAGAGTCAATTTTCAATTTAAATTCATTCATAGTCCCAAGGTTCATTTACATTCAGCATTTCTTTTCTTTTTCTCCTTTTTTAAGCACTTCTGTAAAGAGACCTGGTGATCTTTGGACTTTTTAAAAGACTTTTTTTGTAATTCACAATTACAACTTTTTGACCACAAAACACTGAATGAATCATCTGTTTGTATAAGAACATTATCTAAAATAAGGAAGAGAAAACAGAGACCTGTAGCTTGAAATAATATAACAAAAAGATATTTATAGTGGCCACAGATTACATTACCGTTTTATCCTTGGAGTGAACTTGTAAAATTAAACCACATGAATGGTAACTCCCAGCAAATGAATACAGAAAATAGAAAATGTTGAAAAACAACTTAACTCTAAAATTTCACAGTTCATTTTTTTGCTCAGTGTAAAGATTTCCTGATTACTACTTACGTGAAGACTATATTTTTTTCATCCTTTATAAATTGCTTGTATACACAAATTAAACCTGTAAAAGTTTATCATTTCAAAATCACATCAAAGCTTGTTAACACCTTGTACAAAGCGCAAAACCACTATCTACAAATATATTTATTCAATTCTGTAGTTATAACCTTATCAAGTCAATAATCTATAGCTAAAACTAAAAAAACATTCAATTAGGCCTCCGAGACATAAAATAAATGAAAAGATGATATTTTTCACAATTTTCAGACAAAAACCATTTCAGGTGTGATAATTGATTAGTGCCTTGGCCTGGAATATGTAATACTCCCCCTTTAGGAAATATGACGACCCTTTGTTCTGAGCAGCAGAAAATTGAACCTTGACATATAGCCTATGGAGAAGAGAGAGCATTCATAATAGAGATATATACAAAGAGGCAACTATGTCAACCCATAAATTCTAATTCAGTGGTGTAGAGAGAGACATGGGGAGGGTGGTGGCACTTGTGTAAAAATCTCCCCCCAAAAATCAATCAATGCCTGTTAAATACTGGCATGAAGTATCATGATGAATGGGACATGCAGAAAGTCACAGTGCTTGTATCACTATGATAGATTATCAATTTAAAGTTTTAGCAAGGAAAATCATACCTAACATTAGAATAGGTTCCATGAAAATATTTGCTGTTTAGAATATTGGACAAATAATCTGAAACTCATTATTTTAAGTAAATCTACCTTTCTCCTAACTAGTGTATTGTCTTCATGATTAGCACTAAATGGCTATTAAACATAATTTTCAACTGAAGACCCCTCCCCCAACCACCACCACCACCACCACCATTATTACTTGCACACTTTGCACTTTTCAAAGATATAATCAATTAATTAACTACTTTATATTTTAAGCATTTATGCCTGTTATGTAAATCTAGAAACCATCTTCATTTCGATCCTAACCATGAACAGGTCCAGTGGACCTATCAGAAACCACAAAATCATGTTCTTTTAATACTAAAAGCATTATTATGCTTTAAATAGCACTGTGGTTTTGAATTTAAGGGTTTTTTTCCCTCATGATCTAAGAATTTTTTTTTTTGAAAACAAATGAAAATAAAACTACAGATAAAAAAATGTTGAATCTCCATTAATCATTGGAAGTTTATAGAAACCCTGATTAAGTGCTTTGTTGATCAAAAACAGTTACTAACACAACTAGATTACAGAGTCATGAAGATCAAAGCAAATGTTGATGTCCAAGTGATCATTTTATTGAAATATTAACCTGCAAACACTGATGTTTATCAATCTAATGCAAATAAAAATTGTATATTTTGATACAGAAATTGCGGACTTTAATCAACATTTAACGCAGTATTTTAGACCAATCCATGATTGAAAATGTTGATTATTTTAAGAAATTTTTATATTTTCTAATATGCTGTTATTAACCCAATACAGTTACAGTAATACTGTATATGAATTGCAGCAACAAGCGTGTTTTATATTTATTAGTACTTGTGGACTATTAGTCAATATTGTTTTCCACATCAAGCAGAGAGTCTCCACTTCAGACTATGAGAGTCACTTCAGTATGGATGTGGACCAATTAAGTGTTCCTGTTTTGCATAAATTTTATAATTATGAAATAATTTGTGTGAATTTCATTGCAATTTTAGTCTACTTTTACCCAGGGTACACCTGTGTTTGCTAATGTTTCAATAATGATAGTAAATAAGTATGTGACAATTAATTAAGGAAAGGGCAACATGTCTTTAATAAATGATGAAACTATAGGTACAAAAACTCCAAAAATCAAATCTATACAATAAACCATTGCACCTCTGACAATCCTCTTGGTTACTGCATGAGGAGAAGCATTAGACTAGCTCTCAAAAGATACAGACTTCCATTTAATTATAAAATTGGTCATACTGCACGAGCTGTAACTTTATGGAGCATGGGAAAAAACGTTAGAACCTCTTGTGACAATCGCTCTGCTGTAGAGGCACTTTATAATCGAAGTACTTCAAACTTTGTTCAAAAATTTCAATTTAATTTCTCTTCCATGGGAAAGCTTCTAGTACCAAGTCAAAACTTGGTAAGCTGACATTGGTTGGAGTCATGTGACTGGCCTCATCCCTCGTTTCCTTTGTGTCAGAGCAGAACTTCACCCTCTAGGACCTGCCATATATTTCAGAACAATTACAAACTACCACTACTGCAATTTAGCAAGGTGAAAACTTCCTCTTTATTCCGACTTTCTGTCTTTGGGGCTCAACTTTACATTGGTGTTTTACATAAAATCAATTAATTTCCCTCCAAATCTTCCTCAACTTCATTGGAAAGCCTTCAAGAATAATCATGTTTCTGCTTATTTCAGGACTGTGTATAAATTAGGATTTCATTACAGACATGGAGTTGTGCTTATAGTTTTTCAACAAGTAAGCTAATGTGGGCTATATATAAAGTTTACAGGCAGTGGCGGTTCCCCAGAGCAATCCCACTTGCTAAATTAAATTGCACACATACACACACTCCACATCTTGATAAGTGTGCTTTTTATATAAACCAACTTCTGAGGAGATATCTAAATTTTCATCTGCCTTGGCAAGTCTCTGGATTCATATTTCTGGGTTTTATGAATGAAAAATTGGTGGGAACCATATGGCTGGGGCTCCAACAGGGTTTTTTGTCAGTCTGCCATTAGCTAAATGGTGTAAGGTGAGCTCATACACATTAACAAGAAAGTCTCAGTTTAAATGGGGATGAAGTAGATTAAGTTACTAATATTATATTCTGACATACAAAAACATTTACATCTGAGGGTGCAGTGTGCCCTAGATTGTGACGCAGTCGGCATTGCTTCAGCAACAAAAAACACTATGACGGATGGGAAAAAGACAACAACGTGGCCATTGTGGAGACAGTCTGATTTATGGAAGGACCCCGAGGGACTGTAATAAGCTGCCATACAACACATTTCGGAGGTTCCTGGGGAGGAGAGAGAGAAATTACAGGGCCTTCGTTTTTTATATTAAACAAAAAATAAGGAGGCAAACACTCTTTGTAACTCAAGACCTGACCTTGCCTTGACCTACATTAGCAAGCAGGTGCTTTTATCATCCGCAAAACTACAGATTACTATAAACAAGATGTAGAGGAAAAGTGTGAAAGAAAATTTCATTCACTCATCTTTGAGAGATTACTTGGACATTTTAAGATCCATCTGGATTATAGAGTATCCCCATCATATTGAATAAAATTTGTTCTCAATCCCATTGAGTAAGTCTTTCAATTAATTGTTATTAGATGTTTACAGAAAAGTTCTGTAAATTTCAAGATCTAAATATTTGAAATTTCAAAATTGTCTGAATGTTTCTTTTTTTGTTTTTTGTTTTTTTTTTTTTTGGGGGGGGGGGGGGGGGGTAGTCTGACATTTTAAAGGAATTAAAGATATCGATCCTATAGATATGTATCAAAATACATAGTTAGACAGTAGTTTACATTTGTAATATTAAACACATTAGTGAAAAGACTGCATGTTCTAACTCTTAAAAAAGCTAAATAGAATATACAATTTACCAAAATTGATAAAGGATAATTATGAATGGAAAACATGCGCATGCACTATTACACATTTATTTCAAGGGGGTAAAAAAAATATTTGAAGCTTTTGGCAGAAGTGTTTGACTGTTTAAAAAGTTTAGTGTAAAACATGTGGATTTAATAAAAAAGCACAAGTCAGTGCAACTCCGAGACAGACCAGATGCCTATCTTTTATAATGCTATTAAACAAAAACTGGCTTTCTAATCACTATCAATCAACTAGAAAGAGCAAATGGCTGCTACAGTTGGGAGTGGAAAAAATCATACAGGACAATGTCCCTTTATAAAATTGTCCATTTCATTTCTCTCAAATTTTCTTAAAAGGCTGTCAATATTATTTTTTAAATTTTCTTTTTTTAAATCTTAAATTTTTTTTAACTTGAAATTTGCTATGGTTGAACTTCATGAAATACAGTACTACTGTTGGAATCATTTTGTTTATTTAAAAGAAAAATAACTTTTTAAAAAGGTATATAGCAAAACAGATAAACCCAAGCATAAGGTGGCATCATTCAAACTTTACCATTTATCAAAACATAAATCATATCTGTTAAGACATTTACAGCTGCATTATTTTCAGCAATCTTGATTTTTACCTCCAAAAATTAATTGACTTTTTCCGCTACTCTCATACTGCCTTTATTTCAAGTATAAAATTAATGTGTTTGCAACATTTTGTATAAACTAGCTTTGACCTTGACCTTCAATCCCAATTCTTCCTCTGCCCACTCCAACTAGCACTTTCTGAAGTATACTCCCTAAAGGACCCATGCAAATGTCATAATAAACTTTTTTGTGGTGTTCAATACATTTTCTAACTTCCATATATGTGACACAGACAATAGAGAAATCCCATTCACATTTTTTCTGCTAACATGCTGTTCACAAAAAGAATGCATGAATGAAAATCAAAAGTCTCAAATGATATCCACAGCATTATCCTGCATGTTCCCAAAAGGCTAGTTAATTATAAATGAGGTTCTTTAAAATCTGTTCTTGACTTTAGAGGGGATACCAAAAAAGCAAATCTTGACAAGAGCTTGGAATTAGAATTTTTTTTTCTTTAAAAATTCAAACCTAGAATCTTATCTAGCTTTATTTAAATTTGTGCCATACATTGTGACATTTAATAATGATAGTCCCTTTGACCTTGGAGTTGAAGTGTTTACGTCAGTATTTAGTGTCACAAAAGTCCCCCTCGTCTTATTTATTGCAGCATTACCTACTTCAGAATGTAAAAATGTACCATCATGAATATTCATCACACAAATTTTCCTGTTAATGATCTAAAATGTTAATTCATCTTTAAGAAGCATGTTACTTATTGGATGCATGTTGCAAATAGCGATATTAAGAGTTAGAAGGACTTTTTCTTTTTAAATAATGGTTGGAAATAGCCATTACCCTGACAAGTTCAGTAGATTTATATGTTCATTAAGAATATTCATCACTATCATTGCTTATCCTCCCAAATTCATGAATCATTTTTGAAATTTTGAGACCCATGTGTGAGAAGATCCAAAAATTTAAAAGGCCTGAATAGAAAACTGTATGATATAATGTAAAGAAAGAAACGGAAATGTAATTGATACAGGTTAGGTTCCTAAAATCCTCCTTAAAATCAACATTTGGTTCTAATAAATACACAAGAAAATTACAAATTATCTTCAGTCAGCTGAAAATAAATTGATAATGAATTGCCCCCAAAACAAAATGTCTACTAGTGAAGAAAAGTTTACAACATTCAAATGATGAATTGCAAAGCTTGTGGTGTATATATCTAAATATATATCTAATACTTAAACACATAAACAATCTTTTTTTTAATAACATTTTTATGTTACATTTATGCAACCATGATTGCAGTACGGGTAATTAGTTTCAATAACCCTTCAGCTCATTCAATGAATCAGGAATGTACTATTCTAAAATCAAACAAAGAAACATTGCATTTACAGAACAACTCAGTGCAAATAAATCAAATTTTAAAAAAAATTGCATCAGAGAGTTCAAACACTGGCACATGTGCTAGCTTAAAAAAATGTTGGTAAAGCAAAATTTTAACTTGAAATTCTTTGTCAAGAAGCTAGGCTGTGAGACACCTAAAGCTAACCCTTTCAAAGCAGTGAAAATGGATCCTGAACCCTCTGATTCATCGTCACTAGCCAGTTTTTGTGTATATTCTATTCGAAGAATTAGAATGGACACTAACCTGTGGCTTGCAAAGACGATAAAAATGATGACTACAACAATGTTTGTAAATTGAAGATAAAGCAAACCTTGAAATTCATTGTCTAGAAGGCAAACACCCAAGGCTTCCAAAGCAGCCGAGAATGCATCTGGAACCTTCTGATCATCTTTGGCAGCAAAGACCAAGGACAGTGCTTCTGACGAGAAGATACCCATTGTTTCAGCCAAATTTTGCAAATGTGGGCAAAAAAGAAGTGGTTACCATTATATATAAGATTTATTTGAGTTCATTTCTGGAAATCTGGTTAAGGGTCGTCTGCAAACATTCAACAAAAGTACTGACAAAACTAGAGTCATGCACATCCTGAGTATCACTATGGCAACGCAAATCTCTTTAATGCCCTGATTCATTTAAATAAAATTATGACGTCAAATTTGTTTCTTGATACGATTCTTGACTCTCTGAAGGACATTTAAATCTTTCGATCAACAGTTAATCTCAAAAGCTTTATTGACAAACTCTTATTTAGCAGTGTAAATTTCACATAAACAAGCTGCACACGAAATTCTGCCAAATTTCCAAAAATTAAGTATTTATGACCTTCACCTTGGACATCAAATCAATAAAATTATGCTATTTATTGGAAAAATTTACATCAATGGATCATTACTTTTCATTTGCAAATACTAATGCTTGGATATGCATGAATTGAAAAAATCAATATATAGTGCTTGATTTTATAATCTGTCAAAAAGAAAATATTTTGTGGAAGGATTTTTTCAAGCTCTTCAAAAAATTTTTGCCATAAAGTATACATGCAATTATAAATCAAATTTTGAAGCAATGATACATTTACAATGCAGTATGAGTAACACACAAACACACACTTACCAACAACTGTAAATGTAGCATGCTCACTTGGGGGAAATTTTTTTGCAAATTCTGCGATTGGTAAAGTTTCACAAAATTTATAACCATGTGAATGGTTTCATATAAGGTATCATACTAAACAATAAAGCAACACATTTCAGAAAATTCTTAAGTTTTGCAAAAATAAGCCCAAACAAACACTTTGTTCCACATTAATACAGCAAGCCATTTTGATATGCCACTTGCATTCAATATAAGAAGCAAATCCCTAATATATGTGTCATCAAAATGGTCCTGTACATTGTACAATTTTTTCCTCTCTGTCTTTAAAATAAGAATTGAAAAAAATCTGGATTTTAGATTCTAATATATGCAATGAAAATCAAATGAAAACTTTTTATAATACTTTTGATGGTGCCAAGCAATTTATTTTATGTTCAACACATTCTGTAACAAATATATAATGAAATGTTAGTGGCTATACCTTAGATGCTTACAAGTTCATGCTTCA
Source organism: Saccostrea echinata (assembly GCF_033153115.1). Lineage (NCBI taxonomy): Eukaryota > Metazoa > Mollusca > Bivalvia > Ostreida > Ostreidae > Saccostrea > Saccostrea echinata. Next base: position 22,826,578 of record NW_026889774.1, read on the forward strand.
CTTTACTGTACATAACATTTCCTTTTTTTTTAAAAAAAACTTTAACAGAAACTGGAGTTGCAAAATATTGAGGCCAAAAACTTAATCATTTTATTAACAAATAGAGGAATAAAAAGAAAGAAGAAGCTTTAATAGACATTGAACCTACATCATAAATTAAGGGCATGTAATGCAAGGTGCTGATAACACAAACTCTAAAAAAAGAAAGAAAATCATGTGTCAAAATTTTATTTATATTTCGATGAAAAGCATTAATTGTAAAGCCAACACATAGCATGAGTAATCACAAAGGAAACAAAATATTGTGATTTCATTTCCTTGTCAATATTGCTCATGCTAATTCTGTGGGGTATTTGATTTTCATAACTCCCAAGGATTTTTATACTGATGAGGACAACCAGAGGACACTGGTCACTTACTGTAGAATCATTTAAATTCATGGGGGTCAATGTTCGTGGGCAAGCAAAATTTTATTGGTTCGTGGGAATGTAAAATCGTGGACAGCTCGTTTATTTGGTAGATTTAATTAATCAGTACGTTGACAAAATAATTGTTCATGGGGATGTAATGTCGTGGGTAAGGGTTACCCACGAAATCCATGAACATTGGTCCCCCACGAACAATGATGATTCCACAGTATCTAGACTATATAAGTTAGATACATGTAGCATTCAAAGCAAGTACATTGTACTTGTATGTATCCATTGATACATCATCCATGATAGGACTCCTATCTACTTGGGAACTAGACCTACTCTACAATGGCCATGTACAGCAATGCCATTGCCATAGTCTGTATTATAACATACTTTAACAAACTTAAGGTAAATGAGCTCATTGGTAAAACCAAAAAGGTGATGTCAAGGTTGTATGGGAAAGTAAAAACCAAAAGGGTGAGGTCAAGGTTGTACGGGAAAGTAAAAAACCAAAAGGGTGAGGTCAAGGTTGTATGGGAAAGTAAAAACCAAAAGGGTGAGAGGTCAAGGTTGAATGGGAAAGTTAAAACCAAAAGGGTGATAGGTCAAGGTTTTATGGGAAAGTAAAAACCAAAAGGGTGAAGTTGAATGACCTCAAAATGAGTTAAAAAAAATTAGTAATAATAATTTGTAAGGTTAAGATCAGAAGTATATTTAAGTTAAGTTCATTTACTGTTATTTAATCTAGTACAACTATTATCAAATGATTTTGAAGGTAATGCGAAAAGGGTTGGATACCGGTACTTGGTATTCATATTATACTGAGCAGTTGTTTTAAAATTGTCAGTAAAATACCATTTCATTTATTACAAGTACCAATATTGGTATTTAATACTTTTTCTTTCATATTTTTTAATGCATTTGAGTTACGGTAACTAAACAAAACTAAATACTTTTGAAAGATCAAATTTTACACTGCGTATTGTAAAGTTGTGATAAGTTATGACACAAGGCATACTAGCTGGGCCTTGCTTCGTGAGTTGCCTAACTTTTGAATTATTAATTGACAGGTAGAAATTTCAGTAAAGTGCACACTGACATTGCTAATACTGACATGACTATGTTTCATTTTGTTTTTATAAATGATAACAGATTTAATCAAATACTAGAATGCTGAAAAAGGTCTCATTTTTTGTCTTGAGTTCTTTGTAGGAGCATCTTTTAAAGTAAACCACATGTCAGAAGAGGTTTATGTCAAACTACTTTACATTATTATTTTGCATAATATTTATTTGTTGTTCTCTTATTAATAAGAGTTTAAATAAAAATCAGAAGTTATGAAGTCATTAATAAATACATTATTGTACATACTGAAAGCACATTTGTTATTATATATCATAATACATTGATCAATAGATCAAGGTATTGTTAAAAAGTACCATGATACCATTCCAAAAATACCAGTATGGTATCATACCATATTTCATCCTTAATGCAGTATCCATCCCTAGTTATGAATGTACCAATAGGCCTATACACCAAGAAAAAGAATAGAGTAAAAAAAAAATATGGTTTCCAGATCATTCAATTACAAAACAGAATGCATCAAAAAGTGGTTTTGATTCCTTGCCATAATCTAGCACTCTAAGCAGCCTAATCAAGCTAGGACAACAAGTTATGCAATGTTAAGGCTCAGGCACTCCCAATCATATGATAGAGTCAGCTGATAATGAAATGAAACTGTGAAATATAGGGGCATTACTTTGATAAAAATCTCTCCGACTACAAAAATATCAATAAATGCTGTATCTCCTTCAGAGCGTTAACTACCACTTTGCATAATAAACCTTTTCTTTATGACATTTAAAAAAAAAATGATCATGAGAACAATATCTTTTTTCTAGAGCTCTAGAAATGACTGTTTCATTGTGAAATTTTAAATGTTGGATGAAAAACAATATCAGTGAAACTGAAATCGACCCAACACAACAATTGCATTATTTTAGTTGATTCTACAGAATGAAAAGTCATGGATATGCATCTGTAAAATAACCATGAGAAGGCTCATAAAACATGCAGTGAGCTATTGTTCCTATATAGATTAAGTCATTATTGGTTCTTTTTTTAATTGACTCCAGTTGCCATTTAATGATCTAATTTTTTCTGTGTCATGACATTTCACAAATCATGATATAGGACCCTTTTTGTACTTAGTTAATTTTGTAGCTAATAACACAAATAGTTACCTAAATCAGCACTTAAAAAGGGGAAAAGGGGTATGTGCATCTATTAGATGTCTACATACCATAAAGTTATCTAATGATGTGCTCCAAAGTTCTGGTATACCTTTAAGTACATATACATTTAAGAAACATTTTTTTCCTCTTTACAGTATAACTGGCATAAGTTAATTTTTCTCAGAAAACTAAATGAAAGGTTTATTTCAAGTGTACACTTATACACATGTTTTATTGTTTTTTTTAAAGTAATGTCTTTTCAAGGACACAATTTGCATGAAGGGGAAAGTTTTATTTCCTGGACCAGATTGAAAATGACAAGGGAGGTGATATCGGGTAGGCATGGAATCTTAATATGGCACATACAATATCCATACACAACTACAGTGAAATAAAAACAATCTTTTAAAAATAAAATTATGTTTTTCCTGGTTTGATTTGAATTCTACCAGAATTATTAAGATTAATTATTATATTATTTGTATAACCCAAATTATCTTGAAAACAAGACTCATTCGGGAAATGAAAACACAATTATCTTGTAAATTTCCTAGGTATTAATTCAAAGCATTTTTTTAAAACCTCAAAACATTTTTTAAAAAAATCAAATAAAAAAGGATAATGTGTATTTAAAAATAAAAGAGTCTTTAATAGGTATTGAACCACCGTTAAGAATTCCTAGCCATTTTTGAGAATTAATTCAAGTGCAGATTACTCTCTGTGTGAAAAGAAAAAAAATCTCTCTCTGGTAAATTTTAGCATTTGATTTTTATGATTGCTAAACTTTAAAATGATAACCTGATATTTTCTTGTTGATAAAGACCCTTTAATAATTTACACACTCCACAATATGTTTACTTCTGAAGTTGCAGTGTAAGAGACTCTTATAAACGGCACTCGAGAGAGCAGAACTTCAGTCTTAAATTCAGAAGGAGAAATTGCCAATTAATACAAATTAGCTCAAAGGCTTGTAAGCCAAAATAGGTTATCAAAAAGATCTTTTAAGAAAAACTTATGTTGTGAAAATAACTACTAATTCCTCTTGATCCTTTTTAGTGTTTACGCTGCCTATTTTTTTTTTTTTTTTTTTTTTTTTTAATTTCAGATTTTAACTTGTGCATTAGTACTTTTCAGAAAATTATTCATAACTGTGAATATATAGTGGCCGGGTGTTCAATAATGGAGTACACAGTTCTATATTACATACGTAGACACTTGTATAGAAAAATCTCATGAGGTTTATTTGCATGATGGTTATCAACAAGATGAATTGTAACATAAGGCAACATATTACTGTACAAGATTATATATCTATCAGTTTGATCAATTATTATCTGTTTCCCCCAAAAGTAATTCTAATAATTTAGATCAAGGGAAAAAAAATAAAAGCATAAAACCAAAGCAATAAAAAGCAGAGACAAGAATGCTTTGTGCATTAAGAAGTTCAGCAAATTGTCTCTCATGCAAAATTTTGTCTCTTGTGCAAAAAAAGCACTTAATTATATAAAAGTATTATATTTTTGTTTCTTCATGCAAGCATTGCAAGGTTGTTCCTACACAAAAGAGTTACACTGGGGATTTAAAATATTTTTCTATCCCCTTTTTGAGGCCCCCTCCCCCTCACTTACAACTTGAACTAAAATCTGAATGAATCCAAGCAGCTGCCACACAATGTTTAGGTAACTATTCTGTGAACTAAAATCTAAAATTTAAACTTTCTGCCCATTATCATCTGAGATGTAAGAAATATTTCCTAGAATGATTTGATTCATATGGAACTGGAGTTATCTATCTTCATACACAATCAATATTTTATACATCTTCGGAAAGAAAGGGGTGAAAAAACCTTAGTGAGCATTGAATGTCAGTGTTAATCATTTCAAATGCAATTTGATGTAGTTGCAAATAGTGTTCAAATCAAACTAAAAGGCAGTGCAGCCTTATAAAAAGACAAAAGAATAGGCTTCTGTCTGCAGAGTGAGGTCATGACCTGGCACCCTGCAGTATTTAAACCAACTCACTTCTAATAAATCCATCATATGCTGCCTCAAGTTTTTACAATCACTCTTTTTTTCAGAGATTAGTATATATGACTCAACAATCTTTTGTTTCTCTGATAGTGAATAAGAAATAAATCAGAAAGAGTCATGATGCCCAGTTCCTTATTATCTAAGCTGTATTTCTGATTAGTCATCGGTCACTTACTATTACCTATACTATTTACCTATATATACTGCTGAGATTTTTTTGTACATTAATTGTACATGCTAACTATGGGAGCCACTAACAGCTACATAACTGTCAAGATGGGTATAAATCTGTTCAGTGATATCATTTGGTCAGCCATTTATTTCTTTAAGGACATACGCAACGCAGTTTGAACTTAATTGTCTTTTTCCCTGGAGTTGAAGAGTTCCAATACTTAAAGGAACTGTTTGCTACATTTTAATGTCTATATATGCTGTTGTACACTTCTTCTAAAACAAGTTTGGATAAATCAAACATCTAGAATATATGTTTAGTAATTTTTGTATATTTTTCTTTGAATTATACAAGAATTTTCATCAATTAATATCTTTTCAAAACACCTGGTAATGCCTGCTGATTTTTTGTCTAAGAACATCTGATGGCACTATAATCTTACATTAAGAATATCTTGAAAAATTATCAGCAGGTAAGGTACGTTGCGTATGTCCTTAATTATGAGGTTTCTGTCTACTGTATGTCTTTCTTCTGAAATTCTTATTTCATAATCAACATAGGATTCAATAAATCTTACACTTGATATATTTTTTACATGAAAATGTATACTATATTAGTACAAGTATATATATTTGGAAGATGTTCAGTAAAACTTCTTATAAGGAAGTCCTGGGGACATAAATTTATAATTTATATCCGAATTTCTTCAAATCCATACAAGTGTTATGGTGTATGAGGGATGGGAAAAAGATAAAACTTCCTTATAATTCAGATTTTCTTAAATCAGAGTTCCTTATATAGGAGTTTTACTGTATTTGAATTCAAATTATGCTATTCAAAGAAAATGCATACACTGTAAATAAATTGACATGAAAACAACTTCAAAACAAATATAGATCAAGATATTCAACACAGAAAAATTTCCCCTTCAAATCTCTATATTACAATACTTGCTAAAATGTTCTTTTTATTCTATAAAAAGAATTACAACACTTTGTGGAATACAAACCAGAGCTAATTTAGCTTCAAAAGAAGAGACCAGCAAAATCAAAGGGCAAATGAAATTTTCAAGTCATTGCGAACAACACCATGTACTTTAACGTTACTGAAATTCTACATCTGACACAGGGGATAGGACAATTTCAATGAAATTTACAACTTCAAACAACCATTTAAAACTTCTAAAATCAACAGCTAAGAGCTTTACTAGTTGTAATTTGATGTACTGCTCTGGGCAATACATAGTAATTAATACCCCGCTACAAACAATTACCGTCAACTTAATTAAAATCATCTTATTAAGGCTGACAGTCATTTGAGGTTCTTATTTCATTTTCCGTATACACATACACTGCAGCTCACGTTTTAGTCTTGCAGCCATTTTGCAACCTTGTATCGAGTTGAAAAAAGGTTGTCCAGACAGTTTTTGGATTGCTATACATAATGAATAGCTCCCAATTAAACTGAAGACATTAAATTATAATTTTTCTAGAAGTATATAACTTTCTTTGTGTACACAGTGAAACTAAAAAACAGCAATTTGCAGAAGAGAATAATAGAAATTAATACATGAATATTTTACTTCCCAAAATATTTAGGTCAAAATGTAAACTCTGATTGAAATTGTACAACACAAGTTTACTGGAATGTAAAAATATTGAAATTACAAAAATTTATTGTATTATGTGCAACTAGTAAATCATATCACTCAGTCATTCTATGATAAATGGACCAATTCAGAGTATAAAACATGAAAAAAATAATGGTTTCAAATAGCAAAATGAACATCATAATTCTATAAAGTACATATCAGTGAACTTGAAAACAAAGAATTGTCCACAAATCTGGTATCATTAACTTTTTACAACAATTTCAAGATACCATTGATTTTAAGGTAATGTTACGGAAGTTAATGCTTCATCAAGCCTTATTATTTTTTAAATAAGGCTGAATTTGACCAATTTTTCGTTTCTGATGTTTAGTAAAGAATGCTAAAGTATGATTCATGAAGTCTCGCATGAATCCAAATTTAAATTAAATTTTCGGGAAAAATATCGTTACGGAAGTTAATTGTTACGGAAGTTAATTCCCAGCAATAAAAGTTAAAATTCTCTTCAATAGTTAAAATCAAAGTTTGTTTTAGGATACTAAACAAAAGTATGAATCATTTCACTCCCAAAATAATAAAAAAATTTATACCTTTAATGCAAAAACTTTCCTGAATTACCGTTACAGAAGTTAAATTTTTAAGAGAGACAACTGTTTTTGTCTAATTCATTTTGTTATGTCAAAATGTAATCGTCTAAAATAGCTGACTCAGAACTAGAATCGATGATATTAGGTTCCGTGGTCACTTACAGATAAGTTTCAGTTCGTTTTGAAATCTGCATTCCAAGTTTGAAATTTAAAACAAAATCGTTACGGAAGTTAATCGATTTTAAGCGACATGCTTATGATTTCGCATGAAAGGAGATCCATGCATTTCTTTGCGAAAAGTGGTTTGATTTCTTTTTATATAGGATAAAAGACATTTTTTAACATTCATTGCAATCTATTCGGAATGACTTTACGGCTGAAAATTTCATCTTGAAATTTGTAAATAAATGAAGCGACATTAAGATTTGCAGTGGAATATGTTTTTCAACATTACATTATGTTCATATCAAAACTTTAACTGCATGTATATCGGTGAATATTTACAAAACCATGTGTGTATGTTAAGTATTAGAGTTGAAATCGACCTTTAAATTTATAGCTAAGATATTACAATAAATTTGTAAGCGACATAAAAAAATCTTAATTGGTCATGTTTTTGTAGAATGACTGCACTGCCAAAAGTCTATTTTCCACAACTTATTTTTATATGTGTTTCTTTTTCATGTCCGTCTTCCTTTAATCAAAGATAACTGATTTGCCTCCTTTTTTACTGATAATGTATTTGTTATTTTTTCAAAGATATCCGCACGCTTTTTTTTTTTCGATGTCCAATGCCAAAATATGAATCAATGTGAAACTAATAAACAATACACTAACTCAAATTTTGATCTGCCAAATACTAGTACTGTATGGATCACCCACATATTTATAGTACTTTTGAATATAGTAACACATATACAGTTTTTTTTCTTGTTTTTATAAAATGCCCCTTCTTTTTTGCATACATTTCTAAGAAATGGTTAGCAATTACATGTATATCAAATATGGAGGAATATATTCTTCAACTTTATAACTTCTTCAAAACCTCATTCACCTTCTTCAGCACTTTGTAATAAGTCTTTTTAAGGAATGAATTTAATAGCTAACCAAGTTATACTGTAAAACCTGGGTTGTGATACTGTGAAATCGCAAATTTTCATCGTGGTTTAATTTTTGGTGTTTTCACCCAAGAATTCATGTACATGTACTCCGCGAAATGTAATATTTCCAATACATGTATATAACAACCTAGTGCTTCTTCATCCATGACATTAAATCCCTCCGAACCACTATTTTTTTTCTCAAACCATGAAATTTCACCCCACGAAAATATGTGATTTTACAGTAGTTTACACTTTATAAACTGTGAAGAGATATGTACAAAAGAAGTGTAAACTGTTTCAATCCAGGTTATACAAGCATATTGCACTTGCAAAGGAAATCATACTATTTTAAAATTGCCCAGACACAGCTGTTATGATATATAGATAACTTTGTCTCATTGTCATTGCTCCATTTTCAAATCATCCACTGCAATAAGGATGAAAGGACCAAAATAAAAGGGGCAATTATTCCCTACATACATTTTAATGCAAGCAAGATTTCTGATTTGCTTTGAACTTGAATTTTTTTCAGGTGTTAGGTCTGTCACAATGCAAAAAATAAAAGAGCCCATTCAAAAGGTTTTTGAGAGAGTGTTCAGAATTATAGCTCAAATCATGAATGTATGGGCATTAAATATGATAAAAGCATCGATTAAATGTATATCTATTTTTAATTCATAGCGAGAATCATAAAACTCTTTTATCGATACAGCAACTTCTCAACTTCTCAAAATGGGGAAATGTACTTGAAAGGACATAAAACGACACACAGGATCACTCAGCCTTACCATCATCTGTCAGGTCTGAAATGGAAGGCACTTTCTGGATGTTGCTTAGGGATGGAACTCGGTGGTCATCACTGCTTTCCTGTCTGGACAACAGAGGGCGCTGTTCATCATAGCTATACTGTCTTGTCATCACCATATGGTCATCGCAACTGTTCTGCCTGCAATGCCGTATCAAATCTTATGCAACTAGAACAATTTCTGTTTATTGCTACTGTACAGTATCTGTAATCAAAACATTGGATTTTTCAGGAAAATTCTAATTTAACTTCCTTATTTTAATATATACATTTTACAAGGCTCTAGGTATCTTTTTTTAATGCGTAATGGTAAAACAAAAAAAAAAAGGAGTTTCTTTTTTGCACTTGTTTCTAGGAGTCACACAAAACCACTTCAATAAAGCCTGGCACTAAACATACATGCAAATCTCAAAGAACATGGAAAACCAGTCAGTTTATGAATGAAATCAAACGAAGCAGGAGCCTAATGATCAAACAAAGTACAGAATGGCTGACAAGATCCTAAACATTAAATAAATGTCACAACTTTGGGTAATGGGTTCATAAAAGTTCCAACTGACAAAACAGGCTAAAGCCTAAGGTAGCAATAAGTCATTGTATCAACCTTGCTTTTTGTTTTAATTTCCACTGAACGATCTGCTAATGATGTTGATTGGAACATGAAATGCTTATAATTGCCATTAGGTCAGATACAAATATGTCAAATCAATACCAGTAATGGCTAGGAAGAAAAAATACAGTTATCATGTGATTTACAAAATGCCTCACAATAAATGAAATTAGAATGAATGAACTGATACTTAATGGTTTTTCAGAGCTGAATTTTTCCAAATAAATTTATTATGCTGGTTGATTCCTTAGGAAACATTCTCCCTTCTGTACATTAGGCTTACAGAATGGTTTCTGCAGGCAATAAAATGTTATCGACATTTTGACTCTTACATTCTGAAGCAACATTCTTACAGCCAAGGCTTAATCAAATGTGATTTTCAGTGCATACATTTGACATTACTATTGGTAAAAACATCCAATTACAATTATATTATAAGAAGCCTGTGGACCACAATGCTCATACTCTTCTTTGCAAAGATTGCAAGCTTTTCACTTTTTCAATCACTTACTGTGGTCCCTCACAGAGCTGGACACCAAATTATTTGTTTGTTTAAAGTCCCTTCGAGAATTTTTCACTCATATTGAACCATCACCACTTGAGGAGGGCTGCAAATTTAGACCTGTACTTGGCACTCATGGCCTTTGAGTAGTGAGGGATCTTTTTCATGCCAGCACCTACTGCACCACAGGACCTTGGTTTATACAGTCTCATCCAAAGGACCGGTCTTCTCCACGCCCAAGGCAGTCCATTTCTCAACCAGGCAGGGACAAAACTTCAGTTGCAAGCCTGGTGGTCAGGCTAATTTAAACATTTTAATCCTAGTTCCTATTTTTATGCCAACAATTTCTACTGTTTTCTGCCATCAAACAATGTAGTAAATCTACATTATATGAGTCTACATTATTTTACCACAATAACATAACTGCTTCTTTTCAAGTTAACTCAAAATTTATCTGTTAAATTCTGTTTCCGATCTATACTCAATGTATGAAACTCTCTCCTGGTTCAAAAAGGCTTAACCATATACCACTGAAAACAATCAAGATCATTTTGTGGAGTAATTAAGATATATGTATGATGCCTTTACCTAGACAAAAGCAACTGGTCGTCCATGCTTCTTTGTCGAACAGGAAGTCCCATTTCTCTTTCCTGCTGCAGAACATTATTCAGACGATAGATCTCCTGTGTCAATTCACTGCTATATGTCACCTGTAAGTTTGTATAATATATTCATTTGATCCAATTGATAGATAAGAAATCTCTAAAGACAAAATGATTGAATAGTAAAAGTAATTCTGTAAAACGAAATCTGCAACAAAGATGAAGGTGTTTATTTTATCAATGATGAGGTAAAATGTCAAGGCCAAGGTAAATTTCATTGGCAGTACATACCTATACATCCCTTCTTCACATATGTTTCAGGTTTGATAAGATAATAATACAAAGAGATTCTTTTTTGTCTTATGTAACCCTTTGAGATCCTAAAGTATCCCCTTTGCTCCAAAAGGTTCATTTAAACTTGACAATTTGGAGCTCCACAGTACATATACTTGAAAAGATATTTCTTATATTTATTTTCTGAGTAAAAATTAAAAAAAAACCTTTGTGGCTCCAGATCTTTGCCCTTGGGACAATGATTTGAATAAATCTGAATCCCCACTACATGGGGGTGCATAATAATTTTACTACATGTAATTGTGGGTCTTTTGTTCTTGAGAGGTTTATTTTTAAAGAGTTTTTGATATAGATTCCTCAGAATTTTTCATTATTTTTTCCCTACATATTCTGTGTAAACATTTAATTTCCTTACTGTGGTCCCACCCTATCCACAAAACTATTATTACAATATATAAATAGTATGAACTTTCAGTTGGCATGAAGTGACATGCTTATACAGTTGAACTTCGATATCTTGAACACGGATATCTCGAATACCATGGATATGTTGAAGTCATTTTTAAGTCCCTACTGCTTATTCCTTCAGTATTTTTACCCTGGATATCTTGAATCCTCGGATATCTCGAAGTATTTTCTCGGTCCCTTCGAGTTTGAGATAACGAGGTTTGACTGTATTTTCTCTATATTTCCAGATTATCTTCTCTTGAAAGAGGGTTTCATTTTTCATTTGAAGAAACTTGAATGGTTTATGGCAAGTTTGGTTGAAATTGATTCAATAGTTGCATGAAGTTGAAAATGTGATATGTTTTGATCAGAAAAGTTCACATAACCCTTCAGCTCAGGTGAGCGAGATAAAAAAAAAAATCATAGGTTAATATGAAGACTATGAATTTTGAGAATGCAAAATTTGGTTTCACAATTTAAAATAATGCCAACTGACTTCAATTTCATGAAATTTGCACCTTGTGTAAAAAAAAAAAAAAGGTAAACAATATAATTTCTGAATGAGGAATAGCAAAAAATGTAGACAGCAAGATGACAGAAATGTTACTCAAGAATTTTATGTTAAGTAAACATTGAACCTTGGTTATAACCTTAACTTTTCAGAGGTTTGAGCTAAAAGAAAATGGAACATACTGATAGCTAGAAGATGGTGAGCAAAATAAATAAATAATGAAAATAGAGTATAGTAATTACTAAATAGAGTGACATGTAAATTAGGACCTAGTATACATGTTCGGTAATGACTTTGGGCAAGAAAAAATTATCTTTACTCCATTGTTTGAACAGTGAAGCTTGTTGATGAAGCTATTGTATCTCAAATCAGGTCTTTCAACAATCTGTTGGAATTCCCATGGGTACCAATTGCTCCCCCTTGTTAGAAGACCTATTTTTGTATTCATATGAAACAGAATTTATTCAAAAACTTCTATATGAGAAGAAAACATTTGCTGTGGCCTTCAACTTGACATTTAGATATATCGACGACATATTATCAATTAATAATAGTAACTTCCATTCATATGTCGACTCGATATATCCCAGTGAGCTTGAAATAAATGATACCACAGAGTCTCGTATTTCGATATTTTACTAGAAAAAGACTTTAATGGTAACCTATTAACAAAGCTTTATGATAAATGTGATGACTTCAATTTTTCAATCATCAACTTCCCTTACTTATGTAGCAATATACCCTTATCACCTGCATATGGGTTTTTGTCTCTCAGTTGATTTGATATGCAAGAGCATGCTCTGCATATGAACAATTTCTAAAAAGAGGCAAGCTTTTGACAAACAAGTTGATGAAACAAGGATATCATCAGTCTCATTTGAAGTCATCATTTTGCAGTTTTATGGTCCATACAATGACCTTGTCAGAAAATACAATCCATCATTAAGTCAAATGCTGACTGATGTTTTTCATACTAATTCTTAGGCCATTATTTACACACTGAATTGTCTACAGATTTTTCCATTTTCCCAATCATGACAAGGAGCACAAGGCAGGTGTAACCAGTCAACAGGGGATGCTCCCACCTTCATGGAACCTGATCCCACCTCTAATGTTTTTGGAGATTCCATGTTTGCTTTGCTCCCAATTTGTATTGTCTAAATGGACCTTGAGCTTGAATACTGTTTGTTATCTCCATATTTCATCCTAGATACAATAAAGCTGCCTATCAGGTAGTGCAATTGTCAAATGGGCCAGACAATTTTAAAACACAACTTTTTCTTCAGAAAACTAATTTTCTTTAAGTAATGTATAAATATTCTTTACAGTGAATTTACAGTATTCTGAGTAACTTGTCTAATCTGGATACTACTGGTTCCAGGTTCAAAAGCAATTGGCTGGATTAGACAACATGCCAGATTAGACAACATTTTAAACAAATGAATATATTGACTTAATGTTTACATCGTATTAAGCAATATTTTTGAGTATACAATATATAGATTAGACAAGTTTCACTGCATTTACATCCACTGAACATTTTCTCCTTTCTTTCTTATTAAAACCTATTGCCTTTTCAATTGATAAACAATCAGTTTTTCTAAAGCCATCTCTTTGAAAGATTTCTTTAAAAAGTTAACTTATTTTTTATTACTAAAATAATAAATATTTTATTATATAAATATTGCATGTATTTAAGGGTAACAATGCAAATTTTCACCCCTCAAAAACCACTGTCAACCAAGGCACAGCTTAGGGTTTTTGTGAGGTAAACATTTTCAACGTTTCCCTCAACTACATGCTATATTTATTATATTATACTGAATGTTTCATACAAATACATATAACAACAAACTGTGTACACAAAAATTCTGCACAGTCAACATTTTTTAATAACATCCATTGTAAAGCGTGGTTTCTTCATTTAGAGGGTAAGGCCATTTTTAAAATAATGTTTGTTTGCCCTCTGACTTGGGTCAGTAGGTAGGTGGATAATTTTTTTCCCTCAAAAATTTCAACATACATATTGACAGGATGAGAAAATTCAGGAATAAAAAGAAAAAAAATTATCGTTTCTTGGAGGTTAAAAAAAGTTTTGAGCGTGCCATTTTTAAAGCCAGTTGGTCAGGAGAAGGCAAACAAACAATTTTTTAAAGATGGCCTTATACCGTAGTATTTTTTTCACGAATGTTTCTCAACGAATCAGATTCAACTAATTTACATGAAAGTAATGGAACGTCTCAGATGGGAGAGGACTATATCTAAGTTTTTGGAACTTCTGTCCAATCCCTTTGACATATTGTCAATAAAATTTGTTCAAAACAAAACATGAAAGTATGATATTAGTAAATATCAACTGAACTTTTTTTCATGAAAATTCACTCATCTCTTTATTACACTCAGTTTAATGAACAGAACACACATTTTGATGTACAAGCTCACTGTTTCAGGGTGTATGTACCACATTCTTATTAAACAATTTACCTTTTCACACTATTTGCGACATTCAAGAGCACATATGAATGAAAATTTTCTCACGACCCTTTTTTATTGTTATTTTTATCATTGTTTTGAACTTCTCAAATTACCCAATTATCTCTCTAAATGATTAATAATTTGGTCATTAGTAACAATGATAGGATTTCAGCATAATTAAATGCTAGCTACTACAACCATTTCACTAAATTGTCATTATGATAGCATATGCACAGTGCATGGGAAAATGAATGTCCATTTTTTTCTAAACAGCCAATTTCAGATAAAGAGTCAATGAAACGACAGCTGTCGAACACTGAAGCAAATAAAAAATCAAAAGTTTCGAGATTACCTATGAAATCATCCAATTTTCCTCCAGGTATTTCAGATTTTTTCCCTATTTTTCAGAAATAAAAATCAATAGAACTAGCTACAAATCATTAGTCTTTGAAAATATACATATGCCTGCCTAACAATGCGCATAATAGCAAAACTTTAAATTGTGTTACAAAATATAAACCCTGAAGAAATACAGGATTACTTTAAGCAAACAATTTTGTCTGCGGTGCTGCACAACTTAATTTTTGCATGAGTCATAAATAAAGCATACCTAGCATAAATTGCTGTTATTCTATGATACAGGTACAATTGTTTTAAATGGCTATGACATCATTTAATCTTGTTCTTTTTCAGGCTTGTGAGATTTACGCTGTTAGACAAGTTAGCGATAACAGCTAAATGACAGATTAGTGTATCTTTAACAATTTAGTATATATATTTATCTTATATCGGTTTATTTTTACATATATGATACATAAATAAAGCCTTTTTTTTAGTTTCTTGAACAGTGCAATGCAGCAGACCCTGTCAAAAAATCACATTGAATAACAAATTTGTCTGAGAAAGAAGAATATGGTACTTAAGTCCTACAATTTGTACACAGTCATCTTGCGACCTGATCTACCAAAGTCCAAATAAGAACTGGGAGCCTCTTAAATACTAGGGGAAAATGTGGTGCTTATTAAACTTATTTTTAAGCTAGAACATATATATTAAGTATATATGCCCTATTCGAGAGTTTATGAATTCAAATTAAATGTTACATAAGTTACATAAGGATTCAATGTGAATAAGTTTAATTTGAATGAATTTAATGCACATCAAATTACTTGGTATTTTAAGTCCATGTGAATGCGAAGCAAAGCTATTTTGAATTGAATTTTGATGCATGCATAATAGCAAAATTAAGTCACATGCAATATGTCTGTGGACAGATACTACCATTTATACATGTACTACTTCGAGTGAAAAACTACAGGCTTTAATTCAACTTACAAAAAATTTGGGGTGTTAAAAAAAGGTGTCTTTTTTTTAAAGCCCCAAATTTTCGTAAGTCCGATTAAAGCCATCTAAATTTAAGGCCGACGAGAAAAACAAAGACAAATTATATTATTAAATCACTTATGTTCATACGTTATGCCATTATGTCACGATGTATAATATCAACTGCATAGGAATCTTTAAAATTTAAAAATTATATTCAATTTACTTGTAATATTTTTCATGTAAAAATTATCAGTTATCATATAATACAAAACATGAATATCAAATTTCATTCATTGATATTTTGAGCAATATGACCTCAAAGTAGAATAATTTACACAATGTAAATAAGAAATTACATCATTAGTTGGCCTAGTCCTGTTGCATGCTTCAACAGTTAATTTGGAAATTAATGCATACAAATTTAATGTGCTGCATCAGTTTACCTCACAATAATTTACTTCTTGTGAATACTATTTGATTCACATTAATTTACTTCATATTATTTTTCGCATTAATCTAATGCAAAGTAAAACTTAATGCACATTTGTGTGTACACTACAGCATATTGCAGGTTTTGAACATTAAATTAAAAACAATTTTTTTTTCATTGATAGCATGCATAACTTTTCTGTAAAGAGATTAAAAGACTTATTTAAAGTGATAATTGCATGCATGAGGCCACAAGAGAAATGCTTATTCCCTGTTGCAGGAAGGGAGGAAAGCATAAAGGAACCTGGGCATTTACTGGGATGAATATTGTGTATAAACATTGTATAGATTTCTCCCTGTATCTTTCTGACCTATCTGTTATGGTAACTTTGGGAGATGAGTTCATACATAATTTGTAACGTGGATGGTGCTAATAATTATTTTATTGCTTTGTGAATACCTTCTTAATAAAATTTTGTTCCAACTTTGGTCAAACATTCTACAAATGATTTATGTCAGAAAGTAAAGATGGTAATATATGGGAAGCAATTCTCTATAGAACAATTTGAACATCTACGTAAATGTTCAACTAAATAAATGTCCATTTATCCGAAATTAGAAATTCTATGTACATGACCCTTGTGATAAAAATAAATTAATCCTTGTCATAAGTGTTCTTTCATAAGAGGCAATATAGCTTTCAAAAATTTGCACAATTTCATTCTGGAAAATATTCTTCTACTTCATGAATTCTTTGTATGGTCCATTTTCCAAGCTTCTGTGCGTAATTTACGCAAGTGAAAGACCTGTTTTTGCGTTGTTTTTTTTTTCTTGTACTGCGGCTGTTTTATCTTGATTCGCTCTGTATTGCCCGTTATGCTTGCATTAATGGTTGGAAGGCTTCTAGACTGTCCATTGAAGTTTAGAGTTAAACAATTATGTATTTAGGACATAATCAATAATTATGTCAATAATGGGCCCTCCTGCGAGACCTTAATTTGAAATCAATACACTTTCCCTTTACAAGGCCAGTTGCAATTATACTTGTTTAAAATAGCAACTGTACCACAGAGTCAATTGATTGTTGGGCAAGTCCTGTAGAAGCATTACTTTTGTGTTCTACTTGGTGGCAATGGCCAGATAGTAGATGGTACTGGTTTAATTTGGCTTCGCACTAGATCAACAAAGGCGACGCAGTGGATAACAGTCTATGGATATAAAGATTTACATGTACAAAGTACCTTAATAATAAGTACTCATTGACTAAATTTTCAACAGTTTTGAATAGAATAAATAAAAGTTGCTAAATGTAAATTTGAATTATTAATTATATTTAATTTGGACTTGACAATTACATTATTATTACAAATGGTCTTATAAGCTATATTTATATATAATGGTCTTTGCTTAGAGGTGCAGTTTGATAAAATCAATACATTTATAAATTTAACTTAAAAACTTTTTTGTGTAACTCAATTTTAAACACAGTGGTTATATCGTCAGGCAGTTTAGATGCAATGTTTACACAATCAAGACCCATTTTCTCCTCTTCAAAAATCTAATTAATGCTGGGTGATGATTATGTTCGTGTCAAAACACTTGGTGTCACTTAGATACACAGAAAATGACATTCAACTGTTTAATATACAGTGTTGCAGGTAAGTGACGTGGGATGGGCATTCTAAAATCAGGAAAATGTTACAAAGAGAAAAACTCGGGAGACATTAATGAGATCTGAAAAATTGTATTCTCTGATGGGAGTCTCTAGTAGCTAAATCTTGAAGCTATCAATTAATCATCATTTTGTACTTTAAATTTAAAAAATAAAATCTTTTCTGCAATATTATCTGACAATCCAATTAATATTTTGATGGATTATCTATTGTTGAGAGAAAAAATCTGTAGATAAAAGGTCCACAAACATTTTGATTTTTGATAATTCTAACATAACCGATAATTTAACCAATATTACACCAACACTGCATTCAATCTTTAAAATAAAACAATAGTTTGATTTTTTTTTTTTTACCTAGATCATGCTGTTGAACACAAAATGAGCCTTGAGTATAATAAATGTTTTGTCACAGATGAACTAAAGACCAATTCATTTTATCATTTTTAATCCTGAATGACTTGCCTTGTGTTTTGGGATGTGAAGGGTAGGGATGCACAATTTTATCGGTATACTGGTATATTGTGATTTTTAATTGTGTGATACGTATTGTAATATGGAAACTAAAATACCAGTATTTTAAGGTACATAATTATAAATTCCAGAAATTATTGAATATTTATTCATTTGTCCAGACTTCTAAATAACAATATTACAGGAAGTGCAAAAATACTAAAAATGAAAAAAAAAACCTGAAGTTATGTTTTTCCAGCTTATTTGTAAGAAAAGTTATCGATATTTATTTAAAATCATAGTAAAACTTGCAAGTAAAAATATCATCATGTTATTGTGATATTTTTGGGAAAATTCGTGACACATTGCGATACAAATTTTTTGTTGATACCCATCCTTAGTGAAAGGGGAGGGGGGTATGACTTATTATATATTATTAGACTTTCATTGAGCATAATAGGGATTGCTTTCATTTTGAACGCATAGAGATATAAATTCTTTATTGTATACAACTTTAACCAGTTTACTGTACATACAGTGACTTACAGTCTAGATGTATTCCAAAATTTGTTGATCATAATATTCATAGTTGACCAAACAGAGTATATAACTGCAATATTTTAACAATACTCTGTTAAATGTACAGTTTACAATATTTATATTAAAGCTAGAACAATAAGTATATAATTTATAGATAATTAGGGAGTTGTCATCTTTTTTTAAATTTATATATATATATATATATATATATATATATATATATATATATATATATATATATATATATATATATATATATATATATATATATATATATATATATATAATACTGATGAATAATACTTGATTGTGAATCTTTATTTTTGATTATCAGCATATTTATTATCATGTATACAAGTACAGTCAAACCTTGTTATCTTGAACTCGAATGGACCAAGAAAAAACTTCAAGATATCCGAGGATTCGAGATATCAAGGGTCAAATACTTCAAGAATATGTGGTTGGGACTTCAAATCACTTCAACATATCCATAGTATTTGAGATATTGGTGTTCGAGACACCGAAGTTCAACTGTACTATTATTTATTATCTTTGTCTTGATCTATTACACAAGGAGAGGGTATGCATAGGCTTTGCCTGTTTCCCCATCCTTATTGAATTTTTCAAAAAAATATGTTTAAGTCAAATCAAATAGTTGACTAAAGAAATTTGGCCAAGCAGCAAATTCTATCTGAAATATCATCCTTTTAAAGTGAAACAGAAAATACACAAATATTGTAATAAGAGCAAGTGCGAATTTAACATGTTTTAATCGACACTGTGGAATTATATCATTTTCATTACTGAATTCTTTTCTCTGATTAATTTATAAATAATATTTATAATTTAACATTTTTTTAAAATTTTATTATAGTTTTTCATGAAAAATTCATCTGCAGGTACTCAATGTCAAATGATGAATGGAGAATAACATCTATACAAATTAGGCCTTTTTAAAATATTATCAAAGACATAAATACTGATTTTAATATTTTTATTTATCTAAATAGAGTTTGTTAAAAACGTTTGATATACTTCAATGCGAAATACCTCGTTATTAAAAATATACGTTATCAGTAATCTTTCATCCCCTCTGGTGCCCCTTTAAATTTATGAATGAAGTTGACTTATGAATGGAGTCGCTTACCGTTTTCGGTATTCTCAAACGGGCTTTTTGCATTTTCCCCGGTTTGGACCTCTCTGGGCTAAAGAATTCTACGTTTTCGAGTCCAGCATCAAATGCACATAACTCTAGCTCCATATCCCAAAATCAGCTGTAAAAAATAACCAACAAGATTTGAATGTGAGAGGTATATTCCATTCATTCATAATAAAGAAGCATCATGCGTACTGGCCTACTTACTACAACTGAGTTCTACGTTAAAAATAGCCAGTCATGTAAAATAACTCACCTGAATATTCCAAGAAAGGTGCTTTCACCGCGCTAACACAGGTGTCAAATGCAATACGCGGACAGCAATCATTTTATGTTTTAGTAAATGGCATCAATCAATTTTTCGTGACCTCACACCTATGCAAACGAGGTGTCCCGAATGGGAAAAGAAAACCCCGGATGAAAATATTGAAATACGCGTTGCACAGAAAAGAAACTTGGACAGAGTCACTTAAATTAAACCATAACAATTAGATATACTCATGTACTCATCATACTGCTTTGGTACCAAAATATATAAATATCCCGCTCTGAATCCAACATCTATGGCGTCAGTGATGGTGATCGAGTCAAATTCACAAATAATGAGCGAAACATTACTGTTTTACACTTGATGAATTAATTTAAATCAGTCCTTTTATCTGAAACAATCACGATGTAAACTACAGTATTTATTTAATTCATTGTTATATATTTCTTTAATACTGGGATGAAGTAAACTTTAATAATACATTGTTTTTACCCCCCCCCCCAAAAAAAAATTATATATAATAATTAAAAAATTAAATAAAATAATATGCCCAAATACTACGGTGAGATTTGCTCAACTACAAGTTTTAAGGGGGGAAATCTGGTGGTAAAAAGGCATTTTATTTCATGCAAATTCTACACTTTAATGCAATTTTTCACCTATTATAGAATTAGATGAAAATTTATTTCAGTACGTAAGCAAAAGTAAAGTAATTTTAAAAAAAAAAAAAAAAATGTATTTTCTACAAAATTGGGGCAATGCATTTTTTCATGTACACATTATAAATTTTAGACGATTGTGAATATAGTATACCGGTAATATTTGGAATCAGAACCATTTATTGTGCATTGAATATTGACCTTTGCAGGTGTAATTTCATCTCAAGTCCTTATGCTTATGTGGCAAAAAAGAAGATACAAGTTAATCATTATTTTTTTTTTATATGTCCAAAGTATAAAGAAGCCAGGAAGAAATTTCTTGAAAAAAAAATTATTATTTGATAAAATTCACATTTTAGATACACATGTCTTAATATGGGGGATAGATTCATTGAGTGCTACGGAGAATGAACATCTTTTCTCTATTGTTAAAACTTTTATTAAACATTCAGGCAGATTCACATATTAGTATTAGTAATAATATAAATATATTTATTTCTATATACATGTATATACAAAATTATATGTAATAGTATGATTCTTTAAAATGCATTGATTTGTAAATTTAACAAATATTGAATAATTTGAATGTACATATTTAACTGTGACCTTATTTAATCTTAATAACATGTAGGGAGAGGGCGAATAAGTTTTTAGAACTTGTGCCAAATCCCTTTGTAATTAGAAATTACAATAAAATATGTTCAAACTAACCATTTATTCTATAGTACTTGGCTAATTAAAAGTTTAAAACAAAAATCACAAGATCTGTGATGATGATGATGATGATGATGTTTTTTCTCAATTTTTTTTTCTAAAATTTTCTCAAATTAAAAAAATGGTCTTAGTGCTTTGGAAAGATATTATTTCGCTGCAAATTACATGTATGTAAACATTCCAGGCCAATTAGGTATAGTAAATTATCCTTTAGATACTGTCCTCCCCCCCCCCCCCCCACTTTGTTGCTGTAGGTCGAGCAATGGGAAATTCCAGAATTTGGACAGTTAATTAGGTTTTTTTGTTTGTCAGATTTTTTTCATTTTTTTTGCCCCCCCCCCTCCCCCATTGCTACAGGCCTGCATTAAATTCAACCATAATCTGAATCCTGAACAAATTATGGAAACGCATCAAAAAGCCATGAAATCGCAGGTATATGGTTGGGTAAATAATAAATAAACTTGTGAAAAAAAGAAAAGTGGCAAACTCCAAAATCCTATTTCTTTAGGTTGTGGGGGTGTCTCTAGAAAAATTTAAAATTTAAGTACCGAAGCAAAAAAGTTCAAATATAGAATTGGTTGAAATTTCTTATAATTTTATAATAACTATATAAATTGAATGTTCTTTTTAAATTGTTGTGAGTCCCAGGCTATCGAACCGTCTTGATTTCGTACTGTAAAAAACGGACGATCCTAGGGGCTTGGATCGACCCCTCGATCTCCTAGCTAGATTAAACCTATGCTGATCCCACATTATAGGTGTTTTAGGTCTTGTGTGAAAAAAGCAATGAAATAGAGGATATGAAGCTTAATTACTCTGTTTGTTGACTGTTAAACATGTTTACGTGAACTTGTTAATGTACATGTAAGTGGCGAAATATTTTGGAATTCTGATATTTTAAAATCTATTCACAATTTTAGATCCATTAATTATAGATATGGACATGATATATTGTTCAAGTTCAATCAATGGGCACCTTAGTGATTCACCAAAATGTACAAATTGTGGATACCAAGCTGAAGATTAATTACATTTTTTCAATCATGTATTGTCCACAATATGTTCTTCATAGACAGATGCTGATTAAATATATGAATGAGAATGACATACCACATTAATGTATACTATATGGTGCTGATTCCTTATGCTTAGAAGACAACTTTTCATTTTTTGATCATGTACATACCTTTATAAGAAACTCAAAGAGGTTTTCACTGAAATCTTAGTTTATCATGATATGCTATAGGAAGAATATTATCTCATTCTAGGCATGTTAAGGAATTTTTCCCACTCTGGGTCAACTTTATTATGTTTTTTCTCTCTCTCTCTCTCTCTCTCTCTCTCTCTCTCTCTCTCTCTCTCTCTCTCTCTGTGGATTCACTATATATAGACATTTACCAATTAATGATCTACTTTACATACTGATTTTTCAATGTTAAATGTACTTTATTATTTTTTCTCTTATATTTTACTCTCTCTCTCTCTTTTTCTCTGGATTCACCTTATACATGTACCAATTCAGGCGCGGATCCAGGAATCTCTTCCGGGGGGGGGGGTCCAAAAAAAAATTTCCAACCCAAAAATTCCTTAACAAGCAAGCAAAAAAAAAAAAAAAAAAAAAAAAAACCTAACATAAAATCCATTTCCCAAACGTTTAAAAACACCTATTTCGTGGTGGTGATGGTGGGATCCACGTTTTCTAGGGGGGTCCAGAGTAATTTTTTAATTTCTTCAGTATGTATTTTTAATACCTCTGCAAATTCCAGGGGGGGTCCGGACCCCCCCCCCCCCAGATCCGCGCATGCCAATTAATGATCTATTTTACATACTACCAATAATTGTTATATGTACCTTGACCTATGGAGAGAACGATTAAATAGGCATTATGCCTGCTGTTCAATTCATTTCATTTTGTAATGAATTAATATATTTTAAACTAATGGGCATAGCCCCCACCCAACAGAAAATAACAAAAAAATATGAATAGGGATTAGATAATTACTATATTTATTATATATTCACAAAAAATAACATTTTGAAAGATTTTATTAGTCTTCACAGAATCCACAATCTAAGGGGAATAACTCAAAAATCAGTTTAGGAACTCTCTTGTGTATGAAGGTATAAAAAGTAGGTATGATTATCTCAAGGTGTGTTGTCTGTAGTACTTGGAATCATTAATTGCATGTTTTATCTCCTGATCTTACACATGTGCCTTTTAGTATTTGTGATTCTCGTTAGTTAGCGTTTATGAACTATATACAGTGTGTTATTGTAAAGTAATATATATACAAGTATTGTATAAGGGAGTTATTTTACTATGACATGTCATCCAGGATATGTACTCGTTGCACACGTTAAATCTCTGACGCATATACAAATATAGATCTGTAGTTCAGGAACAACTTTCAAGGGTACTACCAACAGAGTTAAACTAGAGTACGTTATAGGTATTCCAGATATATTTTAAAATTTAATCAATTAAAGTGATTTATCTATATTTATCAGTGTTCATACCACATCAATATAAATTATTCTAAATCTAATATCATTTGTATCAAACTTGAAAACTGAAATTGAACCTGGTTCATGGCAAACTGATACTTTAATCAATTTACTCCCCAAATAACTAGAGAGTCACTAAATTGAGTTATCTTCCTCAATGTAAAGTACTGTCATGTGACTTTAACGATACTCATCCTTGATTTTAATTCATGAGGATTTGAACTTAAAAAAATCTATTTCAACAGAAAAATAATACGTTGACTGTGCAACTGTTAGGGCAAGCACAGATACTAATTCAGTTTCTTCAACCGCACAACATTTGGTACAAAGGACTCTGACGTCACATGACGTCGTTCGTAAGTTGCATTACCAATCCAAGTCCTAAACAGCGCTAAATTTAAAAAAAAGTTTAATCTAGCTATTTAATATCCATTAAATCAGGTGAGTATATTTTTTATTGAACTTAATTTTCTTGTTACCATGAGAATGTAGTTCGCAAAGGATTGTGGGTCTAGTGGTTACTGGGGAAAAAATTCTTTTGGATCAATGTGCAAAGTCTGAATTTTCTCTTTGCCAATGCAGGCCCTGCTTTAAGATCTCGCAATGACAAGCGGCGCTTCACGGCCGCTCACTGCGCTCGCTATTATATAGTATGTAGGAAATGAACTTGGAAATTGTTACACAGATAACACCCAAAGATTTTTGAACTGACATCATCCAAGATCAAAATTAGAGGGTCAAGATTATGAACATACTCTAGGGCCCTGTTTTGTTGGTTTGGTAGCTTTATGTGGGTTTTCACAAATTTTGTCTGATGTGACCTATTTTCTTTATTATAGGATTCTAAAACTGACAAGTGGCTTGTGAAATGTAATTGATGAAGGGACATGCTTCAAGCACTGAAGGCCTATGTTGCTGTGAATATGAGAACAATCAGGGAGAGAAAAGCCACATTTTGGCCTGCTGCTGTGATTGTGAAGCCTTTGATCAAGCTGCAGACAGGTGAGGCTTATAGTAATAAGAGACATGGTAATGATGAACTACTCGGAACAGACAATGTAGCTGTAGACCAGTAGTTTACAAAATAAACAACTAGAGAGTTCCATACATACAATTATTGTGATAAGTTAAAAAAAATTGTGCACAGTTACAGTATATCTATATGTCTAAGTATTTGCAGTTTTCACTTTTTTAACTTTGTTTATATGCATGGAACTGTAATATTAATCTAATTAATAAACAACTATTGTGAAATTGTGAGGAGTGAAATTTTTATGAATACTTATAATCTCATGATATGTATAATTTAAATGAAAAATATTGTGATTGAATAGAATCAGGGATGGTATGATACATGTATTGAAACTTTACTTTGAAAATAACTGTAAAAGATTAACAACTAATTACAGGTGTATAACTTGTCGCCAAGTACCACCAGAGACAATGGAGCGACTCTTCAAAACCATAGAAGACCGCTGTCGAGTGCCAGGAATCTTGGGCCAGGGGGCGATCAAGTTACGATTAGATGTTATAGTTCCTGTAATCACCATTCCAGTTTGTCTATTCTTAGCCACTATTGGACCTGTGATGACCGCCGTGATGTTAACCATGATGCCAATATTCTTGCTATGGTTTTACCGTATGTGGAAGAGGAATACTAAAAAAGACAGGACATTGTTTTTCTACTCCTGGGGACTGATGTCTGTTGTGACTATCTTTGTTGTGTTCGAGTCGTGTGTGGTGGGTTTCCGTGAAATTCTGCTGTGGGAACATTTGCTTCTTCTAACTGCTATGTTTCTTATGCTGTATAATTTTGTGCGAACTAAACTGAATACACCCTACCTTAAGAATTTAAAGAGACCAAGAAACTTTGAAAAGATGAATCAGTCAGACAGGCGGATTGTGAATGCTGATGATACTTTCAAAGTTCCAATGAGTTTGGAAGAAATGACTGCTGTTGAATTGCCAGAGTCTGATGTCAAATGGCTGGATTCTAGGCCCATCACAGGTATCTTACTAGTTCCTTTCGACTTTAAAATTTGTAATTGTATTTATAGTGCAAGTAATTCTCAAGTAATGTTGTCAATAATGTATAACCAGTTGTTGTTGAATTCTTGGTAAGAGCTAACCTGCCTTTGATGATTTATACACAAAGAGACTGTCAATTTGTTCTTTTTTTTAGATGGAAAACTTGTAACGTGGTGCCAGCATTGTAACCTCAATAAACCCCCCAGGTCTGGCCACTGTAATCTCTGTAAGGTCTGTGTGTCTGTTCGTGATCACCACTGTGTCTGGTAAGATATTGGATTGTCTCTCTATAAAATGGTTTGGGAGAGTCCCATAGGAATTTTTTTTGAGCTCAATCAGTCCAAAACTCAAGTGGGATTTTCTGGTCAGATACTTGTTGTCTGTCAGTATGTTGTCACTATTTTCAACTTTTTAGCTCACCTGAGTTGAAAGCTCAAGTGACGTTTTCTGATCACCTGTTGTCCAGTGTCCGTTTGTCTGTCTGTAAACTTTACACATTTTTGAATTCTTCTCAAGAACCACTGGGCCAATGTTATCCAAAGTTGGTACAAAGCATCCTTTGGTAAAGGGGATTTTAAATTGTTAAAATGAAGGGCCAAGCCCCCTTTCAAGGCAAAAATAAGTTGGAGTCATTAAGATATCTTCTTTTCAAGAACCACTGGGTCAAAAAAATGAAACTTAAGGTAGTGTAGATTTTAAATTGTTTAAATCATGGCACCTGGAGGTAGGGTATTGTTTTGTGCTATATATAAAAAAAGATTTTTACTAAAATGCAATGCTTTTAACAGATTGTATGCTAAATTTAAGTAAAGTATCTCTACACTTTAATATAACAAAGATAAAAAATAACTTAGTAAGAGGATTAGAGCCATCTTCTTTGCCTCTCTGCCCCAAAGGGCCATCTTCTTTGTCACTCTGCCCCCACTAAGTACATGTATCTCTGTCAATGATATGGACAGATCTTTAAAACATTTAGACAAGTAAAAATAGGATTTGAACAATTTTACAGGATTGACACGTGTATAGGAGCAGATAATCATCGGAGCTTCATAATCTCCATGATGTTGTTTGTCTTCTGTGGTTACTATGGATGCCATCTCTCCATGACAACACTTTGCACACCTAAGATGTATTTTGATTGGTTCTTATTTCCCAATGACTGCAGATTTCTGTACATTGACTTTCAGTAAGTTTGTCAGGATGTATAAAGAAAGGGCAAATACCTTTCAGCTGCCTCACTAAAATAAAGATTGTTGTTTGCAAGAGAAATTAATTAATATATTGAAAAATTATAGTTTTTGAGATAATTTAATTGAAAAATGATGTCATGTGGTTTATCTTGTTAATTAAATAAGTAGAATATAAGTATAACTCGTGACAAGCAATTTAAAATGTTTAATTTAATCAAGATATGAATTAAAGTAAAACACGCTTATAGCGAACATGCTTTATAATAAATTGACCCTTACAATGAAGTTATTTTTATTCCCCATGCCTCTAAAATATATTTTGATCTTAATAGATATAACAAATTACGTTTATACAAAACAAAATCATCCATCCCTGGCACTTCGTTGTAAGCGAGTTATACTCTATTAGGATTTTAGAGGTGAAATCTTCATCTTAGAAAAATATTACCAAATTATAGCCATTTTAACGTTGCATGTTATGTTATTTTTTTCAGGACATCTGCTAGTTTTGTTGGCACCTGCTATACATTCCTGGCCTCCACCATTATGCTGTTTGGGTTGATATTCCAGTTTTTATTAATCAGTCAAAACTTAACTTCACAGGAGTTCCATATAGCCTCTCAAAGAAATATGTTAAGACATGGTCTTTTTGCAACCAAAAATGTGTACAACCAAGGTTTTATACACAATTGGTTCAATTTCTGGCTGACAGGACGAAAAGACACTCGAACCAGTGTGATAACATTGTAATGTATATTATCTTTACTTTTATATTTATATTTCTGTATTTGTACTTTTCTTTTGTGTATTTTTTGTGTATTTTATGTCACTGATTCTCCTCATCCATATTTCAATGCAATTTTATTATGTTTGGTTGTTGAAATTTTTTCCTTTTATTTGAAGGGGGGTGTCAGATCGTATTTTAATATTTTATGATGCATTTATGTTAAAGTAAGCTAAAATCATCCATGTTTTTATTTTTCTACAGAAGTGTTATTTTACAACCACTTTTTGATATTATGGAAGAAATTGATTATAGTCATATCAAATGGCCTCTAGGCAGTAGGTTAAAAATCTCATACACAGCCTGGAGTAACCATTAATTGACTGTATCATAACACCTAAGCATTTGATAACATTCATTTGATTTAAGGTTCGTGAACCCTCTGATAAGTGCGATAACTCTCAGTGAGATGAATTAATGTCTAAGATTCTCTTATAAAATGTTCAAGTTAAAAATTCATTTCTGTCAAATTTTGCTCTGCAAGGTTGAAATTTATTTTCCTATTTATTTATGAATTAGATTTCTTTTTGAAAACTCAGTGTTAAAGAAAAATTTCATAGGAATGATCAGAGGGCTGATGAACCTTAAATCTAGTAGATTTAAGGTTCATCAGCCCACTGATCATTCACAGAAGATTGCAAAGGATTCATGCATTTTTTCTGTGATTTGCTTAGAGAGGACTCATTTTGATATAAAGTTAAACCACGTTATCTTGAACTCTGTGTGACTAAGAAATTCGAGATCCCCCATGGTTCAAGGTATTTACAGTAAAATACTTATAGAAAAAGTGCTCAGAACTTCAAAATCACTTCGACATATCCATGGTATTCGAGATGTCTGTGTTTGAGATACCAAAGTTCAGCTGAATATTGTTTTTGGGGCATTCATGTGCTGCAATATTGTGGCTCACTTGTGTAGAAAAGTGTGACAGGAATTGTTAGTTCTTTTTAGCCACTAGAGCTATAAAGAATTTTGATCTCAATATATTTTTGAACAAAAACAACTGTTACAGTCTTTAAACATTATCCTCCCTTCTTTTGCATATAAACACACAGTTTTAACATCCTTGCTTCTCTCTCGGTCACTAATAAAGTTAGGATTGGAAAATTGTGTTTTTAAACGAAGAGTGACTGACAACAGGGCAATTTTTCTATTTTTAATAAAATTTCTTTTTGGTTGTCCTTTTTTAAAGCTCTCTTCAACTAAGCCCATACTCAAAACTAGAACATATAAAATTTATCTTGCCTTGGGTGTTGTGTATGTAACTAAAACCCTCTAAAACATTTATAGGTATATTATCTCACTGAAAATTTCTTGCAGATATGATTTTTAGTTGGTGATCGATTTTGCATCACCTAAGGTGATGTTCTTGAGTTAAGCTTGAATCATTGATTACCTATATTCATATTTTAATTCATAATGACCAACATAACTAGACTGGTTATGAACTGCTTCATTTGCTGGAACATTTTTAAAATGAAAAAAATTTATTGCCTAAAGTTAATTTTGATTTGGATAACAAGTATTCCTTTAATTCAAGTGTTTATTTGCTTCTTTTCAATCCTTATGAGAGAAATAGTACAGAAATGTACCAAAAGTCAAACTTTAAATGAAATGAATAATTTTCACCTTAAACATTAAATGATGTGTATGATTGAATTTTTACATTCTTGAGTTAACTGTTTTCCACATGAAAAAAGTTACTTCTGCATTTTATATATAGAACTTAAGTTCTTATTATAATAAGTGCCTATGTTGATTAAAATGGCAAAAATTCAAAAATACAGTATTTTTTAATTTTCTTGAGCCAAAATTTTATTCAAACATGTTAGAATTTTTTTAAATACATTTAATATTTAGTACCTTAATTGAAACACATTGTATTCTGCTTAATTCCAGTCATATCGCATTTTAAAAGAAACTCATTTTATATTGGATTCACAAGATATTTTTTCCAGCAATATTAAGATTTAAGAGTTATCCCACTTGGTCTACTTTTCTTGCTCTCTTTCATAGAGGAGTTCTCACAAGGAAGGTAACCCAAAAAATTGTTGGTTTTTTTGTGTTTCACTGTCATGTAGGGTACTGATATAAGTAGGGTACATTTTTTGTATATTGCAACAGAATTTGGATGTTAATCTGTAATATACATATATCTCCTCTCCCTAAAAAAGATGTGTATACTGGTAATTTTTAAGTGAAACTGGTATTTTTTTCAAGAAACTTGCAAGTGAATTTCTTGAATTAAATAATGCCTGCAATGTGAAGTAGTGCATCTAAATTTTAACTCTTTTATATACTTTATACATTATATGAGATAAAAGCTAGCTTGCAATATTCAATTGTTATTTATTCAAAGAAATGCTGCATAATTAATTTGACTGCATTTGACTTTTTGTCAGAGATTTTTGTACTCTGAATAATTTAAGATATAAATTATAAAATGTTACCTGGTACTTGTATGAATGGTATGGATGTGAATATTAATATAATAATAAAATACTTTTTTATAGTAGTGTATGGTACTTGCATGTATGTGAGAAACCTTCTCCAAGAAGCATGTTTTGAAATTTATTATATATATTTGTATTTTGTATGGCATATTTCATACTTGTATCAAAAGTCACTAAATATACACAAGTAAATTTGGTGATACCGGGAAAGCATCAATTTAGAAAGCTAGTCATTGCAAACATAATTACATGGGAAATTTAGTTTCATAGCAATGTCCATACATGCAAGCACTTGCTTTTATTTATTGTGTGCTATTTAGTAATGATGGCTTATATTCTGCTGAAAGTGACATATACTTTGTAAAATTGTACTTGGTGTAAGATGATTAAATATGATAAAAAGCTATGTAAAATAGTATTCAAAGAGATTGCTTTCTATTTTTAGGTCAGTTCATGCAAAACCTTTTTGCATTGAAGGATTTTTGCCTGTCAGTCCATTAAACTTCATCGTTATTAAAGCATTTTCTGTAAGGGGCACTCCTAGCCTGTATACCTACTGTAAATTCTTTGAATTCTATTTCTCCACTAAAGATCTGCATTTCCTGGGTATGCTTGCATATTAATATTGCTGTTCTTGAGAAGAACCCCTCTTTTGGCCCAACCCTACTCCACAAGTGTCATGTTTTGAACAAAGTTGATTTTGCACTTTCTGAGGAAGCTTGTATATTAATATCACTAATCCGCTGTTCTTGAGAAGATTTTTCATATTTTATACATCGATCTTTGATGGGCTGTATTATGTACGTGAACATGTCCATCTGTCTGTCTGTTAGCTTTTTCATGTCTGGCTTAGAACTTTAATAGTATGAGGCCTAGAATCATCAAACTTTATCAACTGATGCATCTTCTGGGTAGAAGGTGTGTTGGGTCTAAAATATAGGCTACTGTGACCTTTTATTATGGTGATATGACCAAATATGGCAAAGTCTGTTCATAACTGGAAAATTATTGGCCTAGAAACTTTGAACTTTGACAGATAATGTATCTTAAGTAGAAGGTTTATCACACTCCTCAATAAGGTTGCTGTGACCTTAAATTAAGGTGATATATATATATATATATATATATATATATATATATATATATATATATATATATATATATATAATATATATATATATATATATATATATATATATATATATATATATATATATATATATATATATATATATTTATAATATATTATTTTAAGGGAGGTAATCCCAAATGTAAGACTATGCAGTATGCTTTCAAAAAAATGTTACACCAAGAAATACACATTTTTTTCATGATATACAGCCATACAGCATTTTTAAAAACAATTCTTTTGTTTTTAACAATAATGACATTAATATGCAATAATATTGTAACTACAAGTATGCTGAGACCTAACTATAGTTCATCACACAACAGATAGAGTACATTCCATTTGTCCCATGAGCGTACTTCTAAGGCACAGAGCTTCTTCAATTTCATTTGGATATTTAATAAGAGGTGAAAATTGCTTCTGTTAAGTTAAAGATTATTTACTGGATTAAATGTAAGAAGGCTGGCTTAATCATTTTTGTAAGAGCATCTCTGTATCATGTGCCATTGCAGTGCACTTCATTAAGAATGTTTTTTTCATACTTCCATGTAAAACTTTGATCTCATGTTGGGTCTTGACTCTATCCTTGGGACCATGAATTCAATATACCTGAATCTGCACTACTTGCAGATACTTGCATATTAATATTGCCCCACTGTTCTTGAGAAGAAAAGATGTTATTTTCTATATTTTCCCATGTAAAACTTCTATCTCTTATTGTAGCCCCATCCTTCCCCCAGGGACCATGATTTGAATAAACTTGAATCCCCATTATACCCCAAAAATGCTTTCAATCAATAATATACGTTTATTGCCGGGTTCGAGGGCACTATGTGCGGACCCAAGAACCGAACTGTTTGGTTCGAAAGTTTGACAAAACGCACGTTGCAGTAGAACACTATCAATAAATGTTTTGTTATATGTTTTTACTTTTGTATGAAAGATATGGTACGTATGAAAGATTTTAATGATTTTTTCCTATATATTCCTAAGTTCAATGTGTATCTCCTATTGTGGCCCACCCTACCTCCAGGGACCATGATTTGAACAAACTTGAATTTACACTATCACTACATGGCTGGGCTGTTCTGAAGAAGAATATTGTTTTAAAATACTTTTCCCCCTCCACATTGCTGATCACTTATTGTGGCCCTACCCTATTACCGCAAAGAATAAAAATCCCCAATTTTATTGCATGTGTCTAAGGGCCTTCTATACACTCAATCAAAAATTTGTTTTATGACATTGAGAAAATTATTTTGAATAAAGGTATAAATAATGAGCTTATCTATTTTATTTTCAACATAGGTTATGTGGCATTTACCCTCAGTGACTCAGGGAAAATATTCAAAAATATTCCAAGACATTGAAGTATTAATGAACAGAAATCACTGTTGTTTATTAAGTGGAGTAAAAACCCTGCATATGAAGTGTTCAGTTTATTTACCTTGGACTATTGTTAAGAATTCTTGCGTGAACTAAAACTGAATAACATACTGAAGATTTCAATTTATACAATATTAGGTCAATCAAACATGTCTTGCTTGCCACTTCCCCTATCTTAAACAACAGGGCACATTTACGTTATCTTAAACACAAACTTGATATTAACAGTTATTTCGATTGGTTTTTTTAAAAAAATGTTTCCTTCTTCCCCAGAATTTATCTTACATGAGGAAATGTTTTTTTTTTTTTTAAAAAAATCCAAAACTATCACCAAAATATATTCGTATTTGGTAATGGGAAGTGGGGGTCATATACAATTTTGCACAAAAAATATCAACATTTTCGTTAAGGGCAGTAAGTACATGCAGCATGGAACGTTGGGAAGGTATAGTCAAAACCTGTAGATAAAGTACATGTGAAACTGTAGACAAATCAGACCGTTATTAAAAACATTTTTCATACTTAGTTCAGAAAAGAAATCCGCAAAAGTCTCTCAAGTCTACTCTGCAAGAATACAGCACTCGTTACCAGCAAGTTGACAATTACTAGTATACGCTCCTATAGATGTGGTTGTTATCACTTAGTAAACCATTAAATTGCTCTTTCGAACCTCTGTTTCCGTTTTCTTTCTGGTACCTCTGATGCTCATTTGGACTTCCAATCTGTTTCTCTATGAAATGTAGAGATAACGAGTAGTAATCAAGCTCAAAATTCTAATTGAACAATACTAAATGAGAGCAGAGCAAACAGGGACCTCTGGAAACATCAGAGGTTGGATCAGGTGCCATGGAGGAGTAAGGATCCCCTGTCGACGGTCACACCCGCCGTGGTTTTAAGGTAGTCTGATCCTCAGGTTCTGAAAATCAGGCATTGAATAATTGAAAATGCTCACAAAAATGTCTCTGAATTCTCAAAATAATGTGAATTTACCCACGGCAATTGTTTAAACTTCATCATTAAAGTTAATCATATTACATAGGAAAAATTAGTAAATCTCAAATAAGATTTCAGGAAATGCGAATAAAGGCATCTACTATGCATTTCCTAATTGGAAATTAATGAACAAAAACATTGTAGGATAAAAAATCTATAGGTATCCAGGCATTTGAAGAAAATTGCATGATTTTTATACTTATACAGTACTTTAGTTTCTTTTGTGTACTTCAATTATTTTATAATGCATAGTTTATAAAGTGTTTCCTATCGTTGCAAAACACCATAAATAATTTCTTATTTCATATCATGCTACTTAGCATTGGCATCTAAGGCTAAATTAAAGGAAAAGTCGATTTCTTTAAATCTGTATTTTTAACATACTTTTATAAGGTAAAAATATCAACGTTTTAAAAGACGGTTTCTAAAACTTCAAAGAACCTTGAATCACATTCAGATGCATAAAATGAAAATTGTTGCATGAAAAAATTTCATATTTATCCTTCATTTTGAGACTTTTTGAATTGAATAATGAATTAAAGAGTTATCCTTCCTGGCTGAGGATCGGATATCCTTAATGGAAAATAAAAAGTAAAAAGATATACATGTATATATTTATTAACAGAAAAAATATTAGATTGGGATTGAATTTTGAACCCCACTGATTTCAAATTTTACTTTCCTCTCTCTAGCAAGACATTCAAATATGAAACAGACACATTTGACTCTATGTAGTCTTTTAATGATGAACTCCAGCATTCTTTTAATATTAACTTTCAGAGTAGTTTTGTGTTTTGTGTGATTTCAATTTTCTATAAGGTCTTTGGAATTTTTTTAGTCTCCACTTTTGATTAACACCACTTCTCAAATATGTTGTTGCACTGTAATTCTTAAGAACCCTAGCTACACTGCACACTAAAGAATTATGATTCTGTTGTATTTTTCTGCAGTTAGAGTGATCTGCCCTTAGATCTAAATTCAAATAAATTGAAATCTACAGTGTATTTCTCAATTTGTTATCAATTCAGACATTCTTAACATTTTAAAAGACCAAGATATAAACTAACTGAACACTTCATTTGCATATATTTTATCCACTGAAGTAAACAACAGTAATTTCTGTTCATTGATACTTTATTGTCTTTGAACATTTTTCCTGAGGGTAAATGCCACGTACCATATATTGAAAATTATATAGAAAAGCTCAACATTTACACCTATATACATATATACAATATAATTTTCCCAATGTCCCAAAAACACTTTGCACTGGTGTATAGAGGGTCCTTAAGTGTCTCATTTACTGCTGCTTATAAAACAAAGAGGCTTGGTAGAACAATTACTAGGATTTCTCTATACATATTATGTGTCTTTCAGTTTGTAAGGATTTTTATGAAGTGTTGGTATTCAGTATAATTGAAATTCAATTATGATTTAATTCAAATTCAATTTGAAATATTGAAAATATTTAAAACTGAATTATGATTTAAAAATGTTTTTATTTTAAACGAAACTATAAGTATTAGTAGAAATTTTAAAGTTCCTCTTGGAAACAAACGCTATTTTTTTTTTTTTTTTTTACATATGTACATGCCTTATCAGCTGGAACCAGTATAAACTGATCATGTATTCTTTCTAAATCTTTTATCCCTTTTTCTGAATTACTGAAGAAAGAAGGATACAGAATACGCATCTCTCCAATCAACTGGTTGATAAGAGATTTCAGTAACCACGTTATACTTTAAATTTTTTGTCCTGAAAAAGTGTCAAGATCTTTTTTTATATTCGATCAATCGTTTAGTGTAATCTTTGACAGAATTCATAATACGCATGAAATTCCGTCGCCAATTGAAAGATCGGGGGTTTAGACAATTTGGTCTCTTTGAAATGAGTGTTTTAAAGGTGCTTAGACACAGATTTGAACTTAATATTTTCTCAAATTTTCTGTATAATATCACGACTTATTTATTGCAATAGCATTTCACACGAAAATATAATTAAAAACTTATTTTATCTGGAAAATATTGGAACTACGAAATCCGGGACGCGTTTGATTAACACATCTTTGCACTTACACAAATTTTAACTTTATCCTTAATATTTAAGAAAAGATGCGATTTTGTTATGTATTAATGAAAAATATTACATTTATAATCCAGAAAATTCAGAGTAGAAATGTTCGAAAGCAAAACCAACTCACCAGGTATTGTCAGTCCGTGCTCAGTGATGTGTGCAAATTTTAACAAATTGAACACACCCGTGAAACGTTAACTGTTTTTGTAAACAGGGCATGAGCTCTGTTATTGTTAATGTTTATGATTCACCGGGTGTGTTCAATTGTTAAACTCTGCACACACCACTGAGCACGGACTTACAATACTGTGAGTGGGTTTTGCTTTCGAACATTTCTACCCTGAATTTTCTTGGTTATAGTTTTAATATTTTTCATTAATACACAACAAAATTGCCACTTTTCTAAAGTATTAAGAATAAAATTAAAATATGTGAAAGCGCAAGGATGTGTCAATCCAACGCGTCTAGAAATTCGAAGTTTTAATAACTTGGAGATGAAATAACAATTTTATTATATTTTAGTATGAAATGCTATATTAACATATAAGTCATAAAATTATACAGAAAATTTGAGAAAATATGAACTTCAAATCTGTGTCCAAGCACCTTTAAGATCTTCATCAATATATAACCATATTCAGATCACGAGTGATCAGTGCAAAGCAGCTAGAAGAAGAGAACGTGCGGGATTTTGTTTCAGGTGGTCTATATCTAGGCACTGTAGTTTTTGTTTGGAAGCAATAGTGGAATAATATTTTTAAGTAAAAAAAAAGGGTGGTCTTTACTTCAAATATGGTGGAATGCAAGACTTAACCCTTTTTCTGCATGATTAAGAACGTTTCTAATGTTTACGGTGTCCATTGCGTTTAGATAAGGGAACTAGCAGATTATATACATTTATACATAAAATAATTCTCATTTGTAACACATATCCATATTACAGATTCCGACCTGTATTCTAGTGTTGAAAAATCCAAGTATGGACTTTCTTAAGCCTGTTCAAATAGACCACTTAAATTTTTAAATAAACAGAGTCAAATTTGGTGGGGTTGTGATGTAGGCCAAACTGTTTACTGATATTGATGATATAGCAATAGGGCCAATGATAATCGTAAAACGCTTTCGCTATTGTGGAACAGTATCTTTGACCTCTAACAGCATTGGTTCCTTTCCTCGAAACGTCTGCATATTTTGTTTTTACGACCGAATTCTATGTTTTT
Source organism: Saccostrea echinata (assembly GCF_033153115.1). Classification (NCBI taxonomy): domain Eukaryota; kingdom Metazoa; phylum Mollusca; class Bivalvia; order Ostreida; family Ostreidae; genus Saccostrea; species Saccostrea echinata. The sequence continues at coordinate 22,863,959 of NW_026889774.1, forward strand.
CGTTGGTCGACCGGTCGACAGGGGATGCTTACTCCTCCTAGGTACCTGATCCCATCTCTAGAATTGCTGGGGATCGATCCGTGTTTTATGATTTACATTGTTTTTTTTAGATTTTTATTTAGATCGATAACTGTTCGTTATCTTCACCTTCTTTACTGATAAACGCTGTGTATCTTGTTCTTCAGTTTGTCAAGATATGTTGTTCTTTATGTTGTTTACGGTATTTGTTCTTCTGTCGTCCTCTCCATATATAAAAATATGACAACGTCACATAGCGTTGTTGTTTGCCAATTTGGATGAGAAGAATCAATTTTTCTTCGTTTCTCCTCATACCTTGAGAGTTATACCCATCTTTTTTTCCTGGTTTCCGCCCTTTTATAAATTTCCTAATTATTCCTCGTGAGTGTAAATCGAAAAACTAAACAAAACATTGATTTCCATTCCGTATGACTGTTTATTTAAGTTATCTTTTATTTTGTTTTCTTTCATAAATTATCGCGAATATGGTCCTGTAGTGTACTGTGCTCAATGGCTTCAGAATCTTAGATCAGGCTCCGGGGCTATAAAGCTTAGATTAGCTCACTTTTGATCTCAATCTCACTTTTACAAAAGAAATATATAGTGGAAAAGTGAGACTAAGATCAAAAGTGAGCTCATCTAAGTTTTATTGCCCCGGAGCCAAAGCGATACCGATGTGTAAATTTTATTTTTCTTGTATAAGAGGATTGATCATATCAGGAAATGCATGTTTCTTCGTTTTTTTTTAATGTAAATATTGTATTATGCATTAATTATGTAATGATATACGCTATATTTATGCAGATAATTACGTCTCTAATCGAAGCCTAAAGATGATTGAGTGAAATTAAAATTAAAAAAAAAAACTTTAGTTTCAAGAACATATCCTTGAAATTTATAAAAATGAGATGTTAAATCATTTGCAAAGGCAGAGAACATTGATTTAAACACTATTTCCACTAATGATGTAATACATGGACCAGCCCTACCAATAGTTCTTGATGATTTATCTTAAAAATATCATTTAAAATATAGAAAGAACCCTGTGGTGCCAATTTTCTAATTTTTTTTTTTTTAATTTTTTTTTTGTTGGTTGGGGGGGGGGGGGTATGCGGTAATCGATATACGTGTATGTTTAAAAGGTGTATTTTCAAAGCCTTTCATATTCACTTGAGTAAAAATCTTTTCTAAACATATTCTAGAAACCAAGTTACCGGTACCTCACTATTTTAAGCTAGTCGGTGATATGTTTTAATTAAAATTTCAAGTAATCTGAAATACTTTAATTTTTAAGCCTATGAACCAAATAAGACAAATCCCTTAAAAATCAAGCAAATTAATGCGGAAAGTGATTTTCAACCTCAACAGGATACTTGGATGGATTTTGCACGTAATATCAATCTTGTATACGAGACTGAAAAAAGTGTACATATACATCGATCAGTGGCGTATATCCCTTTCTGATAATGTGTAGGCTAGGCAAAGTGTGGGTAGGCAAAAAGCTCCCTTTTGATAGGTATTGGGGGGGGGGGGGTTCAAAGGGAGCATTTTTGCAAACCCAGACACCAAGATACAATTTTAATTTGACCAGTAAAAATAATATTGTAGACATAATTTCAGTTTATATCGTGACATGAAGACCACTAACAAAACTGAGAACTCTTAAAGACGTACAACACACTGGGGGAGATAACTCTTGGGATTTCAATAAAACGTTCAACATAACGTTAAATTTGACGTTAATTACGAAGCGTCAAAATGACGAGCGATACGATCCCGATGTAATTAATGTCAAAAAAAAAAAATAATAATAATAAAAATAAAATACAGGTTTTTACTGTGGTTTCTTCAGGAATACCAAATCCTATCCTTGATCATTTGCGCAACTGCAATAAATCTCCCCTCTCCATGAAAAAGAAAAAAAGACAGGTTCCTTCTTTAATTCAAATTTAGTTAATTAATTCTTTGATATTGTATTTATGATATACACAATGGCAATGTTTTAATCTAAAAATGTTAATGCTACTCTACATTGCTTTTTCCCGTTACAATCGGCCGCATAACATTGAGAATAAATATTACCAGTATGTCTAAATATTACCATATTACGAAAATAAACATTTTCTTGCTTTTCTTTTCTTTGAAAAAAAAAATGAAAAGGGGTAACCGTTTTCAGAAGGTCACTGATCAAAGAGGAACAACTCTAAAAATGTAGAGGTGTATGGTATGTCTTTCCTCCCCTTAGCTGAGTTATTCCTCCTGTTTTCCGAAGAATTGTTTTTTAATTTCCATCACAAATACACAGATACATTTACAGTGTGTTGCAAGGAACAAAAGAACTGAAAGACAAGTAAGTATCAACAGTGAAAAATTAATACAACGGTTGCACCCCATTTTTTACTGTAAACAGTTTCAGTTCGCATTTCCTCGAATAAAAACAAAACGATTGATGATACCATTGTAGATGATTCAGACACATGAATAATTTTAATTTTGATAAATAATTTACAATTTGGTACAATTAAAGTCAATATGGACGAATACATCATTTCCATTTATTGAAACAACAGAAGGAAACAATATCCGGGGGGGGGGGGGCACCCTCTCGTTTGAAAACAGAAATAATTTAAAACCTATACGTATATATATTCCATGTTCATCATAAGAGAGCTGTACATACACCACTGTTGGTTCACTTAAAAAATAATAATCAATGCGAGTAGATGTCATATAAAGGTTTGAAACTGTACCCGAGTGCATGAACTCCAAACCGGACACGTGGTCATAAAAGTTTTACTTACGAAAGCCTAGAAGGGTCAAATAAGAAAACTTTAAAAAAAATTAAAAAGTCGTAATAACGAGATAAAAAGTCGTTATTACGACTTAAGAAAGTCGTTATTACGAGATAAAAAGTCGTTATTACGAGATAAAAAGTCGTAATTACGACTTAAGAAAGTCGTAATAATGACTTTTTATCTCGTTATTACGACTTTTTATCTCGTAATAACGACTTTTTATCTCGTTATGACGACATTTTATCTCGTAATAACGACTTTTTATCTCGTAATAACGACTTTTTATCTCGTAATAACGACTTTTTATCTCGTTATTACGACTTTTTATTTATTTTTTTATTTTCTTATTTGACCCTTCTAGGCTTTCGTATTTACTAAATATAAATATTTAGAATAACAAAAAATATTAGTAGTCAATATTTAATCTGTATACACGAATGAAGGTCATTACTGTAGGAGTTCAATCAATATGCCAATTATATATATTATGCAGACGTAACCGATGTCATTTTTTTTTCAAGCTCAAATGTCTTGCATTGCAGAGAATAAGGGGGGGGGGTCTTAAAATTTCAGATATTGCTTATTCATCTTCATTTAAATGCAGATGTAAAGTTTTATATTTGTGATAAATAATGTACATTACATTTTTTAAGTAAAAGATATTTTCCAGCTAGGAATTTTTATCTGTATTTGTAGATTCATAGCATTACTTTCGTCCCAAGTCTGAAAGACGCTTTGAGAAACGTAACTTACGGAGAGAGGTGGAGGAGAGATTTTCCGCTATAAATTCAAAACGCGTCGTTTAAAAAATTTTCAAAAAATTATCAAGAACATTTTGATCATCAGTTACAAGAAGTAATTATTTTATTTCAAAATTAAACGACAGATTTTTTCATAAAAAAATATTTCATTTGAAAATCACGCTTTTTTCAATGCAAAAATGAACCATAGTTTTTCAGTTTAAATTCTTCAAAATCGTTTTTCTCGAAGTGTACCCCTACAAATTCACTTTGTTTGTGTGTTTAATAGTTAAACGAACGATTCGGCAAATTTTGACAGCTAGGCTAACCTTAAATATTTTAAAATAAGGGATTTTATAGTTAGTTGGTTGAATTTTTTTTGCACTCGTGATCAGCCAAATGTGGGGGGGGGGGTGTAACTTTAGGAACTTCCTGTCCGAATTCGGCTCGAACGATTTTGACCAAAATGTACATACACATAGTAGATATTGTCATGTATAAGATATACAAAATTAGCGAAAATTAAACGACAGGAAATTTTTGGGGTAGGTGTGTTGTACATCCTTAAATTATCCTATTACTCTGCTTAGAAAATATGGACACTTCCTTAATGAATAATCAAAATTCGATCAATTTCCTTCTAACCAAATATATTTCAAATTATCAATTTCATTTACTGCACTTATTGCTTTCGATGAAGTTTTCTGATACAGACTTGATATTAATAACACTTGAACTTTGGCTTAAAAAATTCCAGCTATGGGAATAGTTTTGTCCTTTTAAAATATAAAGCAAAACTGTAAACATAATCGGATACAAATGTAGGTATAAAAGTGCGGATTGCTAAGAATACTTTTTTGGCATTTGCAACAAAATAAAATTAATAGGTACGATTTATTAGCAACTCCCCGCACCTTTATTCAACCAAATTTTTACCCCTGAGAAAAAGATGTGTAGGCTACAGCCTTTTTGTCTATATGGAATATACGCCACTGTACATATATAGAATGCGGATGTGTAGACAAATATATTATGTAATAGTTCTGTGTTGCGAAACACTGGGGGTTCGCAGACGAAAGTCTAAAGATAAGATTCCAATTTACCAGGTCGGGAGTGGGGCAACGAGTACTTTAAGTTTACTTTACACCCCCATGGTTGACAAAATTTTATCAAGAGGTATTTTTGATTAAGGTATATTAATTATTTTTCGAGTTTCGGCATTCTAAGTGAAAAATGAAAAACCTTAGTTAGTTTCATCTAGTTCTCAAACCATTTTCAATGGAACACTATCATTTTTCTTCTTCAAAATATGACGCTGGAGAATCTTTGTCATACAAATTTTTAAAGCAAAAGATATTGAAAAAAATCAATACACCGCTATCGGATTTTTTCTTGTTCTAAAAGGAAAATACACCTGCAAACACATAGAAGCTTCCAAAATTTTCAGTTGCTACACTGTGATACAACTGAACTGATAATCAATCAAGTCAATTTCTATTTTAAAAAGTTTGATGTCAAAACCTGAGCTGTTTTTAGAAACTCCCAGATATATACTTTTAATAAAGGTGAAATTTTTTTAGTGTTCTGACAGTGCCTATAGGCATAGTCAATAACTACAAAATGGTTCTAGAAAATCAATGCCAAAAACAGCAATGGTTCCCAAACTTGTTTTGGCAACCTCTTTTTATTTCTTCTTGAGATTTAAAACTATTATCTCTACATTAAATCTGGGTGTCAACAAAGATGAAAATACAGGTGGCTGATAAAATACCATGCACTCTGCGGAAATCTAAGGATAAACCCATGGGTAGAGAGCGACGAGTCCAAATTATCGGGAGTCGTACCTTTCAGTTTATTTGCTGTTGGGCTATCGTTGTTTTCTACTGATTGAATGGATTTCCCTCTACCGTATAAACCAGAGTTAACCACATTGAGGTATACTACACAGTTAGTCGTTCGATTACACGTTTTCTCGATGGAATAGAACTTAACATTACCATGAAGAGTACAATGAAACAAATGAGGACTAATTTCGCGGTTTGTGTCATTCTTGTATCGATACTCCTTGCGATTCATGTTTGGAAATCTAGCTACCTATCTTTGTCGAAAAAAACAACACAGAATCTTTACAGATTCATCGCTAGAAATTTGAAATATGACAGAAATGGAACTTTGACTGTATATGGAAACTTTAAAGATCGTTTAAGTTCCAGTGATATGTTAGAAATAAATAACATATCTTTGATAATCAAAGAGATAATAAATGATTATGAAGAACAGAAAGCCGCACAGAGAGAACGACTGAGAAAGCACAGGGAACAATTCAGTGCCAGTGTTGGAAAAAATACCTCCCTTGTCTCCTACTCGCCATTATACAGGAAATCAAAGACAAAATCAACCTTAAGAAACAAATCAATATCGCAAAATTATTTTACCAAAAATCGGTCTATTAAATATGTAAACTGCAAATTACTTTTTGAAGGGGACGCAAAGGAGATAGAAAAAGCCAAGCGTTTAAGCAAATCTATTTCTTTCCAAACGAGAGGAAAGGTATTTGTCAACCAAACAAAGAACTGTGAAAAATTCAGAAAAAACAAAGGATATATAATGGATTCATTAACAGATGAAGAGCAAAATTTCCCCATTGCATACAGCATCATGGCTTACAAAAGTCCAGAACAATTTGAAATTTTATTCAGAGCTATATACCGCCCCCAGAATGTGTATTGTCTACATGTGGACAAAAAAACTCCCTACAGTATTTTTGAGGAATTTGCAAGCATTATTAAATGTTTTCCAAATGCATTTTTAGCTTCCAGGAGGATATTAGTAAATTGGGGGTATATGAGTGTGTTGACCCAAGAATTAGTTTGTATGGAGGATTTGTTAAAATATAAAAAGTGGAAGTATTTTATTAATCTAACAGGTCAGGAATTTCCTCTCCGTACAAATTATGAAATAGTGAAGATACTTAAAATCTACAATGGTGCGAATGATCTTGAGTCAACAATTAAAAGGTAAGAAAGAAAAATAATTAACTTAAATCATATTTGGTGAAAATTTCTTGCCAGCAGTTTAAAAAAAACAATACAAATTTAATACTTTAATACCAAAAGACTACCAGTACATGTACAATTAATAGAACTTGCACATTGGCATTGCTTTCCATATACACGTAGTGCTCAGAATCTTTCAACTCAAGACTTGCAAACGATTCTTTAAAAACTGATTACGTGTATACGTATACCTGTAATTACATGTACAAGTGACCTATCTCAAATAAAGTTTTATGGTTCTGGTTTTGGACGCATCAACGCATTCTTTTTCACTCCTATCTCTGGTCCTCTCACCCTTGTATAAAAAGTCATGCAGAATGTTTCATAATTTATTTCGAAGAGAACAATTGCATGTTGTAGAATGTAGAATCGTAAAGATAAAAACTGACATAATGAAAAAAAGTGAAGATAACGAATTGTAGCCAATCTCATAAATTCTGTAAACAATATGAAACATGAGCAGTGCAAAAACACAGCTAAACCTATAAAGACCAGAGGAGAGATCAGGTGCCCAGGAAAAGTAATCATCTCCTAATCCCCTAATCTCAGTCAAAACTGATAAAAATTGAAAACATATTTGGGTTATTTAGGAATTTATAAGTTTTATGTTAAAAATGTACTGGACAAGGCACTTTAAGGTAAAACTCTACAAAAACAATAACAATAATATTCAGCAAATTACTGGTATGTTCCCATTTGGCTTAAGCTTTGAAAATCATGATGAAAAAAAAAATGAAAAAAAGTATAAAAGCAAAAAAGAATTTTTGGTAAGGCGACATTTTTGTACAAAAAAAGGAATAGCAATAGGATTGGTTGTGACACATCTGTTTCATATTTGGATATTTTATTAGAAAATGACGTTAATGGTAATCTAACAACAAAGCTTTATGATAAACGTGATGACTTTAACTTTTCAATCGTCAACTTCCCTTACTTATGCAGTAATATACCCTTATCACCTGCATACGGGGTTTATATCTCTCAGTTGATTCGATACGCCAGAGCATGCTCTACGTATGAACAATTTCTAAAACGAGGTAAGTTATTGACAAACAAGTTGATGAAACAAGAATATCAGCAGTCTCGTTTAAAGTCATCATTTCGTAAGTTCTATGGTCGATACAATGACCTTGTCAGCAAATAAATCTTTCATTAAGTCAAATGCTGACTGACTTTTTTCATACTAATTGTTAGGCCATTATTTACACACTGAATTGTCGACGGATTTTTCCGTTATTTCCCAATCATGACAAGGAGCAAACGGCGGGTGTGACCGGTTGGCAGGGGATGCTCAATCCTCCATGGCACCTGATCCCACCTCTGATGTCTTAGAGGTCCGTGTTTGCTCTGCTTCTATTTTTTCATGTTTAATGGACTTTTGAGCCCGAATACTGTTCGTTATCTCCACATATTTCATTCCTAATTGGAATACAGTATGTTTCATTGAAAAATAAATATCGTTGGCTTAGATACTGTTATTTATTTAAAGATACCGCAGATAAATACAATATTTGATAAATTATCAAATAAATATTAACAAAATCTTGTTCCCTAAGTTGGCTTAAAGGTAAACGAGTGTTACAGATGTCCACCCCACGATTCAGTTCCAAAGTTACGCGGGAATAAATGGAACGCACAGACTATAAATATTGACTTTTTTTAATTTTCAAACTCTGGAACTAAATTGTTAAATGCATGCAAAAAGCCATGTTTATTTTTAAGATGCGTAAGTTTATTAAAAATGCGTTTTAAAAATCTATAAAAGTGAATTACATGCTTTAAATAAAATTAATAGTCCTTAGTAGAAACAAAAACATATCTTTTAATTTTTGTTAAGTTGAGCAAACTATAGAGGAATTCGGGGGATTGTTTCGCAGTGCTCTCATTTCTATATTTTTGGCCAAGACCTCCTCATCTTAAGATCAAGAAATCTAATCAAAAAGACCCCCATAAAATTATAATTAAAGGATACATGTACCTCCCAGAATTCCCGACAGTGACGCTGAGTCTGCAAAAAAGAAAAAAAAATAGTGTGACGCAGACAAAGAAGTGTCAAAGCTATGCTAATGGAATGCACAGTCTACAATAATCTCATATGTACTGCAGAATCACAAGTTTCCTAGAAAGTAATTCAATAAATGTTATAAATAAGTGTTAAATGAACAATAGCAGTACATTTACAGGGTATAAACTTCTAATACGTCCCGAACGTGTAATATAGATATATTATTTAAACCACAAGTGCCACTGCGACAAAGGCACTTAAATTTAGTGCGTGCGGAACACTCTCAGTTTACAGTAATCACTTAAGTGATAGCTTCTACAACCGGACTACTAGTTTTATGATTTATGAAAGTCTGAGAGAAAGATTATCAGAGTCGTGTATCTCGAGTTGATGGTTCATAAGTCAGGCCCGTAGCAACGGTTTCAAAAGGGGGGGGGGAACTTCCCAAAAATCCTGACAAGCAAAAAAAAAAAAAAAAAAAAAAAGAAGCTAATTTACTGTACAAATCCTAGAATTTGCCAGTAGTCGACCTTACAACATCAAAAAACTGTGTGTGTGTGTGTGGGGGGGGGGGGGGACCAGCATCTCTAGGGAAATTTACTATAGCAAAATACTATACTCAGAAAAAAGTGGGGGGGGGGGAGCCCCCCCTCCCCCCGCGTTCTACGGGCCTGTAAGTTTATAATACATGTATGTTTAGTTTATACCAGACAAAAACTGCACTTTTGAAGTAAATAAATATTTTATTCAATTACAATAATTATGACAGCTAAAAAAGAAATTAAAAAAAACAAACAAGTAAATGATGTACTGTTTTGTTTAAATAATCTGTTTCTTCAAAAAAATGAAGCAGAATTTCTTCAAATACCTCTTATAAAGGAAAAAAAAATTGCTGTGACCTAAATTCCCAATTCAATTTTCATCGTGTTATCAATTTTACAACATTCAATTTCATTTGTATGTCGACTCGATATAGAAACGTAAACTCGAAATACAAGACACCACACTGTTAGACAGAAGTTGATTCATATTTGGAATTTTTTTAAATGAGTGTAGACGTTATAAACTGAAATAAATGAAAAGTGGTGATTTCAGCTTTTCGGTCGATAACCGATTCTGTGTACGCAAGAGATCTAGATTGTGCTCGTGTACGAACATTTTATAAATCAATCAGGCTACTGACAGAAAAGTGATGCTACATGTAAATGTCTCTAAAGTTAGCATTTCGTAAATTCTATTGTAGTTAAAATGGCATTGTTTTTCAAGTTGAACCTATCGATGTGTCGGATTTTGACTGACTTGTTACATTCTACATTATACTCTGTATTTAATGCTTTTGATGAATTTTTTTTTTATTCCCTCGCGCAACAAGTTGCAGAAGGGATATATATTTTAATGAATGCCTCTGTTTTAACCAAAAAACAAGGATTTATTTCATACAGGAAGGCTTTCTTTCCAATAGATAATAATGAGAAACCAAATTTTCCGGTTAACTTTTAGAAATAAAGATTTTTTTTTACAGAGCCAACAAAGTTCGCTGGTTAGCTGCAGGAACACCTCCTAACCAGATTCGACCTGTCAAGGGATCGGTGCACATCACTGTCAACAGAAAGTTTGTGGAATACGTCGTAAACAATCCTGTTGCAAAAGATTTCTTAAACTGGACAATGAGAGTTGCAGTGCCAGACGAGACTTTCTTTGCTTCTCTAAACCACAACCCTCATTTACAAATCCCCGGAAGTTACAAAGGTATTAATTGTTTACGTGGACAGAGAACTTCCGGTGTTGTAGAGTAGTGAGACATCCACATGGAAGTCTTGCTTTATAGTGAATCTCTGCAATACCGACATTCAACTCCCTATCTCTCTCTCTCTCTCAAATGCCTCCCAAAATTCGTGATTCCTGGAACTTGTTGCTTTGTAACAAAAAAAGCATAATTCTAGCATCTATTATACTGGGTATTTGTAGAATAGTATGTTGACGTATGAATTCTCGATCTAGACTATATTTGGTCCAATGTAGGAAAAAAAACTTGTATTAATGTTCATCTGGAAGGTCTCATGCAGGTGAACATATCTTTGTATGATTTCTACGATATTGGATATCCAATCAGAGGGCTAGGCATTATATTCAATCATATATAACAACAGGTTTTGTCACACTGTTATCTTATTTTTTTTAACAGGCGAACCAGAAACAGATCGATTTGATAAGCCCTTTCTTACGCGATTTAAGAACTGGGGCACAGGGGTCTTCAACTGGCCATGCCATGGACGTCGTGTAAGGCAGATTTGTATCTTCGGAATCGGTGATCTTTCTCTGCTAGCACGAAGACCAGAATTCTTTGCCAATAAATTTTACCTGTACTATCAGACTTACGCCCTGCAGTGCATGGAAGAGCTACATTACAACAGAACAAGAGACGAGTACCAACAACAGCTGGAATTTCAAATAGATTATTATGAAAATTTGGAGTTTATCAAACACGTAGTGTAAAATTAAACTTGTATGGAAACGCCTTATCTGCCTTTTTGGTTTTATATATATCCTAAATACACTTCCCCAAGCTGTTTATGTCAATTATTTTTAGGTGTAATATCTTAGGAAATAATTAGATATACGAGGGGTGATCAAAAAGTTCGCGTACTAATTGAATTACTAACTTAAAAGAGAATAAAATGACGTTTCAGTGCTCATTATTTTTTAAAATTAGTCCTCTCCGATTATAATGCACATCTGCCATTGTTCTGCCCATGCGCGAATCACGTGATCCAGGCGGTCACGTGACATGCTCCGTGGCGTTCTGTTCACAGAACTAAAAGATTTTTCCGAGTCTTATATTTCTTAACATGCAAGTTTTTTTTAATAACAAGAACAGTCCATCTGTCAGAAATGGCCAAATCTCGGTAGTAGGATGGGTGGATAAGGACATCCCTTCTCAGAATTAGCATGGTGATCATTAAAACCCGAGTTCTCTGTCTCGGGAGCGTCGTTTATCCAGTGTGGATAAAGTATGGACAACCTCTTTTTTATCATATCCCATATGTTTAAAGTCTAAAGTAAACGATATTTTAGGGATTTAATAATTATATTATTGTTAAGATATTCAACTATTTTTCTAATTGTAACTTGGCGATCTTTCACAACATATTGCTCAACTAAGGACACATCTTTTCCCCGGCTTGCTTTCGCTGGGCAACAGAACAAACACCATTTTTAACCATCTCCTTGCCTTCACTAAAACAATCAATCCAATTAATGATTGAACTTCTGGTATATCTTTTGTCTTCATAAACCTTGTACAAAATATCATATTCTACTGCAAAGAAATTTCCAAGATATACGTTAAACTTTACAGCCGTTCGTTGCTCGAGTACGACTTAGCCTAATCTCAGCGAGATCCGTAGAGAATAAAAATTTTGGTCTGGTATTTCTACGGATCTCAGACCAGTATCACATAATCTCATTCGGGGTTTCGTGCCCGGACTTCGACCGCTTGTTTCGATTAATACGGGCTGAAATGAATTAGCTGTCCGCTTCAATAAGCAATAGTCTGCTTCAAATACTTCGTACTACGGTTCATTTCTGTAGGAAAAATTAGTAGTACGAAGTATTTGAAGCAGACTATTGCTTTAACTCTTCAGCATCGGAGGTTTAAACAAATAGCTTATTGCTATGAAAAATCAACAACTTTATATTTTGATGGATTTAAACCTTTCAGAGGTAAGAAACGAAAGTTTTATGGTGATAGGGAATTAAAAGGATGTCCAAAGCAAAAAGTTGAAGTGGACAGCTAATTCATTTCAGCCCGTGTTAATCGAAACAAGCGGTCGAAGTCCGGGCACGAAACCCCGAATGAGATTATGTGATACTGGTCTGAGATCCGTAGAAATACCAGACCAAAATTTTTATTCTCTACGGATCTCGCTGAGATTAGACTTAGCCCACCATTTTTTGTCATAAGTGACCTATATATTGACGTCATTTTTACATTGTGACGTCACAAACACGGAGCAAAACATTATATGACACCTGCTTTGAGTGCTTTTTACAGAATATGTGTGCCAAATTTCATTCTGACTTTTTGATCACCCCTCGTGTATAAGAAATTGTTACATATAGACATTTTTAATAAGAAAATACTGGCTATTACATAATAATTTGGAACCGCGTATAGAATATTTGACTGAATGAAAAAGGAAATGTTAATATTTTCAGAAGTTCCAATTGTAGTGAAGAAAAACAAAATATATTTTTGAAACGTAAATGCCTCCGAGTATGCGTAGCCCAGATGAAATGGGGGCTCAAATGACCTTGGACCAGGTGACGACACATTGTTATTTGTAATATACCTTTGTACAAGTATCATTTTCTGTATGTTTCTGTATAGCAAATAAATGGACTGGGCAAGAATTTTTCACTTTCTATTTTGGTGTCCTTTGCCAGTTGACCCTAGTTAAGGTCAGTATACTTCTTGACATAATTTTACTTTGTGCAAAGTACGAGCTTTTAATGTTTCTTCTTTGCAAAGTACGAGATTTATGCCCCCACCCCCCCGTAACCTTGGCCAAAACGGAAGAACTAAAACCCATTTGTCCAGATAATTTTAGGTGAAGGTCAGAACAATCCTTCCAGGTGCCAAGTATGAAGTTTGTTTACTTCAACAGTTTACGCAGACAGAAATTGTGGTCTTGTGGACGTAGGGACAAAAAGACAGACAAAAATTATTATGATCCCCTATCTTTGATTTCGGGGGCTTAAAAAAATTGAGACCCCTGCCATGGGTCCATCTGGCAGCTTAAAAGGGAGTTTTGTAATACATGTCAAGAACTGTCCACCTTTGGTAGGTTTAGTTTTCTGATCAGAACAACAACAATATTAATCAACATAAATATAAATGTTTTAAAGCACCCTCTTTTAATCAATTTTATAAAACGTCAAACATGGAAAAAAAAATTAGATATCTTCCTTCATGCAGATAATTTCTTTTTCGCATGCATATATATTTTAACTACATGTACCGTCTTTTAAACTAAAATTTGAGAAAAACAGCACCAAATAAGAACACAATTTGTAAGCAATCTAACAAAAGCAATCTAAATTGAATAACGGCCAGAGGCAGGTTGATTGATATCCGGTGAAGCATTCCAGTGGATAAGAAAATTATTTATTTAATGGAAGATGTTAAAATCCGCTTTTATAAGACAGTCACTGTTCTGTAAAAGCGGGGTTATGAAGAATATATTTTTAGGCAAAAAAAAGCTCTTTGATGGAACGATAGTCTGAGGCCTATAGAAAGATGTGGAAATCCGGAAAATTAATGACATTTAATTATAAAATACAAAACTGACTATGAATAATAGTTGAATACACTATTAAAGAAGAATGTAAATGGCGACAAATGGCGCAATCAACCAGATCGTGTTGAGCACACATTTCTTTAGGACAACATCACTTTGTCAGTGTTTCTTGATAAAAAGATGCCACGAAAAATATCATGTTATGAAAAAATAAAAACTGTTCAGTTCACTTTGCCTTTAAAGTACACAGTTGGAAATATATTTATAAGAATGTTTATTTTCCCATAAGATTTGCTTTTAAACTATATTTTGGTATTTTTGCCCATTGATAAACAAGGTACATTTCTATAGTCTAAAATCACAGTCCGAATCGGGCATCGGTGAATAGAAAATGGACCCTACAGGTGTCAGGATTGCTGCACAAGTGGTCCTCTGGAATCCAAAGTCGAGATGAAAACGTTGATTCGACTTAAAGTGGCCTTTTTCTTGGTTTTTATGTTTTGTTCGGCGATCGTCCTCCTTCTTATCTGCACATCTGCTGGCTTTTCTACAAATCCACAGCAAGTACTCTGGAAATTCATAGCGACGAACATAACCTACAACCACAACGGCACTCTGACTATTTCAGGGAAGTCTGGGAACGCAAAGGATTTTTTATTTGTGCTGGAAATGAAAAACATAACGCATATTTCGAATGAAATAATACACGACTTTGAAGTGGAAAAATCAAGAAACGACGCCAAGATGCGAGAAATGCTGGAAAAGTTTGATTATGGATATAATACAACGTTCGTTTCTTTTTCTCCTTTATACACTTTGACAGATTTGGGGAAGTTGCAGGAAAAAGAAAGCCGTAGACATCAAAACAATCGCAATGTCCAGGAGGTAAATTGCAGGTTGTTATTTGAAGGAAGTGAAAAAGAAATTCTGAAAGCTAGGAATTCGAACCTGAACGAAGAAAGACTCAGACAGCGTATCATTTCTCAAACGAAGAATTGTAACAAATTCATAGATAATAGAGGATATATAATGGACTCGCTGTCGGAAGAGGAGAAAAATTTTCCTATTGCCTATGGTATTATGGTGTACAAAAACCCAGAACAATTCGAAATTCTTTTGAGAGCTATATACCGTCCTCAAAATTTTTACTGTGTCCACGTAGATAGGAAAACAAGTGAAAATGTCTATCAAGAGTTTGCGAGTATAGTAAATTGTTTCCCAAATGTTTTCCTGTCGTCTCAGAGAGTGGTCGTGAATTGGGGGGAAATGGGTGTTTTGCTGTCACAGATAACTTGTATGATAGACTTGTTGAAGCAAGGAAAATGGAAGTATTTTATTAATTTAACAGGCCAAGAATTTCCTCTCCGAACCAACCATGAGCTGGTAAAGATATTAAAGATATACAACGGATTTAATGATATAGAGGGTACGATTGACAGGTAGGTTCTCCTGCTCTACTTCAAGTGAGCTCTCATTGTACCCTGCTAATGTTTCTAATAAGTGTCAAGGTATTTTTTTTCTTTTTAAAAGTGTTTAATCTGTAGACACTGAGGTGAAAAAAAGAATTTCACAATGAGGCCATCTTTAAAAAAAAAATGTTTGCATGGTTGCCCTCTCCCGACCGACTGACTAAAAACGACCCGACTCAAAACTTTTTTTTGACTTCCAGGAAACAATTACATTTTTATTCATTAATATCTATTTAAACTTCAAATTTGCAGGTGTTTTTGAATTAAAAAAATTGTCCTTACCTGCCTACCCAATTTTTTATCCTCAGTCGGGAGAGACCAAGCAAACATATTTTTAAAGATGGCCCGAGTGAATCTATCTTATTGTGTATAGTATTTAGTAAAAACAACAACAACAACAACAACAAAACTTTTGTTCAATAGTACCTGTTGCGGAATGCATTTTTTATTTGGAAAAAGTCACTTCAATCAAGTCAAAATTGATAAAGTTAAATATTTATTATTTGCAATTGTATCGGATTAAAAATTGAAGACATTAATCCCTTTCGTATTTCGAGAAAAAACATTGATGTGCTTTAAAAATTGTTTAAAACATTGAAAACATATCAGACAAGTTTACATGCAATATCATACAGCAGCACAATCGTTTATTGAAAGAGAAAAAAATAGTTGTGCATTGACATAGTTTTCTTTTACATTTTGCACACGATATGTAAAATAAACAAGTTGTGAAAGTACAATTTGAAAATTACACATTTACAATCTACAAATTAAGCTTTACATATTTTTACATGTGTTTAAGAAATAACAGAGTTGAACCCTTTGGCGTTCCATAATTTACAGACTCTCGCGCCATCTAGCGTGAATTTAGTTAATGACATTTGGTCTTGCATCGGTGATCGTTCGTATTGCCAAAGGAGTTTTTTGATTTTGCAATTGAGCCTGTTGGTTTTATTTTTTAAAGCTCTTTGTTTTGTATTTCAGTATGTTTTTGTAAATTATTGTTCGTTTTTCAGTAAATTTTTTTCTACCCTTTCATCTGCCCATAATTCTTTTTTAAGGGAAAAAGATATTTCAAGTAACAATGAGTTATCTCTCTTAAAACAGAAATGAAAAATAAATTGAAATGGCTTACTGATAAATAAAAAAAATCCAAAAAGAAGCATATGATTTTTTTTGACATTTTAGAACGAAAATATTTCGGTGGGCCTCGGCAGGATGGCCGCCTCATCAGATTCGCCTCGTTAAAGGATCAGTGCTAATCACAGCTAGTAGGGAGTATGTACAGTATGTGATCAAGAGTAGAGTGGCCTTCGATTTTTTAAAGTGGGTAAGAAATACAGAACTGCCGGATGAAACGTTCTTTTCTTCACTGAACCACAACCCTCAGCTAGGAATCCCCGGAAGTTACAAGGGTAAGCGGCAAAAGTATATGTCATTTATAATTAGTCCTTCGAAATGAATTGAAAAGTTGCCCCTCTTGTTCACCCATAAAGAGCTTCTGATTTTTCCAGAAATCTAATTCATTCTTGAGAACCCTTTTTACACTGCACAGTAAAGAGGTATTTTTATGCAGATAAAGTTATCTACCCTTCGATCTTAAATAAATTGAAATTTACAGTGTATTGCTCATTTTGTAATGAATTAAAACATTCTTAACATTCTAATAGGCCAAGATAAATAGATTTAGCACTTACATGTAAGTTATATTTAATTTCCACACTTAAGTGAATAACAGTGATTTCTGTGCATCAATACTTCGTTGTTATTGAATACTTTTCCGGGAGGTAGAAAGGGTGGAACCCTGTGTTGAAAATTAAAAGGATAAGCTCAATATTTACACCTCTACACCATATAATTTTCTAAATGTCAAAAAAAAAAATCCCTTTTATGTATAGAGGAGGATCCTTAAAATACACACAGTTTCATCATACTATGTTGTAGTGCCGTGCGAGCCAAATGTGACAGAAATGGCCTTTAAATCGACAATTTTCTAAAGGAATGACAGTCATACACTGTATGTCCCATTGAGAGTTACCTCTCTTATCAATGGGTCGATGAACCTTAAGTATATATGTGAAGCTTTGCTACACATAAAATTATTTTATAGATGTTAATTTTATCTTAATTCGCTAAACAATTAACACTGTTAGCAAATTTCCTTTCGCAAAAATGTATCACAAGAGTGCCTAAATAAATGTAATATTGAATCTTAATTTTGGTTCTGGAAAACATATGTTGTCAAAACTCCATAAATTTCTACAAAAATTATTCTCCCAATGAATGGATTTTATTTTAAATTTTATTGTTTGAAAAACAGATGATGTTGTCGTTTTCCTAGCAAATAAAACAACTTGCACTAAGAGGGATTTTTTTTCTTCAACAAAAAATATTATTATATGGCATGTTAAGAGTATTTTTATGATAGTTGAACTTTGTTTATAATTTATAAAGGCTAGTTTTGATGGATACATTAAATTTTAAGATATTAATTAAAGGAAAAAGATTCGCATAAGTTCATGTATATTTATATATAAAAGTCCTCTTCCAGTATTTAGATCAACGTTACTAATATCCTTTTTTTTTTTTTTTTTTTTTTTACTAATTTTTATTAATATATTTTGTTGTAAGATGCAATACATTTTCACTTTTGCTTATCCATTTATTCTTTACGAAGGTTTTTCTTTTGCAAGCCTTACAGGTTCATTTAAGAAATAAGGTATCATTTTTAAACATCTATCGGGATATAAATACGGGTTGGTCACGAGATCAAATTCCATAAAGCCCGAAGGGCTTTATGGTAAATTTGATCTCGTACCAACCCGTATTTATAGCCCGATAGATGTTTAAAAATGATACCTTATTACTTATATTTACATTTGTGACTTATTCATATTTTATATTTGCCTGATTATAATCTTTAACGCGTGAAGCGTTTTATTTTTCAAACCCAACGGCACGTGTTTGATCCTCTGATTGCGCGTCGACCCTTTATGACGTCACTGAAAAATTACGTCGAACGTTTATGACGCGAGGAACCCGTGTTTATACGGATATAGATACGCATTGCTTTCAATAGTGTTATATAAAAGAAAACATTTGCAAATGTAAATATTTATTTATAACGACATAAAGTAAATAGAGGATATTCAATATTTTGTAGATGAATATGGAATTTATTTCACGAGTGGGACAGGATTTTTTTTTATATTTTCACGAGTGCAAGCACGAGTGAAAATATCAAAAAATCCTGTCTCACGAGTGAAATAAATTCCATATTCATCCAATCTGATTAAAATCAGATCCTTTGATCCGCTCACATAGATCGCTACAGCTTGTGTAGCGATCTTTGTGAGCGGATCAAAGGATCTGATTTTAATCAGATTGATATTCATCTACAAAACATTGAATTTTCTGTTTATTACATTTTTTTTTTGATTTTCTCTTTGCCTCTGTCTTTTCTTAACACAGTGTCATAGCTTGACGTCATAGTCAAGCGGTTGAGACATCACAGGTTATCAGTTCTGAGATTCAAAACTTTACATAGCATGGCTTTTAGCAACATATTTGGGAAGAAATTTGCAGTTTTAGCTCTATCAAGATGCTTAGTTACTATCTCTGTCTTATGACAGGCCAAAAATTATTTTTTACTTACTTTGATATCCTTTCACACTGTGAGAGAATATCACTTTTATTCAATAAATAAATCACAGTATTTCACTGTTGAAAATGTAATAATCAACAATACATGTATTAAAACATCACTTAAATGTAAAATACCTATTAGTCTGAATTCAAAGATTATCATCTTCTCCGAGGATTAAAAGTTCTATTTGACACTATTTAAGTCATAAATTTTTCAAATTGAAATTAGTGGTATATTTATATATTTCCAGTTATGATTATGTATATGTAAAGTTAATATAATTTCTTGAGGATTTCTGCCATTAAATTTTGTTTATGCAATTTTGTGTCCATATCTTTTGGTGAATTTTTGTGGAGCAAGCGCATTCTATAATTTTCTTATTTAACGTTTGTCTTTTTTTTTCAGGAAAACCGCAAAAAGACCCACTCCTCAAACCGTTTCTGACCCGATTTGTCAACTGGTATGGTACTGAATTCCCATGTGGAGGGGAATACGTGACCGACGTCTGCATCCTCGGAATAACCGATCTTCCTCTTCTGGCGAGGCGGCCTGAGTTATTTGCCAACAAATTTTATGTAAACAATCAACCTTATACGTTAAGGTGTTTAGAGGAGTTACATTTTAATAGAACGAGGGATGAATATTTTGGAAAACTGCACTTTCAGACTGATTATTATGAGAGTTTAAAATTCATCAAAAATATTGTAAAATGACTTTTCTTTCTTTGTTACCTGGAAATTTTCAGTTTGTCACAATATTAAATGTTAACGTATCCAAATATTTGCATGTAATTTAAAAAATTCATGCCAGTTCCTTTTATACCAGATTGGATATTTTAAAATACCAGTTATTATCGAAAAGAAATAAGGGTTATACTTCTAGAAATAATATCTCGATAATTCATACATATCTTTTCATCATTTTCCCCAGCCATTTGGTCGATTTCCAGAGCCAAACAGATAGCTGCAGAACTAAGATCTCTGTACAAGAAAATTCGGACAGACATACCAGAGAGCTTCAGATCCATCCATTTTAAAAACCTTCGATTTACGGCGACACTTTCTTGCCGCAAGCTTCAGTCGGGAATTATTTCTAGCATTATAAAGCATACTGCATTGTATCCGCTACTTAACAGCATATTTTACTCCAACCCTTGTTACATCATTTACCTTTCAACGGTCCCAAACAGCTCTTTGGCCTTGAAATGCCACCGTTTCAAAACAGGCACGTTTGGGTCATACTAAAATACGCCAGCAAGTAAAAGACGCTTGCCTGGAAAATCTACTTTAAAATTGTTTTTTTAGTGAAATGATTTATGTCCCATTATCATAAGACCAATGATAGAAACTTTGGAAACATATTTGAATATATATTTATTGACTGGGTTCGAGGGCAACATGCGTTATGTCGGACCCAAGACCAAACAGTTTGGTTCGTGGGGTTGACAAAACTCATTTTGCCAGAGAACACAGTCAGTAAATGTTTCATTATACCTTTTACTTTTTATTTTGACATATCTTGCGCTGGCTTCAATGTTTGCGATAGCTGATCTCTCCTACATTGTGACGTAATAAACGTCAAAGCGGTCTTGTATCTTATCGACAGGTCCAATATCCAACTCAGCGTTCCAACTTTTTTTGGACCCGCGCTCAAAAAACATTGGAAATGTTAGATTTTTTTTAGTATAGATTTATATAGGAATCAATTTTTAAAGAAGTAACAAAATCAATATGATTATTAACTTTCGACAACCAACAACGTTACACTGTGAAAAAACTTGGCGTAAGGGAGAAAAATGCCTATAGTTTTATATGTATGAAATCAAATGCAGTTTGTTTACTAAGTATTTTGAGAAAAGTTCTTATTATTGAAAGGTGTCTTTCACTAATTAACAATTTTCAATTGCCATTGAGTATAATTAGTCATGTACTCACTGGCAATTGAAAAGTGATAATTAGTGGAAGACAGAGGTATGAAATTATGACACAAAACTTTTCTGCGGAGAATTTCTCTCGGAAAAAATTATTCTATGGTAAAAAAAAAGTTAAGGAATTTTGACCCAAGCAATAAAAACTCCTGAGTATCCGTTTTCTTTCTTAGATACTGACACGCTGACCACTACAACACATAGCTCATAACAGGTAGCGGCATTCAGCATGGGGAGTTTGAAAGAATTTCATAGAAATTTCTATTTTTAGTAACCATACCTACACTGTTCGTGGAATTCAAGAACCGAACTGTAGGAGAGAATCGTTTGAAAGAATTTCACAGAAATTTCTATGTTTAGTAACCGTGCAAATACTGTTCGTGGAAATCAAAAACCAATATACAGAATTATTAATCTTAGGGCATTTTAGGGTAGTCTTTTTCTGTACAAAGTTTCATTGAAATTGGACCAAAACTGTAGGAGAAGTAGAGCTTCGAAAAAATTGTTAACAAACAGAAGGACGTCGGACACCTTAAAATCGCATAAGCTCTTCAAATCTTTGACCAGAAGAGGTAAAAATGAACTCATTGTGCAATATTAAAATACATGTACCATTACTTTCTCCAGTATGCCAATATGTATGAGGAAAGAAGTACTCAAGAAATCGTTTTATCGAAACTATTTATTCTAATACACGTTAAGGACTATTCCGGATAAAAATAACTTCAGGTGTTGATTGCTCTTGTGGGATGTCATTTTCACCCTAAATAACAAAATACACATACACGTTTATGAAATGAATTAGGACAGACCTACCATAATGTATTAGGTCAAATAAAACAATAAAAAATTTGACTAGAATATTTGGTAAAAGTGCGCACGCAAATCAAACTCTTCCTAGTATAAAGCAGTTAAAACTTTTCCTCCTTTTTTTGGCAAATGCATGACATTTTACGTATTTTCAAAGAATTGTATTTCTAAAATATTGCTAAAAATATGGAAACAAGAAAGATCACAATAACATGCCGCTAAAGGGTCGGTTGTTATATGTCATAGAAATCCCAGCTTTGTTTCCTCCTTGGCGGAATGGGTTTCCTCCCGGATTTTCACTTCCCATTCCTCCACTGTTACTGTGAGATTCAAAAGGAGTTCCGAAGGAGCCGTGACTATAATCACTTCCTGGATCTGGTTTCATCTATGAATCACAATCAATTTTTCTGCTATGAAGTATGCATTAATATCTTCTATTGGATTTTATCCAATTTACTTTTATTTATTTAGTGGCATCACCACCTTAAATTTCTGAGAATTCTTAATAAATTATAAGGGTACTTACATTTGAGTTAAAAGGATTGGATATGAGCTCATTATAATTATCCACGTGTTTGTCAAAAGGAGTCTCGTAACCTGTTGCACTGCCATCTCCGTTGCCCCTGACATAACTTGCCGCGTTTCCAGCGTTGTACGGGCTAGTTGCACTGGAATCTATATTATAGGTTCCCCCTACAAAATTTCCTAAATTTTAATGCACGTTTTCTCTATATACACAATATTCACCCACAATTTGATTAAAATGATTGCTTTTGATTGAGGCTTGAAGGTGCAATAGGAAACTCATGATGTTCATTGGAAACTATACCTGAATAACCAACAGCTGCAAAGTTTTGTCCGCCTAAAGAGGAGGCAGCATCTACGTGATAGTTAGTACCTTTATACTGAGTTTCAGTGTGAGCACTGAACGGACTTTGGACTTGTTTGAATGGTCGAGTGTCAAATGGACCCGGCTCGTCCGTCTGTTTTCCACCAGAGATGGAGCCTGAAATAAAGTAGATCGAAGGGATGACTGTTAATGAAAAACGTAAAGATAACCGTGATCAATCTCATAAATCCAGGAAAGAATACGAATCGTGAACAGGGCAAAACACAGACCACCTGGAGACACCAGAGGTGGGATCATGTGCCTAGGAGGAGTAAGCATTCCATGTTGACCGGTCACACCCGTCGTGGGCTCTCTTCGTTGATTAAGTAAACGAAATAATCCATATGCAAAATTGGTATAAAACAATGGCCTAACAATTGGTGGAAACATGTCAAGTCAAAATACGACCCAGCGATAGGATGTGTATTATAACGACCACAGAATTTGCGAAATGGTGACTTTTAATGAGGTAGTTGAAAGCTCTGTTGCATCAATTTTTATCAGTAGCCGGGCTCGGTTTAAAGATTGATCGTACTCAGAACATGCTCCTGCGTACAGAGTCAGGTGGAAGACATAAATTCCATACAAACTAAGAAACTCTTGACCATTCTGAATTAGTCAACATTGACCATTTTGATATTCATTGTAGTTAGTATTACCCAAAAATAAAATTGCGTTGGTCCTTCCTCCATTTATTTATTTCAATATTCAAATTTCAATTTGAAAATACGTTATTATAAAGGTAGATGATTAAAAAAACCATTTGAAATATTTCAATATTTTTTTTTTATTCCGATACAGCATTGATCTGTATTTTCATTTCCTTGATGAACTAGAACTGTACGAACAGAACAACTCAGGAGACACAATCAAAGAGGGACAAATTTTGAAAAGAAAAAATAAGAACAGTAATTTTAAATGAAATTTATATAACCAATTTTTGTGGCCATGGCTTTCACATTGTAATTGAAACTGACTGATGATACCCTGCTGTTGGTTATTTTGAGTATATATAAGCAAACTTTGTGTCAAGATTAATAGTAAGCCTCTACATTCTGCATTACAGAATATTGGCCGGGATAAGAATGAACTTCGCCATATTCTCGGGTCAAGGGCAACTAATGAATCAAAGAAGAATAGTTTCGGATAATACTAGTAAGAGTTTCTCTGATTTCTTTTTTTCCAAAGACTTGACCCAGATGGAATTTTTTGACACTTTTGAACCTTCTCCCTTCGGCCTTACCCAAAAGACTGAGTTCGATCCCAAAAAAAAATCTTTAAGACATGATCATTCTTTTTTGTTCATATGGGTCCTTATCATTTCAACGATGCAAAAGTCTTGCCCCAGACAATAAAATATATTACATGTATTTAATAATCAAATGACCTTGGCTCAAGTCAGGCAATGGACACCGCGCCAAGCATGAGCTTTTTTATTAAATAACGATAACATAATGTTGTAGGTCTACATAAGTTTTACACTTTAAAGCTGTATTAATAAGACCTTACGAGATGCAAAATATCTTGGCTGATGAACATGACAAAGCCCTCGTCTAAAAGGACGTGACAGTCAAGTACAGCACTATGACTGTTTTTTGCATTACAAATATAGGGCTAAGACACGAAAGAGATAAGGAGGTCTATGGACATCTAGAAAGCAAGAAGGACAGACGTATAATTATGTATTCAATTCGTGTAAAATTTATGTGGATTTTTTTTTGCATGTATTGTGTGTATATACGACTTTGGCAATGCAGCTGAAGTTTTCCATAGATGTATATGGTCATTTGCGATAGATATGAATTTCATGTGTCTGCATGGGTTTTCAAAAAATGTAACAATTTTGTTGTCTTACTAATAATCAGTAATTTCTAACTTTACTGAAATATCCGTTTCTGTCTTACCCGCTGAGCTATGGCCGGCTTGGCCGCTCATATAGTTCACCCCAGAGCTTGAATAAGATCCAAAGGAATTGGAATTACTGCTGTATTCTTTTCCGTTGAAAGGTTTCTCCAGAAGATGCGAGTCGTAATTGTTTGGGTTGTAAAGCTGCGATAACATTTGTTCATACTTGGCTGTGTCAAATCGTGCTGATTGTCTCTAGAGTGAAAAAAGTGACATTGATAATTTCATTATTAAGAATTAGCTTTTGTCTATCACACAGTCTATTGGTTACGGGGAACTTTTTGCTCTCTTCGTTTAAATCCTCGGTCGATTCCGTCATCGACGTCAAAGCTACGGAATCGGGCAAGGTTTTCCGAAATATTTAAAAAGGGGGGGGGGGTCACAAGGAAGCGGATCGAAAACCCTTGGTTCACATATGGTGGCAAAATAACTGCAACAAAAACCAAATACCGGTAATTCTAAAGTAGCCAGTCTGCTTTGGGTTTCAAAGAGGCCGAAAATAACTCAGAGCAAAAATACCCCATTGACACTCAAATGATTGATAAGTACATCTCCTAGACTTGAATCCGTGTTGATGTACAGAGCTCCGTTGGAATTGTCCGTCTGAGGGAATCCTCCACCTGAAACAATGCTTTCTACTTCAATAAGAATCAAATACAAAAGTAGCACTATTAATTCAGGATGGTGTCAGTCTGGTTGACTTTCAATATTCTGAAGTACTTGCCTGTAAGCCCTCCTGGTCCAGATGAATCTGTTCCAACATGGAATGACCCACCTGTTAACCCTCCTGGGCCCCCGTCCGCATTGATGTTTGTAGCAAATGCCGATCCTGTGAGGCCGCCGGGGCCTACAGAATTCTCGACAAAGGAACTTGCGTCCATTGGGTTTCTTACGGCTGGCAAAAGATGGGATGGTAGATAATGAATTCAGGGTTATTTTTTATGATACTTTTTAGATAAACAAGAATGTCTTATATACAGTTTTTGATTTACATACATGTAAACCAATAATACACGTACTGAGCTAGATAATAGAATTATTGCCATAATTCTGAGATTTAGATTGATTTGCCTTGAATTCTTTTGAGAGATAGATTTGAAAGCAATGCTTTGAATTTTTATAATTTTCCTAGAGAGTTTTTGTTTCAATCGATCAAGATTTTTCTATTACGGTTAAGTTATCATATCACGCTTTTTGAGACGAATGGTCATGTTGTTTAACGTAAACAATAACGGTACCATTATTAGTTGCCAATGCTCCGCCCATACTTCCAAAATCAACCCCTTGAAATGTTGATGTACCAAAAGGGGACTTTCCACCTGTAAGTTACGAATTAATTGTGTTGCAACTATTTATTTTAGTTGTTCTATTTCTTTAGAGTATGGCTAAAGCTAATGTTACAGTATTTTCATTCTGTCGAGTAATTACTCTTATCTAAATCGTTACAAATTACCTAGCGCTGAGTTGGAAATTTTGAATGGAGTTTCACCAGATCCTGCTTTGGCGGCTGCGCTAAAAGGACTTGCCATTTTGCCTCCATTGGAATTGAAAGGACCTGATCCACCGCCATTACCAGCTGCACTAAATGGTCCAGGTCCCATTCCATTTCCCCCACCATTAGCAGCATTACTGAATGGACTTGCTCCTCCTCCAGAACTCATAGACCCACCATTATTGCTGTTACCATTTCCGGTGGAAAATGGACCAGATCCGCTCCCAATATTGCCTGATCCACCATTTCCATTTGCATTAAATGGACCACCCCCTCCTTGAATGACACCATTCCCTGGGTTGCTACCGGGAAATCCTCCTCCATTTCCATTGGAATTAAACGGACCAGATCCGCTCCCGAATGCACCCCCTCCTTGAATGCCACCGTTTCCTGAGTTGCTACTAGGAAACCCCCCTCCCGTATTTCCATTGGAGTTAAAAGGACCAGATCCGCCCCCAATACCTCCCGAACCGCCATTTCCATTAAACGGACCACGCCCTCCTTGAATACCACCGTTTCCTGAGTTGCTACCGGGAAATCCCCCTCCTCCATTCCCATTTGAATTAAAAGGAACACCTCTGCTGCCACTGAATTCTCCTTCACTGTTTGAATTTACGAGGTTTCCACTGGAACTGAACGGTCCTTCATTACTAGCCGGAAACCCGACACCTGCCGAAGAACCACCGCCCCCATTTCTGTTAGAGCCACTAAACTGGTTACCAAGGAAACCACTCCTTTTATGATCCATATACTCTCGTTTGTTAATTTTAAATCCACAAATCACATCGCTTGTCACAATGAAAAGAAATAAAGAGGATTGCAGGAACATTTTTGTTGGCGATAAACTGATAAAAAATAAATGAATATACGCACAGTATCTGTAATTTCTTCCGTATTTTTTTAACTTAAAAATTCTTAGAAAAGTTTAAGAGTCCTGAAATAAGTGTTTTGTTGTGCGGTTGTAATGCCATCGTTTTACTATTCATTATTGGGCGTTTAGTTTTGAACATCTGCCTCTTATCAGGGGGGTCATGCGATTACATGTATCTCCCCTTCGAGATCAACATTACAATATAATCAATATGTTAGAATTCAATGAATATTGGAAGATAAAAATTAGATGATTAAGTATCTTTGCTTAAAGGTTCATGTCAAGTGCATGATCAATGTCTGATAAAAAGGAAATTACTAGCATATGAAACAATACCGGGGTATTGTGGGAATGGCTACAACAACACATCATTCTATTAGGTATACGAGGGCTGTCAAAAATTTGCGGAAATTCGTTTTTTTTTTCTTTTATAATAAAAGAAGTGCCAAGTGTGTACACTTTTATTTTAATACAGACAAACATTAAGTAAATGATTTGAAAAATAAAAATCAAAGAAATGCATCAGGTTACCAGCATTATAAAAAGCAACACGACCCAGTCCAATATATAGAACGTATAGAACGTCATTTAGTTTTTGATCACATATTATATTGGTCTCCCTTTTCTTACAGCTTCTCTAGAATTGTACACCGGTCGAAAAAACAATTATCAATGAATCGGAAATTTCCTATTCCCTGTTGATTGGATTCGGTTACTTTTTCGTCTCATACTGCGTTTCCATACCCATTACCCAACGTCTACGTCTTAATTGGTGCCTTCAAAATGTGCAATGGAACCAAAGCAAATTGACCCTGTCTGCATTAGTCACATTTAGTGCGTGTATACCTGGAAATGTTTTGCAGACGCTACGATGAGAGAGCATGATCGCTATGGCGGGAGCACCGTGATGGTGTGAGGAGAACTGGGGGGGGGGGGGGCGGCTTTATATGTAAACAAGCTGCACTTGGTTTATGTTTTCTCCGTATAATATTTATCTTTTTGAAATTAAATGTCTATATCTATATCTATATATATATATATATATATATATATATATATATATATATATATATATATATATATATATATATATATATATATATATATATATATGTATATATATATAATGATTCTCAACCTTTTTGAGTTGCATATTAACGTACATGATTGTATTATGAATGCATGGATACTCACTAGGGTGAGAAAAGCAGTTAATGGATTTGAACCAAATATAAGAAATATTTTAAATGCAGAAAAATAGTACCAATTTAAAACAATCAATGGAAAAAAAAATCAAACACACAACCCTTCAAAGTTAAAGTTGTTTATTATTACTATGAAGGTTATAGAGACATGAACTAATGTCACTTCATATATTATATACATGTAATTACAAGCATAATTTGTGTTAATTCTGAACTGCATTAGCAAATTATGCAGTTATTTTTACATGTGTTGGCATTATGATATATATACCTTACATAATCCTGCTTTTCCATGTCTATTTCCTGTATAGACGTTCATGTCTTAGTATACTTTATGTTTCTTTTTATTTGAGTGAATAAATGAACGCGACCTTAAATTGGCGGAAATGCAGATGAAAGTGTTAATATATACCTGTACTATTCCTGAAAATAAGTAATAATGAAATCGAACGTGACATTTGAAGTGCCACATATTTAATTAGAACTGTGAGGTATCAAAGGTAAGGCATATTATTGCTTTTTATTTGTCTATATATATGTGAATTAAAGTTTTATTTATTTATTTTATTTCAGTTTGTCATTGAAGATATGATTTTGATATATGAAATTCATTCTGTTAATATTTTTTGTACACCCTCCCCCCTCGAAATATGATTTTCGAGTTTGGACATCCCCCCTTTTTCTACTAGCCAAAGTTATTTCTGGTCGGTTGTTATGTCATTTTTGTCTTCTTTTTTCTGGGTGCACCGTTCAAAAACAATGCTACACGTGCCTGTCTTAACAATTGCTTGCATTTCTCAAACATTAACGTCTAAAGGTATGGCGTGACTTTTGAAACAGTATTATTTCTTTAAAAAAAAAAAAAAACTTTTAATGTGACCTTTACTGAAGTAAAATTAGTTTAAATATATGGCGTATTTTGTTATAAATGCAGACTACCTAAAATAAAAAAAAAGATCTTTCTATTTGTTTTATTACTTTATATAAAGATAGGACTTTCCTGTAAATAGTATTTACTAAATACACAATTTAAATCAATCACGTTTCAAAAGTATTAGCAATTTAAAACGATAACCGATTTTTTTTACCGACAGACAGAGTTTAAAGTCAATTTAAGTATGGAAACATAAGGTTATCATGGCCGTAGGAACCCGGGGGGGGGGGAGGGGCACGGAGGGCCGTGCCCCCCCCCCCCACAATAATTTTGCCGATATATAGATTACTATAGAAAACATAAATATGGTATGTTTGTGCCCCCTTAATAAAACGTCTGATGACCTTTTTTTTTGCTTGTCAAGAAATATTTGGTAGTTGATAGTGCCCCCTTAACTGCAAATGTATGGCTGTGCCCCCCCTCCCCCCCAAAGTGAAATTGCTTCCTACGGGCCTGGTTAATCAAGTTCAAAATCGGTGAAAATTTTAATCTGAATGTAAGTAACATATATCTTGTTTATCTACATTCAGTCTTGTATTTTTATAATTTTTTTTAGCTCAGATACGCCATATATAGCTTTAAAATATTTATTTTATTTTCGGAAAACGGGCCTCTATGGGAAACGCTTTTATCCAGAAACAATTTCAGTTAATATTTTTTATCAGGACTATAAAACAGTGGTTATGAACTACCATTAAACTACCCATTATCTTTACACAAAATGTGAACGTGATGTCCATATTGGGAAATATTTAAAATATTTTGAGTTGGGCTCGTGACTCAATAAAACAAAATTATTCGGAACTCTTCGGGCGCCTCCTGCTAAGCGGAATCGCCCGAGGTTTGCCGATCGCACACTGTAGAGAAATTAGATCACGGTGTGTTTACGAGGGTGGAATACTACGTAGAAGGGCAATGCAAAAGGCTGTGAGTTTTTTCAGGTATGGAATGTCATGGAATGAACTGGGAATAAATGTCAACAGACTGCAGGGGCGGACTCAGATTCTACGTGAGACGGGGGCATGGAGTCGCACATTATCAACAAAACCATCGCAAAGTATCAGCTCCGGTGATCGAGAAAAAAGTCATGACAGCAGTCGATTGTTTGCAAATGTTAAAGTTTGCGTAGCATTAGGTGTCACAGGTATGTTATTCGTAGCATATCGTTTGAAACGTGATTTTTAAAAAGCATAATTACAATGTTTATTATTTATTTAACAAATTTGCACAAATTGTTCTCAAGAGCCTTGACATCAATATGCAATAGAGTTCTATGTTAAGGTTCATTGACCCTCTGGTAAGAGAGATAACTCTCACTCAGATTAATGACTATCATTCCTTTGAAATGCTGTGCAGGTAAAAAATTTTGACAATTTTTTCCCAGAAGAGTATGCTGAAAATGTTTGCATTTCAGTTACAACTTAAAATTTCTTTTGGAAAACTTAAAACTTGAAGCAAGCAGATTATACATGAATGAGTAGATAAATCATAAGTGATAGTGACTATCACTAAATGACATTTTCTTTATTATTAACTGGACATTTTTGAAAGGATTAGTATGTATGATACAGCTTGTTTGGCAAAAGAAAAAAAGCAAGGTACATATATATAGAGATTCAAGCATTCTACCAAAAAAAAAAAACAAAAAAAAAAACACCTCTCCATGCATTTCTAACATTATATTGATAAGCATGAGTGCACCAATTTCCATTCATTCTTTATCTGGAGTCAGAGAATTGGATTTAAAGTCATGAATTAATTTTGTCCACTCCCCAAAAGAAGCAGTGTATTTCCCTCATATGTATGTCACCAAATTAACATGTGTGCAAGAATCCGTTAACACATTAGGTCTCAATAGCTCAATGTTTAGAGTGCTGGCATAGTATGCCAGATATACTGGGTTAGAGTCCCAGTTAAAAACTTGATTTTTCACCACCTGTGTACACAAAAGCTTTTACACAACCCCTTCCCCATTACTTCATCTGCAAGTTCAATAATGAACTAGCTGTATCAGGCACAAGTTGATGAATGAATTAAAAGAGGAAGACATATTTTACAGGAAGTGTGATATGGCTTATGTCAAAAAGAAGACATGCAGTAGAGGCTGCAACAAGCCAAACAGCAGGGGCACTGAAGACAGGACTGCCTACCTACTCTTTAGATGAAGTAGCCAAACACAACAAAAAAGAAAATAGAATCTGGGTAAGGTCTTCAAAGTTCTTGGAATTTTTGTACATGGAATCTTGTATAGATGGTAAATGATCAAAAGCCTTAGTAATGAAAAGGTGATTAAGTCATTAATTTGTATTTGCTACAGGTCACGTACAAAAATGGTGTGTATGACATCACAGATTATGTGTCAAACCATCCAGGGGGGTCTAGAATTTTACTGGCTGCTGGTTCCTCCATTGAGCCCTACTGGGAGATGTATGCAGCCCACAAACAGGATGAAATTTATGATATGCTGGAGGAATTGAGAATTGGTAACATTACAGAAAAACCAAAGGAGGAAAAAGTTGATAGGAAAGATCCATATGCTAATGATCCACAAAGGCACATGGCATTAAAACCGAGTTCCAAGAAACCCTTTAATGCAGAACCTCCTCTTTCTCTACTCAGGTACAGTTTTCTCACACCAAATGATTTGTTCTTTGTTAGAAACCATCTTCCAGTACCAGATATTGATCCAAAGAAGTACCAGTTGACAATTTCAATAGCTGGATCCAAAAAATCAATAAATCTGAGTCTTAATGACTTGAAAAGAAAATTTGACAAAAAATCAGTGGTGTCTGTCGTTCAGTGTGCAGGCAATCGCAGAAGTGAGATGGTGAAAATTAAACCTGTCAAAGGTCTAAACTGGGGATCTGCAGCCATAAGCAATGCAGACTGGGCAGGTGCTTGTCTAGATGATGTCTTAAAGAAAGCAGGTATTGACATTGATACAGTAAATGCTAAACATATCATATTTGATGGAGCTGATTCAGACCCTACAGGATCCAATTATGGTGCATCTATTCCTATTGATATGGCCAGGAGGTTGAAGAAAGATATCATAGTCGCCTATGAGATGAATGGCAAGGACATTCCAAGAGATCATGGTTATCCTGTCCGAATTATTATTCCAGGGGTTGTTGGAGCCAGACAGGTAAATATGATTCATTACACAATCTCATAATTTCACTCCCAGTATTTCAGACTTTTTCATCTTATGGATCTATTATGTGATTAAAATAGGTAAAGTGGCTGAACAAAATTACATTAAGTGATGAAGAGAGCACCTGCCACTGGCAGCAGAGAGATTACAAAGGATTTCATGCTTCCATTGATTGGCATAATGTGGACTTTAGGTATTATTATCAAGATCTCTGAAAATCACCATACTCCATATATAGCTATTTTTCAGAAATATTAAAATGCCAATGTTTCTGCTCTGTTGCAGTACTGTGCCTGCTATCCATGAACTACCCGTTCAGTCTGCCATCTGTGAACCTGAGCCTGGGACCATCCTGGAGGATGATACAGAAGTTACTGTAAAGGGTTACGCCTGGAGTGGAGGGGGACGTGGAATTGTACGAGTGGATTTGTCTGCTGACGGCGGGAAAACCTGGCATTCTGCAGAGTTATCTCCCACAGACCAGCCCCTGTACAAAACATATGCTTGGACATTCTGGGAGGGGACTATTCCTCTTCCCAAAGATCACAAAGGTCAGGTGGAAATCATCTGCAAGGCAGTAGATTCCTCATACAATGTTCAGCCTGATAATGTGGAGGGCATTTGGAATTTGAGAGGAGTGTTGAGTAATGCTTGGCACAAGGTGCTGGTCAAAGTACCAAGGTCCTGAAAATCTAGTATCCTTCAGTATCAATAAAGATTTCCAAATTCATGTGTACAATCAGGTATATTACACTTATTTCAACTTCAAGTCATGAAAATATTGTGCAACGTTTCATACTATTATCAGAGTGCAGGTTTCTTCAAATCAGAAATGAAAAATAAAAGTAAACAAAAATCAGACTTTCTCATACAATGAATGAATAGTTTTGTACACTATATTTACCTTAGGCTGATCCATTGTTTATTGATTAAATTTTAATTCTGTAACATTCCTAGTCAAACACCATCATAAATTTGTGGAAAGATCAATGGAACAAAATGGGTAAAGATTTTGATTAGTATATAACCTTGCAGTTAATAATTTTCTTTTAAAAATATCAAGATATTGATGATAAAAATACATTGAAGATTTTTTTCTTAAAATTCAGTTTCAAACTACTCAACTTGAAATTCCAACCGAATTTTAAAATTGGATTAAATTAAAATCGTAAAATAACAACTTAAAAAAAAAACAACAAAAAAGTAAATGAGTTGGATTTTACGCAGTTTTTTTGTTGTTGTGCACTGTAAGCCTGGTGTGTTTTTGTGTTGTAAATCAGACAGCGGTGTTATGTGACAGTTGCTCATTATTCACAGACAAAATCTGACACAACATGACACTAAATCACAGGACAGTGCTGTTTTATTTTATAATTTCCTCTATCTTATACATGTGTAAAGTCAAGTTTGAAACAAACTTCCATTTTTTCCTTTTCCTATTAAGGTTAAAATGCATAATAACAAATGTGACTTTTAAATGATGAATCTAACTAAGTTATTTTTGCACAATTTTTCCAAACAGACAAGTACAGACCTCGCACTAGCCAACTGTAAATGATGTCTGTCTAAATGTGGCTTTAATTTCCCTCAGGTGTAGTTTGGATTTTAATTATTTTTTATTACATTTACGCTTTGTCATTTTCTTGTTATTTCTCCAGTTCAGTGAGGGATGTATAGTGAAGAGAATATTTTGTTAATGTATCTGCAGCAAATCAGTTTCTTAGGTATTGATCAGATTTTAGTCAGTTTTAAGAGATACATGCAGTATAATATCTTACTGATTGAAGAACAAAAAATGTTTTTGAAAAAAAAATTGGAAATTCATTCTTTTAAAAAATATATGTATGTACCCAAATTCAGGTATTGTAAAATATAGATGCAAATTGAGTTTTGCAGCTACTAGTATATGTCATATTGATTTCATTTAGTGTAAAACATAAATTTCAAATCATTTGTTCTCAAAGAGATTTATCATTATTGAATAAGGTATGCTGAAATTTATTTGCGGCTGAAATAAAACATTACTTTAAAAATCATTGAAATGATTCAACAAAACTATGACTGGAGAGAGAGAGAGAGAGAAATGCAGAGTTTTATTTGTTTTTCATGATGATAATATAAACTTGTACATGTATTTCATGTATTTTAAGAAATATAATATCATTGAATATTGAAAGGATTAACTATTGATTGTGAATTGATATGGTGTATTATTAATGTGACATTGTATTTTCTTAATAAAAAAATAAACCAAATTTTTAAGGCTTCTCAAAGAATTACTGGTATGTAACTCTGGTTTTGAGGTATCAGATTCTATATGAACCTAGAACTTAGTCTTGTAAGTCTTGTAATTAAAAACAGTACATACATATACAATGTATACAGTTTATGCATCACAGTGGAGCAACAATCTAGTATACGGTAGAAAGAGTAGAAAATGAATTTCTTAATTTGTTTGCGAAAAATATATTTTCCAAGGTTATAATGAGGCGTAGATTTTCATACTTTTCTTTCATTCAACTATCATAGGTATTTCCAGATATAATCAGAATTATATATTAAAAAAAAAAGATGAGTGAAGCTTACACCGGCATGCCATTGAGTGTCTTGTAAAATGGAAAGTTCAGTAAAACCAGTAGTTTAACGTCCAATGCATTATCCGAGAAATTTTCACTCAGGCCAAATAAAAAAATATGTGTGGTTCCGGTTAGCCGACCGTCCCTATTTTATACTCCCGACCCTAAACTTTTTTGGGGCAATTTTCATATTTTTTCCGGAATTTTCCCCGATTTCCATCAATGGCTCCGGTTTAAGTTTTAGTTTCAGCAATGACGGCCTCCTTGCAAAACATAGTGCAAGTGTTTAATAGTGTTAAATCCAAAGCAAGCGAGCATGTAGGTGTCCTCTACCAATATTTCACTACAGTTTATTATCACACCACATCTGAATGCCACTTGCAAAGCAGGGATAGGTATTATTTAGAAAAATTAAGAAAATCATTTTGTAAAAAAAAAAAAAAAAAAAAAAAAAAAAAATCCCTACCTACCTACCCTAATTTTTATGGAGGCGTTACCGCAACCACACATATTTTTTTGTTTTCCTCATGTATAGACGTCGCCTTAGGTAAAGCGCACTAAAGAACCGGGCAGGCCAACTCTCAATGCCCGCCTACATTTTAAACCCATTTAAATCAAAATAAATGGCAGTTCGGATTAAAACTTGATTGGATGCAAAGAAGAGTTCATTATTAATTGATTAATGATTTTAAAACCATTGTCGAAAACTTAATTGCTCTTATTTACAACTCTTTTCATAAGGGGGTGGAAAATTTTATCCATTGAAATCGGGCTTTATAACATGGCCAGATTTTCGCATAGAAATGGATAAATTACCCTTAAATCTTTCCATATGTCTAACTTATGTAAAATTCAACATTAAAGATTGATAAAAGACCTTATTTAATTTGTAATCTCATTTAAAATTGTTAATAAAATGACCATTTTTGCAGTTTTTTGTGTGTATACATATGCCCCCCCCCCCCCCCCCCCGTGAAACAACAAAAGCTTTGGTATAAAATTGTGATGTAACAATTCATATAACCCATGAAAATGAATTTTTGTTTCAGGGGGGGGGGGGGGGGGGGAGATGTTTTTAAAATATTTTCGGTTTATAATGAAAAACACAATTTTTACCAAAATTAAAGAGTTATCTCTCTTTGTTTTCCCAAGTAAAGTTATGTTTTTATGAAAATTCACATAAATATCCATATGAATATAAAAAAATCATTCAAATATGTTAACTTTTGAAATTTGACTTTGAGGTAGGCGGCAGAACATCGTTCGCAGTTTTTTGACCTATGGTTAAGCCGTAGCAGGGAGGGTTTTTTAACGTATTAATGACCACCGTGACACGGGGCCTTGGTTTTTAAGGTTTCCAAAAGACCCTATGACTGCCGGGCGCTTGACAAAGGAACAACCACTATCTTTGTTTTAAAACATTAGTATGACATCATATTTTCTTCTTTTAATACTTTATATTTCTTGAAAGGCCCAAGACATTCCAATAAGTTACCTGTAACTGTCCAAAAAGTTAAAAAAAAAATTGTCTATTATTAATTAGTATATAACCTTGCAGTTAATAATTTTCTTTTAAAAATATCAAGATATTGATGATAAAAATACATTGAAGATTTTTTTCTTAAAATTCAGTTTCAAACTACTCAACTTGAAATTCCAACCGAATTTTAAAATTGGATTAAATTAAAATCGTAAAATAACAACTTAAAAAAAAAACAACAAAAAAGTAAATGAGTTGGATTTTACGCAGTTTTTTTGTTGTTGTGCACTGTAAGCCTGGTGTGTTTTTGTGTTGTAAATCAGACAGCGGTGTTATGTGACAGTTGCTCATTATTCACAGACAAAATCTGACACAACATGACACTAAATCACAGGACAGTGCTGTTTTATTTTATAATTTCCTCTATCTTATACATGTGTAAAGTCAAGTTTGAAACAAACTTCCATTTTTTCCTTTTCCTATTAAGGTTAAAATGCATAATAACAAATGTGACTTTTAAATGATGAATCTAACTAAGTTATTTTTGCACAATTTTTCCAAACAGACAAGTACAGACCTCGCACTAGCCAACTGTAAATGATGTCTGTCTAAATGTGGCTTTAATTTCCCTCAGGTGTAGTTTGGATTTTAATTATTTTTTATTACATTTACGCTTTGTCATTTTCTTGTTATTTCTCCAGTTCAGTGAGGGATGTATAGTGAAGAGAATATTTTGTTAATGTATCTGCAGCAAATCAGTTTCTTAGGTATTGATCAGATTTTAGTCAGTTTTAAGAGATACATGCAGTATAATATCTTACTGATTGAAGAACAAAAAATGTTTTTGAAAAAAAAATTGGAAATTCATTCTTTTAAAAAATATATGTATGTACCCAAATTCAGGTATTGTAAAATATAGATGCAAATTGAGTTTTGCAGCTACTAGTATATGTCATATTGATTTCATTTAGTGTAAAACATAAATTTCAAATCATTTGTTCTCAAAGAGATTTATCATTATTGAATAAGGTATGCTGAAATTTATTTGCGGCTGAAATAAAACATTACTTTAAAAATCATTGAAATGATTCAACAAAACTATGACTGGAGAGAGAGAGAGAGAGAAATGCAGAGTTTTATTTGTTTTTCATGATGATAATATAAACTTGTACATGTATTTCATGTATTTTAAGAAATATAATATCATTGAATATTGAAAGGATTAACTATTGATTGTGAATTGATATGGTGTATTATTAATGTGACATTGTATTTTCTTAATAAAAAAATAAACCAAATTTTTAAGGCTTCTCAAAGAATTACTGGTATGTAACTCTGGTTTTGAGGTATCAGATTCTATATGAACCTAGAACTTAGTCTTGTAAGTCTTGTAATTAAAAACAGTACATACATATACAATGTATACAGTTTATGCATCACAGTGGAGCAACAATCTAGTATACGGTAGAAAGAGTAGAAAATGAATTTCTTAATTTGTTTGCGAAAAATATATTTTCCAAGGTTATAATGAGGCGTAGATTTTCATACTTTTCTTTCATTCAACTATCATAGGTATTTCCAGATATAATCAGAATTATATATTAAAAAAAAAAGATGAGTGAAGCTTACACCGGCATGCCATTGAGTGTCTTGTAAAATGGAAAGTTCAGTAAAACCAGTAGTTTAACGTCCAATGCATTATCCGAGAAATTTTCACTCAGGCCAAATAAAAAAATATGTGTGGTTCCGGTTAGCCGACCGTCCCTATTTTATACTCCCGACCCTAAACTTTTTTGGGGCAATTTTCATATTTTTTCCGGAATTTTCCCCGATTTCCATCAATGGCTCCGGTTTAAGTTTTAGTTTCAGCAATGACGGCCTCCTTGCAAAACATAGTGCAAGTGTTTAATAGTGTTAAATCCAAAGCAAGCGAGCATGTAGGTGTCCTCTACCAATATTTCACTACAGTTTATTATCACACCACATCTAAATGCCACTTGCAAAGCAGGGATAGGTATTATTTAGAAAAATTAAGAAAATCATTTTGTAAAAAAAAAAAAAAAAAAAAAAAAAAAAATCCCTACCTACCTACCCTAATTTTTATGGAGGCGTTACCGCAACCACACATATTTTTTTGTTTTCCTCATGTATAGACGTCGCCTTAGGTAAAGCGCACTAAAGAACCGGGCAGGCCAACTCTCAATGCCCGCCTACATTTTAAACCCATTTAAATCAAAATAAATGGCAGTTCGGATTAAAACTTGATTGGATGCAAAGAAGAGTTCATTATTAATTGATTAATGATTTTAAAACCATTGTCGAAAACTTAATTGCTCTTATTTACGACTCTTTTCATAAGGGGGTGGAAAATTTTATCCATTGAAATCGGGCTTTATAACATGGCCAGATTTTCGCATAGAAATGGATAAATTACCCTTAAATCTTTCCATATGTCTAACTTATGTAAAATTCAACATTAAAGATTGATAAAAGACCTTATTTAATTTGTAATCTCATTTAAAATTGTTAATAAAATGACCATTTTTGCAGTTTTTTGTGTGTATACATATCCCCCCCCCCCCGTGAAACAACAAAAGCTTTGGTATAAAATTGTGATGTAACAATTCATATAACCCATGAAAATGAATTTTTGTTTCAGGGGGGGGGGGGAGATGTTTTTAAAATATTTTCGGTTTATAATGAAAAACACAATTTTTACCAAAATTAAAGAGTTATCTCTCTTTGTTTTCCCAAGTAAAGTTATGTTTTTATGAAAATTCACATAAATATCCATATGAATATAAAAAAATCATTCAAATATGTTAACTTTTGAAATTTGACTTTGAGGTAGGCGGCAGAACATCGTTCGCAGTTTTTTGACCTATGGTTAAGCCGTAGCAGGGAGGGTTTTTTAACGTATTAATGACCACCGTGACACGGGGCCTCGGTTTTTAAGGTTTCCAAAAGACCCTATGACTGCCGGGCGCTTGACAAAGGAACAACCACTATCTTTGTTTTAAAACATTAGTATGACATCATATTTTCTTCTTTTAATACTTTATATTTCTTGAAAGGCCCAAGACATTCCAATAAGTTACCTGTAACTGTCCAAAAAGTTAAAAAAAAAAATTGTCTATTATTAAAAAAAATGGACAGTATTTAATAACTTCTTGGACGAAGCAGGTAAGTTATTGGATTAAGAAAACACAATAAAGACACCAATAAATATTTTTAAGCAATAAATCCATGTTTCACAATGTAATGAAATATACATGTATATTCCAAGTCACAGAAACAAAAACTGAAACTTTGTCATTGTTCTTATAAATGGCGAAATGTATATTCCAACTCGCAATGAACGTCAAAACTTAAATTTCAAGGAAATATCTCCGAATTCTGTTGGAATGTAACTTGCACCAACAACTTTGGAAATGATATGTTCTAAGAAATTTCACCCGGTCACTCATTAAAAGAATACATGCCAGAGATAAATCCAACGCATGTCTGGTAGGATACATCATCATTGTACGTATGGTTCAGGTACGACATAATCTCACACCTGGTCATTCATATTGCAAATATATGAATTGTAGTATCTACAGTAGGTCTGTTATAAGTAGTACTTAATGAAATGTGTGAAGAGAAAGATTCCACTGGTATCAAAGGCTAGCCGGATTAAAGGACATTCGATTTCTTTAAAAATGTATTTATTTTTATACTTTTAAGGGACATAAATGTCAACAGTTTGCAAGACCCTCTCTTAGACTTCAAAGAACCTCGAATCATTGAGATGCATGAAATGGAAATTGTTGCACGAAAATATTTCAATTTTCATTCTGAGATAACAATTTTAAGAGTTATCCTTCCTGGCTGGTAAAAATGAGACAACTGAATACGATTTATCCTAATCCTGTGTCAATCCACCCTTGTTCACGTATTTTACCTATCTTAAAAAGATCAGTTAATACCTGATACCCGTATCAAGAAAGGATTAACTACTGAAAGTGGATTTGCTATGTATAACTTGATTGGACATTGTATTTTCTTAATAAACACTAGAGTTACTCTGTGAGCACTGAACTCTCAAACTGATACCCCCGCTCCTATAAAAGTATTATGGCAAAGTCCATGTTTTGCTATGGGATTCCCCAAATATCTGTCCGATCAGAGCGTAAAATAGGAGGTGCACAATGGCACAATGTAATAACGATTCTTTAAAGTCTCATTAAATTTTATTCAGTGGGAGGAGTTGCATATAATAGACAGGTATCCACAAGAGAAGCGAACGTACGTCGGTAAGACATTTAGTTACTTTGGAAATGATACATGTTCCAAGATATTTCACCCGGTCACTCATCAAAAGACTTCAGGCTAGAGCGGAATTCAACGCAAGTCTGGAAGGATACATCCCTCCATGCACGTTTGGTTGAGGTACGACATAATCTTAAACATGATCAGTCAGATTCAAATATATATCCGTTGCAGTATCTCCAGTAAGTCTGTTATTATTAGTAGCAAAAATTTATTACCCTTTCCTATTCATTCCAGCATACATGTATATAGCAATAGAATTACTCCAAAAACTTTATCTGGTCACTCATCAGGAAAAAAAATTATAAGGTCCGATGCTTTGACCTGGACATTGATCTATAAAATCATATGCAGTAGGTATAGGAAATGTGACATCATACGAACAAACTTGGCATGACTTAATTCTGAGTGGACTCGAGACAAAGATCGGTGAGAACAGTATCCTAATTTAAATGATTTCGAGTCATAAACAATGGGAGAGGGCTTTACTCTTTTGTGACATTATGCCAAGGCAAATAAATTGACAAATAGATTAACACCAATAAAAGTCTTTAATGCAATTAATCATTATGTATTTATAAATCATATCAACTGTTTGTTTATTTAAAAGAAGCACTTTGTGAATACTTAATTAATGATATTCAGGTTTAAAGGTGCTTAGACACAGATTTGAAGTTAATATTTACTCAAATTTTCTGTATAATTTCATGACTTATATGTTGCTATAGCATTTCATACGAAAATTTGATAAAAACCTTATTTTATCTGGAAGTTATTGAAACTTCGAATTTCTTGACGCGTTTGATAGACACATCCTTGCACTTTCACAAATTTTAACTTTATCCTTATTACTTTAGAAAAGTAGCAATTTTGTTGTTTATTAATGAAAAATATTAAAACTATAATGCAGAAATTTCAGAGTAGAAATGTAGAAAGCAAAATCCTCTCACCAGTATTGTCAGTCCGTGCTCAGTGGTGTGTGCAGAGTTTAACAATTGAACATACCCGGTGAAACCTAAACATTAACAACGACAGAGCTCGTGCCCTGTTTACAAAACCAGTTTACGTTTCACGGGTGTATTCAATTTGTTAAACTCTGTACACATCTACAAAACACTGAGCACGGGCTGACAATACTTAAGTGAGTGGGTTTTGCTTTCGCACATTTTTACTCTGAATTTTCTGGATTATAGATGTAATATTATTCATTAATACACAACAAAATTGCTACTTTTCTTAAGTATTAAGGATAAAGTTAACAATTGTGAAAGTGCAAGGGTGTGTTAATCAAACGCCTCCCGAAATTCGTAGTTTCAATAATTTCCATATTAAATAAATTTTTAATTTTATTTTTGTGTGAAATTCTATAGCAACATATAAGTTGTGATATTATACAGAAAATTTGAGAAAATATAAACTTCAAATCTGTGTCTATGCACCTTTAAGTATGAAAAATGAATGTAGTTGTAATTATTATTACAGTACAGTTTGAGCTTTTTAGTCAAGTTGGTAAGTTATAATAGATTAGCAATCGTATAATTTATTCTTGTAAAAGACTAATGAAATATAAAGATAATGAACAGTATTCAAGCTCAAAAATTTTGTGCGTAGCGTTTTTTGTTCACATTTTCTTTCAGTCGGTCTCTGCAGTTTTCCACAGGAATGGGATGGACTTTGGTATGACAGCCGTACAAAGGAAGTGACATTGGATCGGAATACCTCAGCTGTTCAGTCTGACTGGACTTTGCGTGTGTACTCCGCCATCATTACGTCATGGACATGCGTGGAACAGTCCATTGATAAGTATTTGATGAATTGCGTTAATTTAATGCCATGTTTACAAGTTATTTTTAACTAGAAGGGTTCATTAGTAATGCAACATGAAAATTTGTATTAGTGTATGAAGTTTGATGAAAATACTTTGAATAAATTCTGTAAAACTGAGTTCAATACACAATAAACAGTAAAGTCAGTGGTCAATGGGAAGGTCAAATGGATACCCTTGATAAATTCTCAACAAATAATGCACCAGTGCATAAGCTTACACTTTCCGATGCATGGGTAATCACTTCCATTTTCATATAAAACCCAAATAACAGCTGTTTTTTTTTTACGGAAATAGAAAATAAAAATTCTAAATTTTAGTGAAAATACAAGTTATCGATATATGACGACTAGAAGTGGTCTTTAAACTAGATGATGATAACCCACGAGACAAAGGCGCGAGTTGCCATATTACTAGCATTGTATAGCCTTAATTTCTAAGACGATGTTATGCACCTTAAACCTCTTCACATTTGTGGATCGAAATAGTCATTCAAATTTAACTAGAAGGTTAATTTTTAAAAGATAAAAATATTTCGATATCACTCATTTTAAAGCACCGAGATCAAGGTATGATATTTTTCTGGTTTAAATGTATGGTGAATATTGTCCGATCCATTGTGAATTCTGACTTATTTCGAAAAAATCGAGTTTTAATGACATTTTCTCAATAAATAGCACACGTTTATGTCAAAAATTTATATTTTAACCACATACTACACTGTTAAGTTCTATTTTGATAATATTCGGTCGGTAGCAATATCGCTAGAA
Organism: Saccostrea echinata; assembly: GCF_033153115.1. Classification (NCBI taxonomy): domain Eukaryota; kingdom Metazoa; phylum Mollusca; class Bivalvia; order Ostreida; family Ostreidae; genus Saccostrea; species Saccostrea echinata. The sequence goes on from NW_026889774.1 coordinate 22,907,137, forward strand.
CTTGTTGAAGTTCGAGGGTGTCCGATGCATGGTGAATTCACCCTAAGTATATAATGTTTGAAAAAAAAATATCTTGAATGGTTTCTTTGAAACTAAGCTAAACACAGACAGTCGTGGTCAAAGGAAAGGTCAGGGTCAAGAATGTTGATGCACTTGAATAGCTTTCATCAATGTGTATCAGCATATAAGGTTTGATAAAATCTTAATCTTTTTTTTAAAATTGTGCTTAATACCACAAGGTCATATTTGGTATATAACATATAAGGTTTGATAAAAATATCTTAAGATTCTTATTTTTTATTTTTAGCTTTTATTATCGTTTCCTGAAAATACATTTGAGATTTGATAATTTTCTCTGTATAATATGAATATAATTATGATGATGAACTTTAAAGAAACAACAAGGGTAAAAACACATTTCTTTGGGAATTCAAATACATTTTTGTGACCATTTTCAATTACTTAACTCCTGATTTTCAGAACTTTTTTTTTTAAATTTCATGCAGAGGTGACCAAGAAGTGAATATCTTTGGAGCAAATTACCAACGTGTCGTACAGGTACACGATTTTAGCAGGTGAGTGGGTTATTTTTCCAATTACAAATTTGTACGAGGGTTGTCCCAGAAAAACGCGAACATTTAAAATATTTTATTAATTACCTGACCAAAATTATTCATTTTTGGCATAACGTTGGGAAATGATATCTTTGTCATTTTGGCTAAATGATATAAGGTTCCAATGCCATATGCATTTATAAACAACATTTAAAGGGTGTTAAATGGTCGGCGCATTGCAATTTCTTGACTTTCAAAAATAGCATTGACAGCAATGTTTTCTTTATTACCAGGCTATACGGAAATATAATGTGACAAAATTATATCTTTAAAAACTTTATGATCTAGACTATTCGTGTGTAAAAAAAATCATACATGTATAATGCATCCCAAACCTTTCTTCAATCAATTTATACACACAATTAAAAAATATAGCTATACTAGTACGTTATGTTCACTTTTTCCAGAGATAAAACAAAATACTTTCAGTTCAGTTTGATAGTCTATTAAAACATTTCAGAATGACTATCGATATTTTGTATTCGTATAGATAATTTTTCATTTTACAAAAGAAAGGAGTGCTTATTATCATAAGAAGACAATGTAAAATAGTTCGTTTTAGATGAAGAAATAAATGCTGAATATGAAAGAGTCATTTTGACTCCCACTACGAGAAATGCGACCATATCGAGTGATTGTACAGCAGCTAGTCCGCCCGGATCTGAAGAGTTTCACGTTCTTGTCAAAGCAGGTAGTGGAAATGATTGGGAAAGTATAATGATGGAGATAAATTTTCATTTTAAATTTGTGTTCTTTTATTGGCCGACCCATTTCTGAAGCAGAGTTTATGCAAAAGCTTCTACATGAGAGAATTAAACAAAATCTTGTGGTTGCCTTCAACTCGACGTATCACAGGTTTGATCAATTAACAATAGTTAATCGCACTGAATTCGAAATTAAAGAAACCACAGAGTCTGCTACATTGTTTCATATTTTGATGTTTTAGTGAATACTGACTATAGACGATGATGGCCAACTAACAACTGAATTGACTTCAGCTTTTCTATCGCAAGCTTCCATAATTTATGCAATTCTATTCCATTATGACCTGCATATGGCGTTTATGTTTCCCAGCTGATTTGATATGACAAATAAGCTGATGTTACAGAGATTTCAACAGCCTCGTTTTAGTCAATATTTTGCAAATTCTATTGCCGTTATGACCTTGTTTGCAAATACAAGATCGTCTTTGTTTGATGTGTTTCATACCAAATGTTAGATTATTATTTCTGTTCCTAATTTAAATACGGATCACTCCACTTTCTGAATAATGAATAAGTCCCATGGCATTTATCCTAGACACCTGTTCCTACTTTGTGTTTCCAGGTGTCCGTGTTTTTGCCATGTTTTCTATCCGTTTTCTTAACGGGAGTCATACGATTGATCACTGTCTGTTATCTTCACGTTTTCAATTTGAAACATTTTCAGCCAGCTATGTTATTAACTAAAGATGGAATTAAGAGCCATTCTCTGTAACGACTTGAACTTTTATATAGGAGCTGTGGCACGCATAGTATCAGAATTTCTCCAAACTCTCTATGATAAAAGTCTTAAGTACCGTTAACTCAAATCAGGCAAAAATCGGTTGCTACGTGTCATGGTTACCATAGCAACATGTCCTAAAGTTTGAAAAATTGCATTTTTCAACATTTCCATAGTCCAAGAATATGAACAGAATAAAAACAATTATAGGTTTAAATGCAAGCAAATAATAGACAAAAGATCCTTGTAACATATACTAAGGACAAAATGTGATTTTTCTTATAGGTTAGCAATGGTTGCCATGCTTTTAATACCACAAAGGGATTTTAAATTTACTCTCTTAGTGTTTTAATCTTATCCTATCTTTTTATAAACATATTTCTATATAGCTGATGATAAATTTTTAAAGGCATTGGTGTGACCCTAATGTTCACATTTCAAAAAATTCAAATTAAATTCTTTAAATAGAGCATTGCTATAGAAATAAGCCGAAAAATATGCATAAAAATCTGAAAAATAGTCTGTTTCCTTGTATACGTACCCTAGTATGTAAATTCCCAAAACATTTATCATTGATATTTATGAACAACTAACCTGACTTTCAATTTTGACTACCACCCAATCTCTAACTTGATGCAAAAAGCTGGCACATAGGGTTTAATATTAATATTAAGTTAACTAAATCGAACATTTTCCCTTTTTGGTAACCATAGCAACAGTGTTGTATTTTTCAACAAACTTTATCAGTATATGATATTCAACTTTAGTTCTACCAGATAAGTACTATTCAAGGTGAGTAAAATAATATGTTTCTTGATTAAAAGGTAAATAAATTCCTTAAACAGCAAAATAGTATCACTTTAAACAACTGGTATGTTGTTTCCATTGTTACACTACAAAGTAACAATTTATCCCAATTTTTCTTATGTTGTTGGTGCAAGGTCTTAAGGATGTATAAGTGCCAGTTATGAATTTTGTTGTTTTTTCTCAAGATAGTAGCATTAACCCAATCTTAGCAACAGATTTTGCATGATTACACTGTGTTACCATGGCAACCATGAAAATTATTTTTAGAATGATATTGCCAATACCCAATTACTTAAGGTCAAATATTTTTATTGTTTTTCTTAGGTTGTTGATTGTGTTTGATCAGGTAACACCTATCATTAGTGAATATTGAGCGTTTTTCAGCATTTTTCAACATCTAAAATGTATTCCAAATGTACTATGCTTACCACTTACTTAGAGATATATTCTAAATAGTTTCTTAATAGCATAAGTTGCAACAAGGTGTCAATGTTTTTGTGAGAATGTTTTGTTTGTTTTTCTTAGCCATTATTAAGGCTTAATAAAGAATCAAAGTAGCTGAAAATCTCAATTTTTCCAACTTTTTTGGCTGTTATCCGGGCAACCATAACAACGAAATATTATTTGATATATGTTTCTGGTGTCAAGTTGTAATAATGGGCAAAGTTTCATCAAAATCGGTGACCATGCGTGGCAAAGAAGTTTAAGTGGTTACAGAGAATCGCTATTAAATCCTTTAACTAGAAAATCAACTGTTCTCCTTACCGTGCCCAATTGAATTCATGAAAACTTTCAATGTTGTAGATAATGTTTCCGACGCTAAACAGTACTTTCCAGAGCCTTTGTTGGCGACTCTTTATAATTCTAACTATGCGAGAACTAATACTACCTGCGACTCTGACATCATATTAGACATGTGTTCTGATAGGTATATCATGAACCGCACAGAATGTTCAACAAGTAAAGGACAAGTTCGTAAGTATGCTTCATTATAAGCAGAGTAAACAAAAAAAGTCGTCTTTTTCAGTTTTTACAAATAAAATTTTATAATGATCGTCATTGTATTGTATTTTAATGTTCAAAACATTGTTACAGTATAGTTATGGGAGTTCTTATTCATTTTCAACGATAACATAGTAATTTTCAAATTATGTATGTTTTTATGTAGTAGGTTTAAAATACCTTTGTGTTACATACGTACAAGATAACTCGACATATTTTGTATCAATGCTTGACCCTGATGTCACCGGAAGTAACCAACAACATTTTAAATGTTACGTAAGTACTTCGTATATGTATTCATTTTAGCTTACCCAAGCTGATTGCTCAAGTGAGCTTTTCTGATCACATTTTGTCCGGCATCCGTCCGTCTGTCCTTCCGTTTGTCTGTCTGTAAACTTTTCATATTTTCGACTTTTTCTTTGTCCTGTGTTGTCTGTATAATTTGCACATTTTCAAATTTTTCTCAAGAACCAAAATGCTTATTTTAACAAAACTTGCCACAAAAAATCATTGGGTAAAAAAAATTCAAGTTTGTTCAAATGAAGGCTCATACACCCTCTTTCAAGGGGAGATAATTAAGAATTAGTGAAAATTTAATGACATCATTCAAAATCTTTGTCAAACAAAAAACAAACCACAGACAATGCATGAATATTTTATCGGTGGGGTAAATTCGTTACATAGTTTTGTAGTGACAGGGTACGGGATGATACCTGGTTAGTAAATTCCATACATTCTCAGGCAGAATAGATTAAAATCCGTTCAAATCATGCCCCGGGGGTAGAGTAGGACCACAATTAGAGATAAAAGTTTAACATGATAATGTAAAGGGGGATCTGCTGATGAAAAACAACAGTGAATCAGGTGAGCGTTGTGTCCCATGACCTCTTGTTTTTAAAGAGGGACACAACTGAAACTTTATCGACCATTCTTTCTATTTAATTTTTATTGCGGCATTGTTCGTCTTAAGCACATCCATCATTGTATGTCGCGGTTGATCTGTCTTTTTTGCCTTTTCCTCCTTGTACATTTCAAATAAGATGTTTAAAGCTGACAAGTTCTGATCATGACTCATCTGTTTTATGTTGCACGTCAAGATTCACAAATGTGCAGAAAAGTAACCAAGAGACGACAATCATATTCCTGACTTCTTGACGGCACTGACTACAGTAAACTGCTTGCTAATTCTGAACCAAATGCTACATGCTTATTTCTGTATAGTAAATCTGGCTTTAATTTGACATGTTGTTTGAAAAATATCGAACAAAGTATCTTCAATTCTGGACTGTATCCATCTGTATGAGGACAACCTTGTTGCTGTTTTCTGAAATTAGTGTTGTTGGTGAATATTGAATCTTTAACACTGGTCTCTAATCTTCCATTCCAAAGGCTGTTTAGGACCAATCTAATCTAGCCATCAAACTGATGAACCTGTTTTTTTTTGCCAGCTTGTATGATTGCATGAAGCAACACAACCAAATATTAAGTTTGTTTCAGAGTTATCATAAAGGTTTCTATTAGCTTCTCAGCATTCGTTTTTCTGGTCAATTTAATGGTTGATCCCACTTCCTACAAAGAATGGAAAATTGTCAAAAATAGTTACTTGGTTGATGTTAAGTAGTATCTGTCCATGTTCTAGGATATCCTGATTTATTATTTATTTGTTTACATCTCCATGAAAAATATTTCATTCAGTTGAAATAAAACTAAAATAAATACTTTATTAATACATTGTAGGCAGTAATGAAATTGAATAACCAGGTATTCATCAGCGATAATGATGGGAGTTGTGCCAAAGGTCAAGATCCAAGGGTTAAACAAGTTAACGGGATCGAGACTCTTGTTATGTACGCTAATGGTACCTTTGTTAACAATTTTGTGGATGATACTCCATCTTTTTAAAAATCACGGATTTGTATATTGTAGTAATATTATTAACTATCTGATTTGTATCTTTTATTTCTTTGTAGTGCTTTGTCGTAACTATAATAGTATGTCTTCATTATATTTGAATAAGCATTCTTGGGAATCTATGTCAAATTATAAAGAAAATTATATAAAGTACTTTATTTACACAACATTCACGACAAGTCCAAATGAGGAGGAAGATGTTGACATCGGTGTAATCATTGGAAGCGTAACGGCAAGCGTTACTTTCATTGGAATAGTCACTGCAATCATAATTCTTTGTCTGCGAAAGAAATACAGAGAAAATACAAGAAATGTAATGTTCCAAATGCAAACACAAGATCCAACAGCAAGGTGAAAATACAAAAGAGATTTAATAGAATTGTCAATCCAACAACACTTCAGCCAGCTGGAATTAAAATATTAAGCATATTTAACGTAAAGAACAAATATGTAAACAAGAATGAATTTTATGTAAATGTAAACATTCACTTCTGAAAAAACTAATATAATCTTTAGGGATGACCAAAAAACCAGACCTGTCTGAAAAGAAGAAAACTCAGTCAAATGGAAAAGACGATGATGCTAAATCCAACAATATTGACAATACATACTAGTTCTAATTGTAACGGAGACAGGTACAGATGTTCCCTAAACGCGCCTCCTACTCACGTTTAGTGCCTTATTCCCTAAGCTTCATTAAATTAGGCACAATCTTTGTATAATTGACTTTAACAATTTATTTTATAAAGTTTTGGGGAAAATAACAACGCACACATAGGAAGATGAGCATACGCCGATCAGATTTAAGTACACAATCAAGCATTTAGAAAGAATTTAAAAATCCATATCTTTCATCATATAGTGTGCCATAATAAAGAGCTACATTTTAGATTTCAAATTATAATTCCACTGAAAACATAAAAAATTACAGCAACCTGAACATTAATGGATGACTTGAAAAAAATGATAAGACACGTATTTATCAACCTGCACTAAAAATACAAGCAATGGGAATAAATTTCTACATCTCTTTTGATGTTGTCTAAATACCTGCCAAATATCTCATTGATTTCTCAAGTCAAACAAAAATGATGCTAAAAACACCTTTTTGTAACATTTTAAATATTCAACATTTTTTGAAGATCTGTGAAATAATTAATAATGGTTTATGTTGGAAATATTCCCGATGATCTTCAAAGTATTGAGCTTTTAATGTAGACTGTAGCAACTTTTGTTTGACCAAGTTGTGGTTATGGCTGATGCTGAAAAAAAATGTTATACCATGTTAGGAAAAAATGAAAAAAAATGTATTGTTGCCAAAAAACATTGATTTTAAAAATCTGCATGACAATTAAGTAAAAAAGTGTAAAATAATAACCATTTAAAATTAAAACCTTTAAACAGATTTATTCATATTTAATAACTAAACAATTTCTTTATAAGTAATATTTTGGCTTTTTAAATAAAAATGACAACAAAGACTAAAAAAAAAAAATCATTAAATTACATGTATTATAGCACAGAAATTATTTATCACAAAAAAATATTTTTCCCTTGACGCTTTCGCGCACGCGGTAACTCTTGAAACTTGAAACTCTTGAAATCCGTGTCGCCGATATTGAATGACGACTAATTACTTGTGATGTAGTAGTGACGTTGGGGTCTAACAGTTCTTATGTTGGACTTACAGACCTGACAACAATGAAATTGTGAGACCGATGAAAAAAAAACAACATTTACTTCGTTAGACTTTTTATTTTTAATAAATATATATAAAGATATTTATTAGGGTATAACAATCTAAGATACATAATTCTATCCATTGGTTTTTGATTTCGATGAACGTTGTTGCCATTGTTAATAAAAATAGAAATTTCTGTGAAATACATTTAAAATGCTACTCCTCCTATAGGTCCGATCCGATACCAGTATAACTGGGCACACATGTAGACTACACTAAGATGCGTAATTCTCTTTATCGATTTTTGATTTTGATGAACGGTGTTGCATGGTTACTAAAAATAGAATTTTTTATGAATTACTAAAACGTTACTCTTCCTACAGTTTTGCTCTAATTTCAATATAACTTTGCACACAAGTAGACTACTCTAAGATACATACATGTAATTCTATAAATTAGTTTTGAATTCGATGAATGGTGTTGCCATGGTTATAAATAGAAATTTCTGTGGAATTCTTTCTTAACGCTACTTCTTTTACAGTTTTTGTTTGATTTCAATAATCTTGCCACAAAAGAGACTAAACCAATTATTATTATTACTATTTTTATTGCTGTTGCATAGTTTCAAGTCCACGTGCTACTTTTCTCTTCCTTTGTTAGTACAAACCGGTACTATAGTTCTCCTACTATATAATACTTTGTGTTAAAAGCTTGTGCTATCATTGCAAATTCTCATAGACCCCCCCCCCCCCCCCAATTTCATATCTCAGACATGCTGCTTAATTCAACTGGTATCAAAGGCTATATCAAAGGAAGTTCGAATTTTCTAAAAATGTTTATTTATTTTAGACTTTTAAGGGGCACAGATGTCAACAGTTTGCAAGACTATCTCTTAGACTTCAAGGAACCTTGAATCATTGAGATGCATGAAATGGATTGTTGCACGAAAATATTTCAATTTTCATTCTGAGATGATAATTTTAAGAGTTATCCTTCCTGGCTCGTAAAAAAGAGACAACTGAATACAATTTATTCTAATGCTGTGTCGATCCACCCTTGTACACGTATTTTACCTATCTTAAAAGGATCAGATTATACCGGATATCATGGAAAGAATTTAATACTGAAAGTGGGTTTGCTATCATGTATAACTTGATTGGACATTGTATTTTATTATTAAAAACTATAGATATTCTGTGAGCACTGAACTCTAAAACTGATACCCTCGTTCCTCTATAAGTATAATGGCAAAGTCCATGTTTTGTCGAGGAAATCCCAAAATATCTGTCCGATCAGAACGTAAAATAAGAGGTGCACAATGGCACTATGTAATAACGATTCTTTAAAGTTTCATTAAATTTTATTCAGTGGGAGGAGTTGCATATAATAGATAGGTAACCACAAGTGTATCGGACGTACGTAAAAGATCAGTTAATATCAAGGAAAGAATTTACGATTGAAAGTGGATTGCTTTGGTATAATTTGATTGGACATTGTAATGAGCTCCCGAGCAATGAGCTCACAAATTGATACCCCTCACTCCTGTATAAGTATAATGGCAAAGTCCATGTTTTGCTATGGGGAAGCCCAATATTTGTCCGATTAGAACTTAAAATAGGAGAAGCACAATGGCACTAAATGTAATAAAGATTATATAAAAAGTCTCATTGAATTTTATTCAGTGGAATAGGAGGAGTTACCCCCATATTATAGAAAGAATGGCAATGTCCATATTTTGCTATGGGAAACCCCATATAAAGTAAAATAAGAGGTCACAATGACACTATGTAATGAAGATTTTATAAAAATCTCATAAAATGTTATTCAATGGTATCGTATTAAGCGAAGTTGCGGAAAAGTATTTATTATATACATGTTTGTGTATTTTACCTAAGTTGTTTCCAAAAAGCCTTATATCTTACATTAATTCTTTGGAATATAATCAGAATAAATTATAAGATCACCTGGCCAAATGATATACCGTATAAGCCCAAATTTAGCGATTTATCTTTAAATAATTTAATTTTGTTTGTATTCTTGCCTCTGATTGGTTAATATCCAAAAAGGAACACAAATTATTTCTGTATAACCTGGTTTGGTATGGGGACACCCCCCCCCCCCCCGACAACCAGCTGAATTATCTGTATCCATACAATCCTCTCATTTCCAGTCCTCGAGTTTCATGGAAAATTCCAGATTTAATAAACGTACCTTTAACTTCAAACGCTAATTCGCTCTTACCACATGTAAAAAGGCTGCGAGGCCTATGTATCAGTTTTTACCTCCCCTTGCTTCCCACCACTTCCGTTACTTCCGTTACTAAGGTTGTATTATTGAGCGGCAAATTTGAACTAATAAAAAGCAACGAAATTTTACACCCATAGTTATTTCATGATTTTAAAATTAAATTATAAGGAATGACTCTAATTCTTGGCCAAATTATTCGAGTATAACCTGGTTTGGGTCAGTTTACGCTGTTTTATAATCCGCTTCGCGGATTATAAAGCGTAAACTGACCCAAACCAGGTTATACTCGAATAATTTGGCCAAGAATTAGAGTCATTCCTAAAATAATGGTAATTAATTTTTAGTGCCTACTAAAGAAGCTATTACAAATAAAATGCAATTAATTTTTACCGATATTCAATTTTAGCGATCTCAACACCCTCGTTAATAATGCCAAAATTAAATCCTCGCTAAAAATTTTGCTTATACGGTATTGTCATTGATGTTTTCTTTTCTGTAATTCTATTACAAAGGTAGTAAAGGTTTTAGATATGTTCTTTATGAAATAATTTTCCAAATTTCATTAAATGTTCTATTTTGAATGAGAGTAATTTAAAAAAAACACACACACACACACAGAGCGTAAGCTTTTTCATTTCCCATTTGTAGAGTTATCTTAGACTCTTTCCTTCTAAAAAATCTCAATGTCATGAGGAAAAAGTTAACAATATGAAAAAAAGAGGAAATTTGAAATTATTTTAGCCTAACAATTCATTTAACATAAGCAATCACATTGTGATCTTACCTTACCACACTGCAATATGGGCATATCATCTCAATCTTAGCCACATGCGCTGGCTTCATAAAAAAAATATTCTTCACAATTTAGCTCCAAGTAATTTTTTTCAAATGTCACTAGTGCATATTTTTAGGGATGGCAACGGTAAATCGGTTAAAATTTTAGACATGCGAGATCAGACATGCATATTTTAAATAATACAGAACATGCTGAATAAAAAATATAGGAAAAAGTTACTGTAAGCAAATACTGGAAAAAGTAAACTTCAATATTTTAAAATAAACCCACCACTTTACACCATGACTTAAATCTGAGTGGACTCGAAACAAAGGTCTGTCAGAGGAGGATAACATACTAATTCTAGTAATTTTGATTTATAAACAAGGGGAATTACCCTTAATTTACCTTTATTTTATGCCTCAAAGTTAATAGATTGAAGCAATGATAGTCTTTAATGCAATTTAGAAAGAAAATTAATCTCTATGTTAATGAATCATATCAACTGTTTGTTTATTAGAAAGAAGTACTTGATGAATACTTAATGATATTCAACACTTATAGGCGTAGAAGTATTTTAAAAAAAAATCGACAACAAAAAAGCCTTTCAGATGCACTCGAACGACACAAAAACAGCGATTCGAAACAATGATCTCAACAATTTTATCACACCTATGTACAATTGAGTTGGGTTTTTGACAACATGAAAGTCCATTCCTTCAAGTTTATGTATGAAAAAAATGAATGTAGTTATAATTATTACAGTACAGATTGGAATTTTTAGCCAAGTTGGTAAGTTATGATAGATTAGCAATCATATGGTAGTAGTTTGTTCTTGTTGAAGACTAATATTGTGCATATAGCATTTCTTTCAGTCGGTCTCTGCAGTTTTCCACAGGAATGGGATGGACTTTGGTATGACAGTCGTAAAAAAGAAGTGACATTGAATCGGAATACCTCAGCTGTTCAGTCTGGCTGGACTCTGACTGCGTACACCTCAACCGTGACGTCATGGACATGCGTGGAACAGTCCATTGATAAATATTTGATGAAGTGAGTTAATTTAATACCTTGTTTGTAAGTTATGTTTAGTAAATGAAATGACATATGTTTTTTAAAATTTTTATTTAGGGGCGACCAAGAAGTGGATGTGTTTGGAGCACCAAATGCCGCATACCTGTGTCTGACAGTCAAGAAAATTACCGACGTGTCGTACAGGTACACAATCGTAGCAGGCAAGTTTCCAATTACCTCATACTTTAAAAAAACTTTATAATTTATGTTATGTTAACTTAGACAGGCCTCTAAGTGGCCTCTAAAATTTAGGCGCCAGCTGGTGCCTTATCAAAAAAATTAAGTCGCCAATGCAAATTTTAGTCGCCAGGCCATTTTTCTAAGGCGCCAACTTTAAAAGTTAATAGAATATAGGGACCCATGACATGTTTAAGAAAACACGACATGTCCATTGCTAAAAATAATGTCCTCTTATTTTAAATTTCTTTTCGTTTTGTCCAGAAAAATTGTTAAAAATGTGAAAATTTCCGGAATTCGACGATCGCTAAGTCAATTTAAAATGGTCGCCAATTTGGCGACTTATGAAAATTTTTTAGGCGCCAATCAAAAATTTTAGGCGCCATGGCGACCAAATTTGTCGCCAATTACAGCCCTGGTTAACTTCTTCCAGAAACAAAACAAAACGCTTCCAGAACATTATGAAAGTGCAGTTAAAACATTTCACTATGACTAAAGGCATTAGACTTTTTTTTAACAAAAGAAAAAAGTGCTTATTACCATATAAAATTCATGCTTTTAGATGAACAATCAAATGCTGAAAATGAAAGAGTCTCTATGATTTCCACCACAAGAAATGCAACAATATCGAGTGACTGTACAGCAGTTAGTCCGCCCGGCACCGAAGAGTTTCACGTTCTTGTCAAAGCAGGTAGATATGATTGGGAATTTATAATGATAGAGATAAATTCATATTTAAAATTTGTGCTCTTTTATTAGCTTATTATTAGTTATTTATTAGTTTCAGAAGCGGAGTTTATTCAAAAACTTCTAAATGAGAAGAAAAAAAAACCCTCTTGATGTGGCCTTCAACTCGATTTTATCAATGAAAAATAGTTTTATTCATATCTTGAGGTGCTATATCACAGTGAACTCGAAATAAAAGAACTACAGAATTTATCACATCTGTTTCATATTTTGATGTTTTACTGACTATAGACGATAATGACCAACTAACAACTAAACTGTAAGACAAACAGGATGACTTCAGTGCTTTCATCGTAAACTTCCATTATTTGTGTAGTAATATTCCATTATCACCTGCATATTATTTGTGTAGTAATATTCCATTATCACCTGCATATTATTTGTGTAGTAATATTCCATTATCACCTGCATTTGATGTTTATGTCTCCCAATTGATTTGATACGCAAGGTCATGTTTTGAGTATAATCAATTTTTAAACCAAGACAGGCTATTACAAAAAGCTAATGTTACAGAAATTTCAACAACCTTGTTTAAGTCAACATTTTGGAAATTCTATGGTCGTTATGACCTTGTTTGCAAATACAACCTATCGATAGGTCGTATTTTGTCTGAACGTTTCATACAGATTGTTAGGTTATTATTTTTAAACTAAATTTGACTACGGATTACCCCATCTACTTAATTTATAAATAAGTCTCACGGCAGTGTGACCGATCGACAGGGGATGTTTACTAGTCCTGCGCACCTGATCCCACCTCTGGTGTTTCCAGGTGTCCGTGTTTTTGCCATGTTCACGATTTGTTTTCTTTACTGGAGTTATGAGATTGATCACTGTTCGTTATTTTCACATTTTACATTTGAAACAAATAAATCTCAGGCGATATGCTGTTCACCAAAGATGGAAATAAAAGTAACAACAGCATTTTTGAACTAGAATTTAACTGTTTTCCTTGCCATGACTAATTGAATTCAGAAAAAAAAACTTTTTTCATTGTTGTAGATAATACTTCCGACGTTAAACAGTACTTTCCAGAGCCTTTGTTGGCGACTCTTTATAATTCTAACTTTGCAAGAACTAATTCGACATGCGACTCTGACTTCATATTAGACATGTGTTCAGATAGGTATATTATGAACCGCACAGAATGTTCAACAAGTAGCGGACAAGTTTGTAAGTATACATAGCTATAAACAGAGTAAAAAATAATTCAGTTGTGTTTTTTGTTATTCAGTTCTTATAAAAATAAAATTTTATAAAAACCGTCATTGTATTTTAACATATAAGAACTTGTTTACGTTATTCAGCGATAACGTATTGTATGAATTTTTTTAAAATTATGTTTTTTAATATAGTAGGCTTATTATACTTTTGTGTCACATACGTACAAGATGACTCAACGTATTTTGTATCGATGCTTGACCCTGGTGTCACTGGAAGTAACCAACAACATTTTAAATGTTATGTAAGTACATCATATATGTATTCATTTTTAGCTCACCTGAGCTGACTGCTCAAGTGAGCTTTTCTGATAACATTTTCTGGTGTCCGTCTGTTTGTCCATCTGTAAACCTTTCACATTTTCGACATCTTATCAAGAACCACAGTGCCAATTTCAGCCACACTTGCCATAAAATATCCTTGGGTCAAAGGGATTCATGTTTCTTCAAATGAAGGGCCACACCCTCTTTCAAGGGGAGATAATAAGAATTAGTGAAATTTTTATGACATCTTTAAAAAAATCTTCTCAAGAACAACTTGCCCAGAAAAGTTGAAACTACATAATGTAGATGTAAGTTTGTTCAAATCATGACCCCTTTGGATAGGTTTGGGCCACAACAGACGATCTAATTTTTACATAGGAAGGACAGTCTTCTTCTCAAGAACCAAAGGGCCCAAAGAGTTGAAACTTATTTGAAAAATTTATTACATAGAATAAATAAAAATTTGTTCAAATCATGACCCCGGGGGTAGGACGGACCACAATGAACGATCAAAACATTACATAGGAATATAAAAGAAAAACTCTTTAAAATTGTTTGGTGCATTCATTATTGTACATGTATTTGATCTCTCACGCCTTTCTTTTCCTTTTCCTCCTTTTTATTGTACTTTTCATTGCAAGATTGTCCTAAGCTGACATGTCCTTTTGATCGTGAACATCTATTTCAAGTCCCATGTCAAGGTTCACAAAATGTGCAGAAAGGTACCAGGATAAGGCAGTCGTATTCTGGACTTCTTCTTGACCAGAGTAAACAGCTTTCCAATTGTGCATTGACAATGGTGAAGCAAATCCTATGTGCTCAATTCTTTGTAGTACATCAGGCTTTGACACGTTGTTTGCAAAAAAAAAAAAAAAAAAAATCAAACAAAGGATCTTGAATTGTGGACTGTATCCATCTGTATGTGGATGACCTTGTTAATGTTTTCTGCCTTTAGTGTTGTTGATAAATACTGATTCTTCTTTTTACTACTGGTCTCTTCTCAACCATTCCAAAAAAGGCAGGACCAATCCAATCTTGTCATAAAACTAGTGAGCTTGCCTATCAGATGTATAGTTTGTTACAGAGTAATCATCATGACTTGAATAAGCTTTGCTGCATTTCTTTCTCTGGCCGATTTAATGGTTGATCCTAATTCCCACAAAGAATGGGAAAATTGTCAATAATAGTCACTTCGCTGATGTTCAGTAGAATAACCAGTCTCTATAGAAGTGCTTCGTTCATGTTCCGGGATATCCTGATATTATTTATTTAATATATATATATATATATATATATATATATATATATATATATATATATATATATATATATATATATATATATATATATATATATATATACATTTGTATATATATATATATATATATATATATATATATATATATATATATATATATATATATATATATATATATATATATATATATATATATATATAATTTAATTTAATTTTGTTTGTATTCTAGCCTCTGATTGGTTAATATCCAAAAAGGAACACAAATTATTTCTGTATAACCTGGTTTGGTATGGGGACACACCCCCCTGACAACCAGCTGAATCAATCCTCTCATTTCCAGTCCTCGGGATTCATGGAAAATTCCAGATTTAATAAATGTTCCAAACAATAATTCGATCTTACCACATGTAAACAAACAACAAGGCTGCTAGGCCTATGTATTAGTTTTTACCTCCCCTCGCTTCCCATCACTTCCGGTACTTCCGTTACTACGGTTGTATTATTGAGCGGCAAATTTGAACTAATAAAAAGCAACGAAATTTTACACCCATAGTTATTTACTGATTTTAAAATTAAATTATAAGGAATGACTCTAATTCTTGGCCAAATTATTCGAGTATAACCTGGTTTGGGTCAGTTTGCGCTGTTTTATAATCCGCTTCGGATATATATATGAAAAGAATTTCACTTGATTAATTTAAAACTAAAACTTTATTAATATATATATTCTAGGCGGTAATGAAATTGAATAACCAGGTATACATCAGCGATAATAATGGGAGTTGCGCCAAAGGCCAAGATCCAAATGTTAAACAAGTAAACGGGACCGAGACTCTTGTTATGTACGCTAATGGTACGTTTGTTAGCAATTCTTTGGGTGATACCCCACCTTTTTTTAAATCATGGATTGTGAAGTACTTTGTAGTATCATTGATATCTGATTTGCATTTCTAATTTCTTTGTAGTGCTATGTCGTAAGTATAATAGTATTATTTCATTATTCGATATTTTGAATGAGCATCTTTGAAAATCTATATAAAATCCACACCCACACCCCCCTTTTTTTTTTTATAGTTTTTTTGCTTATGTATAGTTATTTATTTGTGCAGCATTCACGACAAGTCCAAATGAGGAAGATGTTGACATCGGTGTAATCATTGGAAGCGTAATAGCAAGCATTATTTTTATTGGAATAATCACTGCAATCATAATTCTTTGTCTGCGAAAGAAATACAGAGAGAAAATACGAAAATTATTTTGTTCCAAATGCAAACACAAGATCCAACAAAAAGGTGATGATACAAAAAAAATATTTAGAATTGTCAATCCAATAACATTTCAGCCTGCTAGATTTAAAGTTTTGAGCATGTTTTAACGAAAAGAACAGAGATGCAAACAAGTCAGAATTTAATGTTTATGTAAATATCCACTTCTGAAATAAGGCAATACAATATTTGTTATAGATGATCAAAAACCAGCCCTGTCTGAAAAGAAGAAAACACAGTCAAATGGAAAAGATGATGACGCTGAAGCCAACAATAATGACAATCAAAACATATCAATGTTATGTGATGATTTGAAAAAGAGCACACAAGAAGTAAGCAGAGAAGATCTTACTTCTGCAAAAGGGGAAGGTGCTTGTCATGAAAACAGCAGAGATCCCATTATGACTCCAGTTGAACTTCTTGACAACACAGTTAAAGACGTTGAAGTAGGGAAAGCGCCAGTTGACGTTCAAAAACATAAGCAATCGGGCATGGTTGTTGACCATACTAATTTTTTGAGTGAAATAGAAGATGAGGACTCTGCTGTAAGGATCAAGGAAAGGGAAAAAGAGAAGTCAATCTTTCTTCGTCAAAACACAGAGGAGGATATGGAACAATTGCGGAGAATTAACAAAGAAGTCAATTCTGAAAAGCACGTATTCCTCAAAGAAAACATCCCTTTTGATAATGAAATGACAACCAGCGAACAAATATATTTCCAAAAGAGTGTTTTTGCAAAACAAAATGTTGAAGCAGAAATGTACTTAAATGAACCCATAGACGAATCTGATGACCATGCAATTCTATCAAGCAGCTTACCTGTGATATTAGAGGCTCACGAAGGAATTTCTCATTTAAACTTAAAAGGCGTTACATCTAGCCCAATTCATACGACAAGTTTTGTACCAAATAATCGCAATAGTCCACAGACAAAGAAAGACAATTGTGGAATGGATGACACAGGGGAAATCAAAGGAATGGTTATTGAAGATTTGGATTTTTCTTTGACAGAAGAGCAGATTATAGCAAGATCGAGTCTATCGTCAGCCTTGACCTCAAGACTGAGTTCAAGGATGACTCCGACTTCCGAAATACTGGCAATAGAGTTGAGAAGGGTACTGTCTCCTTCTAAACGAATTTCAAGAAAGACGAGCAAACCCAGATCATTGTCCAGATATTCTTTTCACTCAGCTCCAGAAATGAGGACGAAGACTAAGAGATACTCAGAAAGATACCACGTAAAACCTGTTCTAAAACGTGCGTCTACTAAAATGTCTATACTAAAAATTGCAAGTCTTAAACGTAAAGTAAGGGAAATGGAAAATGAACCAAGAGCTCCGAAAATGAAGTTCCGATGGATTTGATGATTCAATATAATTTCTTTCAAGATCTAACAAAGCCTGTTTAATTTGAACTGATAAAAAAAATGTAATGTGGAAATAAATGGGCTCTTAAAAAGCTGTTAGAATCAGAAATGGAAAGAAATGTTCTAGCCCCTTGAGAATATTATCAAACATTGTAATGCTTCTGTAGATAGAAACAAAAAAGAAAATCCCAGAAATCAAGAGTTTGCTTTAAAATACTTCGTACTGTGGTTCGTCAAGACATACTTAATCATAATAAGAAGCATTTTCAAACAGAATATTTATGGCCTTGACTGGCACTCTTTGGCGTCGGAGGTTTAAATCAGGGATGGGGTCAATTACATAGGAGAGTAATGAATCAAATTACAATTACTTGCCCAAAACCTTCAATTAAATTACCATTACCATTACAAGGATTTTAAAATGTAATTAATTAAATCACAATTACTTTACAAATGTACTTAATTAAATTACGAATTACATTTTTTAGAAAATATTTCAATAGTCATGAATGTTCCTTTATACATAATATCAAAATAAAAGTAGGGGACCAAGGACAGAGCCACATGATACCCCGACATTAATAGTCATGCTAGAAGATAGAATATCTTTATACAAAACTTTCTGACTTCGATTATTTAGATAAGTTAAACCATTCAAAATGATTTCCAGATATTCCGCAAGTCTGCATTTTAAAACGAAGGCCATTATGCCATACTCTTTCGAAAGCCTTCGACAGATCGTAAAAAAAAAAAAGCCCCACACACAAGATTTTCCCTCATCAATATTTTTAACTATACAATGATATGTTTACAGTAGTTGATAGACAGTTGAGCGGCCAGGTAAAAATCCCGCCTGATACTTGTACAACAAATTATTTGCAATTTAAGGAAGTGATTATACACGTTTGAAAATTATTCCTTCCAGATTTTACTAATGCACCCCAATAGTGAAACTGGTCTGTAATTTGATGTTACAAATGGGTCATCTTAAATTTGATGTCAAATTTTAAGCTTTCTGATGTATGATTATTTTGATTCAAAAGCTTTAAAGGAATGCATAAGAGAAAACAACTATTCACTAAAAAGGGTAAATAAGTAAATTCCCTTTAAAAAAAATAACCATCAAAATATTTTGCCCTAAAGGTCAGTCAAGCTTTCTTGATAATTGTATATGTGGGGAGGGGGATCGAGCTATTTTTCATTCATTAAATTTTAAAGTAATTGAATGTAATTGGAAAGTAATTGTGAATTACATGCCTTTTCTAAAAAATAATTAATTAAATTACAGTAACATGTAATTGAAAAGAATGAATCTTCATAACACTGCTTTCTCGCCCCTTTTTAAATGTAGAATTTTATCTTTTCAAATCATAACATTGTCATATTACTAGTATTGCTAAAGTCTTGAAGCATAGTCTGTATAGGTACTCATAAAAGATTTTTTGGGAAAGAAACTTTCAATATATACATGATATTGATTAAATAAAATCGATTACACTTCACTGTAAAATCCCGGCTTAGCCATTACAGCTATGTAGGTCATTGAATTATTTGAATGAGAGGGCGGGGCGTCTATCAAGCGTGCGATTAGTGTGAATACATTAGTGTGTGTTCGAGGTGTACAAAGTTTTATGAATAAATGACACTTAAAATCCCTCTTATTTCGTGCTAGAGACAAAATATAAGCATTTTAGCATTTGCAGGGTCGCTAGAAGAAACCTGAAGCTTCCCTTTATTCAAATTAGGGGTGCATTTTGTGCAAATGTATTCATCCAGTGACTTTTTATCCGATATGTATACAGGTCTTTTTAGCGCTCCGTATTTCAATTTCTTTCCCTAAGATTTCTCAATTGGAAGTATGCATTTGTGCACTTATAAGTTTATAACAAACATTTTATTTTTCTAAAGATATGATGAATTAGTGTTTTTCAAATAACGGTCTATATAATTAATGACAGCTTTAATTAGAAAAAAAAACTTTTCTATCTATCTTTCAAGAGTCAATGAACGTAGCGGTGATGTATATTTAGGAACAAAGGCAAATGTTTTATATATATATATATATATATATATATATATATATATATATATATATATATATATATATATATATATATATATATATATATATATATATATATATATATATATATATATACATATAAAGGGTATATATATACATGTATACATACATATATATAAAGGGTATATATATGTATGTAGAAAATCTTTGATTTAATTTTTTGTAAATTATCGGGGGGCCAGATTTGGACGTTTAAACGATTCATTCTTTGGTCAATTACACATTACTTTCAATTACATCATAACTTGTAATTCATTACAGTCAATTACTATTACAAATTACCATTACCCCATCCCCGGCTTAAACGAATCAACAACTTGATTTAAACCATATAAAGGCAAGAAAGGAAAAAGGTGAAGAAGACGAACAATGATCGATCTCTAAAAAAATCTAAAAACAATACAAATATGGGAACAGGGCATAAAGCATGTACCCCCGGAAATTCCAGAGGTGGGATCTGGTGCCTAGAAGTAGTAAGCATCCCCTGTTGGCGGGTCACACCCGCCGTGAGTCCTATGTATTGATCAGGTAGACGGAACATTCCGTAGTCAAATTTAGTATAAAACAAAGGCCTTACAATTGGTATGAAACACGTTTGCAAAAATACGACCCAATGATAAGTTATATTTGTTGACAAGGTCATTATAATGACCATAACATTTACGGAATGCTGACATTAAACGAGATTTTGAAATCCGTGTAAAATCAACTTAGCTGTCAGTAGCCTGCCTCCTATTTAAAAATTGATCGTACTCAGAGCATGCTCTTGAGT
The DNA here is from genome assembly GCF_033153115.1 of Saccostrea echinata. Taxonomy (NCBI): domain Eukaryota; kingdom Metazoa; phylum Mollusca; class Bivalvia; order Ostreida; family Ostreidae; genus Saccostrea; species Saccostrea echinata. The sequence goes on from NW_026889774.1 coordinate 22,927,881, forward strand.
ATCGAATAAGTTGGGAGTCGTAAACACCATATGCAAGTGATAGCGGAATGTTACTACTTATATAAGGAAAGTTGATGGTGAATAGCTGAAGTCATCTTGTTTGACATACATTTTGTTGTTACAATGTAGTTGGCCCTTATCGTCTATTGTCACCGTTCACGGTAGCTCAGTCGGTAGAGCGCTCGCTCCGTGATCTGGAGGTCGTGAGTTCGAATCTCGGCAGCGACTGACGTAAGTCGATAAAAAATGGGTAGCAACTGTTCCTTCGCCATGCGCTCGGCACTTTGAAGTGAAAGTTGTGGATCCTTTGGATGAGACCTTAAAAACCAACGCCCCGTGTCACAGCAGGCGTTGGCACGATAAAGATCCCGCACTGCTCAATGGCCCTGAGTGGCGAGTAAAGGAAAAATTTGAAGCCCTTCGCCGGTATATGGTGACGTCTCTATATGAGTGAAAAATTCTTGAATGGGACGTAAAACAACATACAATCAATCAATCAATCGTCTATAGTCACTAAAATATCCAAATATGAAACAGATTAGGCGAACTCTGTGGTGTTCTTAATTTCAAGTTCACTGGGATATATAACGAACTTTTTTTTACAGTGATAAGGAGTTAAAAAGATGTCCAAATCGAAAAGATGAAGCAAGTAGGGGGGTCAATTCCATCCATTTCATCCCGTAACAAACGGTTAAAGTTAGGGAAATATTTTCTGAATCACTTTGTGTGGCATTGGGCTGAGATTCTGTAGGCATCAGTAAAATATTTTAGTGTCAACGAATCTCACCGAGATTGGTCAAATCTGGTCAACAGTGATTAATTCTGTCAATTGTTTTTGCATCCTTGTTTATGAAAGTTACAACCCCATTGTACTGAAATCGAGTTTTGTTGTTGTTGTTGGTTGTTGTTGTTTTTGGTTGTTTTTTTTTGACAACACTTTTTGTTTCTTTCACCGTGCCTGGGAATGTTTTTCTGTTTTTGTTAGTTCTTTTTGACCTTCGCTGCTTCTTAAAAGTATATTGCATTTTAGAAAGAAATATTAGTTCACTTCTCTTCCTTTCTATTTGTTTTTAGTTGTAAATACTATCATGAAGATTTAAATATGCCTCTGTCATTTGCAAAGTGAAAGTCTCCTGGCAAACATCAATAATTTTTTCCACAATTCTTTTGTTCTCAAAATCTATTCTCTTACGAGTAGGAAGAGCAGTCTAGATGTGTTGCATTCTTCTTATGCACAGGTCAACCTTTCTCTTTTCCTTCTTCATTTAATGCAACACACATGAAATAACGGCACACACCTTTAGTTATAATTATCAGTTTGTTACGTCTCAAGTGGAAGTATGGATTAACCTGAACATAACCCCCCCCCCCCCAAAAAAAAAAATCAATTAAGTTTACATTTGAAACGACATTTTCAATAGTTTATTACAAAAATATTCTGAGGATTAATATTTGTTTGTAAATTCCTAAATGCTCCTTTTTAAAGTTTTCTGTGCACTCCTACTGTGTATAGCTCTTTCATCCATGGTTTTACCTAATGTTGCTGCTTATTGCAAGGACTGGTGTTTTGAACTTTTTTCGTTCTTAACGATCTAATAACCAGTCCTTTCCTATATTATTCATTATTGATACCAGTTGAATATATAATACGGGCTATGGTAAAAAATGTTTTAAGGTTGAAGGTGATCCTTTATTAGTTCTTGTCATTTCTGGTCATTGGTTTTAACATTCTGAACATGTTGATGATATATATTTATTTACTATTTAGAGAACTCGAATAGAATTGCAAAAATTAAAAGGTTTAGGGCACTTAACATTTGACTTCATTTTTTTTTTACATCACTTCATATTTTCAGACACTCATTTACTTTAAAATTCATTCTCAAATCTCCATTAAATTTTGTTCTAAAGATATTCCTGTCTTTTTTGGACTATTTCTTACATAACTGACTGAAGTTCATACAACATCTTAGTAGATTTTTCTTAAAACTTAAAAATGGACCATTCTCTTTGTCTCACCTATATTTGTCACCTGGCCGTCTTCTACGACTGCAACCACGAAGAAATGTAGTCAGTATTGACATATCCTAGTAACCGATGCCATCTTCAAAAAATTGTTTGTTAGCCCTCTCCCGACCCACTGGCAAAAAATGGTCCGACTCAAAACTTTTTTATACCAAAAGGCATCGATTATTCTTTTTTTAATCCGAGATTTTCTTATCCTGTCAAAATCTTTTTAAATCTTATTAATACCTTCAATTTAATATAGATTATTTTATGAAATATACAAATAATCACTCTTAATTGACGGAGGACCTGTAAGCTAAGCCGTTTGGAATTAAGAAACACTCGGGTACAACCTGTTCAAGTTCCTCCACAGGAAGTCAATAGTGGTACAACTTAACAACTTCCTTTCACATCTTCCCGCCAAGATAGATACATTGTCTTCCCAGCTCATCTTAAAAATCAATCAACATCATCATCATGCCACCAGTCAGAACAAAGAGAAGGACCCTGTCCAGGAGGGAGATCCAAAGCCAGCAAGTGTCACCTTCCAGGGGAAGAGGAAGGCCCAAGAACCAAACGAGAGCAAATGAAGCAGCTGCAGCCCAAACATCAACGTCCGCAGCCATGGTTAATGTGGCTGCACAAAACAGTCCAAGGGACCCTTCCACAAGTGAAGACGGTGAGTCAGTCATGAATTTTCCAACAATTTTTGATGAAACACCAGTTCAAACTCTAGATTTCACCCCTTTTGATGTAAATGAATATCAACCTATTCAGATTCCAACAACCTTTGACCCGTTAAGTGGTCACATTCCACTCAAACTTAAGCAAAAAAATATGGGAGGGAAAATTCATTGATTTGGCCCTACTTTTAAAATCTGCTCGTGAATTAGCTAATGAGATGGATTCTAAGGGGGAACTCCAAATTAAAGATGGGAAAATGTGCCTCATTAAACAAAAGTCCAACACATATTTATCAATAGAAAAGTGGACATCCGCCTTTATCATTTTCTCCAGCGTTCTACTTGAGAAATACAGGACTAGGGCACAAGAGCTGCTTAAATACATGCGTGACATTCGTCTCGCAGCATCAAGATCTGCGGGTTGGTTTAGATATGATGGACAATTCAGACTAAGAAAGGCTTCTGACCCCCATTCATCATGGGGGCAGATCAATAGTGAGCTATGGTTACTACACATCACTAATGCCAATGTCACCTACAATTCAGAGCCAATATCAAAACTCGTATGCTCCCTAACCATTATCAAAGCAGGCCAAATTTACAAATGACTACTCGTTACTGCAATAACTATAACAGTGGTAAAAAATGTCAATTCTCCCCCAGTTGTAGGTTCAGACACACCTGCAAGTTGTGCTGTGGGACCCATCCAGCAATCAACTGCAGAAAACAACAGTCCAACTACTAATTACCTAGTCCTGTCTAACACCGCTTTATACTCGTTAGGCAATACACCAATCAAAGTAACTCGACTGAAAACATTTTTAGAAACATACATGTACAGAGAAAAATAATTTTTGATAAATGGTTTTCAATATGGTTTTGAATTACAATACAATGGTCCTAGAAGACCCAGACAAGCCAAGAATTTAAAAAGTGCATATCAGCACCCCGAAATTGTTCACAAAAAATCTGCAAAGAATTAGCTTCTCAAAGAATAGGTGGCCCTTTTCAGCATCCCCCTTTCCCAACACTTCAAATTTCACCTTTAGGTCTAGTCCCCAAAACAGAGGGGGATTTCAGACTTATCCACCACCTGTCATACCCAGAAAATGATTCCATTAATTATTATATAGATCATTCAGCTTGTTCAGTTCATTACTCCCACATTGATGATGCAGCAGCCATGATAGCTCTTCTGGGTCAAGGGACATTGTTAGCTAAATCAGATATTAAGTCAGCATTTAGACTTATACCAGTCGCTACCTCCGACTTTGACTTACTAGGTTTTAAATTCCAGGATAAATACTATTTCGATAAAATGATGCCCTTTGGTGCCTCAATCAGTTGTGCAGTCTGGGAAAAATTTGCTACTGCGTTGCACTGGATAACCCAGAATATCTTACGTAACCCAAATATCTTACACTGCCTGGATGATTTCTTATTCGTAGGCAAACCGCATTCTCAACAGTGTAACAACACTCTTTCTACATTCCAAAATATTTGTCAAGAGTTGGGGGTCCCAATAGCAAACGAAAAAACTACAACCCCAGCCACGAGTTTGACATTCCTTGGTATAGAACTAGACACAATAAAAATGGTAATGAGACTCCCACAAGACAAGTTAACCCATCTTAAACACACTAATCCAAACTTGTTTGTCTAGCAAAAAGATCACCCTTAAATCCCTACAATCCCTTATTGGCCTGCTTAATTTTGCCTGCAAGGTAGTGGCACCTGGGAGAGCATTCTGCAGGAGGCTGATTGATGCAACCATGGGCATTCGTAAGCAGCATCATAAGTTAAGAGTTACTTTAGAAATGAAGGCTGACTTGCTAGTATGGTCAAAATTCCTACAAAATTACAATGGGGTCACAGTATATCAAACAACACTTGGACATCAGATACTTACTTACAGCTATTTACCGACAGCGCTGGGGGGCAAAACGGGGGGTTCGGAATCTTTTTCTCTGGAAGTTGGGCTTATTCAAAATGGCCACATGAGTGGGTGCAATCTGAAATCATCCCAGATATGACATTTTTGGAATTATTCCCAGTATATGTTGCAATACTGATCTGGCACGACTCTCTAGCAAACAAACGTATCTTGTTCCGCATAGATAACATGGCTGTGGTACAGGTCTTGAACAACTCCACATCCAAATCTAACAGAGTCATGAGAATTGTTAGAGAGTTGGTCCTTATCACTCTATATCACAATAAAAGCACAGCATATCCCATCTAAACAAAATTCTATAGCAGACTGCATTTCTCGTTCACAGTGGAAAAAATTTCACCAGCTGGCACCAGATGCAGAACAGTGGCCCACACAACTTCCACCCCAGATTTGGAATGTTTGGTCGCCGAATCCGAACGCCTATTTCAAACATCTTTGTCACATAACTCTAAACAGGTTTATAACACAGCCCTTAAAAAATTCCATGGCTTTCTGAAATCATACAATCTCAAAGAAATTTGGCCCATACCCACCGATATAATCCTCAACTTTGTTGCTTATCTGTCAATACTAGGACTTTCCGCAAACACAGTGGAACTTTATGTACGGGTACTCTCCTTCTACCATAAGCTAAAAGGACTACAAGATACCACTAAGTCATTTCTGATAGCCAAAGCACTTGAAGGTCTCAAACGCACAATAGGCAGGGCAGTTGATACCCGCTGCCCAATCACCGGCCCCCTGCTGAGAGAGTTAATCTTGTCTCTCTCCTCAATATGCTCCTCACCGTATGAAGCCACATTATTCACCTCCGCTTTCTCTCTTGCTTATTTTGGCTTACTTAGGGTAGGGGAATTCACTATCACAAACAAATTGAAGTACTCACACTGCATAAAATTGCAAAATTTAACAGTACACAATCAACAGTCACATATCAAAGTAACTATCCCTCGCTCAAAGACAGATCAAATAGCCCATAAAACAACACTTATCATTTCCAAAGAGTCGGAGATGGTCTTGTGTCCTGTTCGAGCTACCAGCAATTATTTGAGCATTCGCCCCTCTACATCACCAGCAGACTCTTTTTTCATCCATGTTAACTTGAAACCTTTAACAAGATACCAATTTAATGCAGTCCTCCAGAAAGCCCTTATCTCTATAGGTAAAAAAGGGCATTTCTATACCCATAGTTTCAGAATAGGGAGGGCAACAGATATGGCCCTACACGGGATGTCAGATGAATTCATAAAAGCATCAGGCAGGTGGAAGTCTAAAGTTTACTCCTCTTATGTCAGAATGTAGTTAACTGGTAATTCCCTAAGTCCACAATTTATAATATATTTAAAAAAAAATAACTTCTACTAATCCAAGCAAAGTTTTTCAGGTATTCTGAAAAACATTTGGATAGTGGGATCCTCAATCCCTTTCTGGGCCGGAGAGTTGGCCGCCACGCAGCCGGACAGGAACCTAAACCTACCAGCCAGCATCAAATGGCATGCGATAAGGGGACTGCATTGGCAACAACTCGATCCACAAATCTTGAAATTGCTGAAAAACTCCACACCCCCTTAATTTTTAGTTATTCAGTTAGGTTCAAATGACTTGACAACAGAAGGTTTGACTAGGAAAAAACTTATAGAAGAAATACAGTGCACATTCCTGCGCTACAATGCACTATTACCCAATACTAAATTAGTATGGTCCTATATATTACCCCGTCTCTACTGGCATGGGGCCCCACTTAACTGCGGAGGCAAAATTGATAAGAAAAAGAAAAAGATCAACAGAAAAATCAGATCATTTGTTTTGGACTTAGGTGGAGCTGTTATCTCTCACCATAACATATCTGTAAAGTCTATAGAGTTATTTAGATTTGATGGGACACATCTCTCAGAGATGGGTAATCACTTGTACCTTCATAATCTCCAAGGGGGGCTATCAACATTTTTGCCCAATACAGCCATGAAATTTCCTTAGAGGTTTTTCTACATTAGATCCATTCCCAAATGATGGGATTACATGGGTAAAGAAGTTTACAGTATAGGTAGATGGAGGAACATTATATCAATGTTTATGGCGGGTCTGGGGGGACCTAAGGGGGGTTTTGGGGGGCCTGTGTTTCCCCCATCTGTCAACTAAGACAGAGGGCAGGTCTTGTTTAGTGGGGAAAGTATTACCCCTTATGTAGTGTATGGTTGGGGTTCTACAAGTTTAAGCCATACTTGGTGCCCCCTTCACCTCTTTTAAGTCGCCCGCGTGGCGCAGTGGTTAGAGCGTCTGCTCTACAGTCGCGGTGTAAGGAATTGATCCTTACGTCGCGGGTTCGAATCCCACTGTGGGACGTGGAGACCGGTCCTTCGGATGAGACCGTATAAACCGAGGTCCCGTGTCGCAGTAGGTGCTGGCACGAAAAAGATCCCTCACTGCTCAATGGCCGTAAGTGCCGAGTATAGGACAAAATTTGCAGCTTTCCACCGGCAAGAGGTGGCGTCTCCATATGAGTGAAAAATTCTCGAGAGGGACGTTAAACAACAAACAAACAAAAACCTCTTTTAAAAGGAGGGAAGGCTCACAGTCTGGAGTACTCAGTGTCAGTAAGTACTATCGAACCAGGGAGCAATCCTTTGGAAACATGGTAAACAGATATGTCCCAGGCCATTCCCGTCCACATGCTAGTTGTCAAGCATTGGGACTTCACTGGCACTTGTGCTCAACACAAGGCCTCCGTCATGCCCGTTATGCACCTTTGTGTGCTGGTATTTCGGTCGTAACCCCAGACCTCCTATAAGATGTGGGGACAATGTGGCCTTTTATCTCCAATGTCCATAGACTGTTCAGTGATTGTTGTATTGGAAATGTTGTGATTATAATAATTTGTGTAATAGTACTGTTGCTTAGTTGAATAAATGTGAAATGAATTTGACAGTCTTGTTTTACATTCCTTAAGGCATAGGAATAGTGGAAAGCTAATCCACGGTATGAATTGTAGTAAAAATGAAGTATGGTTCTATGTAGAGTTAGCAAGCAACTCAAATACTAAGAAAATTGGTAATGGTTGAGTCAACATCCAGACTGCTCAATTAATAGATTTTAAAAATTCAGCATAGATGTAGAACATTTTGGGGGAAAGAAAAATTATCCCTTCTACCTACCGATCCATTTTTTTTATTCTGACTCGAGAGAGGGCAAACAAATTTAAAAGATGGCCCAACATATAAAACAATGAGTCAACGGTTAGAAAGTTATTTAATTGGACCAGATTTGTGACAGGTGTATGTCTCGTTAGACCAACGGACAGGAACTCAAGTCAATATGTGTAGTTTACTCTTGTTCGAATTTAGCTCTTCTAATCAAACTTTCCAAAATTATAGCCCCCTCCCCTCCTCCCGGAAAAAAGGAATTTAACATACCAACAACGTGCAACTCTGCATCATTATAAATATGACTGTAACATACCCATCAGAGAATACTAGAAGGCAACGTCATACTTATGTGTAATTTAGTTTAAGGACATGGGATACTCAAAAACTTTTCTAGAAAAGTTTAAACAGTTTGTTTTATGACGTTTTCCCATAAAGGTATCCCTATTATCTATTATCCCAAAAATCTTCTTCTTATATCTATATTGAAATTTTATGGAAACCATGAAGAAATTGAAATATCCCAAAATACCGTTATAGCTTATTTTAAATTTAATGTATTTCCAGGATTCTATAATTGATTTACATTCCTATTTGATCACATAATTTGATATCTAATTGTTATCAGAGAAAGGGTTATCTCAGGCTTGGAGTTTTTTCTGTATATTCTTAAATACAGAATAAGGATAGATTATAAGGCAAAACATGGTGGTGAATATGCGTCTTAGCAATAATAAAGTATGTTCAAACTGTTTTAGAGATTTCTATATGGCAATTTTGTTTTTGTATCATATGTCCTTAATCAAAGGTTTCTAAATTATAACTTAAACATACTGCTGACAATGATAGATGTCCTTGTTCTTTGATATATAACCTTGAATGGGATCATGATCGACGCATATTTAGTAAGAAACAATCACAGGTTTGGATTCGTTTCAATCAGAAAGTTTTAAATGTTAAACCTGGAAATAATTAGTTTACAAAAAAAAAAAAAAAAAAAAAAAAAACAAACCATAAACACCCATGGAAAAATGAAATATTTCCTCGTCAATATTTAAAGTTGCAAACATGGTATGACAAGAAAAACAGAAAACAATAAAATATTTTATTACAGAAAAGGTAGCGGTTCAGGTCAAATCAACCTTCATCATCAGGAAGCAATCAAACTTAATAAATAAATTATCATATCAATACAATCACATATAACAATTCAACAATAAATCATGGTGTTCCCTGCGCAGCAGACGATAACATTATATAAATATTTAGACCAAGGGTCAGAGAACTTTAATCCATCAGTTCTCCATTTTCTAAATATATTAGTAACTACAATATTCCTAGCTATTTTTCATGAAATAATTTTCCCAGTTGAATCACTTAAAGATAATTCACAAGGTTATTGTATTCAATTTTGGACGGAAGCAGATTTTTCCAAAAAGTAACCTCCCGTTTCCTCTGAAAATTTTATCTTGGTGTTGGCGCTGACGGATTGTTAAAAGATCTGAAAACGAGAAAAAACTTCTTATCAAGATAAAATTATGAAAAGTATCAAATTAACATTTTTTTTCAAGTTTTGAAAATAAATTCCCATATAATTTGATTGCTCATCATGAATAAATTTGCAGATGGATACACAAAATCTCTTATCTTCAAAAAATAACGTGCAACTCTTGAAGAAGATAAATAATAATTAAAAGAAAAATAAAGAATCAATTTAGATAATTCATAACAGGTTTCACGTCCAGACAAAAGAATTCGAATTATTAAAGTAGATTCAAGAAATGATAAAAATTCTCAGAAATGATCCTTTCTAATTTTAGAAAAATATAAATTAAAGTTGTCGATGACAATCTACTTATGAAAGAGAGAGAAAAAAGAAATTTGAATTATTTTACTTAGAAGAATGTTTCATATACCCAGTTTAATAGACAGATGTATAGTACGTGAATTGTTTGTGTATATAAGAATAAACATAGAATCAGGTCTCTAATTCCTCACACCTTACCTATTCCGTTCCCTGTAAGTATTTTAAATTTTTCTGAGAAACACACCCTTTTATTCATATTTCAATACAATATTAAACCAAATCACGAATCTGAGAAGCATATGTGTTACGTTACTGTAATACGTGACTTGGAAAACAGAACCTCTATTTGATTTTAATGACAAAAACACGACTATTATGTTAATCATTATTCAACAAAACAAAAATCAATTTTCTGGCAGAATCAGATCAATTTAAAATTTAAAACCTGCCTTTAAGCTTGGGTTTTGTTTCGGTGTTTTATTATTCCAAAGTAGACAAGTATCAGCGTCATTAAGGTCACCTTGTCAAAAACACAGAATTTGGACAACTCATTGTTCAAACAAATTGAATTAAAAATTCAATATTCTTTTCTGTTGTTTTCCCTAGTGTAGGTAAAGCGCTAGCTAGTTATAAGGACATTTATATATAGATTCAAAACGGACATAATTTTTAATCATTTACCAATCAGAAAAAATTCGATATTATTTTAAAAATTCTTACACCTCTTACTTTCTACAGTAGAATGTTTTCTTTCAAATATTGTAAAATATGCATATTCAAAATATAATGCATTCAAGATTTGTTTGCCTAGTTTCGTTGACTCAGGATGAAGTATATTTTTCTATACAAATCAAGTATTTTGGGTAAAAATATTTAAACATGTACTCACCATGTTACAAAGTTTAAAATGATAGCATGCATTTATTTTAAATGCGCAGAAAAAGCCCACTACCTAACATTAGCTACTAGTATCATGAAACATAGGGGCTGGTCTTCCGGATTGTTAAATGTAAAATAAATTAACGAAATTTTGAATCTACTTTAAATACACTTAAAAAGTTGTTACAATAAATTCTGACACTTTCAGACAAGAAATACTATGATTTAAAAACGTACCACACCTATATACATAAACTCTACAAAGGACGAAAGCTCTCATCTTGGAAAAAATACTCCCATCCATTTCAGCACCTATTCCTGGACTCTTAAGCATTAATTTATTATTTCGTTGTCATGATTCTATCACCTACAGTGATGATTTTCCTAAATATTGATGTGTATCTCAGTCGTCAACACGCGTTCAATCTCTAAAAACATCAGAGTTGGGATCATGTGCAATGGAGGAGTAAGCATCCTCTATCGACCTTTACAACCGTCATGTGCTCTTTTTATGATCGTTGACCAGAAAAAACCGTAGACAATTCAGTATGAAAATAATGGCCTAACAATTTGTATGAAAAATGTCAGTCAACATGCGATTTAACGATGCATTGTACTTGCTAACAAGGTCGTTGTATCGACAATAGAATTTGCTGAATGTTGACTTTAAATGAGTTTGCTGCTATCCTTGTATCATCAACTTATTTGTAAATAGCTTGCCTCATCTAGAAATTGTTTGTACGTAGAACATGTCCTTGCCTGGGAGATATAAATCCATATGCAGGTGATAATGGAATATTGCTACATAAATAAGGGAAGTTGACGATATAAAAGATTAAGTTATCACGTTTATCGTTTGCAATCAATGTCTTTCTATAGTAAAATATCCAAATATGAGACAGATGTGTAAGATTTTATGGTGCCTTTTATTTCGAGCTCAAAGGTATATATCGAATCAACGAATTAATGACAATGAATTTTGTTAATTGAAATAACGTCGTCGATACATCTTAATGTCGAATTGAAGGCCACAGCAAGAGACTTCTTCTTTTAATGTAGAAGTTTTTGAATAAATACTGCTTCATTTGAATACAAAAACAGGTCTGTTAAAAACAGGGGGCAATGGGAATTCCAACAGATTGTTGGAAGACCTGTTCTCCAATATTACATAAGTATTCTCAATCAGAAACTCACGCATCTTTTTTTTTTTATTTTACTTTCAGGTGCTTGTGTGTAGAATCAAAATGTAGCATAACCCCACGTATAATAGTATTGTGTTTTTCAGCTCATTTGTGTCAGGTGAGCTTTCAGATATTGCTGTCAGTCGTCTGTCTTTTACTTTTTTCCCCAAGTTCATGTCTTTTCAAAATTCAAACTTTTTACAGAACATCCTCTGATAAAGGAAATAAATCTGATATATTGAAAGTTTAAAATATATATATCAGGGAAACTTATGTCTGACAAATTAAATTGTTAATATAAGTTTAAATTGAAGCAATTAAAACTTTTTTTAAATTAAGAAGCATAAAAATGTACACTCAAAAAGTTAAAAATTTACTGGAAGAATTCCCTGTGACATTTAAGTATGAATTAAGTATCTGTTTCGGAAGTGCATAAATGGAGAACTTCATAATACTCGATGTAACGTATATACTACTAGTAAACTTCTTGATTAAAAAAAACTCGTATATCAGAAACGTGAAAAAAAATTACAGGACCTGCATCAAGAAAGTTCGTCGTTTATGCGCGTTCAAAACCTCAGTCGCGTCTTGTTTGTCGAAAAGAACTTGAAAACATTTTTAATATCAATAAAACTAATCGATTCTTTCTGGCTATAGTGAGTGTGTTTGTATTTTACCTTTGCATAAAGTCTTCATTTAAAAAAAATGACACTGCAAAATATTTGTTTTTGCTAGAAAAGGTATTTGTCATGTAGCCCTGGACTGCTAGGAAATTACGAAATGCGGCAAAGAAAATGTTTAGTCTCCTTATTATCAAAACGGGTAACTTTAGACTAATCGACAGGTATAGATATATATCTATGAAAAAATATCAAAACATTTATCAGTTGTTAATCGGTAGCGATTGAAAAATTCAGTTCAGCTGAACATTAATTTATGCAATCCGTGATTGAAATCACGAGAAATCGACAGGATTAGCTCTAGAAATGTTACTTACCATCGTTTGGGATCAACTTTCGATGACTGTCGTGCATCACAAAAGATGATAAGAGCAAAGATAATTAGAACAAGCTGCAAAGATAAAATTCAAGAAATGAATAATATGGATTTAAAAATAAATCAAACAACAAAACTTTAAATCAATATTATGAAATTTATCAATACATGTTTGCTGTATATCTTAAAATTATAAATATTGTGATATTTGTCTTATATATGCACATAAAAATACTGAAATAAAGTACCAGAATATTGTTTTAAAGATTTCTTTAACCTTATGCTTTTTTATCATCATATTAAGTGGGCTTTCCATAGTGTTACCTGAAAGGCACCGCATCCAGCAATGGAGCCAGCCACTAAAGCTACATTCCCTAACAGCATGCTATATACTTCATCAAAACATCCCTGTAATAAAGTATAATCAAGATCTTCCTTAACCCTCTAATAAGACTGAAGGCACTCTCTTTAAAGAAAGAAAAAATACAAGCTTTTCTTCTATGTGACGTTTTAATGTGTGACTTTTTAATGTTACTGTGTTTTTGTTCAGTGTATGCTGTTGTAAGGTTTGACTTCCAGTTGAATAAGATATACTACAGATCCTATACCTTGGTGTATATGTCTGCTGGTGTTGTTGCACACGTTGGTAACGCTGAGTCCGGAATTGTTATGCAACACGTTATTGGCGCTTTTAGACCGGTTCCGTAATTTGTGTTCCATTTTGCCCCTCCAGTAAAATCGTTGTAACTGTCCACACCACAACATTTAAACTATGAGGTTTATAAAGAGAATTAAATACTCTTTTATTACATTTTATATAAAAAGTCAAAAAAGATTAGAATGTTGTTAAATTTTCGATTATTATTCAAGAGAGTTATCGAGTGAAATGAAATACAAAATAGATAAAGTTTATATAATCTAAATGTGTGAAAGTTTTAAATGCTTTCCTTTTCTTGTTGGATAATGTAATATTATAACTGTATAATGTCACTTTCAATTAAAAACAGCTTACAAATAATTTAAAAGTATCAATTAATTAAAAAAAATCCAGTTTCTTTTTTAGAGTTTGGGTAAAGTTAGAACAAAAGAATTATTACTACTTACAAATTTTTGTTTCTAACTTAAATAATATCATAACAGTTCCATAGTCAGAAACTGATGCCATAGCTTCTTATTCGTGGAAACAATTTTCTGAACCACTTACTTAACTCCTGAGTGATACAAGAAATATTCTAAATTAGCGGATAAGACAATGCATGCAGCTTCTATCTATTGTCATTCTTAATTTATGTAATCATTTTAACTGGGTTTTTACACAAGACAGGTTCATTTAACGGAAATTTGTTCAAAACATAATTTTATAAACAAATAAATATATTGAATTCTGATTAAATTTCCCGTTCTTCCTATGGGATTATTTGGCCTGTATGTACTTAATCTTAGGTTTTAGTGTATCAAAAAGTAGTTTAAAGAAAAAGGAATAGATATCGAGAAACAATATATGATGAGCTTAGGCATAAAAAGAATTCTAGACACATGCTAGTATGTTAAATTTAAGTCATCGACTTTTCTAAATGGGTTTTGGTTCTAAGATTACAACACAGAACTGTTTGCAGTTCTTTGATGCCTGTTATCACGTTTTAATACATTGGGTTCCTTGAAGACGAGCTCATAGATTCAACATTTATAATGTAGATATAACATTAAGTTCTGACAAGATGACTGTCATTTAAGAATTTGTGAAAGTTTGTATTTGAAGATAAAGGTACTTAAAGTCACAAATATCCAGAAAAATGCAAAAAACTATTTTTAAAAAACAAACAAAACAAAACATAAAAACATATTGATATTTTTATTTGCATTTTGTAGGACAATTCGTATAGGGAAAAATTTTAAAAATTGTGAAATAAATATCAAATCGGATAGCTACTTTATAATGTAAAATTTGCACATTTTCATTGCTCCCCATTTTAGTCGTACACTAGGTAAAGCGTAAATAAGAATTTCAGAATTGATTACCTAATTATTTGCCAATGAGAGTTTTGGGACCCTTTTTCGAAATACTGGTACTTACTCTAAAACCCAGAGTGGTTAATTTATTGTTAAATATATGTAGAAGATACAATTTAAATGGGGCTTTTTTCAGAATAAGTGTGAATTTATTTGAATAACGTGGTCATTATTTGAATTGCTCAATGTCAGTATTACTTGTAGAAAGACGATTCAAAACACTGAAATAGAAGGCAACTTAGGTAGAGAACGAATTGAATTCGTTGAACATGACGCATGAGATATCCGCAAACATGTGGATATGTTTGCTTTTACCTGTCTATGTGCAAAGTTCCAACCCAGACTGACGAGGTTAGTTCCATTAAATCCAATGTAATCACTCTGAATGGACGTTTTCAACGGATTCTTTATTTCGTCTTTTATCTGTAAAATATATTTGCAGACGTAAATAACTTTCAAACTACTGAGTCAAGCGAAAAGGAAAAGTGAAAAACTAAAATGGTATGATTGAAAACATATTTCTAAGATAAAAAGTGTTCTATTTATTTAATTTTTACCGTGTTTGGAGAGCCGTAAAGGATTCCGACGAAAATGAGTTCTCCGACAAGTATAACAATGACGATGATCGCATAAGTAACCAACATAAATTTCACTTTACAACAGGCCCCACAGCATCCAAAAATTGTAATAATCAACAGAAAAAGGCCTAGACCAACGAAAAAGTATCCTAATCCGCCAATCAAATCACTGATATTGAAGGAAGAAAAATCCACAGTGCCAAAGTTATTACTCTCCAACTGATTCTTCAACGAGTCGAGAACACCCTTATAGTAAGGTTCCAATACACTCTGTCCCACTAAGCATACTAATCCCAAGGCGAAAAACACCAGTCCAAGAATCTGCAATGAAGAAGACATTTTTTTCGTGACGTGATTAAAACTTTTATTTTTTTTTTCTGTGTTAATTTTGCTATTGTGTTCAATATTTATTTTTTTTTGCTTCCATTTCAAACAACACATGCACCGGAATTTCAGACCGTTTCATAAGTTACAAAAACCAAATTAGTTATCGAATTATTGGCAAGATGTACGATACATATTGTTATAACATAATTTGTGTATAAATTTAGAAGGAATGTTGTGTACTGGCTCAAAATGTCACTTGCTTTAAGTCCGATTTGCTTTCGCCAAGATGACCTTTCAGTCAAATTAAGCCTCATACAGATTTCAAAAAAAGTTCTATGAATAAAATAAGATAATATGAGGAATCATCAAATTGAAGGTAATGAGTTTGAAAAATGAAAAATTCGAAAGTATAGATTTCATCTTTTCTATTTTAATGTATGTTTTACATTCTACCAGAATATCAATATATATTGTCGAAATGTAACCATATTTATTTTTATTCTGTATCTTAAGATATAAAGGTAAAGACCTGTTAGTTAAAAAGTTATTACATGTAATTTCTTAAAATCTTCAGCGAATTCCCATCTTTTAACTCATAGGGAAGCTCAAACATGACACATTATATTTATCATAGCTCGCCTGTTGCAAAGTAGATTGCGTCAAACTTGCTCAATTTATCTTCCGTATTTCACAATACTAGATCTACTTCATAGAAAGACAATACAAACTTTGCTATTGGTTTAATGGGATTAGCAATCCATTTACATATCTATAGATGCACTGGAAACATTTTCTACATAAAAAAGTGTACTTGTGTAAAACGTTATGAAAATGTACTATTTTTATTGATTTAAACGTTCAAGATGACTACATGTGAATAATTATCATTATCTCTCCTCCCCCTCCTCAATAAGTGGTATGAAATATACATGTAGAATATAAGTGAATTTTAAAAATAGCTTATCTTGGACTTCGAGACTTCTAATTCTCTCTCTTTGACACAAAAACAAAGATTCCTTTGGCCTACAAGGGGATTATTTGCACCAAACTTGGTAAGCATGCTACCAACATCATTGGAAACTTGACCATGCAAGTGTGAATGTAAATGTAGATGTAAACTTTGACGATATAAACAAGAAAAATAAACTATCCGAAAGGACATTCGTGTGATTGAAGTATTAAAAATGAGTGTATATTAATTTAATAAATCCCTTTCTCTTTGGCTATAAAATAGACAACTTTGTAGTCATTTGTTGAAATGTCTCTTTGTATTAAGCATAATTTATTTTTTATACCTAAAAAGTTTTTTATTAATACATGTATAACTGACTTTCTTCTAAAAAATTTGGGGATCTTACAAGTAATGTAAAATGAAATAGAGAATAACGTATAAAAATAAGTAACTTCTGATATTTGCCATGTAAAAACAAATATTTTTTGTTAGCATTATTTTTATTTCTTATTGATTACAATATGGTATACTTACCAGAAATATGATGTTTATGACAACAATAAGAACACGCCCTAGGCCCACCAGACAACTCATTTTTACGATCTGCTCTCTTGTCAACCTGTGAAAAGAAAAAGAAAGAAGCCAGGAAGTTTAAACTGCAACTCCTCTCAGTATCTATGATATAAAACAGGAACTTAAGATAATAGTACGGTAATTTATACACAACACATTAAATGGTGGTCAGGGTTTATTTTTAGAATATTATAGAATATTACACTTAAATCATCTAACTGTTTATTTGAGTTATGATGGCAATGTTAAATCAAGCTTTTAATTAAGCAACTTTTGATTAAATATGGAAACTCAATATCTGTTTTCTTTCTGTTTTCTTTCTATGAATTAAAGTGCTATTGCTAGAGTCCATATTTTCAATACGTGAATGCCCTCAATTACCATATAGAGCAATGATCGATAGCTTTTTTTTTATTGGTTCTTTTATTAAAAACGGCAAGGCCACTGAGGCAAAAAAGAAGTATTTTTTTGTACCGAAACATGCATTTTTAAACAAGTTTGTAATAAATTTCTGTAAATGTAATTATCATGGAAGTTTGCGAGAGGACAAATATTTCATTTATATTTCATATTGATTTCTTTTTTCTTTTTTTTTTATCAACCCAATACAACTTACACATTTTCGATGAATGATATATAATTTCTCAAAAAAAAAAAAAAAAAAAAAAAAAAAAAAAAAAACGGCTGAATTTGCACAATTAATAAAATATCACACCTTTTAATTTTCCAAGCCGAATTATGAAAAAATCTTTTGATTGATTTTTTTGCAGGAACACTGGTAAGTGTTAAGTTACCTCCTTATAAATCCTAAACATCTGTTGTCTTTCACTACAATCTTTCTATTCGATACCGTGTCATGCATACCATTGTTAAAACGGCATGTTAAAACACGAATACTCGATTATTGATTATACATGTACTAGAGTCCTTAAAAATGTTTTCCATAAATGCGATCAATGAACTTACTTTTTGATTTTTCCAGTCCTTAAATTTAAGTTTTAAAGAAAATAGTCTTAAATTATAACTAGAGACAAACTAACAACGTATAATAAACTGAAAATAATAAATCTATCCTCTGTACAGAATTAATTTCCAGAGTAGGTGATATGGTTATATATTTATTATTGACAATTCTTTTAAATGCCAGTTTTGTGGCATATTAATTTACAAAAAATTAATGAAGCATAGTTATGCAGCATAGTAACCAGTTTTCAATTCTTAAATACATATTAGCCTAGCAGGGTACCATCGTATATGATGTCAAATGTAATTTTCAACAAGTCTTAACTTTATTAACACTTGAGTGTGTTGATTGGCAAAGAATTAATATATATTTTGAAGAGATTATTGTCAGACTCTAGATGAATCAATTCCAAACTTCATAATTTATTAAATACTTTAATCAATTCATTTTTGTCTTTTTGCAGATTGAAAACAGTGAAGGCTATTTTCTACGGTAAAATTCATTTGCAATGAGAAATTTTGCATGTATTCACAAAAGAGAATCAGCAGACGGTATAATGAACAATAAATGAAAAAGAAGACAACAAACAGCGACCGACCTTTAAAAAAATCCACAAACAATACAAATCCGTTAACAGGGCAGAAAAAACATGGACCTCGAGAAATTCTAGAGGTGGGATCAGGTGCCTATGAGGAGTAAGCATCCCCTGTCGACCGGACACAACAGCCGTGAGCCCTATGTATTGTTCCGGTAGACGAAACATTCCGCAGTCCATTTAAAATTAAAAAAAAAAGCAAAAGCCTTACAATTGGGATGAAACACATCAGCCAAAATACGATCCAATGATAGGTTATATTTGCTAACAAAGTCATTATAACGACCCTAGATTTTATGAAGAATGCTGACTTTAAACGAGGTTGTTGAAATCCCTGTAACATCAACTTATCTGGCAGTAGCCTGCTCAGATCATGGTGTTGAGTATCGAATAAATTGGAAGAAGTAAACACCATATGCAGGTGATAGTGATAACGGAGTAGTACTATATAAATGAGGAAAATTGACGAAAGAAATGTTGTCATCTCGTTGGTCACACAATTTAGCTGTTATTTTTCCCTTCTATAGTCAGTGAAACACCAAATATGAAACAGATGAAGCAGACTCTGTGGTGTCTTTTAATTTGCGTTAACTGGGATATATTAATCGATTGATTGATTGCATTGATTTTGCTTTACTTCCCAATCGAGAATTGTTCACTCATACAGAGACGTCACCGTATGCCGGTGAAGGGCTTTCAAATTTAGACAATTCAGGACTATTGAGAAGTGAGGGTTCATAATCGTGCCAATGTCGACTGTGACACGTGACCTCGGTTTTTAAGATCTCATCCGAAGCACCTGTAACTTTCACTTCTAATGCGGGAGCTTGGCGAAGGAACGGTCACTACCGATGTTTACATCTAACGTCGAACGAGAGATGTATCGAGTCGATATATATGAATGAAGGTAACTATTGTTAATTATAATATATCGTCGATATATCTGAATATGGGGTTGAAGGCCACAACAAGTGTTTGATTTTTTTAAAAATAAATTCTGCTTCATTAGAAACTAAAAACAGATCGGCTTATAAAGGATCACAATTAGTGCCCATCTGATTCCAAAAGTTTGTAGGAAGACCTAGTCTCTAAAGACATAAATGTTGTCAAAAGAACTCCGGTATCCTTTTAATATCAACATCAGAGTACTTGTGTTAGAATCGAAGTGTTTTTAACAAAGTAATTTTGTAGATGACAATTACAAGATACGAAAATTTCCAAATCCATTTTTATTGAAGGAGCAGTTGTCTATGAAATCATAAAACCTAGTTTTAATTTATCCTCAGAAACAATCGTACAAAGAGTAGGGAAAAAAAGTAATGGATCCTCATAACCTCAAACAATTGGCTTTAAAAACATTAACTTAATTATATGCTTTTGTATCTTTACAGACAACATTCATGGATGCTTTACAAGCTTTATACAGTCAAGCCTCGTTATCCCGAACTCGATGGGACGGCAAAAAAAATCGACGAGGATTCGAGATACCGAAGGTAAAATACTTAAAGAATAAGCGGTTAGGACTTCCAAATCCCTTCGACATATCAATGGTATTCCAAATATCAGTGTTGGGCACTGTTTGGCACTCTCTCTCTCTCTCTCTCTCTCTCTCTCTCTCTCTATATATATATATATATATATATATAATTTAATTTTGTTTGTATTCTAGCCTTTGATTGGTTAATATCCAAAAAGGAACACAAATTATTTCTGTATAACCTGCTTTGGTATGGGGACCCACCCCCCTGACAACCAGCTGATTCATCTGTATCCATACAATCCTCTCATTTCCAGTCCTCGGGATTCATGGGAAATTCCAGATTTAATAAATGTACCTTTAACTTCAAACAATAATTCGGTCTTTCCACATGTTAACAAGCTGCTAGGCCTATGTATCAGTTTTTACCTCCCCTCGCTTCCCATCACTTCCGTTACTTCCGTAACTACGGTTGTATTATTGAGCGGCAAATTTGAACTAATAAAAAGCAACGAAATTTTACACCCATAGTTATTTCATGATTTTAAAATTAAATTATAAGGAATGACTCTAATTCTTGGCCAAATTATTCGAGTATAACCTGGTTTGGGTCAGTTTACGCTGTTTTATAATCCGCTTCGCGGATTATAAAGCGTAAACTGACCCAAACCAGGTTATACTCGAATAATTTGGCCAAGAATTAGAGTCATTCCTAAAATATATATATATATATATATATTTAAGAAATAAGGTATCATTTTTAAACATCTATCGGGATATAAATACGGGTTGGTCACGAGATCAAATTCCATAAAGCCCGAAGGGCTTTATGGTAAATTTGATCTCGTACCAACCCGTATTTATAGCCCGATAGATGTTTAAAAATGATACCTTATTACTTATATTTACATTTGTGACTTATTCATATTTTATATTTGCCTGATTGTAATCTTTAACGCGTGAAACGTTTTATTTTTCAAACCCAACGGCACGTGTTTGATCCTCTGATTGCGCGTCGACCCTTTATGACGTCACTGAGAAATTACGTCGAACGTTTATGACGCGAGGAACCCGTGTTTATACGGATATAGATACGCATTGCTTTCAATAGTGTTATATAAAAGAAAACATTTGCAAATGTAAATATATCCGTATAAACACGGGTTCCTTGCGTCATTAACGTTCGACGTAATTTCTCAGTGACGTCATATAGGGTCGACGCGCAATCAATGGATCAAATACTTGCCGTTGAGTTTGAAAAATAAAACATTTCACGCGTTAAAGATTATTATCAGGAAAATTTAAAATATGAATAAGTCATAAATGTAAATATAAGTAATAATGTATCATTTTTAAACACCTATCGGGATATAAATACGAATTGGTAGGAGATCAAATTTACCATAAAGCCCTTCGGGCTTTTTGGAATTTGATCTCTTGACCAACCCGTATTCATATCCCGGTCCCAAGACCATAAACTGAGAACAGACTTAAGTCAAAATTTCAAATCAATATAATTCCTGAATTAATTCTGATAATGAAACAAAATTTATAACATGTGTATAAATTTGTGTATTAAACAAACCTGCAAATTTTTATGCACATATGTTAAATAAAACTTAGGATATTAAAAATCAAAAAATTTTGAGGCCTGGATAGAGGTTTAAAAATGATACATTATTTTTTAAATATATAAGCCTTTATAAATTAATAATAAACATTCATTAAAATATGTCTCTTTTTTCAACAACAACAATCATAAGAGCATTAATAACTTTATAAAACAATACTCATATATGCTTCTTTATAAAAGTTATTTAAGGAATCACTGTCTAGTTAGTAGAGTGTGCCAGGGCATCAACGATAGTTGGAAACGTGGGACAATTTGTATAACGGACGAAGCCCGTTATGCATTAATTATCCCACGTTTCCAACTATCGTTGATGTCCCTGGCATACTCTACTAACTAGACAGTGATTCCTTATATTTCCATTTCATTGTGAAATAAAATTGTAAATTTAGATTTTAAAAATGTAGACTAATAGATTTAAATTATACGAGGCCTCACATGGCAATTTCAATAATCCCCGCCCACTGAGTCAAACACAAAGACAGCCGCACGAGAATTACATGCATATTAGGCCTCCTGAGAGTCAGACACAGACACCCGCACGATAATTACATGCATATTAGGCCTTCTTAGCTCCTGACCTTTCGCTTGGCGAAATTTGCATTCCGGTAGAATGATCAAGAAATCAACTCTCCTAACTTTCAAAGAGTTATCACAGAGAAAACAAATAGAAATGGAAATATCTGATGTTGTAGAGCAAAATCCAATTTTAAAAAAAACCACATGAGAGTTTTTCTTTAGGTGCACGATCATGGAATGAAATCAACAAGTTTAACCTGAGTTGTGTTGAAAAGGTCTGGTATTTGTTTAATTGTATATAAATAGTTAGGTTAGTTAAAGTACGAAGTTTAACTGAAATCCGTGACTTCTTCAAAAGAAATATCCAATTCTAGAGACCAAGAGTATAAAGATTTATCTATTCATTTCTATACAATTAAGAGCTGTTTAAATGCCCTGGACTTGGTTTTTATATGAATAACATGTCAAAAAGAAATAGCTTGATTTCAAATGTGGCATGATAAAGACATAACTTTAATAACACTGTTTCAACTTTTCCATGTCAACGTCAATAGAAGTTCTGAAAATAAAATTCCTATCATACATCTATGCTCAATGGAGAAGGAGAAAGATATGTATTGAAATTTGAACTAATGTCACATAGGTTCGCATATTGGCTTGTCAGACAAAATGAAGTATGTTTTTATAAATACAAATGAGAGATCAAAAGGGTCATGCAAAGTATTGTGATTTTAAATAATTACCTTGGCAAAATTATCTTGAATTTCGACTTAAAGAAAAGAGAAGTAAATAAAGCATACGTGTGAGGATATGTTCAAAATGTAGATACTAATTTTCAACAAACTTCCTTCTCAAGCATGATCAAATTAAGTTCTTCTTCCAGTAGAACTCTGGGTTGGTGACAAAAGAGAAAAGCCAAGGAACATAAGCTAACAAGATGTGAAAGCTGTACACATAAAATATTAAGGGGCTTCATTGAATCTGCAATAAATAATCGTATTTGCCGAATACCGTTTTAGCTATAAGGACCGGGTTTGATGGCAATAGCTACAATGTTAATATACATGTAAAAACATGAATAATGTATCAAAAACACTTTATTGATGTTGAATGAGGCTCTTGAGTATTTTAGATCACAATGAGCTAATTCTGTTTTAATGAATTAAGGTAACTTTACCAACACAATTTATGACTGTATGTTTCTTTCCTTTATATTTTCATGCTTAAGAGAGGAATTATACCCCAATGGGAAACATTTTGAAATCTTGTTGTATTCCCTGATTATTCTGTATTTTAGTTCAATGAGATATATACGTTCACTCCAAAAGAATAATTCATGAGTGAGTCTCCTGACATAGATGAAGCGGTATATAATATGATAAAGATTATAGTATTTCACGTTGAGTTTCTCGTCAATAGTATTGGCAGAAATAGGGCGCATGTTGAGAACAGGTAATACATACAGGTGAAGCAGGAACAGGAGAGGAGAAGAAAGACTAAGGGATCGATTATAGAGTTTTTATCCTCACACGATATTCAATCACTACTCGAAACGTAATTATCATTTGATGTTCATTGACAAATCAGGTTCAATAATTCAACATACTACATAAAATGAACCAATTTCAGATAAGAAAATAACATTACGTTATTGTAGAAAGTCTGAAAAACGCACGAAAAAACCTTTACGTCGAGCATTTAGAATAGGTTTGTTAAAATACTTTTCTTCATATGTTATTATATGATGTAGATAAAATCCGAAAAACTTGAGGGATACAGAGGAAATTCAATATTTTGTGGTTGGATATGGAATTTGTTGGGACATTATTTTAAAAAATATTTATATATAACGAGTGCAAAGAGAGATGATCTCATCCAATATTCAGAGAGCAATACAAAACTTTTTCCATATGGTTCCCCCATATAAACCCGAGAACCAAATGCATGTATCGGTCCGACGAGCGAGGGTTAGTGCTAAGTTTCAACTTGCACCTCATTTCTGCAAATTTTAATGTTGAAAAATGTAGAATACTATGATAAGAATTATATTCTCTGCAAAAATATCACTTTTATTAAAAAATAAATTACTTTTTTTACGGTCGAAAATGTAATAAATATCTATAATTTCAAATTGTATTATATTTTTAAAAAGTAAAAATACGTCATAATCAAATAAAAAAAAAAAGGGAAGTTATTACTATTAATTCAATTTTGGTAATCTTCAGTTTATATATTACATTACTAAGCATGTACATGTATTTAACAAAATAAGACATCCCCTTTTTCTTATTACCTCCCACATCAACCATCCTCTAGCTCTCGTCCTTTGGACTGATTCATATACTGTGTTCTCGGGTTGATATGGGAGAGATATGGAGAAAGTGGTGTATTGTTCTCTGAATATTGGCATTATGGGGGTCCATATTACTTCAACCACTTTCATATTCATGTCTGGTGGGAAAAGAAAATTCTTCAGCATCTGTCCTGCAGAAAAATATAACAATGTAAAAATCAATTTACTCTTCTCGAATCGATTTCCATAAATGGCGACCAGAAAATTGGAGTTCTGAGTGAAATATCGATTTTTCTTTACAAATAGAAATGCTACTTATTAAAATATACACGGGACAATGCAATAATTCATATTTTTTCAGACATTAGATACAGAATTTCGAATGTTTACCTCGATTAGTCTGTTTCTAATGTTACAAAAATATGGGATTACAATTTTAGTTTATTTAAAAAGATATATATATATATATATATATATATATATATATATATATATATATATATATATATATATATATATATATATATATATATATATATATATATACTGAATTATCAATCAATACTTCATGAAAAGATAGATAGACATTTTAATTATACGAAATATTTTAAGCAGTTAATAACCAGCACATCTTCAGTCATGTAATTTTACTTTCTCAACATAAGGTTTTATCTCATGAACACCAGTCTTTTGTGTAATGCTTTTATATTTGTTCATTGAGCGTACATGTAATTGGCAAGTCGTGTGATTTCCTTCGTGGAAGTAGGGACAATTTGTCCAAAGACACGCAACCTTGAGATCAGAAAGCCAACACTTATCGACCTAGCTGCATAATAGATTTAAGAAATGAGTTTACAGCATCTTTAAAAAGTTTTTCATAAACTGAAAATCATTTGACTTAACTGTTAATGGATTTTCCCTCAAAAAGTTTAAAAACTAAAGAAAAACCTATAAAAGTAATGTTTTGCAGGAGCCCTTTTGAGTGTTGTGAATTTGTTAAGGATTGTTTTAAATAACAAGAATTGCGTCATTTAGAAAACAATTCGAAAAAGAGATACAATATATTGTTGTATCTCAATTTCTTTACTAGGGGAAAAGTACCAAAAACGTTAGATAAAATTTAACATACAACTTAAAGACATTATCAAAGATAATATTCAGATTAATATACCCCAATTTAAAGTAGAATATATTTACCTGTACAAAGTTTATTCCTTCAGAAAATTTCGCAAGTGGTGAATCGTGGGGCCTGAAGTAGGTGAACTGCGTCAATGTGTGTGTTCAAACAGAGGCTGTTTATTGGAACTGTTTAAAGAGTCCCTGTGTAGGTATTGATCAATATCTTCCCATTCAGGGAGGAGTGAGGGTCATATTTTTAAAAAGAAACCCAGCCTTTTAATTTAAAGGGTATTTCTTTTTAACAGAATTGCAAATTTCATTAGAATTCTTTTTGTTCATTGGAGAAAAAGGATACCTTTTGCATAATGAATTAACAAAGGCGTTTTATTTCTTATTATTAAATCTACCTGTAGATTAATAAGTTACAGAGGTTGTTTTAGTTTCCGACCTAGTCAATACATAGTGTATTACATTTAAAAATACCGTTACTAATTTAAATAAACCTGACCTACGTTAGGGGTGACTTTGAGAATAGTAAGCAGGCATGTATTGTTATATTATTGGAAGCTGACAAGGAAGGAAAATTGAGGAAATCTATTGAAATGTCAAGACTGTAAACAAGAGGTAGCCATATCTTCAACAGGTTCAGAACATGATCTAAAATAATGTTTGTTTTTATATTGAATCATAGATATTCATATTTTGTGCTATAAGTACATGTATATGTACATCATGATTTATTTCCATACTCAAAACAAGCTGGAAACTATCTTTCTTATCAGTTGTTTGGTATAACATTTTCTATTTTTATGATAAAACAACATAGAAATATCGAAAATACTTCATACTGACCAATTTTTGAACAGTAACTATTTGTATTATCGGCAGACAATGGTCTAGCAGGCATGTTTTCTACACTATTTTCATGAATTACCAAAACGTATGTACAATCTTCCTCGTTTTAACAGCTTTCTTGTCGTATTCATAAGCTTTGAAAAAAAACTTATATTAATATCCACTATACAAAAATAATGGCAAATTATGTCAATCATGATTCCTCTGTTACGGGAATACGCAATTTCTCTTTCGGTTTTAAAGTTGTGTTCTATACAGTATTTTGTCCTGTTTCGTAAAAATTACACTGCAGTTCGAATCAAATTTAAAAAAAGCCATTTAATGGTCAAATATGAAAGCAGAAAAAAATCATTTTAAAAAGCGTCCACGTATTTGTACCATTCGAGCAAAATGTACAGGAATTGTGTTTTGGAAATTAGTTTCAGGCATATTGCCTATGCCTGTATATTCAACACATAAAATATTTAAAATGAATAAATGTAGTGATGGACTTAATGTTTTAAAAAAAGCAAAAAAAAAAAAAAAAAAAAAATGATTCGGATTTTTATGGATTTTTTTCAGAGTAAAAGTGTCCGAGAAATCATAAGCTGCCAGTAAAGCTCTTCTTTCGCTATTTTCGTTGAAAATGAAACCGCAAAAATTAAAGACATGAAAACTTTAAATATTGGATTTGAAAGAAGAAAAACGCAAATTGAAGAAAGGGTTAAAGCTGATTTTGTAAAGAAAGCGTAAAGATTCGCGAGAGAGGGGGAGAGAGTTCTCCATATTGCTCATCATGAATATACCATGGGGCAAGAGGATAATATGCATAAACCGTCAATCATACTAGAAATTACTATGAATCAAAGGGACATTCAGTTCCAGCGTTATATTTTAATTTAAATTCTTTCTTGTTGCTAACCTTACCTAACGGCCATTCTTAATGTGACATATTAACACTGACATTTTCAGATATGTTACTGCGTTAGATTTTTTCCCTCTCATTGCATAAGATTTGCCGTTTAAAGTCCAATGCACTATTAAAATTAAAATGTCAAATACATGTTTAAGGTCATTTATAGAATGTAAACAATCTCTTCTGGATGTTAAATGCTAATATTAGTACATTTTATACTGCTTAAATGGTGTAATGGAGGTCAGTCATATAATATTTATGGATAATTAATTTTAAAGTCAAGAAAAGTTTAACTTGCTGAACTTGTAATGGTGAAAAAGGTGAGCATTGGTACATTTGTGAGTACAATAGTGATACAATGATAATCCTCATTAATAATGTGTCTGTCTTTTGTAATGCGTCGAATCAACACACCAAAATCTTCCTCTTACAGAACATCGTTCTAGAATCCTTCTGTCCATTTGACTCATTGTCTAATGGATAGAGTTTATGCTCTTTACTCTACATTCAGACTTGAAGACCTCAGCCTAGAGTCAGAAAGTTCCCCAATCACAAAGTCGTAACTCCTCGTGTTAATCATACCCGTACTACTACTGAAATGCCCCCGACGTGGAATGTTCCCCAAATGTGGTCTCGATGCTCGAATCATTCTGGTACTACCCACCCTGTTACTTCCGGCTGTCTCGGTAAACATGTCTGGTTCTTCCGGTTCTCTGGCGGAGGTGGCTTGACAATCGTCAGTACGATTCTCTTGTGGTTCCTCATCATATCGGAAACCTGCATCTGGTGTTCTAGCTATAGATTCACCTTCCTCAGATGATCGCTGGAAGTGAAAGAAAGAAATGATTGAAAAATATCTTACTTTTATGAACATTGCAGCAAGATATATTTTTTAAAATTAATGATACATAATTAAAACTGTGATATTTATTTTCATTCATACGTTGATTCGATTTATCCCATTAAACTCGAAATAAAAGACACCACGGTGTTTGACACATCTGCTTCATTTTTTGATATTTTACTAGAGAAAGACATAGATAACTAACAAACAAACTCTATGATGAACGTGATGACTTCAACTTTTCTATCGTCAACTTCCCTAATTGCGTAAGCAATATACCATTATCACCTGCATATGGGGTTTATGTCTCCCAGTTGAATCAGTACTCAGGAGCAAGTTTTTCACCAAAACAAAAACTTTAAAAAAGAGACAGACTACTGAAAAATAAGTTGATAAAATAAGGGTATCTACAATTTTTTACGGTCAAAATTCCGCAAACTCTATGGTAGATACAATGACCTTGTTAGGAATACTAAAATAAATTGTTGTTAGTTCGGATGTTCACTGACATTTTCACACTGAATGATTCAAATACCCATTAATGACAAAGTGTCACTGATCAACAGTTGATGCTTACCCCTCAGTGGAACCTGATCCCACCTCTCATGTTTTCAGAGGTCTTCGGACACGCGGGTGTCACTGATCAACAGGGGATGCTTACCCTTCAATGGAACCTGATCCCATCTCTGATGTTTTCAGAGGTCTTCGAACACGCAGGTGTCACTGATCAACAGGGGATGCTTACCCTTCAATGGAACCTGATCCCATCTCTGATGTTTTCAGAGGTCTTCGGACTTTTGAGCATGATTATTGTTCGTTATCTTCCCTTTCAATTAGTACAAGTTAGAACAATGTTCTGTCATGGATATACTTCATACAGTTGCATTGGGATTAGATGTGCACTGTTTAAATTATTTCCTTTACCTCTTCATAACAACATTTTATCATTTTGTTGTAAATCATTACTTTTTTTTTTTAATTTATCTCCATGGCATTATTGCGATCGGCTTTCTTCTCAATGAAAATATCAAGGATCATATTATTCAATGTTAAAAAAAACCTTTCTTATTATCCATCAAAGGGAAAGTAGAAACATTACAAATATTGCAAATTGACTTTACACCTGAAAGGCATAAACGCATTAAAGATATCCAATCTCAAATCCAATCAAAGATATTACTTAATTCCCATACCCTCCGGCGGTACAATTTAGACCTTCCTGGTGAGAGATTATTCTGAACTTCTCTACAATTTGTGCAATTGTTGTCATCAGAAGTTCTAGGAGAGTCAGAGAGAGAAATTTCAGCCATTGGTGTACGAACGTCACTTCCGATAGTATTGGTTGAGGCGTCAACACTACAACGGGAATATGGTGGTGGATCATGAATTTGCAATGAGGGAGGATGTTCTCCCACAAAGGTTGGTGGGTATATCTGAGTGTGTGAAGTGGGGTAGGCGGATGACTGTTGAAGGGGATTATGGAAAACATTAGTATTCATTGGAAAACTGGAGTAAAACTGACCCATATTCGTTTGATATCTATCATAAGGCATAAAGCCATGATTTGACTGCGTTGAGTAAGGGTGCGAGTTTCCAGACATCAGTGCATTCATTTGTAGATAGTTTGGAAATGGCTGTTGAGCTTGTATTTGCTGGGGTTGCATCATCATGTTTCCCAAAATACCACCAACATAGTTCTGTGATGCACCATGATTGTTCTGAACCAATCGAGGTGTTCCTTGCGCTTGATGGAGGTTTTGAACAAGATTTTGTATAGAAGGTATTTGGTCAGCTCTTTGTTGGACAACAGGGCAGTTATTGGAGCGAGATGCCAGACCTCCTATTAGAGCAGAAATTGCATTATTTTGAGTGTTATTATTCGTTTCAGAGCTCCCTCTCAAGTTTTGAACAAGAGCAGCCAGAGCTTGAAGGCGACTGTTATTGTTGTTCCTTGTACCGTTATTGTTACTTCGATTATTTCTATTGCTATTTTCACCATCTTTATCATTTTTGTTATTCTTGTTCCGATTGGTGTTGCTAGTTTTGTTGCTGTTTTCATTGTTGGCGCTTTCACCACGACTTTTCTTTGAAGCACTTTTATTTTTGTTTTTCTTGCCGTCTGTTTTGTTCTCGGAGTTTGGTCCACCATTAGCTGAGGACGTCTGAGGAGCGAGGCCTATCTCATTTATTAATTGCGTGGCTTGTTCCTCGTTCTCCGCTTCTTCATCCTCCTCCTCGGAGTCCGTGTCATTTTCTTCCTCCTCCTTTTTCTTCTTCTCCTTCGCTTCCTTAGAAACAGCTCGTGTCAACCAAAACGAGAAGAAAATAAGCGTCAACTGAATGAAATAATGACATATTTGTCAGTAAAATCAAACTTAAAAATAAAATCAAACCATGTGTCTGTTAAAAAAAAACATTTGAACTGTACCTCAAATACTCCAACGGTTCCTAAACAACCGAATGAAATTCCATTCTGTTCTTCTATGATGATCCATAAAGCTTTGTAGCAACCCTATGTAAAAGTGAATAGATAATCATAAGCTTCAATAATATTACATTTCTTTAAAATATTTTCTGTCTACTATATATTTTGATCTCCTTTCGGGCTTCTTGAACAACATTTCAAGATACACATAATGTTATAAATCTGTGTACTTTTTATATAGTTTGTTTTTATATTTTTTTCTTTGCTAAGTTCAATAATATTTTGTGTGTGTGTGTGTGTTTTTAAATATGCGTTACCAGATAAAACAAATTACTGTGAGATAATTAGAGTTTTCGGCGTTGGGTGTCACTGCGCAGTCTCCGCCGACGTCCATTTCTGCTGGATTTTTGCAACAAGAGACGGGAGTTGTCAAAGTGACGGATAAGGTGACATTAAACTCGTCGACATAAAAGTATTCTCTGTCCCAGATTAGACTTTTGTTGAAATCCGAGTAGTCTTCTATTCCACAACACGACAACTGAAAAAGGTCAACCCAGGACTGATATGATCTATTGTCTTAATTAATTTCAAGGATTTCATTTCATATGTAAAATGTTCATAATTGCAAATTAATATTTTATAGCATGGACTCAATTAAGTGACCATTGTGTATTTAAACTATTTATTGAATAATTGTGTTAAATATTTATACTATACATCTAATATTTGAAAATGATTGTATTTCTGTTCCTAAAAAACTAAAGAAAATATACAATTTAGATTATTTTTGGCAGGTTCTTTCAAGGCAGTAATCTAAAATCATTTAGAGTATTTTATTGCCTCCAAGGTTGTACAGCAAATCTAGTTTATTTGATTTCAAAAAGCAAATTCTTGGATTTCCTTCCTTCTTCATTATCTAAAAACTAATTAGGAACATTAACTTCTGTCTTTTAACGACCAGCACGTGCGCGATACTGAAACTGATTGCAGCAGACTGGACATTAACCTTATCAGATAACAATGGACTTGTAGTGTGTGATCGCTCTATAATAGGAAATCAACAGTATGAAGTGGCTCATTGTTCATATTTCTATTCATAATGCAAAAATCGAAGAAAATAACTTCGATGATCTCTCTCTCTCTCTCTCTCTCTCTCAAAAATACAACACACTTTAAACAAAATGAAGAGTAGAAATTCAGTTTTATGGAGACATTCAAGGAAAAAAAAAGCTGAATTCAATTTCTACCTCTCTCCCTCTTTTTTTATCATCGAAAGGTTGTCAATAAGGATAAGAGAATTACATGTTTCAGTATTGAGAGTTTCTGATCTGATAGTGATAATGACACAGTAAGGTGCAAATTAGCATATTGATTGGTTTTTATCTCTTCTGCTAGTCAGGTATCAATAATTTATTAATTGCAATTAATCATTTTAAGACTTACTCCGGACATAAAGAAATCAAAGGCCACAGACATGACGTCTGTTCCGTTGCCACCGACATATTGATTCTGGAGAAAACCCTGAAGAGATGGTTTCATGTAATCGTCTATCTGTAAAACATATCTTTATTACATTACATTACAATGTAATTCTTAGTACGTTATGCACCAAAGTGAAAAGTATCATAAATTTGAGCTTTGAATATTTCGATCATTTAAATGAAGTAAAAGGAGCATAGAAATTCCGCCACAGAGGTAGACACATGAACATATCGAGGATTTAACGACCCAAATCTAACTCTGCAGGAGTTTTATTTTGCAATGACCAATAAAGTGTATGTCAAATATTTATCAATATTTTAAACTCTGTATTTTTCTGATTTTCCATCTAGGCTTTAAATGGCAATGATAAATAAATAGAATTTTCAGTACACGTGGACTCCATAAATTAAATGAAGCAAATTTATTTGAGTAACAAAAGTATTTTGGATTGGATATACAAGCATTCTAAATGTTCGCTTTTAAAATTAAGAAAAAGACAGATTAACTGTTTTCTTGTTTTGGATTTCCGTTTTAAATAAGCAGGAATTGCTGTTGTCGGAATTTGAAACGTTTATGACAAATTGGTACCGGTGGTGCTAACATATCCTCTTAAGGTGAACTGCAAACGAATGGTCAATTTGATGATTTAAGTGCCCTATTACATATACTCTAGTCTCCATGATTGCAAAAACTTGAAGAATCGTTACTTTTTCATAGCCCAATTCTCTCTACCTCTCTCATTAAAAAAAATGGTGAATGGCATTGCAATTTCTGGAGATATGACAATATCAATGTTATCTTCCTTTGGACCAAATTACAAAAAAAAAATGAGGAGGAAAAACATTTTACACAGTACATGTTGTTTGATAACACTTACCAAATTTCTCTTTGTTTTCAATATGACAATAAATGAAATTTCCCCAGCAAGAAGAAGGATCAACATAAAGCCATACTGCAAAATAAAAAGACACTGAGAAAACAAAACAGAACAGAATGTGTCAATGTCGACAAGAATCATAAAGTGAACTGCCTTATATTCACTATTTACGGTACACTAAAGATACTAATTTAAAAGTGTTTTATGTTGATTATGTATGTTTTTAAGGCGAATATTTTGTCGTTTTGAGAAAGTCTCTCTCTCTCTCTCTCTCTCTCTCTCTCTCTCTCTCTCTATTTATATATATATATATATATATTAAAGTTTAAAATACATCATTTTACCAAAATAAGGAGTGCTTTGATCTTTTTCTTGGCACCAAGGATTCCGATGCCAGCCACAATGGTCAAAACCAGACCGATCGCTATCAGGCCAAAAGCAGCGTTTCCCACCAGAGCCGCCAAATCCAGACTAGAGAGATCCACCCCTCCTAATCCACCCGTCATACTGGTCAAGGTATCGAACACCTTCCCCATGACGTCATTGATGAGGTCCTTGGCAAATTTGACCAACATTCCTATAACTGCCATCCCTAGAGCAAGTAGCTTAAACAAGAAAAAACAGCCATGCTTCAAATCATACTGCATCTATGTAGGTAAGGATTAAAAGCTGGAAAGACATTTTTCTGCAAGATATTTGACTGACTGAGGCGCAAAGCAATTTTTCGTGATATTTATGTCTTACTTAAGGACACTTGCTACAAACAGAAAAAATGGATCTGTGTTTGTATACATGTGTACTTTGGACTTGATTGTCTTTTGGATGTAAATGATCGGCGATGCTAATATGGAATTCTTTAAATTTTCAGAAATTGTAGATTTTTTATGATGTTTAAAGTCTCACTTTTTGACGTTCCCCTGATATTTTTTTTTACATTTTTTTTATATATATTTTTTATCCCTATAAATGACATTATTGAGATATCTTGTGAAAAATTATATTATATATAAATTAATATATAAACATATATTTCATTATTTTTGGAGGCAAAAATGTTTGTTGAAAGTTACCTAAACACATTTTCTCTTATTGATACCCTCCCCTTCATCATAAATTGATAAAAAAATATTTGAAAAAATTAAAAATTATGACTGAATATTACTTTATGGATTTTAACGGTTTATCATTCAAGGAGCTGCATTTAGTCGTTTTGTCAAGTATTTAAGTAAACTGATCACGAACATTGCTTTTTTTTTTAAATTTATTGAATCAGCCACTATATGTATGGAATCAAAATGTGATGGAAACATCAATAAAACCCAGAATGGCTGTAAGTCCGACAACCATACAGATGCAACACTAGAAGATATTTAGAGAATGGAATACATGCAGTCAGATTTCGACTTGGGGAAACCTTGGAGAATTTTCAAATATATGTTTAGACATTTTTAAATGTCAATGTGACTATTCTTCTTTATTCAAAGCATCAATTCATTTTTTTCCTTCAAGGCGTCTCAGGAGCTCGAAAACACCTTCTAAAGGTAAAATTTTCTCGTCTTGAATGCTAAGAAAGTCCAATATTTAAGCATACCAGTCCAAAATCGATTAAGTGTTCGGTACTTTAAAGTGAAAGTTTCTGTTCTTTCGGACCAGACCTTGGAAAGGCCCCGTGTCAGGGCAGTCATTGATACAATAAAGATTCATCTCTGCTCAGTGGTCCTGAGTGCCGAGTAAAAAGTCTAGTTTTGAAGTCCTTCACCAGCATATGGTTACGTCTCATATAAATCAGATAATCTTGCAAGAGATGTAACACACACAGTCAATCAAATCAATCAAACCATCAAATATTCTTACTCTGCAAGTCCATTATTTAACTACGGACTGAAGCTAATGACAAGAGACCGATCAATTTTGTTAAGATTAAAATCTGTGAGAGATTTAAAACCTCAACTAATTTCGGATTTACTTTAAAAATAGGTGGTTTTTCCCTAACACTCTTTGAATAAAGATAAATTTCCACCTTGAAAATCCGAACTGCTGCCTCATTTTTTAATCTAATTTTAGAATTCCATCAGATGCCCCCAAGTTGAAATCTGGCTGCATATTCTCCATCCCTAAATGTTTTTGTAATTGGTTGACTCAATGAATGAAAAAAATCACTACTCAGTTTAAACACTGATAAAAGGAACCAAAAACATGAAATTTGGAGTCAATTGTTTAAATATTGGACTGGTGGCAGAATTTAGAATCTCTTTGATGAATACCCGATAAATTCAATTTTATATAGAACTGGTATATATTTGGGGCCCGAAAGGGTGCAGTTGAATTTAAGAATGCAAAATTCAGTCAAAATTTTGATACATAAGGAGAAAAAAATGTCAAAAGATGGAAATGTTTTATATATAAAACATTTCAATCTGTTGGCACTTTTATGAGATATAAACCTAAAACTGTACATTATCAAAAATATAATTGAAATGCCTGAGTTTGAAAATCATTTCCGTTACAGTCTAATATCTGGTAAAATATTTTGGTTAATTATTGGATTATAAGATTCAAAGTACTGGACTGATATGGTTTGGACTCTTTTGGCATTCAAGAAGAAAATTCTTTCAAATATTCATTTAGACTTTTAAAACTTTCTGCAAAGAAATGCATTTTTGTCGGGGGAGAGACAGAATGTTTTCTACTGCTTTACTTGAAACGAGCAACAGCTAGGAAAAAAGACTCAATAAATAGTTAAAACAGTTGTACATACATAATTGCCAATTAACGATGTTTACAGTTCTAATTAAATTTAACAAGGGAATATATGTAAAATTATTTTTAAAAATAATCTCCAGAATAGCAAAGCAGCGATTACATATAATATCGCTCTGTATTGTGGGTATATGGAACTAAAATGTCATTGTTTCCCAACGCAAACTGCCACATTAACTTATACTGGTTGGCTTGGAAATAAACTTTCTTGAATTCAGAATATGCAATTAATTTCTTTAAAGAGTAAAGAAAAACCACTGTACAAGAAACTATGGTTTACAACTGAATGTAAGATTGCACAGCAAAACTTTAGATACGCACGAAGAAACTATAACAACGTTAAAGTATGGAAGCCAGAAACCTACAATAGTACAAGAAATTTTCGTATAGACACTGTCTCACAGAAGAATTTGTTAATAAATGAAATAGGAATCAAAACTGGAAGCCATAATTTGTTAATTGACGAACGCTTTACTCCTCAAGAATGCAGAGATTTTTCATGATAAATCAGAAGGGATGAAAGAGCAACCCAGTACATGTATAGAAAGATCCCTTAGGTATAAAAAAAAAAAAGTGTGTTCTCTCGAGATTAGTGAAATTTGGTCAATTACAACGAGTATTTTAATATTTAGAGCTACTATATTAGTTTAGGTTCTCGAAGTGGTAAAATATTTTTTTTATTATGTTCGTCGAAATATGAATAGATAGTGTTACATAAATATTATCAGTGTTTCTAAGAAAACCATTATACAAAGTTCAAAGTTCAAAATCAAAGTTCCAAAGTTTTTACTATAGTTAGTTTTTACTATAGTTAATTTAAGTTTTCCCTATACTTAATCAAAGTTTCAAAGTTTGTTTCATTTGTTTAACAACTTATGTATTTTTATTAATTCTTTTTGATTATTTAGCCATTATAGGGGAGGAGTGTTTATGGGGTTGGTTGGGGCTGGTTTTTGTTGTACATCTTTATTTAAATATACAAAGTAGTTAATTCGAATGCAATATTTACATTTATAAATTTAAAAAAAAAAAACTTGTTGACTGAAATTGATAAAGCAGATATTTTAATTCTAAATGACACACTTTTTTTTTTATAATATATTATTTTTTCTCCATAAATAAGACTTACGTTACATCTGCATAACATTAAAATTAAAAAACACTGAAATAAATATTGCTTATTTATCGGTGCAAGTGACAACCTTTACATTAAAATTCATATCTTGTACATTATTCTTTTAGGGGACGGGTCGGGTTTTTAAAATGTGCACTGACACTTTTATGAATCTCAAACTTGAAATATCATAAAATGTAAAGAATGGGAATCAAAAACATAATTCCACGGGATTTATCGTACTTAATCAAAGTTTCAAAGTTTTTACTATAGTAAATCAAAGTTCCAAAGTTTTCACTATAGTAAATCAAAGTTCCAAAGTTTTTACTATAGTAAATCAAAGTTCCAAAGTTTTTACTATAGTAAATCAAAGTTCCAAAGTTTTTACTTTGGTACTATAATTAACTATAGTTTACTATAATTAACTATAGTTTACAATAGTATTTTTTTTGCTAGGGTTATTTTTCATTTCTATATGATGCAGTAGTCTCGGTACATCCATTAAGACAATTTACAGAATGCACAACTTTTTGAGCAAAAATTATATGTTAGATAAATTGCAAAAAACCCTTGAAGATAAGAAGTGAAAAGATAAAAAGTGGCCTTACCCCGAAAAATGAATTCAGGGTCATAAGACATCCCCTTCCACAGTTGGCCACGCTGTCCAATGCCATCCTCCTCAAGAAAAGGGGGAGTTTAATTAGTTCATTTAAAACCCTCTTACCTTTTTACTCTGAAAATGACTCAAAATGTATCAAAATACTAATTACCAATGAAAAATAGGTTAGATAAATAATTGAATGATACCAACCTTTGAATGAAATTCTGCTCATTTATTCTTCCAGCTTCTTTTACAAAATAACGAAAAATTGTGATATTAAAGAGTTAATTAATAATCGATTTATTATCGTTCTTTGACATGTATTATATCTGTTTTGGCCAACACAATAAACTTAATTATGGGACAATGGGGTTATTGTAAGACACCAAGGTTACCAAACTAATAACGGGAATAATAAATTCATATGTAATAACAGTCTCTTGTATAATTCATCCTCATATCAAGAGTATATATTTTATATTTTATTATGTAATTTTGAGTATGTCTCATACCTCTAGATATTTTGTGACCGAGTGCTTATAGAACCTCAGGTCAGAGTGACAAATTTACATTTGTGTTAACAATATTTCCTAAAACTCATTCATCGTCTTGTTAAAAAAAATTAGATTCACTTTTCTACAAAAAAATAATTATAAAAAACCATCAAGTTTTATGTTGTTTTATAAAAATTAGAACTGCTTGATTGGTGAAATTAACTTTGTACATAAAGTACAACAGTCAGGCGCGGATCCAGGAATTTTTTCCAGGGGGGTGGGGTGGGGTGGGGGGTTGGGGGTGGGGGTTCCACTCCAGTCAAAAAAAATTTCCAACCTAAAATTTCTTGACAAGCAACAACAAAAAAAATCAACCTAAAATCCATTTCCCAAACGGTAAAAACACATATTTCGTGGTGTTGATGGGGGAGTCCACGTTTTCTGGGGGGGGGGGGGGGGTTCCAAGGTCTTTTTTATATGCTTCACTATATACTTTTTTATATGCTTCAGTATATACTTTTAATACCTCTGCAAATTCCCCGACCCCCCTCTAGATCCGCGCATTACAGTATAAAAAAAAGTAACCTTTTCAAATTTCCCTGCAAAAATCATTTATCCCCTCCAAAACTGTTCCTGCGAAGTTGAAATAAACAAGAAGATGAAATTTCACTTTAATTATGATAGCTAAGATTATTTTAGTCTATTTACACAGATAATAGAATTTAAAAACAGTGGAACTTGTATTATCTGTTATTACTGAGTTAGCATTTTAACATTGTAGATTTTTGTAGTTTGACGTCCCTTACATGATTATATCACGCATATGGGTCGTCACCAGGCTCCGAGGCCATAAAACTTAGATGAGCTCACTTTTGATCTCAGTCGCACTTTTCTACTATTAATTCCTTTGGTAAAAGTGAGACTGAGATCAAAAGTGAGCTCGTCTAAGTTTTATGGCCCCGGAGCCAGATTCCGGTGACGGGCTTTACGCGGCACTCAAGACCATTGAGCAGTAAGGGTTCTTAAGCGTGCCAACACCCGCCATTTCACAAAGTCCAGAGATTTTTGAGCTCTTATTAAAAAACCGCAACTTTCAGTTCACATTGCAGAACACTTGGTGAAGAAAGTTACTACCCATTTTTATCGACTAAGGTTTGTCGCAGATTTCGACCTTCCGATCACAAAGCGACCCATCTTCCGACTGAGCTACCATGTTATTGAATACGTTAACTTTTTCTCATAACTTTTCCATGAAGATCAGGAAAATTGTTTTCTTAAAGTCAAAATTTTAAGTGAAAATATTTCCCTACTTAAAACAAGGCTTATGCTCGTTTCAGGAGCGACAAAAACCTCGCACACATGGAAAGTATGTTCTATATTATATTGAAACATATCTGTTGAAATGCCATTTACATGTAGTATCTAAATGACGGAATGCCGCATTGCAACTAAACGACTTTGGGGTTGCACAATGGTCAAAGCTGTATGGCTCAGATTCAATGAAACGAATGAATAATTTTTTTCAATAAAATGACGAGATTGAGATAAGATAACCTCATATTTCATAGGCAGTCTTTTGTACCTTTTCACTACATAATAATACCTTAAAATATCTTTTGACAGTTTTATTCTGAATAACAACATTAGCAATGAGCAAACACAAAGGCAATTAATTCTGTTATATAAATTGCTAATATCCTCTTTTTCTGTTTTTCAGTTTCATATTTTTGTAAAAGTAGGACTGGAGCAAAAGGTGAATATAACATTTTGTAACAAAATGTCCTAATTCAGCTATATCATGGATGTTAGGATGCAGGAATATCGGCTCTCTGCAGCAGTATGATTAACACAATATCAAGCCATAATTTCGTAGTAAAAATGATGTTGGAAGTTATCTAAGCCCCAGGGATGCCTTCATCTGAAATAAAAAACAAATTTTCTCTGAATTTTTCATTGACGAGTTTGATCTAAAATGATAAATACATACATATGGGTATTACATTTGGGCGACTGAAATACGAAATAATGACCAGAAAAACAGTGTAATAAAGAGAGTTTTGGGTTTAAAATCTCAAGCTAACTATCAAGTATAGGAATTATCAATCTAAAATCAAAATCAAACAGCAAACTTACCTTTCATAACCGCCTGTCTGACTGTTTTGGGACAACAAATGGGAATATTCAACAGCAAACTTACTTATCATAACTTCCTGTCTGACTCTCTTGAGACAACAAATGGGAATATCAAACAGCAAACTTACCTATCATAACTGCCTGTCTGACTGTTTTGGGACAACAAATGGGAATCATTTGACCAGAGTATAAACTGCAGGACCAACCAGGTTGACAAGCATTGGGAGTGTTTGGTTGACATGGCATCTTCCTTATGTCAGAGTTGGGGGTGATGTCACAAGCTTGATATTCAGCCAGTTTATTGTGGCATAAAATTGCACCTTTCATTATCTTGAGTTCTGTAAATTATAAATTGTTAAGACTGGTGAGAAGTTCGTGTAGAGCGCATGTTAATGTCTTTTTTCGTTACTATTTACAAGGTTTATCAAAAATACGGACGGAATATGTATTGGTGCCTTTAACCAATTACTATATAGTGCTCTCTCATGATGATACCGTATTGTTATGTAAATTGATTTATTTGTTTGTTTGTTGTTTAACGTCCCTCGCGAGAATTTTTCACTCATATGGAAACGCCTCCACTTGCCGGTGGAGGGCTGCAAATTTAGACCTATAACGGGCACTCAAGGCCATTGAGCAGTGAGGGATCTTTTTTGTGCCAGCACCTACTGCGACACGGGGACTCGGTTTATAAGGTCTCATCCGAAGGACCGTATGTATGTTAAATGAAAATACATGTATATTATCCATTTTTTTTGGCTGTGATTTTTTTTTCTCCAAGCAGATTGTGTTCATGTTCTTAGTTTTATCATCAGTAACTTACCTAGTCCTTGGGCCATAGCATTCGCACGAGCCATAGTACCATCTGTTGCCAATTTTAGAGCTGTTTCATTTCCTGGAGCCGGAGGCACAATTCCATTGCAAACAATTTTTTTTGCAAAAGGAGGGATTTCTGAAAGTAAACGTGATTTTTTTTTCAGAGAGCAGGTTTTGATTTCGTTCAAATCTACAACCTTATAAATGATTAGGAGTTTTTAATATTTTACCTATTCCAGCCTCTTGTGGATTCATTGCCTCTAAAACTCTTGTATTGATACGTCGTTGGAGCATTTGGTTCATCATTCCGACCAATGGGTTCGCTCCACCCATCGAATTTCCTGACGTCCATGTATTCTGGGGAGTTCCTGGCATCTTATTAGCATTGAGAGTTGGCTGAAGCGGTGGAAACTGAACTCTGAATAAATGTTCAGCTTGTCTTTCTGACATCATTGACAATTGCTCCGGGGTTAGTTGTGAGACCTCTGAAGGAACATTGTTTCCGAACCATTGGCTGTATTCTGGATTAGCCGCTGGACTAGTACCTGTTGAGGATGTAGGGTTGCTGACAGCGTTATTAGCTGTACTGGTCTGGGCAGCTGTGGGTACAAATGCTTGGATATTGCTGTTTGAAAGTGTATTAGATGGAATGGATTGCTGAGTTGGCGGGTTATTGAAAGTTGATTTTACCTGAGGAGTGAGTGAGTTTTTGTTAGCAGTTGTTGATTGAGCTACAGGTATGGATGATGGGACTGCCTCTTTTGGCTTAGTTTTAGGTGGCCCAGATTGGGTCCCTGCATTTGCGGTGTTTGGCAAAGGGTCTGGTCCTACTGGTGTTGATTTTTCGGCAGCAGGTGGCGCATTTACGTTAATAGAGGGTTGGAAACCAAGCGATGGTGGTGGAAGCAGTTCTCTGTTGGCCTTTTGCACCTGGCCTTGTCCTAGTGCACCTGAAATTTGTTGAGATAAAGATGTAAACTGCTGCTGTTTAGGTAGCTGGCTTGTTTTGGAATTGGTGCCTGTTGATAAAATATTTGGTCCTTGGTTTTTAAATATGTCTTTCATGCTAAAACTAGGGCCTAATCCAAGGTTTAACATTGTTCGATGGTCGTTAATTCCACTTTTATTAGTTCTAACTGGCATATGACTGAGACTCTGGCAATTTATATCTGAAAATATACAGCGCAAAAGTAACTCCAGGGAAATAGTCTTAGCATAAAAGGAATATTAATTCCTCGAGATCCCCCTTCCCCTCCGAAAAAAATCTTGCTTTGGGTGAAAACCCTTAACTAGTTACCTTATAAACATGGTCTACCCTCAATGCATGTTCTTTTGCATGCTAAAAGTTATTTCTAAGAAAGCATTACGTGAAAAGCTTTTTGGGTTATTATACAATGAAATTTAGTTTTCCTAGACCAGCCGACCGAACAATAGATATTAGAACAATTTTAAACGCTAATGTCTTCTCATTTATCTTCACAAATATCAGTTTTTGCGGTAGTTTGTGCATAATTTTGATCGAGAAATAGGACCAGTCGTAAAATGCAACTAATGAGATAAAAATGAAAGACTTTGTTGTTATTCCTTCAAGGCATAGAGCAAGATTCTTA
Source organism: Saccostrea echinata (assembly GCF_033153115.1). Taxonomy (NCBI): domain Eukaryota; kingdom Metazoa; phylum Mollusca; class Bivalvia; order Ostreida; family Ostreidae; genus Saccostrea; species Saccostrea echinata. The sequence continues at coordinate 22,970,471 of NW_026889774.1, forward strand.
CAACTAGCTTATTTTTGAATTAAAATGAGAATTAATTAAGGTTGACAGTGGTTTATAAACGTCATTTCGTGTCATTTTAATCAGTTTACGCTGCTCTTGTTAAAAACAACTAATATTTTGCTTCCTTGATGTAATGAATTTGCCTTGATGAGAAATTAGTACATGAAAGTCTCTAATTTTTTGTCCAGATTTGTGTAATAATAAGGTAAAATTATAGCTAGTAGTAGACTTTCCTTCTACTGTTTGTGATACATTAATTAATACATTAATTAGGAAGTTGTATTAATTCTTTCTTTTAAGTTATATTTATTCTTTTTTTGAAGAAGGAATAAATATAGTTTAAATAATATATATATGTATATTTTACTTTTATTCAAAATATTCAAACAGGGACATATTATGAATTATTGAACCTAGTGAAATAAATATATGTATATACTTGTACATTACTTCATCATTTCTCTTAATGCTGATGTATTCTGAAATAAAACATCTTAAAATGAAAATGGTGTCCAAATAAGTATCTATTTTACACAGGATTACATTGCAAAAAAAAGAGAAAATCTAACGGAACTGGTGTTGACTTACTTACAGAAAATTATGATTGATAGTCTATACACAAAACTTCTTGTGACATTAATTATATGAATAAAAAATCAAAGTCTTTCTATCAATCGTATATTTATTTTTTGAAAGTATAAAATGAAAAACACAACTTACTGGTGAGACTGGACAATAATAAAAAACACAATGTTCCCTTCATTTTCGAAAAGTTCTAAAATCCAAGTAAAATTAATCTGAACAGTAGCTACTTCTAAACACAGTCTGTCGACGCCAACCTCTTGGTTTCATTAAAAAATGAATGGGTCATTAACATAAACGTGATGACAGCTTGCTTAATTGATGAAACAAACACTTCAAATGCATATGTATTCTAAATTGTCATAATTTCTTTCTCATTATGATCTTGTCATTTGACCTATAGATATTATCATTATGACGCAAATGGCAAAAAATTATGAGTTTGTGGACATCATACAATTTACATAATTTATATTTTGTTTCTTTTCTTTTTTAATACTATATTTTTGATGTAACAAATTAAAGTGACTAATACTTATGAGATCTTAATTACAATGTATGAAATTTAAAACAGAAGTCTCTGATGAGAATGAAGTCATTTCTATTTTTAGTAACCACGGCAACACCATTCATCAAAAACCGATAAATAGAATTATGTATCTTAGTGTGGTCAACTTCTGTACCCAGCTATATTAAAATCGGACTAACCTTGTACGAGGAGAAGCGTTTTGAGAGCATTGCACAGAAATGTCTATTTTTAGTAACCATGGCAACACTGTTCAACAAAATCAAAGACCACGTTTCTATGTGTAGACAACTTGTGTACCGAGTTGTATTGAAATCAGACTAAAATTGTGGGAGGAGTAGCGTTTTGAAAGAATTTCTAAGATATTTCTATTTTTTAGTAACCATGGCAACAACGTTCATTAGCAGACCTATTTTTGTATTCACATGTAGCAGAATTTATTCAAAATCTTATACATGAGAAAAAGAAATCTCTTGCTGTGGCCTTCAACTCAACATTTAGATATATCTCGACGACGTATTATCAATTACCAATAGTTATTTACTTACTTATGCAGCAATATACCCTTATCACCTGCTTATGGGGTGTATATCTCAGTTGATTCGATACGCAAGAGCATGCTCTACGTATGAACAATTTCTAAAACGAGGTAAGTTATTGACAAACAAGTTGATGAAACAAGAATATCAACAGTCTCGTTTTAAGTCATCATTTCGTGAGTAATGACCTTGTCAGCAAATACAATCTATCATTAAATCATATGCTGACTGACGTTTTTCATACTTATTGTTAGGTCATTATTTACACACTTTACGAATTGTCGACGGATTTTCCCAATATTTCCCAATCATGACAAGGAGCACATGGCGGGTGTGACCAGTCGGCAGGGGATGCTCACTCCTCCATGGCACCTGATCCAACTTCTGATGTTTTTGGAGGTCCGAGTTTGCTCTGCTCCCGATTTTTATTGTTTTAATGGGCTTTGAGCTTGATTACTGTTCGTTATCTCCATATTTCATCAAAATAATAAAAGAAAAACAATAAATAGAATTATGTATCTTAGTAAAATCTACTTGTGTACCAAGTTATACTGAAATCAGACTAAAACTGTAGAAAGAGTAGTGTTTTGAAAGAATTTTACAGACATTTCTATTTTAGTAACCATGGCAATATCTTTCATTAAAATAAAAAACCGATATGAAGAATTATGTATCGTAGTGTAGTTGACTTTTATACCAAGTTATATTGAAATCGGACTTAAACTGTAGGAGGAGTAGCGTGTTTATCCCCAGAGAACCTGCACCCTGGTCCAAAGGTAGTAAACCTTAGAAAAAATAACAAGAGGATGTTCATTGTTCACATTTTCAAGCAAATTTTGTGTGCTAAATGTAAAAAGAATTTGTAATGTTCAAAAATGGCCAACTACCACCACCCATGGCGGGAGTGGGTACCATATGGGTATAGAGGGCTTATTTCATTACTAGTCATCTGGAGATACAGGAGTAAGATTCTCAAAGATAAAGTTCATTCTCAATAATTAACTCAACCAAACCCTGTAATCTGAACCAAGGACCCACGGAAGCTTATACTGCATAATCCTGCAACCAGTTTGCCTGCCAGGTCTCCAGGAGTAAGAAAGACGATTTTCAAAGATGTAATGCCCTTTCATTTTAGATGTGTGTGCATTGCTCAAAATGTATAGTCTGCATAGATGAATATCCAGCTTGTTTAAAGTGTTTCCCTGACATCATTGAAAGCTGTTTGAACTGTGAACGCATAGTTCTGCCGCATACCTCCAAGTCAATATGTGAAAAAGTTAACAAATTTGAATGATTTTTCATATTTATATAAATCGATATTTATATGCTTTTTCTTAAAACATAACTTATTTCGGAAAACAAAGGAAGACGACACTATAATTTTGGTAAAACTTGTGTTTTTTATATTAGAAATCAATGGAAAACGAGAAATATTTTTTAAAGCAAGCCCCCCCCCCCCCTGGTGAAACAAAAACTCCTTTTTACAAGTATTATGAATAGTTATTTCACAAGTTTATACCATAGCTTTTGTTGTTCATCAGGAAGGATAACATGTTTATTTTGTCAGTAAACATATACAGACAAAAGAAAGCAAAAAATGTCCTTTTATTACCAATTTCAAATGAGATTACAAATTTAAAAATGTACTTTATCAATCTTTGATGTTGAATTTTACAGTTAAATATACGGAATGATTTAGAGGGTCATTATATCCTTTTCCATAAGTATTTGAAAACTTGATGATGTTTTAAAGTCCGATTTCAATGAATAACATTTTATACCCCTCTTATATACCTGAAAGAAAAGGTCAAAGAATTGCTACTAATACAAAAGATACTACACCCAATTTATATTTCATCATATTAAGTATTATAGTCACTGTTTTTGTCCATCATGTATTACTGCAATATTTGATATCATATTTTTACAATGCAATATGCGATGTTCTCAAATTCCTTCCTCAAATTTAGGTCTGTATTTTTTCCCTTGTAAATTTTGTTATTAACCTAATAATAATTATACATGAAGGTCATTGAAAATAAGCATGCATAAGCTTTTATGGGTTATCCTTGGGTAGTATGTCATGCCATTTATATAAAAATTTAAGTTTATGAATTTCTTTTGGTTAATTTGCATAGAGTTGAAATAATTTGTCAGGTTTTAATCTTTATTTAATAATCATGACATTCTGTGATATTTTAATCTGAATTAAATTAAAGAAAATGAAAAAAAAAATTAAGTCTTATGTTCAGTTTGGAGAACTTGCAGAAGTTGGTCACAATAGTGAAAATGTATTGTATCTTTAAAAAAAATATTTTCTGTTATCTAGTTGGCAAAATGGTAACATGAAATTCTCAACAGTTCTTCTGCTTCATCCATAAATATTATATTTCAAGAGTTAAAGTTAAAACTGATGCAGTCGATAAGTAGGAAAACCCTTAGATAATCTGAAAATTGGTTGATAAATAATCAAATTAAGTTACTTTCTAGCTAACCTGAGTCGAAGGCAAAAAATTTTTAAGATTGAAACTTTCGTATTTATGTCTCTCTGTTAATTGATTTTCTCTCCAGTATCATTGCGTCATTTTAAATTTAAAACATAGGTAAAATAAAATTTAATTTTTTTTTATTAAGACACCCATTTGCTAAAAGAGATATTATAATGAAATAGTAAAAATAAAATCAAGAGTAAAAAAAAACCTTGCTATTCTTTTTCTAAAAGTTGTGATTCATATTTATAAACTTGTGATTCATATTCTAAACTTTTGATTCATATTCTAAATCTGAAAAGTTGACTTCATGTTTGAAAACTTATTTATGTGCAAAAACTTACGACTCATGTTCGATAATCTTTTGATTTATTTATATGCTAAATCTTGTTATTATTTATATGAGATCTAATCTGCACATATAGATCACAAGATTATCGCGTAAGAACCAAAGGATAATCGAATCACAAGATAATCGACTATGAATCACAAGCCTTTGCATCTAATTGATATGTTTTGGAATATGAAAATTATATAATATAAAATATAAAGATTTTGCATATACTATTTAAAAATCACAAGTTTTCGGATATGAATATCAATTATCGATTATAAATTACAAAATATAGAAAATGAAATATGAATAACAACTTTCAGAATACAAATCACGTGTTTTTAAATATCAATAACAAGATTTTGTATATAAATCACAAAATATATAGGATCTCTCATAGTTTGTGGTTGGAAACATGATAATTTTTTATCCAACGAGTTGTGTTTTTATCCCCGAGCCTTCGCGAGTTGGATAAAAAAAATACATTGCAACGTTTGATATGTCATAGTGTAGCTACATTGGTTTTCTTTTGTGATCAAAGAATTCTTTGCTCGTTTGAATAGTATGTACTTTGTAAGATTTATTTTTGATATTATCTCTTTTTTATAGATTTAATATATGCATATATATATATACAAAACAACATTTCTTTACGCACAAAGATAATTACAATTGTACAATTTTGCTAATTTTGGCATAGAATGATTCACGACACAAAATGACAATTACGATGACTTCGTGATAACACAAGTAACACAATTACAGTGAAACACGGCTTATCAAGAAAAATACATAATTTTGTCAAAAGTCGTGAAAATTTTAATTGTGAATTTTCTTCTACTAACCAAACATGATGTACACTTTGTTTTAAAACGACATGCTGTGCTTAATTACTTGTAGATTTATGAAGGAAGGTATGCCCTATGTTCAATTATAATAATGACAAATCTATTCTTATCAACGGCAAGACCGCAGACACATTTAAGTAATGAATTCATGAATTTGTTTAAAGAAAATTTCTTTCTCCTTACTTGTTTTTATCGTAACACGTGCAACTCAAATATAAGAGGAGTTTTTTCACATTTAGGATATTGACATACTCCTTCTTCAGGAAGGTGTTTTGTCACAATTCTAAGGAAATATTTTTTGGAATAAAAAGTACAATGTACTTTAGCAGTAATTTTTAGAAAAAAAAACTTTCTGTCCTATCGCTTACTATTTACTTCTATCATTCCTAATCAAAACAGTTCCGATAATTGTACGGACTTTATGCTCAATCATCTAATGATAGATAGTTTGTCATTTAGAATGTACTTAGTGAATGTGAATTAAGACCAAAAAAGTAATGGAATAACTGTACATGTGTTCACGAACAGTACCATATAAATCTGTAGACAACACAAGCATTATAATTAGGTAAAACAAGATGTGTTTGTGGAACACTGATGCCTACGTATGGCAACTTATAGCGAAATGCAAATCAAATATGTTGGTACCCAAAGTAAAGTCTTGTCTCGAGGAATATACCTGTGAAATATGAAGCCCCAGCAGCAACAATTAAATAGATATGAAGAAGGTTAAAGTTTTTTCAAAAGTAAGTCAACATCAAGGTCAAAATTAATGGTGCCCAAGGAAAGGCCTTCTCACAAGAAATACACATGTGAAATATGAAAGCTCTAGCACCAACCGTTCAAAAGTTTGACCAAGGTTAAAGTTTTTCAAAAGTAGGTCAGACCCCAAGGTCAAGGTCAAAGGGTCAAATATGATGGTACCCATGTGAAATATGAAAGCCATAGTTCCAGCCAATCAAAAGTTATGGGCAATGTTAAAGTTCCAGCCAATCAAAAGTTATGGGCAATGTTAAAGTTTTTGCGGACAAACAGACAGACAGATAAACAATATATCCCCGAATCTTTGATTACAGAGGCATAAAAAAGATACGTGTACATGGACTTTATCCCTGAAATACTTCTGAACTCTGCTACAATGTGTGGGATCCAAACGGATTCTAAGAGTGATATCTTTCTTCCAAAACAGTATTCTTAAAAACGCACTGTTTATTGTCCCCCGCTTTCGTGAAAGCGAGGGCACGTTAAATCTCATTCATCTGTCAGCATGTCCGTCCGTCAGTCTGTCTGTCACAAACACTTTAACCTTTGTCATAACTTTTGAATGAGAAAAGATAAGGTTGTCATATTTCACATGTACATTACCTGTGACAAGACCTTTCCAAATTTGACCCGTGACCAAGACCTTGAAGCTTGACCTGCTTTTCAAACATTTAACATTACTTTTACTTTTCTCATAATTTTTGAATGAAAAAAGACAGGGATTTCATATTTCACACGTACATTACCTGTGACAAGACCTTTCAAACTGTACTATGATTTCTGACCCGTGATTTTGACCTTGAAGTTTGACATACATGTAATTTTCAAAATTTTATCATTGCTGCAAACTTTAGAAGGAGAGAATTGGGTCAATTAATCATCCAATTATATAGAACATTTCTATGGGTCTCTTCACCAAATGCCTTTTTTCCAAATATTAAATTCTTTATATTCTAATTATGAAAAATGATACATTTTTATGCCCCCGTATCGAAGATTCGGGGGTATATAGTTTTTGCCCTCTCCGTCCGTCTGTCTGTCTGTTTGTCTGCAAAAACTTTAACCTTGCCCATAACTTTTGACTGGTTGGAGCTATGGCTTTCATATTTCACATGTGTATTCCATGTGACAAGACCTTTCTTTGGATACCAGCATATTTGACCTTTTGACCTTGGAGTTTGACCCAGTTTTGCAAACTTTTACCAAACTTTAACCTTGGCCATAACTTTTGAAGAATTGGTGTCAGGGCTTTCATATTTAAGGTGTTAAATGTGAATGACAAGTCCTTCCTTTGGATACCAACAACTTTGACCCTTTGACCTTGACCTTGGAGTTTGACCTACTTTTGGAAAACTTTAACCTTGGTCATAACTTTTGAACAGTTGGTGCTAGGGCTTTCATACTTCACATATGTAATCCTTGAGACAAGACCTTCCTTTGGATACCAACAACTATGACCCTTTGATCTTGACCTTGGAGATTGGAAAACTTTAACCTTGGTCATAACTTTTGAACGATTGGTGCTTCGGCTTTCATATTTCACCTGTGTATTTCTTGGGAGAAGGCCCTTCCTTGGGCACCATTAATTTTGTTCATTTGACCTTGACCTTGATGTTTGACCCACTTTTGAAAAAACTTTAACCTTTTCCATATCTATTCAACGGTTGCTGCTAGGGCTTTCATATTTCACAGGTTTATTCCTCGAGACAAGACCTTACTTTGGGTACCAACGTATTTGATTTGCATTAGAGAAAGTTTAACCTTTGCTATAAGTTGCCATACGGGGGCATCAGTGTTTCACAAACACATCTTGTTTCCATAGGCTTTTACATTTAATTAATTAGGTCATATCTATCAATTTTTTAAAGAGATATTTTTATGCCCCCGTATCGAAGATTCGGGGGTATATAGTTTTTGCCTTGTCCGTCCGTCTGTCTGTCTGTCTGTTTAGGTGTTTGTCCGCAAAAACGTAAATATTGCTCATAACTTTTGATTGGTTGGAGCTATGGCTTTCATAATTTACAGGTGTATTTCATGTGACAAGACCTTTCTTTGGATACCACCATATTTGACCTTTTGACCTTGACCTTTGAGTTTGACCCAGTTTTGCAAAATTTTACCAAACTTTAACCTTGGCCATAACTTTTGAAGAATTGGTGCTAGGGCTTTCATATTTAAGGTGTTAAATGTGAATGACAAGACCTTCCTTTGGATACCAACAACTTTGACCCTTTGACCTTGACCTTGGAGTTTGACCTACTTTTGGAAAACTTAAACCTTGGCCATAACTTTTGAACAGTTGGTACTTACTCAAACCTTGGACGTTACTTTTGAGCAATTGGTCCTAGGGCTTTGATACTTCCCATATGTAATCCTTGGGACAAGACCTTACTTTGGATATTAACAATTTTAACCCTTTGACCTTGACCTTGGAGTTTGACCTACTTTTAAAAACCTTTGACCTTGGCCTTATCTGTTGAACGATTGATGCTAGGGTTTTCATATTTCACATGTGTATTTCTTGTAGGTAGGCCTTTCCTTGGGCACCATTTATTTTGACCATTTGACCTTGTCCTTGATGTTTGACTTACTTTTGAAAAACTCTAACCTTTTCTATATCTTTTCATGGTTGCTGCCAGGGCTTTCATTTTTCACAAGTATATTCTTCGGTACGAGACCTGTTTATGGCCTGGACATGTCCGTCTTCCATCATTCCGTCCCTCTGTCTTTCGGTCTTCCATCTCTCCGTCCGACACATTCTGCGTTAGCTCAGTTTAGAAAAAAAAAACTTTTAAGATATTTTATCAAACTTTAAACAAAGATACCAGTAAGTTAAAGTTAAATCCCCTTTCTCACCATAACGCTCATAGGCCCGGTGCTCATACCCGGTTTCTGTGGTGCTAAGCAGATGAAAGTCATTCACTCCCCCCACCCCTTGGATAGAACACCAGTTCTATATTTTTATCGAACTTCATAGCTGATCAATACAAATCGTTGTGACATGCAGGCACTTGTTTCTGTGATGGATTTTTAACCCATAGTATAATAATTAATTTATACTATGGGATGAAAGATTTATCATAGAAACAAGTGCCTGTGGTCATGTTTGTCGACCTTGATTTTTCTGCGTCCCTAACTTCATTTTTCAAGATAAATCAAACTACAGGCAAGGGTACACAATGGTGAGAGCGATTCAACTGAGTTTTAAATTTTTAAATTTCTGACTTTTGCCTTTCTTTTAACCTTGAACTTAACTCTTTCCTCTTAGATCATTTTATTGAATTCCATAAAGGATTACATCACACAACTCCATTACGGCATACACAGAAAATCTCTACAATACAAGAGCGTTCAATACATGGAGGGGGGGGGGCATATAGAATACTTTTGTTGGAACAAATTGCACAGTGTATAGTGTGTGTGTTGTTTAAACTCCAATACTAGTATCTTGTTTAACAATAGATGAGAAGATGAAGGATATAGTAACATAATTCATTGATATGCACCCTAAAACTTAAAGTGCAATTTCAAATATTTTTTTTGAATTTCGTCATTTTATACACTTTATTCCTACCATATGAAGGAAAGGGGTTCTTTTTCATACAAAGATGATCAATAAAAAAAATCATGCTACATGTAATTTTAAGAGATGCCATAAAAAAAATGTTGTTTATGAAATTTTTACATGGCAGGAACTTTATTTTCAAGTGACATTATATAAATTACAGCGAAAAATTCAGCGAGAAAGGTAAATTACTTTATTTATAAACTTTTATTGATGCAACTAAGTTTCAGTCTCTCTAATCTTCATGCACTAATCCTATGTTAAATTTGGAGACAAATTGACATCTTTAGAGATATATCCATTAATTATAGCTAATGACCTAGCTCTGCGATGGTAATTGACATAAAACTCATTTCTGTTACCTATTTATACAGTATATCTATGAAATAGAAAATTACTGAACTGCTAATAGCTCTGATCTTTTGAACTTTTCTTTCTTTTAAAAATGTATGAGGACTAATTGCAGGATTTTTTAATCGAATAATTTAAAAGGTCATAAGAAAAGAGCACCTGCTCATATTCGTTAATAGATGTAAAATTTACTTTAAAAATAAATGTACGATAAATATCAACCAGAAATAAAATTTAATAAAGACAAGAGTACATCAAAGAAGATGAATGAAATGCCGCTTGGCCAATGTGTTTGACTTTAAACACTGCTGAAGCACTGTAATTTGTAAATTTTGTGAAAAAGGTAATGTACAAATTTTGTAATCAAAATCAACGAAAAGTTTTGGAGTCACTTTATGGGTAAATTCATACCTTGTAAAAAGGTAATGTACAAATTTTGTAATCCAAATAAAAAAAAGATTTGGAGTCACTTTATGGGAAAATTCCAATCAATTTCCTTGAGCAATGTATATTTCAGCAGAATGTTTTCACAAATGATTTCATATGTCATTTTAAACTGTAAATGCGATGTTTTCATCTCACGATTCGTTTCTTTGTTCATTAGAAAAGATCTCAAAGAGGAACATGTAAAACATAAGGAGGAAAACTAATGCGAAGTTGTTTCAAAGAAATGAAGCATAAAAACCAAAGTGATAGTTATGACAAGTATCTCCTGCAGTCAGAATTAAGCTTGTCCACTTTATGGCTCGATTTATCAAAAATGTCATTTCGTCTTGTTTCTGCGATTTCAAATATTACACGATTATCACCGAATACTCCTTATTACTGAAATTTTGCTGGTTGGCAATCAGTGTTGGCGAGAGAGGATATTTTTTTAAAAATCATGTGGAAGGTCCTCCTTCTTATTCTTAATATTACAAGTGAGTTTTTTTTTTATTTTGGAAAATTTTCTTCGCTTATCTAGACTACAAAAATACATCAAAGAATCTGATATTACGAAATGAAAATCGTTATTTATTTAAAGCAATCTTAAAGAAATTATGATACAGTCATCTTAAAATTTACAATGCAATATCGCCTTAATTTGAGTTTATTAAACCACACTTATAATCCAAGGTCGTAATATATTTATCAAACAGAAGGGGCGGGGTAAGGTTGGGATTACAATTCACATGCAAGAGCGAAAAGTTTGCCAAAAGCCAGGTCTCTCCACTAGTAATTGCTTTGAATTTTTTTTTTTTTTTTTTTTGCTAGTAGTCTGAATTTTGGGGAATTATACGTGAATACTGATTTACTTTGCATTGATATAGGTGTAGTATGTCAGTTTGGAAGTAGCGATTTCTTCTCCCTGTCCCCCTTTGAACGGAGTGCTTTTGAGGGTGTACCAGGGATCCCAGGAGACCAGCTTTATAAAATGGCAGGTAAAAACAAGGGTGATAATTTGCCTTGTGTTGTTATTTAGCGAACAAAGTTATTTTGAAAAAAAATTATTTTTATTTTATCAATAAACATTCAAAGATTTAAGCTATTTTTATGAACTTCTTATGATACTACGTATTTAACCGCAGACGGTTCTGTCTCTGATGCCATCAAGTTGAGGGCTAGATTATCCATGTCTGCTGCTGGTGCTCAACCCGTGCCGATTGCTGTGCCTGGCAATGCTGCTCCGGCCGTACCAATCACTGTATCAGCAGGTGGTACTGCCTCTATGACGACACCAGTTGCCGGAGGTGGCGCTGCACACAGAACTGCCAGTGTACCGTTAACCATTGGTAGTCCTGCAGTCTTAGGAGGCACCCCCACCCAAATTCCTTCTTTCTACGCCCTACTGCAACCACAACCCTTTGGGGCTTCGCAACTGGCATATATACCACCAGGTTATCCAAGTCCTGGCATGAATTACAACATGGCCGCCTTAGCCTTTATTGGTAATCGACTTTTTGTTCCCTCAAAGGAATCTTAAAGCATTTCCTCCTATCAGAATGAATACGCCACCCCATCTATGAACTCCTATGATGTTCCAAAAATGATATTTGAAACGAAGTTGGCTGCTATTTTTATACTCCCCCCCCCCCCCCACTTTGAGATCATGAAGAGGAAATATGGGTATTGGTTTTCCACCATCTCTTCGTCAACTATTTTGACCTTGCTTATAAGTTCGCAGTGAATAACATGGAACTGTGGTAATAACTGACCACAGGATATGATGTGGCATTGAACCAAAGTCTTATGAAAAAATCAAGGTCATGGGAAATCTTGCGTGGTTCATACAATTACTTGGCACAAAAGTATTTTCGAGGTTGTTACATAAATTTTGTTTTGTGTATATATAAATATTTAATGGAATTTAATTTGTAAGACATCAATGAAATCTTTTTTATTTTTTCTCAATAAAATATTGGAAAAAAGTTATGGAAATGGCACAAATTTTCGTTTAAAATCGATGTAATTTTTCGTAAACCTGAGCCTTAGAAAGATCAATTCTTTAAAGAGGGTGACCCCAATGGTTCAGAGAAAAAAAAACATCCACCTATCGTAAATTACGGTAGCTTACAACCAGATCAGTACCTTCTAAGAAGGTCATTTGAACAAAGTCAAGGTTACGTGTTAAGACATCCTGTAAAAATTGTTCCATGTTGCATTTCACAAGTACATCTTCTCATATTTTAAAATTCAATACCCTGTAAAATTTCAACATTCTATATGATAAACAATCACAAACAATTCATTCAAACAATGTCTATCATTGTATTTCTGTCACTGTTTATTTCTGTTTTACTATTTATGAATGGAAAAAATTTCTATTTCAGATTAAACTGAGGGCAGGAAACCTAAACTGTATATTTTTAATATTTAAGGTAAATAAAAGAGATTTAGCCATATTTGTAGCATTCTGGTATTTCAAAGAAGCAGAAAAAAGTCTCTGAATTTCCATACATCACATTTTACAGCCAATAATCAGTTGTGTTGATTTATCACAAACAAATGACATGTTGCTTTTTTTTTTTTAAAGATATTTAATACATGTACTGTTCATCTCTACTTTCACACATGAAGCTTTTGATAATTTTTTTTATTCAAAACTGGAATTTTTAAATTTTATGACTTTTATTTGATGAATGACTGCAGTGAAAAAAGCCAATTATGAAAGTATTGGGTTAATTAGTACAGAAAAAGCAGTCATAATAAACATTCCATTCTTACATAAGGTATTTAAAAGTACATTCTTCTGCCTTGCATATCAAAATTACAAGCTACTCAATAAATCATTCAAACTTTTACAAAGTCTTTATGCAAAACACTTACAATTTCCATACACACAAAACACTCAATTAAGTATCACTTGAATGACAAAACTTTGCCATGAAATCTCTCAGATGCAATAATAATAACTTGAAATACATGTACAATGAAAAGAGCACTTTTTTTTCTGAAAACATACAAAGCTCAAGTTATTTACAAAATATGAAAACTACTTCCTTTGCTATCCGAATCTGGCGAAAAGAAAGTAGCAAAGAAATGCAGACAGGCAGTAACCTACAAGATTTCTGATACTGAGAAGTTAATCAATGTGACAACAAATGTGAAAGCACTACAGTATATATAAACAAGATAAATACTGAAATTTATGTACAAATCTTAAGGTGTTTCTCATGTGGAAGGGAAAAATATCCCTATAATTTACAGTAGAATTTTCTTTCACTCAGCATTTGAGATAGGTGTAGCACTCCCCATATATACATGAATTGCTGCTACTGTAATGCCATTTGTTAGATTGTGTCTTTATGCAGCATTTTATGCTGACTACCAGAGATGAGATTCATGTTGGGGCATGCGGACCACCCCCACTCCTCCACCTAACCTGCGATAGTTCATTCCCCCACATAATTTCCAGCAGTTTGCCTCTGAATCATACACTTCTATTGTCTTTAAATAAGTTGTTCCATCAAAGCCTCCTATGGCCATAAGTTGTCCATTTACAACTGCTAATCCAACCTGCAGAGAGAGAAATAATTTATCCATGAGCAAACATTTACAATATACCATAAAGTATTGCGTACGGCTGTGTATTCTATTTATCGCACTTGAAGGAAGACAGCTTCCACTAAATCAAGTACATCTTGTATATATGTTTATATCTAGCATGTTCAGAAAGTGCTAAATCAAATTTATGCTACTTGTTGTAAATTCAATTTCCACCAAATATCATACACACTAAATATAACACATTTACAGTATATCAAAAATTTTGTCATTTCTATAAATTAAAACACATGAAGATAAAAAAAAAAAAAAAAGCTGTGAGACATTTCAAAATGGTGTAATTATGTAACTGCACATCAACACTCAAAACAAAATTATATGACGTATGGGATAGGAAAGTTACAGAACTGCAGACTTAAAATAGAACACCTACCCCACTCCTCCGTGATGTCATGGCAACCACTGCTTGCCATGTATTAGCCTGGGGGTTGTATCGTTCCGCACTGCTCAACTCTGTTGTGTCATCTCTCCCTCCAACTGCATAGATCATATTGTTATACACGGCCACTCCCAGATGTTTACGCCTTGTGCCCATGGGAGAGACTGGTGTCCATCGATTGCTACGGGGATCATATCTTTCAACTGTTCAGAAAAGTGAGTATAGAGTATACTAAAGGAAATTCATACTATGAATACTGTTCACGTAGTAGGCCATACACTAGAAAACCTGTTAAAAAATTAAGCCATACATTTTGTTCTACAAATCACATGTCATTTTCAATATGGCTTCACTTTCTTTTTGTATTGCAAGTCAATCTGAGAATTTGTGACTTTTATTCATTTACTTAACTTCAAAAAATGTAGCAGTATATCAATAATCATATCAGTTCTAAATTAATAACCACTTACCTGTGTTTAGTGGCGATGTCCCATCTGAACCCCCGACAGCATACAGGTATCCCCCCAAAACAGCCACACCCACTCCTAACCTCCTGGTACTCATAGACGCTACCTTAGTCCACTTATTAAGTTGTGGATCATACCTATTATGCACAACAGAAAAATAAGCCATGAATTGAGCAAGATTTTTAACACCTATTTTCTTAAATAAAGAAAATTATTTGTATTTGCACTGTCAACCATGCAATATGCTTATATGAACACCGAGCATCATACAGATCAAATAATATAAAATCCTAGAATACTTGTATTAGGGTCTCTGCTTATTAAAATGAAATATTTCTGTGTTGGTAAAAATTTTAAATGAAGAATAAAATTTCATACAGAAAGGTATTTTTATCAAGAGGTATCTCTCTTAGAAGGTAAATGCTCCTTAACTCGCACCAGAATCAAGAAAACTCTTGCACAAACAGCTGTTATCATATTCATATTCAAGAAAATTTTTACATAAACAGCTGTTATAATCAAATTCAAGAAAATTCTTACACACACAGCTGTTATCAAATTCTTATTCAAGAAAACTTACACAAGTGGCAGTTGTTATACTAATATATGTATAAACCTTACCTCTCTACAAAGTTCAGACAGGAGACGCCATCTTGGCCCCCTACTGCATACATGTAATTATCCAGCACTGCCACTCCTACACTCGTCCGACAGGAACTGGTCGGGGCTACATCCCCACTCCACTGGTTTGTCTGAGGGTCAAACCTAAGATTAAACAGACATTTATTAGTATAATTAAAGCTGATATACAGAACAATATTATGATGTATAAAATGTAATTTTGAAATTATAGTCCCAAATAATGTAAAATGCAAAAGTCCTTATATATTCTGTGTAATTTTAGCAACATTTACTGTTGAGTTTCACTAGTGATTTTATAAAATTATTTTTCAAAGAGGAAACATATCATTGTGTTAATGTAAATTGAAAATTTACACAGGAAGTTTAATACTTTGACTACTAAACTAAAGAGTACATGTATATTACCTTTCAATGCTGTTTAAATAAGACTGCCCATCATGTCCACCAACTGCATACAAAAGATCATTTAATACAGCAACTCCCACCCCACAGCGCCGCTTGGACATTGGTGCCACCATACGCCACTCGCTGGTCTGGGGATCAAACCGCTCCACACTGGATATGGCATCACCACTACACCATCCTCCAACTATTTAAAAATTAATAAAAAAAAAATCAGTGACCTTTTTTCATTGGATTCATATATCTAGATATCTATATGACTTAGACTGTAATTTCATCATTTTTTTTTTGTTGTATGCCAATTTTCATTGTTTTCCTGGTTGAGCCAGATGATGAAATTGAATGATCAATGAACTACAAGTTTTACTACTGATAGAATAGGACAATGTAACTAATCACAAATTTACATACATGTATCAGTGAAAATTGTATATCTTAACTAAACCACATGATTTGATCCCCACAAAAGAAACCACAATACAAAGTAAATAAACCAAGCCAAGAACATATCATTTCTTAATATGTCATTACCTAAGATGATTGATCGACCTCTAAAATCTGTTAAAATCATTGCTCCCTTACCTGCAAATAAAACCTCTCCACACCTGATTGGTTTACGAGGACGAGTTCTAGGACCCTGCATAAGGGGTCGCTCCTGGGGTAGGAGTAGGTAGTTTTTGGCCTCGTCCACTAAGTCTCTACATGTGTCATCACTCTTTATAAGTAATTCAGATCCCACTGTTCCTACCAGGAATTTGGGGCTCATTAAGGGAAGACGAACATGTTGAACTACCTATATTTGCAATAAAATTCAAAACTTGATTAAGATTGAGTTAGTCTAGTACTAAACCGTTTTAAAATAGTTTTTCTCTGAGTCTGAATATAGTCGTATGTTAGTAACTCTTCCATGGACAGACTTTTGAAAAAAAACTGAGATGTTTGAGATAAAGAAACTGAGATTCATATTCATAATGCAATGAAGACTACCAGCTTACTGTGACGAGTTCTTTAACCCAGGTATTGACAGTCACATATCAATGTTTGAAATACAGAAGATCAACTGACAATACAATTACTACACAATAAAAAATATTTTTGTGATGGGGTGAGTTTGAACTTACTATTGGTAGATGCGTTCGCCTCTCTCCAATGTTGAACTTGACCCAGTTGACGACCGCGTTATACACTTGTTCCTCGCTGCGAACATTTAGTTCGTCACTAGAGATGATGTCTACCAACTGATTGACAGGAAGAAGCATAAACTCTTCACTTTCCATCACCTGTAATGTTAAAAACGAGCACATAGAAAAGTTTGAAACTCACAGGAGGTATTCAATTTAAAAATAAAAGGCCTTTCTACCCTGATTACTTATCGTGGTGTTGTTTTCATTAACAAAAAAAAAACAAGTGCAGGGAGAGAGAGAGGGAAAAAAGAGAGAGACTGAAACAAAACAGAGAGTGAGAGATTACACTGGAGATATAAACTGTTAGACAAAATTTCAAATCATTTTACCTCTTGAAAATTATGCTGAGTAAATTTATCGGCAATCCTTAATAAATCTCTACATGCATGAGTGTCAGCAAAAGCCCTGATACCCAGGCAGTTGGAGGGATCTAATTGTCTCTTCAGAAACTCACAGCACACATCCTGTATCTCGGCCAGCTGTAACAGGCAAGCCGCAGGGAGGAGGGTCTGAACGTTCCCCTCCTCCACAGTAATGTTAGAGGTATAACAGAAGTCTATTAATAGCTCCATAGCTGTCTCGTCAATGTCTCTGATGGTCACCTCTGTCTGTCTGCTCTCAGCCAGCTCTCCCGTAAACATGGCATGAAAGTAGGGACTACATGCAGACAAGATAACGCGATGAGCGAAGATCTTTTTAGTTCCAACAATGAGGACAACATCACACAATTCACGATGTTTCCGTAGGACGTTGATTGCTTCCAGGGTGTGTCTGGGGTGTTTGTCTGAGGTGTAGGCTAGTCGGGCTGGGGAGGGGGGTCGGTCCATGCCACTCTGAATCAGGTCAGCTGTCTGTAGCTCACGACTGAAGAAAAAAATGCATAGAAGCTATAACATATGACATACATTAATTGAAACATTCTAAAAATATTTTTAACATTAACTAAACACAAAACATCATTTTTAAAATTAAGAATTTATAATTGGTATTTTTCCCCATAAATATTTGCTAGGACATATACAATTACAAAATATTATTCAGAATTTTGTTTTAGTAGTTTCAACATTTTTTTTTCAACAGGTCTTTAAAAAATACCAAATAAATAAATAATATATATAAAAAAAAATAAACTAGCAAATTAAAGCTATCTACATTTTTTTCCTCCTGCATTTTTTCTTTGGTAGAAAAGTTACTCTACATCTGAAAAGGAATTCTTGGGGTGCCATGATCAACACTTCTGCATTTGGTTGCTTTTCGGGGTATATTTCTGTATATATATATATATATCATATTCCTTAAATACCTATCAAGGTTTACTCAAAAATTCTGTTGGTACTGCAATCAAATTACAGTTACCCCTGTTTGAACAACAATATAAATTAAAAACAAACAGGATAATTATTCCCACAGTTAAAAGGCAATTAAGAAGATTAAAAGGGAGATAATAAGTTTGTTTGTTAACTCCTGTAGAGTTAATTGCTATGTGTGAAAAACTGACAAATGTCACACAAATTATACAGATAGGCGAGGATTCATTCATTTAATTACAATACAACCATGATTATGTGAAAAATCAAATAATTGGTTATTAGTGGCAATTTATATATTTTTCAACAAAATTATCAATGGTTAAAAAAAATTAACACCTGAATAATTGTGCATGCATTGGAACCTATCACCTTGCATATATTTTTTTCTTTCAAAATTTAAAAAGTTCAATGATTTTTTTTTCTTATGCTTCACCTATTAAATAAAATACTGGGAATCTCATATATTTGGGCCATCACTAAAAACTTGTTTGTTTGATGTACCCTAGCTGACCTATATTTTTAAGGTAGGAAGGTTGTTTTGGGGAATTATCTAAAACATATATTAGATGAATGTTATGAAAATTGCAGATTTACCCATTTATTCCTACATGATTCAAATCTATACAGCATTGATATAAATTAAGTGCAGCCCAAAGAAAAGATTGTTAATTCCTTGGACAAAAAAAAAATTAATAGGAGAATAAAAATCCTATTTGTAATGTAAATAATATCTATGTCTAAAGGGAAAAAGGGGCTGAACACAGACAAGTAAGTCTATTGTGTGGTCCACTCCCTATATTTTTTCCTGTTTACAACAGCATATTACATTGTATATATAAATTTTCATTCTTCATTGTATAAAACAATTACTATATGCAATCAAATATACTGTTACATGTGCAGAAATGATAGCATACCAGTTCTATCCAATTCTTTGAATCTATCATGTTAATAAATAATATTAAAAGTATAATATCTAATAAAGAATTCATTTTTTCCACTGCAAATATCCAAATTTTCAGATGCTTTTCATATAAACAAAGCATTCCATTATACATGTAGGGAAGAAAATTGGATCAGGAAAGCTCAGGTATTTTATTAGTAATTTTCAAGAAATCTGTGTAGTCAATGCATAGCCTCCAAGATCACATGCTTTTGTAATTAATACCTGTTGTGGTACCTGGATTTGTTGAGAACCAGCTGTCAATGCTGGTCAAATACAAGTAACACTCAGATAATTATTCATTTTCCTCATAAATAAGGAGGAAATAAATATCGATCATGTTGGAAATTTCAAAGCTGTTTTATTATATATCAATTTTGAAAAATGATAAAAGGAAATGGATTAATTCTACAAAATACCCAAATAATTATGAGAGGTCATTGCAAAAAATTTCAATTCATTACCACTACTTTTCTTTGAAATTTCAGGTGATCATTACCACCACATTTTGTCAATAAGGCAAATTGGGAATTACAACTCATTACCACCACATATTCGAATCTGTCAGCGAAAGCACGGAATATGAGTTATATTCAATATACATGTAATATGACCCAGGGAAAAAGAGCTGAAAGCGAATTATGAAAATGGTGAGATTTCCAGATAGCAAATGGCATTCAAAGCTCTACCAATTTCATGTGTTTTATCCATGAACAATTCTCGGTTTTAAAACTTTCAAAAATGTTTTCTCAAATAAAATACATTTCAAACAAGAGGCCCAAGGGCCTTAACTGTCAGTATAAAACAACACAGTAAAGGATCTATAGAAGTATAAAACAAAATTAAATGATGAAGCTATGTTGGCCAAGAATTTCAAAAATCTGGTACATTGTAATGTGCGAGACCCGAGTAATCTCCTTGGGATCATACTTGGTTTTCACAAGTCTTACAGGGATGATAATAAATTCAAAATATACAACACTTTCCTAGTGTGTAAGGTATTCATTTTTGTCACTTGCTTAGTGCTACAAAGAACACAAAGAGAAATCTCTAATGCCTATTATTCGAGGTGTTGCCTCTAGGCTACACAAACAACTTAGCTGCTTGCCACTTGGTAACACTAGTCTTGCTATCAACACTTGTCTCTATATACAAAAAACTTGGTAATACTTGTTACCAGCACTCTCCACTCTCCACTTGGCTTAGTATACACCATGGCTATTTGCCACTTGTCAGTAACTACAGTATGTCCCCTAGTCACCCTGGCTCTCTGTTAACTTTTTCACTTTGATAAAGTATAAATCAACTTTTTGCAGTCTCTTGCCAACTCTGATCTCCATGAATTTACCTGACAATAAGGCATCATCTGTCCAATTCAAGACTACATATACTAAGTACAACTGGCCCTTTTGCTACACAAATAATCTTGATTTCAATCTTTCATGCTGCTTTCCAGGCAAGAATCTGACTTTGAGCATGCTTTGCTTGTTTTAACCAAACATTCATTTTTATTTTGTTTCTACAAATATAACATTCTTTCTTGTATTTTCATTCCATGAAATAACCTGTTAATTAAATTATATACAAGGATTTCTTGATTTAACAGACCTTTCACGGTAGCTCAGTCGGTAGAGCGCTCGCTCCGTGATCGGAGGTCGTGAGTTCAAATCTCGGCTGCAACTGACCTAAGTCGATAAAAAATGGGTAGCAACTGTTCCTTCGCCATGCGCTCGGCACTTTGAAGTGAAAGTTGCGTGTCCTTCGGATGAGACCTTAAAAACCAAGGCCCCGTGTCAAGGCAGGCGTTGGCACGTTAAAGATCCCTCACTGCTCAATGGCCCTGAGTGCCGAGTAAAGGTCAAAATTTGAAGCCCTTCACCGGTATATGGTGACGTCTCTAAATGAGTGAAAAATTCTAGAATGGGACGTAAAACAACAAACAATCAATCAATCTTGATTTAACACAACTTAACAAAGGGGAGTAACTCTCATTTGCTTCACTTATTACAAATTTTGTACTCTGTTTGCCTTCTGCATACCCTGGAGCAGAGAAAATGCTCATTTACTTATATTTATACATTTACATTATCTTGTTTCCAGGCAAATCATCGTAGGCCCAAAATTATTTCAAAGACCCATTTAGTCATAGTATTCATGAGTCCTTCCATTTGTACATCGGCGCAGGACCGATGGACCGACGCTAATTTCGAACACTGATTGTATATGCCTTTTAACCTAAAATATAATCCATATAAATAAGAAAATTCAACTCATTTTCTCAACGTTTTTTCCTCACTTCAAATTTACACACCATGTTGACATTCGGAACTCTCTGGATTGTTCATAGGAAATGCACAGAGTTTGAGTTATAGCCAGTGTTTATTTTGATACATTGCAAATACCTGGAACAAATTCTATTGTTAAACATTGTCCGTAGGACAATATCATTTTAACGATAAAACGTTCTATCTAAGATAGACAGAAAAAAGATTTGTTTGCACTGAGAAAAAGGAAGCTTCATCAGTGGTCGAAAAGTTTTGTTTATAAACTTTATTTACAAAAAAATACTCTTAAAAATAAAAAAATAATATGTTGACGGTGCGACCGTTGGGCGAGCGCAGTTACCTTTCAGTTTTAATTTAGATTGGGCTCGTCAAACCGCACGTGACATTTGCTATGTCTAGACTCTGACGTCATATGACGTATGTATGTTCAGGGATTTTTTTAGGGTCTCTCCAGGGGCAAAATTCGGCCCCATTCCCAATGCTGAAAAGTGTATGTTTTTCCCAAAATTATACCTAAAAATTCCCAATATGAAAAAAAGTATTAAGTTGTAAATTATTAAAATAAAATAATGACAAAAAGGTGTTTATGTTCTCCATGTGTGATGTACGAGCCATCCGAGGAGTTCTGAGAAGTTATTCGGAATACTACGGATGTTTGTATGCATACTTTTTTAAAGCGGGATCGATGTTTAAAAATTAAAGTCGGAATCGTTATTTAATAAATAATTGTGCATCATGTCAGTCTCTCCAGTTTGCCTATGATGGTAATTTTCAGGCAGGCTGGGTTGAATCACTCTTATTCTTATAAATTGGTCAAACAATACCGATTAACCCATCATCTGGAACAAACCCACTCTCAAATTTTATCTTAAAGAACTTCTTACAGAAAGGTAAAAAAGATGACAACGTATAAATATGTTCATTTACAATGTTATCATACCCTGCGGCTTTGCCATTTTTAAGCTTCTGAACTTCAACAGCGGCTAGTATTATTTCATATCACTAAAGCTGGTTTAAGCCAGCTTCATACTATAAAAAATAAGAAAAATGATTAAATATTTGACTTTTGCTTCTTTTTTCCTATTTATGTGTATGAAGATATTTTTCCCAATTTCAACCAAATATCGTTATTTTTCCCAATCTTGACGGCCCCGGCCCCTGGAATCAAAGGGTAAAAAAATCCCTGATGTTGCATTACCAAAACAAAGTCTGAACAGTGCTATTTTTAATCAAAAAACGTTTAATCTACTATCTGTCTGCTATATATCCATTAAATCAAGGTGATTTTATATTTTGTTGAATTTTTGTTGCTACAGCGAGAACGTGGTTTATGGCGAGATGCAATTCGCTAAGCATTATGGGACCACAGGTAACTACGGAAAAAAATTCACTTGGATCAATGTGCAAAGTCCGAATTTTCTCTTCGCCCAGGCATTGCTTTAAGAGCTCGCAGTGACGAGCGACGCAAAGCGCCGCTCACTGCGCTCGCTATAATCCTACTAACCCATCCTACTTTTTTCTTAGCATTTAATAGTAAATAAACATATTTTTTCTTGGGCCTCATCATGGCTCATGTTTCACAGTGATTCTCTTTTGAATACAAATGTTAAAATAAATAAAATCAAATGAAAATATCGCAATGTGCATCGCATCATGACGCAAATGTGATACGTAAAGACACAGAATAAAGGGTATTGCCCAGCCCAAGCACTTGACATCTACCAGCTGATGAATGCGAGATATATGATTGACGAATAATGAAGATTCTGAAAATGAATCAAGAAAACTACATAATTGTACACTTACCATGCCATTATTGAGATTCTTTCAATAAAATATTAATTAAAGATGTAATATTCAATATTTTCAAAGATAGGATTTCTCTTCATTACGCAAAAATAACATTTTTCCTCCCGAAACAATCTAGGTTTCATTTTTCAGGAAATGCCATTGTGAACTCTAAGTTATGGAACAAATTGCGGACAATATTTTTCCGGAAAAATTATATTTTCTAAATATTATAAAATAAGTATAACTTTGCATAGAACCTGATTTCTCCGGTCAATAAAGAAAAATATTATTTGTCCAAAATTTTGTCTTCTAGAGGTAAATATTGAAAATAAACATTAATTACGGAAATCAATGTTTACTTCGGTTTTGTACTTTATGTAGACAATAATCAGTGTCATTCCTTAACATGCATTTTTATAATGAGAAAAGACTGTCTTACAAACGTTTTGCCGACCTGTTGAGGCTAGCTACGAAAGTTTGGATGGAAACGTAAACCCCTTTCTCCGTTCAACTTTAATATTTTGCAAAAATTATGACTACTGACGTAGCATCACAACCAGAAGAAACAGAAGAAGAAGCAGTTGAGGTGTTATTACCAAATACAAATATTGTGACGCACTGTATTTTAAAAAATGATGTGGAACGTTTAAGAAAATCATTTGAAGACGACGAAGATCCTTATAAAGAAAATGTAGCAGAATTAATAAACACAAGAGGGAGGGATGGAAAATCTCCTCTTGATTTAGCCTCTACACTTGGTAGAATAGAACTTGCGAAAGAATTAATACTTAGAGGAGCTGAAGTTAATTCTGTAAACATAAAGGGTAAAATGTAGTTTGATATTTAATATTGCATATTTTGATATAAAACTCAACTATATGTCATATAAATGAAAATGTAATTGTATTGGTTCATTATGAAAATGAATTAGAGACATTGATGCCTCTGAATAAATTTGGCCCACTTTTTTCAGAACCCCTACATTTATCATAATGGTTAATTATAATATGTTATCGAACTTCAATTCTTATTTTCTATTGTGAAGGTTATGGAGCACTTCATCATGCTGCTGCCTGGGGAAAAGTCAGTCTGCTGAAGGTATTGGTGGATGCATTAGCAGATTTACAACTGAAGACAGCTCATGGGGAAAGAGCTAGAGAAACTGCATTAAGATATAACCAAACAGAATGTGTGGATTTCTTAGACTGGGCAGGTAAATTTATAAAATCTGGTGACTTTAGGTAACATGGGGGTAATCCAGTGTCATGTAGTGAATAAATTGTGATGTCATAATTGATGAGTAAAATCATTTAGCATAAAAAAAAATTAGGTCTCAAATGATAACACATTTCAAAGATTTACAGATTATTCAGATGAAAGGTTGAAATATTTTTCTAATTTGAATGCAGAGGCCAAGTCAGAGCTACTGGAGGCAATCAGGGGGCATCAGGAATTTTTAACAGATCCAGAGAAAAACCAGGGTCGACTCACTAAAGAAGACAAGGTACAACAAATCAAACTGCAGAGTAATAGCCATAGAATCTCTGTCTGATCTGTACTGTACAGCAATTTGAATATCAAAACAATATACAATTGAATTTCTGTGTTTTAAACTTCAATATATTGAATACCATGGATAGGTGGAAGTGAGATGAAAGACCTAATTACCTTTTCTGTCGGTATTTTAACCTGGATATTTTGAATCCTTAGATATCTAAAAGTTTTTTCTTCATCCCATCGAGTTTGACATAATGAGTTAAGACTGTAAGTGATTGTTCAAAAATACAGGAATGACAATTTCGAGATTTTTTTGCAAAACAGCTGTATTTCAAAATACTCCTGAGCTTTAAGACAGGTTTCTTCGCATTTAGGAGTTTGTCTACTATGCAAGATCATTATAGATTTAAAAAGCAATTTGACTTCCCCTACAGAATATCATTACCAATTCATGCAAAGAAAAAACTGAATGGGTGGAGAATACCACTGATGCCACGACTCAGGATTTTATCACACAGCGACAGAACTTGGACGAAATAATTACACCAATCATACAGAAACTTAATGAACCAAGTAAGGAAATTTGATAGATCATGTAGATGTTTGCGTCTCAAAATCTGAAAAAAGAATAAAAAATAGTATTTCTACAATTTATATTGTACTTTGTTTTTCTGGAAGATCTTAGTTAAATTTGTAGACTTCATATATTTATATGAAGATATAACTGGATGATGATTTTTAAGCCTATGATATTGAAAAATGGCACATTGTTTTTCTGTCATTTTCAACAATGACAATAACTTTGGATGATAGAAATGCGTAATGAGTCAGAAGGTCTGATAATTTATATTTGGTCCCGTCAAGTTCTTCCGATTTAAACACTTCTGAAAGGAAAAAGGATTGGGAAGGAGCCATGAATGCTTATGACAGTTTTCTCCCTTTATACAAGGTCACATTTGATCATTGTAAATAAGCAATTTATGTGTAAATGTCATGTATTCTTGAAGGTTAAAGATTTAAAAAATTATTTTGGTCACCACTGGAATTTGTTATCACTGAAGGATATTTTTTTAAAAAAATAAAAATCTACTTTATAAAGCAACAATGTTTAATATAATTTCTAAATGTTTTAACAGTCGAAACAGTAAGTATACATCATAAATTGTGTGCATGTGTGTGTTCCCTTAGTACCCGACTAAACAAAAACACAGTTTTAAATTCAACCACGTCTGTGTCATCTGGCCTTGATTAATAACATACCCAAATGTTTGCTGTGATTTGAAGCATGATCTTAGTTTTTCTATTTTCTATTTGGCAAGTTTTGTCAGTGAAAGTGTGTGAATCACATGTAAGAAACATTCTAGGTTTCCACTCATTATAACATGCAACATTTATGCCACAATGTAAAGCTGATAAATTAATATTATTCAATTATTGTACATTAATTATCTATGTAATTAATTTTAAAAGATGTTCAGAGAATTTACTTTTCAGTCTTAATTATTACACTTCTTTTATTTATTTTTTTTCAATTCTCCCATAAAAAGATATTTATTGAATATAGATATATTTTGTCACAATCTACATGTATTATATTTAATTCAGTATTGCTTACTTATACCTCTGTGACAAATGACCAATAAAAAATAGTATGGTTTTCATAACCCAAAAAGTGGAACTCATATGTAAAATCAAAAACCAAATAAGAAAAAAAAATAATAATGCACCATGGAACTTTAATATACTCGGTAATATTTATCAATCCTGTTTCAGCCCCAGAAAAACCAGAAAAAAGGTAAATGAGGGGAAGGAGAGAAGAGCAGCTGTAAGGACCGTTTTGTTTTGTTTGACTGTTTTGTTCACTGTGATAGATTCATGTAAATGTATATATACAAATAAATTCTTATATAGTTTTTCGCCATTTCTGATTTAATTGCAAGATGGGGCATTCTGATCATAATTTTCACATTACTGAGGTAAATAGTCTAGAGACTAAAATGGTCTATGGTTTAATACCAGAGATTTTTATTATCCCACGTGTAGTTGAACTTTTTACACCATTCAATAAATTGAGACAAATTTTTGTGACAAATGACAGCAATAGTCCATACTTCAAAGTTGCTTACGTACATGTAAAACACATGGGAAATGTTATAAACCCACACCCTTTAAGGATTAATTATCGTAAACCATCATTTGGCATTAACTGTGTTACAATTCTTACTGGTAATCTAAATATAGATTTAATATAGTGTCTCCCCATTGTAAAATTAAACAGAAACTGGTTGATTTTAATAGCTAGTTATGATCCCCCTCCTTAGTGTGGGGTGGGGGGAGTAGATATGCTGCTCTCCTTGTGAAGTTGGTCCCTGTTCCCCCTTTTTGTCACTTTCGTCACTATGCCCATGATATACATTGTAACTCGACACTGCTCTAAGTCTTCACTGGTATGAAATCCGTCAAATCTACCAGTAGTTATATCAATTTTAAAAAGGTGTATATGTATGTGCTATCAGGAATCGAAATGTTCTTATGTCAAGACTATATTTTTGCAGATCTTCATTTGAAATGATTTAAATTTTAGTTTATGTTACAGTGACCTTGACTTGGTGCAATATCCCAAAGGTCACAGGGCAATGAGATGCTGAAATCGTCTTCCAAGCTGTAACTTTACAACCCTTTCTTGGTATAATTAAAAGATAAGTATGCTATTCCCTGTGAACTATAGGTGAGGCATAATCTCAGTTTCATCACTCTCAAAGCACATATTAAGCAGTTAAGATGTTGAAATATGTCACAAATGGTGCCCAGACTATAACTTCCTATTGGGAGGTAGTTAAATTTTAATTTTTTTGTAATTTGTATATTAAGGGGTACTACATGTATTTTGTTGAGACTTAAATTTGTGGATATAATTCTACTTATTTTTCCTTTGGCAGTCATGGGTGTTGGAATCAATACAATTATAAAGTTTGTCTTCAACATCTATACATTGTTTTGCAATTTCGTTTAAAACTGTTCCTTATATTCCCAACAACTTTATTAAGAGCTCATCTATCCTATAGAGTATTTTGTTATGTCAATAAGTCATTCTAGAAAGTTCCTTGAGAAATGAAAGGCTCTTGTTTGTTTGTTTTTTTTAAGAAAAAAAAGCACAGTATTTTTTATGAAATGAAAACCAGGGAAATGCGGTGTTGTAAAATTCTTATAGAACTACAGTGTATATTGATTTGATTGTGTTTCTTGTCTTATTTCAAACATGGATAATATACAGAAAACAATGAAGATGTTCTTTTTGTTAAAAAGATATTTTATTGACAAAAATATGAATACATTAAATCTTTAAAAGTTCAAAGTATAAAATGCCCATTTTAACAAACAAAGAAAACAAAACTCTTAAAATTGATAAATCATAAACACAATTCAATGTGTCCCTTAAAGAAATATATTGATATTAAAACCATGAACCTTCTATAACTAAATTCTTTTACTAGTTACATTATGCATCATTAAGTAATTTTTATTCATGTACAGAAGTTATAAATCTTGCTGGGAAGCACAAAACATTGAGGACAAGTACGCATATCCCTGACAAACAATTTGTATAAAGACTATAAACTTGCATGTCAACAAAAAGTGATGATAAGACAAGGAAAAAAAACTTTGCAACAGGCATGGGGTTTTACTGCAAGAGTTATCTTTCTTTTCCTTTAACTTTACAATGAAAAGGGGAATAATTCAATTCAAATACAAAGTTGAGTTATCTTCCTTTCAATATTTCTTTCAGCAGAAAAAGGCTGTGCCTGAGAATCTAAATACATGCATTATTTTTTTTATTTGCCTATATGACCAGTCTGAATATTCCTGATAAAGGACTAGTATGAAATCTGTAAAATTTGATCACAACAAAGCTACTGATTTTCTGAGAAATCACACAATAAAATCCTCACACACTTTCTCTCCATCAATTATCCTTTCAAATGAGAATCTGCTTAAGTCCACTGATTTGTACTTCCTGCGCAGCAGCATTTCACTGATGGCATTTCCAATACAGATTGACTGCTGAAGACCATGTCCACTCATTCCATTTGCAAAATAAAAGTTTGGTATCATTGGATGTTGTCCAATAATCAAATTTTGGTCCCAGATGTTGTAGTCATAGAAACCTGCCCAAGCACTTTTTAACTGCCAAAATAAATAAATAAATAAATAAATGCACAATAATTCATCATGTAAATCTTTGTAATATGACCATCCATTGAAAAGAAAATTAATTCTGATATTTGCCGATATGGACAATTTTTTTTTTTTTTTTTTTTTTTTTTTTTTAACAATTTTCATACTGACTGCTGTATTATTATTTTTCAAAAATGTATCATTATGTAAAAGATATTCAACAGAAATTTATTAACCCCCCTACACATGTCACAAAATAATTTTAAGTGAAAATAAGATTTTTGACAATAATAATAGGAACACTTATTATATCTCTGATAAATACGAAATTATTGGCTTGTGAAGATATGGTCATATTGAATATGTAATTCATATCGCATAAGTCATATACTCATCATTTTTTCTCTCAATATTTTCTATAAAGAATAAATAAAAAAGAACTCTTTCCCCAAATCTATTTCCTTTTTTTCAATTTACTGAAAATATTGATAAAATTGGTAGATACACTGACTCATGTGTTAACAGTAAACTGAGAGTGATTTTTCTTTCAATTCATTTGTACAGTTGTAGAATCTTTGTAAATACTTGCCTTGATATTTTCAAATGCTGGAACTCTGTGAGCTAATCTAGGCCATATTTTTTCATTGAAGAAATCATAATCAACATCCATATTATCAATCGATGGTTCCTCTTCCTGAAATATATATCATGTCTTTACTATTTTAGAAAGGACCAAGAGCAACAGACAGAAAAATATGCCCAAACTCTTAATGGGCTTTACACAGTTTTTCAGTAAAAATATTTTATCCTAGCTTTATCATGATTTATGTTTATCAGAAAGCATGTTGTTACATTGCATTTGTCCAAGGTTTAGAATTTACATGTGGAGGAATCCATGAAGCTACATGTAGACTTTTTTGGTCCAGTTTTTGCATGCTACAGTTTTTGAGTTGCAGATTAAAAATAAAAACATGGGTTGCTATAATTTAGTCCCAACACAACTTTGTCAAATTAAATTACATATATACATATTTTGTAATTCTACTTCAAAAGAGTACTTTGTTATACCTTTAAAAATTGTTTCCTATATAAATCAATACTGAGAAAAGTCTCAAATTTTTAATTTTTTACTGTGCGTTTCTGAAAAAAAAAATCAATGTTGGACCACTGAGTGAGATGTTAGACCTGTCGATGAGATATTGGACCGCTGTGACATTTTTTTGTTTCACACTATAGGCAGGATAAGCTATTTCTTACTTGCATTTGTTGGTGTTCAACAGTTATGGAAATGACTGAGTTAATTTCGCAGTGCAGGTAAACTGCACAAAATTTACATCAATCATTGCAAACATGGACGCCAGCACAAGATATGTCAAAATGAAAAGTAAAAGATATAATATAACATTTATTGATTGTGTTCTTTGCTGAAAACATTTTGCTGAACCTTTGAACCAATCTGTTTGGTTCTTGGGTCCAACAAAATGCATGTTGCCCGAACACAGTCAATAAATGTATAAGGTTTATGACATATTTGGCAGTTTCTTGCATTTGGACACCTGAAAAGTTGTTCTCCTCATACAGAAGTATTATCACACAAACCTCTGATTCTGGAGATGCCCCACATATATACATGCCTCCGAGTCCCTCCCTCCTGAAGTAAGTCCCCGTAGTGTCCACAGTAAGGGGTGTACTTATACCAGGGCCATTAGGACAGTGAAAGACATAAACAAACCTCTTCCTGTAAATCAAAAATACAGGAAAACAAAGTTTTACTCAAGCATCTGAAATATTATCACATTATTATTACATTATTTTAATATTAATTAAATATTATTAGCATAGCACAATGTAAAAAGAGACAGCTATGTGATACAAGTATCAGAATGCCAATATTTGAAGACCATTTATAGCAAGTTTGCTCATACAGATGTCACACTAAATATTATAACATAACAAATGTTTAATCACAAATACCTTAAAATGACAAATTATCAACTGAAAATAATAAATTATGGCTCTAGACAAATCACTTAAGCTGTTAGTCCCAACATTTTTGGTATATAATCATGTTTTAGTGTACCTAAATAAGGAAGAAAAACAAAACTGACTTCATACAAGTTGATGAAATAAATGGATAGAATAGTTGATGCACATGTCAGGGAACTAATAAAATGTTTGCACTGCCCATACAGAGATGGGAATTAAAAGAATGTTTACCTTGACTGCACAGTGGTAATAACAGAATATTTTTGTTGAAAAAGTGATTTTATGAAAGCATGTTTACACGTACCATGGTTGTACTGGTAACAGAATGGATAGAATATCTTGCTTGTACAATGTACTTGCAAGAGAAAGGGTAGAATGTTTACTTTGATTGGACAGATAAGGTAATAGAGAAAATGCTTACCTTCATTGTTAAGGTAAAGGGATAGAAAGTATGTCAACCTTGGTTGGACAAGTAAAATAATGAATAGCAAACTTACCTTGGTTGTTCAGGTAAGAGAATTTACATGATTTTGTCTTGGATGTACAGAAAGAGAGAATGGACAGAATGTTTATCTTGGTATTTGGTTGTACAGGTGAAGATTTACCAGGGTTGTACTGGTGAGGATTGAATGTAAACCTAGGTTGTACAGGTGGGGACTGAATGTTTACCTGGGTTGTACAGGTGAGGATTGAATGTTTACCTGGGTTGTACAGGTGAGAATTGAATGGAAACCTTGGTTGCACACATGGGGACTGAATGTTTACCTTGTTTGTCAGGTGAGGATTGACTGTAAACCTCTATTGTAAAGGTGAGGATTGAATGTTTACCTTGGTTGTACAGGTAAGGGGATGGACAGAAGCCCAGGTTCTGTACCCACTCCTGCCATCTCTGCTATTTCTGCTGCCCAAGGACCACCACAGTTTACCACCTGACCACAGGTTGTCTCATACAATGCTCCATCTGCATCTTTTGACTGTTGGTATGGAGCAGAAATAAAGCTTTCATTATCAGAATTATGAAATGACAACTTCTGTCTAGAGGATTTGATTAGAAATAAAACCTCCATCTTCCAGGTTGTGTTTTCAATCAATTCATCATTCCGAATTAATTGACTTTAGAGAATCAATGGGAGATCAGTTTTAAAACTGCTCAAATTTCTTATAGTCTGTAAACTAATATTATTTAGTCTTTAGCCTGATTAAAAAAGATGTCGCATAAATTAAGCATGATTAACTTATCATTTCAAAAGTATTCTGCAAATTGTTCAAAAGATGTGACATACAATCCCTTATCAAAAAATACCTGGCAGTTATTAAGTTTTTTAGGTAAATAAGCTTTATTACACATTGATTAAAAAACAAGTTCTACAACACACCTTAATCCTGTAGGTGTAAGGGAATCATTAATGTGTAACAAAGCCAAGAAACTTGTATGGAAACCATGCTTATGGGGAAGGGACGGGACCAACATTATACTTTTTTCATATGGAACCCGGCTTTTTCAATCTGGAAATCTAATCTGGGTATAGTAAAATACCCTTATAACAAACTGCCAGGGACAGAAAATTTTGCTTTATTATAAAAAGTAATTTGTTATATCCGTTAAGTTCTCAATACGTTTTAAACCCAAGGGGAAAAAAAATTACTTCACTGTAAGTGTGAATTCATTGTAAGTGTGTTTTACTGTATTTGTGAGAAGCAAGTTTTTCTCAATCCAGAAATCTTATATGAGTATATATGAGAAGCAATTTAAAGTTTTTCCCAATCTAGAAATCTAATTCATTTTTTTGTGAGAAGCAAGTTTACCAAGCACTATGCTAATTGTATTCAAAGGGTAAAACAGTGGTTACTTTTTATCTTGAGAAAGAGAACATATAAGAAAGAAATGTCAAATTCAAACTCACAATGACAGAGGCTAACATGTAGCGATCTGAGGTTCCCTTTTTATCGTACTTCTTGGTAAATCCCACAACCTCAGCATCAACATACTGGACTCCGAGGCTTAAATTCTTTCTTTTCAGAGCAGCTAGGAGAGAATGGGGGTCAAACCACCCTTCTCCATGTAAACCTGCACAAGGAAAATGTACATTAAAGAGAAGGCAGTGTAATATAAAATAGCAGAGTCTGGCTCAAAGTGTGTTAATGGTAAGAGTACAATGAGTTCAGAAATAATTTGTTAGAAATGCATTTAATATTCAATTTGGATTAATTAAATGTAAAAATGATACAAAGAAGAAGAGAAGAAATACTGAGATTGATTAAGCTTACAGCATACATGTATACACAGAAATTATTTGTTTTCTCAGAAATAAGAATGTTAATGTTACACAAAGTTAAAAACAAGAGTCCCATGAGCCACAATGCTCATCTGAGTCAGCATGGCTATAAAGCTGTTCTCCTTTAGTTGATTTAAAAAAATGCCCTCTTTATTCACATAAAAAATTCTGACCCCATATGTTGCCCACCTCTAGCCCTCATAGATTCATAACATAATCAAATTGAATTCACACGTCCTGGGGATGCTTCATTTACAATATGACTAACATAGCCTTGTATTTTGAAGAAGATTTCTTTTCATTTGTATATACCGGTACACATTCTTTAGATAAAATTTGATCCCTGATTTTACCCTTACTCTAACCTAAGATATATTTATTTGAAAGAAAAACTTATATCCCTGTAATTTGGGAATTTTTGCATATGAATACAATTTATAAGTTTCACACTGCTATAAGATTTTTCCTGTATATTCCAAAGTAAAACTTTGCTCCTCTAAAAACTTCCACATCCTACCCACAGAGACATGCTTTGAATGAATTGGATCATTATTGTGGCAGGTTTGGATAAAATTGACCAAATGCTTTCAGAAATGTAGATGAATGTATGAAAAGTTTATATTCCACTCATGCAAAATGACCCAAAACTAATGATAGACACACAGCTGCCTGGCACTCATTGATCAGAATAGCTTACTTCTGTCTTTGGCTCTGATGAAATAAAAACCATGTCTTTTTTTTTGTCCAAAAAAATCCTTGTTGATTTGAAGGATTATTTTTATATTCAACAAGTGTTCAGTATTTTTCCTGGACACAGTGAGTTCTGATTTTTACCTAGAGAACCAACTTCTATTCCATCAAGATTCAACCATGGAAATCTTTCTCTGAGCATGTCTGCTGAAAAGAGCTCAACCTCTGCACCTAGATACCTGAAAAAATACAAAAACACCTTTAATATCATAATTTCAAATCCCACCACTCCTTGAAGATCAGGGTATAATGGCTTTGTCCTGTCTCTCCTTCTGTCCTTGACATTTGGTTTTACATTTGAAGATAAACTCTTCATTTTCAAAAGATTATGCAGACTAATGCCAGAAAACCTTTAATCAAAGAGACCCATTGAGTCATTCAGGTAATCTTAAAAATCCTCATATAACCATACTAAAATATGTTATTGAGACATGTTTATTATACTTCTTTTGAGAATACTCAAATTTGGTGGCTAAGAAGGCTTTCAAACTCAATAATGACCCCAAAAAGCACTGTATACAGCAATTTAATCATATTAATGACCTAGGAATCCTCATTATAAATATTGATAACAAATATTTATAAATATACCCCTTGACCAGGCTCATTCACTGACCTGAACTGACCTCAGCTGCTATGCAGCCTGGGTCAGGTCAGGACACCTTGTGGGCCAGGTCTCTGGTCCTTATTTCACCATGTTGACCTCATGAGGGGTAATTAATTGTATATAAATACTGCTTACATATGTTAATTAACTTCTGATTCAGAACATGTACTTGTAAGAAAAATGATAACTTCTTGATGAAAACTAAATTACTTTTGCATTTTTACGAGTTCAGCCAATTTTGCAGATTTTTCCCGAGGTGCCAAGAACAAGTAACCATGGTGATTAAACTGCACATCAGGAGGGGGCTCATCTAATTAAAAAAAAGAAATAGAAAGTAATTTTTCTTCACCATAACAAATTTTAAAAAGAAATAATATTGAAGAAATCAACACTTTCAAGTTATAAATACTAAGAAACATTAAAATGATCATAATACTAATCATTCCTCTTTTTATGTTATTTTACAATGTTTTTTAATAAGAAGTTTTACATACATGTACATCTGAGTATAATGATTGTTTGGAGTTACACCATATTAAGAAGCTTTACCTAACTCTCCTAAAAAATATTTAATGTTTCTGAGAAAGTCTGTGGTAAACATGGACATCTGGACATTTTCTGGTACACTAAACTGGTGCCTTATTCCTCCAGCAGATAGTGAAGATGAAGCTCTTGTGTACTAGAAAAAAAAAGAATCAGCACTATATAAAACATTTCTGGCCCAGCAAAATTTTTTTAAGATTAGATTTATTAGTTCTCAGTAATATTTTCATTTTGTCTAAAATAAACTTTTGATTTTAGAAGTGAAGAATCATAAAGCAGGTACACAGTACATGTAAATTCTATTTTCCCCTTGTTTTTTGTTAATCTTTTAATTAATTGTAGATCCTCTTTTAACTTGCATTACAATCTTACCATGGGATCTTTTTCTATGACAACAATATCATGTTCGTGCTTCTTTTGCTTGTGGGCAGTGAAGAAAGCTGCCGCAGACCCTACCAAGCCTCCCCCTACAATAGCCACATTGGTCGTCCTCGGGATGTCCTGCTTTGAGGAGAGGACCCGGGATATGGAATCTTTGAGAACTTTACCCAGGTCCCTGTCATAAATTTTAAAGTAAAGAAAATCATGCTTTGTCAAAATAGATCTTAATTATTTTATAAAGGGTACAGTCAAAAGTGAACAAAGGATGAAAATTTCCTTCCTTATGGCAAAGCAATCACAATACATATGTATGTATATGTAAAGATTTGTACACTACATATACTTTAACAAATTTGTTCAATGGATACAATGAATTACGGATATAGTGAAGTAAATGAGTTATACTGATATAATGAATTACAGATATTATATTGTGAAGTAATTGATGCATGTGCTATATGAATTAATTTTCTTATCTAAGAAATCTAGCAATAAAGTAAACAATGAAAAGGCCAAGTTATGGTAAGAAATTTCAGTTTTAAATTTGCATTGTGTGTTGCTACAGTCTCGGGCAGTTATCAGATTGATACAATTTGAATTTCTTGCTTTAGCACATACATGAATGCCAATGTTTATAAAAATTACTGTGAACCAACATTCCTTCTAGGCTAATATATTGTGTATATGCATGACCTAAATATCTGAACATACATCATAAATCAACAAGTTTCTTTTGCATTTTTGTTGTTTCTAAGTTGTTCTTGCTTCCAGTACATTGCTTGTGGCAATGCATTTTTGTATGCTTGAGATCTAATGTCAGATATGGGTGTTCAGAAGAAAATGAGAATTGGTCAAAATGGTTATCTAGTGAGGTGTACTTGAAATTGATAACATATTTAATACTTGTCAGACAAAACCATGATACTAATCTTGTTTACTACTGATTGAAGTTAATATTGTTTTGAACTAAGGAATTATAGAAAATCTCTTCTGCACAAGGACATACTCAAGGACATAGTCTACTTAAATGAAGTTTTAAACAAACAAGAGATGAAAAAGCACAATTTTTTCTCAGAAATTATTCTCATTGTTATGCAGATATCAATATCACCATTTAACATTATGCTAGCCACAACATACACATAAATGATTGTAATTTTAATAAGATTTATACATTTGACATACAGAGCATTTGTAATTCCAAGTTACCTGATATAAAAGTCTTTTAGAAATTCCTATAACATGCCCTTGCACCTGATTGATTTATTGTAAATTCCAACTGCTATTGGCATTTGATTGGTATTGCCTGATAGTATGATGTCATTAATATGTAATAATGTTTATATATAATCATTACATGTTTAAGATCACATAAACTAAAATGTAAATGTTGTTAGTAAAATTTCAAATCTTATATTTACATTCAAACTGTTTGATGGCCATTGCTTAAATAAAATATAATTGGCCTTATAATTTACATGAAAATGTATTCAAGTTTTTTGGTTTTTTGGTTTTTTTTTTAAATCATGTCTATTTGCTTGAAAGGTTAATCAGAAATGTGAATAAAATTTGGTTTACAGTACCTTGGTTTCCCCCCTCCAGGTCGGATTTTTTCATTGCCCTCTTCATCATAAATGTAATCATCTTCATATGAATTGCCACCATTTCCCTTCTTTATATCAGAAAGGGATCTGATCCCTATTACTGATGCAGGGGGGCGTTTCTGTGCTGAGAGTGACCTGAATTGTCTGCATAAGTGACAGGACAACAAGTTTCTGTGAATATTCCTCATTACAATCTCTGGAAAAAAAATCATTCAAAATTTGCTATTTTTAACATAAAATAAAAATAAATAAATAAAAACACAGATACAATGGTAAAATTGACAAATGACTCATATAAATTTTCTCTATTATCGAACCTTCAGACCTTGTGTGTATATGTATATTTGGTATCTATATATTCATATACATGTTTCATGAAGATTAAAACCCAGGCCAAGCACAAGTGTTCCAGTGTACTATGTAGCAAAGACAAGGAGTTTATTAAGACAAAAATTACATTAAGGTCAAGATCTAGTAAATGACTTTAGACTGTCTTTTTGGTGCTAGATCCATTATGACGTCATAATTGTTTTAAGCTTAATTTTTCCCGTACTTTATGGCTGTAAAAGAATTGTGTAGCAAATGAAGGATTTTCAATGTATTCAATTTGAAATCATGTCAAAAGTAACCCCGATATCTATATTCAATTTAATATCATTTTAAAAAAGAGGTTAAGAAGAAATGAAAAACCGTTTTCTGAGAAACTGTAGGCAATATTGATACATTTCTTTTATCTGAGATGGAAAAAACTCCTAAATTTATACCTGACTTTCTTCGTTTTTCATTAAAAATTACAGTTTAAAATATGTTTTTTCGTCTAGTTTATCAAAAAATTATGTCCCGAAACACCCTATTTTTGCAAGCCATATTTGTAAAGGATCATTAAAAGAACTCGTTTCTCAAATTTGAAAAATTTGTAGGCATCTTTCATTTACTAGATCTTGACCTTAAAATGATAGCAAATGCATTTAAAAGCGTTTTGATTAATAATTACCTATGTAAGCTTTAGCTTGCAAAGATAAATCCAAATTAAATTCTTAAACTAGTAAAAGCCGTTTCACAGGTTTGTTTTTCATGTAGGAAATTTACTAGGCACAATAAATGACTAAATCCAAAACGAAACAACATTGATAATCCGGAAAGTGGTCACCTCGAGGTGACGAGCAAACTATATATAGGCCTTTCAACTAATTTTTCAAGTTGCACCTATGGTAAAAACATTTGATCGATAGATTTACAGCTACGTGAAATCCTCAAAAAAGATTATAACATGTACACACCTTTAATTAAATCTTTAAAATATTTAATTATTAATAGTTGATTTGTACGACGTTGTGTTTTAAGGACAGGTAAGTCAAGTGCGAAAAACGACCAACAAAGTGTCGATCAATGAGTTATCGTTTATAGGAATGACATATAGGCTTCTTCAGTTGGTATTGTTATGTACACAAAAGGGTTCCCTACATTGTTTTGTACACAAAAGGGTTGACCAGAACAAGGAGAATGTCTTCACTCTACCTGAAATAACGGGATCAAATGAATGGGGAACGGACTATATTCAAGATTTTTAACTCTCTCTGACAGTTGTTATGAGGAAGAAAATATAATGGAAGGTTTTTTGGGTGTGCATTGTTGTGCTTCTTATATAAAGATATACATTTCTACAAGTAAATGCAACAATTAATTATCTTATTCGTTTTACTAAGCACGAAGTAGAACGACCAAGCATAAAAATTTAATCGGGTTAAAATTAAGAAGGGGGTAGATTTCACTTTATATTTTTATTAAAAATTTCACTTATATATTATCTAACAGCGTCCGTAACTACATTATAAATAATTTTAACATTTGTGCTAAATTTTAAAACCACTGGATTCCGCTGACAGCAAAGGAACACTTGGGAAATGCTGAAAATTGACCTGTTAAAAAACTATTAGATACCTCAGACCTGCTGTAAACAAGTTCCGGTAATGAGTTATCGTTCTTAACATCGATCCCTAGCGGCAGTTGAAAGGCCTACTATATAGGTTATATAAATAAAATTATACATGTATATATTTTTATCAAATATTAACAGGGACTCAAATTATTTATGTTCAGACATTGTTCACAAAACAAAATAAATAAATAAACAAACAAACAAAAAACCACAGGCGCTTGGGGGCGGGACCCCCCCCCCTTTCCCGTGTTCCGTACCCCAAGGCTTCTTTGACTTTTTTTAAAATAAAATATTTTTCTATGACACATTCACAAAGTATTACAACTGAAATATCCAAATTATAACCTAAAACTAGCCTTTTATAAACTTATAGTATCAGAGAGTGTGCCGTTACAGGTGTAAAGACGAATAATGACCCCCATAGAATAATGACCGGGGGGTCATATTTCAACGACAAAAAATGACCCCCCACCCATAGAAAAAAATAATTTTTTGTAGAAAAAGAGACCTAGGGGTCAAATTTTTATGTGTGCGTCCTATAAAAAATTGACCCCCGTTGAAAAATGACCCCCTTTCCAACAGAGTGCATGTACGAAATTTATAACGGGTGACTGATGCCAAGGTTTGAACCTCAATGTTTGATATTCTTCTTTATGCCTTTTTTGACCAACACTGGACGAACGCGCAATTAAAATGCAATAAAACCGCATTACATTTACCTGCATAATTCTATCTTTTAAGCCTATTGTGTTCTCAGCACATATTGAAAATCGCAAAATGGCTACTATTGGTTATAACTGATAACGTAATTTCCCTTTATGACTGTCTTCCATTTGTTTCATATTTGGATATTTGACTGATTATAGACATTCATAGCTAAATAACAGACAAGCGGGATGTTCTGGCTTTTCATTGGTAAACATGTCTCCCAAAGTAATCAACATGCTTTGAGTAGGATCAACCTTTTTTTTTAAAAAAATGAAGGGAAAAAAAAGAATGAGATAAGTTTTCAGAAATAAATACGGAAAGTTATGCAATATATTATATATGTAAATTTTGAATGACATAATGAGGTAGAATGTATCGAAAATGACGTAATAACTCGTGCGAACGACATACTGTGGATATATATATTTCTTAATAAAAAATGGTGAAGATAACGAACAGTGATGATTTTAAAATATCCACAATGAGTACAAATTTGTTAACAGGGCATAAAAAAGGACCCCCGAAAATTGCAGAGGTGGGATCAGGTGCCTAGAAAGAGTAAGCATTTCCTGTTGTCCCGTCACACCCGCCGTGAGAGCTCTGAATAAATCAGGTAAAGGGACATTCCGTTGTCGAATTTAGTATAAAAACAAGGGCCAAACAATTGACCTAATTATAGGTTTTATTTGTTGACAGGGTCATTGATACGACCATTAAATCTACGAAATGCTGACTTTAAACGAGATTGTTGAAACCCCTGTAACATCAATTTACATGTATCTGTCAGTAGCCTGTCTCGATTTAAAAATTAATCGTTCTCTTGGGTATCGAATAAGTTGGTAGACGTAAACATTATATGCAAATGATTGCAGAATATTACTTCATAAATAAGGAAAATTGACAATAGAAAAGGCTGAAGTCATCCCGTTTTCAGACAATTTAGTTGTTAGTTGGTCTTTATGGTCTATAGTCAGTAGAACGTCCAAATATGAAGCAGACGTGGCAATCATAAGAAGGACATAAAATTTCTGCATGTCTGAAATATATACAATCTTAAAATGTGCATTCAATTTTATTTATAAACAGTGGTCTACTCTATGGGAATTTCTTTTCAAGTATATAGAAGTAATACAGGAGAATCAAGTCTGTTAACATGGTCGTCTGAGAATATGATACATACATGTAAGAGGAATATTTTTTAATCAACTTTAAAACAGTGATACATTTGTCAAATCAATATGGAAACATCTTCAATACAGTATATATTGAAGTAGATTAATGTTTTCAATTTATAATTAAAGACAAGACTATATTATTGACCTTCAAGAGGAATACATGTATAAGGATTTATTTTTCCTACATTAAACTAAAAATAGATTGAAAACAATTCTGAAAAGTTATTTCACCTGCATCTGAATTCTACTCAAGTGAACATAATATTTAGGCACAAAGAATCGGAGAAGAGGGAGGGATTGTTTTAGCAATTTCTAATATGAAAATGTTCATTGAAAGTCTTGTAACCACCCCCTCTTTCTTGTACAGTATAGTTAAAAAATCTCTCCTACTTGGGTGAACAAGATGAACATTACATTCAGGCATATAGAATCAGGGATGGGGTGTCCACCCCCTTCCATTTCCATGAAGGTATTCTTTTTTATTTTTTCGCTTGAAAATGGTCATTGCAAGTCTGGTTGTCCTACCCCCAACTTTTTGATACAATAGAGTAAAAGAAAATTCCACTTACATCAATAAACTTTTTGAGGGGTTCATCAAAGATATTTTTAACTAAAAGTATTTTTTGACTCTTATAATGCGCCATTTCCCCTTTCGATGCTATGCCCGACATTTATTTTTTCTACATTGCACCAAAACTACATTTCAAATGCAAAAATAATACTGGTTATGCTTATGTTAACTCCTATTCTTTCACTGTGTTTGGTTAGACTTGAGCAAATGTAAAGAAACTTGACATGTCTGCGTAATCAGTTTGTATCAATTTAATCGTTGAATCATATAATAAAACAATTATTGCTATTTTTCTGTCAGGACGATCAGTGATTTTCCACCATCGAAAAACAATGCTGTGACGGTCCATATTGTCGTTTTGTACATATTGTCGTCGGAGACAATATGTACCTACCCTCACTGCACATATTGTCGTCCATCGGTATATATTGTCGCCGGCGACAATATGTACCGAGACGAGCCTTATTTTCTTCCTGCATAATGGACGACAAAATGTACAGTCAAGCACCAGCACATATTGTCGTCGGCGACAATATGTACAGTCAAGGTCGGCATATATTGTCGTCGATATATTGTTTTCACGAATACTAGTATTTACTTGAGAAAGGAAAGAGAGATTTACAAACACACACACACGCGCGCACGGAGGGAGACAAACACCATTTCTAACAATACTGTAGGGAAAAAACATTCTGGGCAGAAAATTGTGTCCAGGATTGATGTACATCACTATGATATGTCAAAATACTGTAATTCTTTGAGACATCTGATAAATCAGCCTATTCTTTTTTCTTGTAAAATATACTTGGGAGATTGAATACACGTATTAGTTTTTTTGTTCAGTAGTAATGATTTTTTTGGAAATTAATTTTGCGTTTTTCTTATATACAATCATATGTAGATTAATTGGTGTTGAGGTTCACATTTTTAGATCACCTGAGCTGGAGTTCAAATGAGCTTTTCTGATTGTATTTTGTCTGACCGTGCCTCTGTCTGTAAACTTTTCACAATTTCAGCTTCTTCTCAAGAACTACTGGGTTAATTTCAACCAAACTTGCCACAAAGCATCAGTGGATAAAAGGGATTCAAGTTTGTTCAAATGAAGGGCCAGGCCCTCTTTCAAGGGAAGAAGTTAAGGATTAGTAAAAATTTAGTGACATCTTTTAAAAATCTTAAACACCACTGTGTCAGAAATGATGAAACTTATGTGAAAGCTTCATTATGACTTGTAGATTCAGTTTTACATGTATTCAGATCATGTCCCTCGAGGCTACAATAGGTGATCAAATTTTTTTCAAAGAATATTTAGAAAAAAAAATCCTTCATTTTTTTGTGCTGGGTCAGAAGAGATGATACTTATGTGAAAGCTTCGTTTTATAGCGTACGATCAATTTTGCGTAGCTGGCACGAAAAAAAATCCCTAACTGCTCAATGGCCATGAGTGCCAAGCATAGATCTAAAGAACTACACACGCTAGCTCTCGATTCCCGCCTACATTTTACACCCATTTAATTCAATACTAATGACAATTTGGCCGTAAAATCTTTGTTGAATGCAAAGAACAGTTCAATAGTAATTTTAATTCCAGTGTTAAATAGTTATTTACCCCTAATTCCAGCTCTTTGAATAAGGGGGGTAGACGATATTTTTCATTGAAATCGGGCTTTAAAGCATCACCACGTTTTAAAATATTCTTGGATATGAATAAATTTTCCTCAGATCTTTTCTTATGTATTACTCATATAAAATTAAACATATATTATTAATAAAATACAATGTTTTAGTTGTAAACCCAAATGATATTGGTAAAAAAAAATAACCATTTTGGTAGTTTTTTGTCTGTAAACATATGTTCCCCCCGTGAAACAACAAAAGCTTTGGTATGAATTTGTGAAAGGACAGTCCATATTACCTGTAAAAAGGAATTTTGTTTCACGGGGGGGGGGGGGGGGGTTCCGTTGTTTTCTATAGTGAAAAATCACAAGTTTTACCAAAATTATAGAGTTATCTCTCATTGTTTTCCCAAAGAAGTAATGTCTTATGAAAATTCATATGAATATCTATATAGATATGAAAAATCATTCAAATATGTTAACTTTTGAAAAATGACTTGGAGGTAGGAGGGAGAACAATACTATAGTTTGCAGTTCTTTGCAGCCCTCCATCGGCAAGTGGTGACGTCTACGAATAAAAAAAAATCTCTAGATGGTCATTTTAAAAACAAAGAAAAAATCATTTTTGTTCAAATTATGACCCCATGGAATAGGTTGGGATCACAATGGGTGATTAAAGTCTTACATAGGAATATATACAGAAAATATTTAAAAATCTCCCAAACCAGACAGATATAGGACCGGCGCATCCCCCCCCCCCCCCCGGTTTAATTTTTTGTCTGCTTTGGTAAATTCTGTTTGTTTAACTTGTATATACTCTCAATTTAGTCCACAGATAAAATTTCATATTTCAATAATTTACTTAACAT
Organism: Saccostrea echinata; assembly: GCF_033153115.1. Classification (NCBI taxonomy): domain Eukaryota; kingdom Metazoa; phylum Mollusca; class Bivalvia; order Ostreida; family Ostreidae; genus Saccostrea; species Saccostrea echinata. The sequence goes on from NW_026889774.1 coordinate 23,014,609, forward strand.
ATACAGTAACACACTTTTACATACAAATGACTTTTTAAAAAAATTTTAGCTTGTCAAAAAAAATTCTGAACCACCCTCTCTTTTGTCTGGATCCACCACTGAGAACAGCAGTAAACCCGTGAATAGTGATAGGTATATGGAAGTTTCCTCAGGTAGCGCAGATTCAAGCATCTTCATATCAAACCGGGCCTAGGTTTGGGCCACAATAAGCGATCAATTTTTTACATAGGAATATAACTCTTTAATAATTATCTTCTCAAAAAGAGATTAAGGCAATGCAACAGAGCAAAACAAAGCAATGATTAGTCATATTTATATGGATTGTTGATTGATTGATTATTATTATTATACCTCTACTGAATTTTTCCCTATCTAACATTAGATCGCTAGATGTGACTATTTCCCTAGAAATCATTTTAAAAGAATGGACTAATCCCCGTATGTTAGTCAAGTGAGCTAATCCCCGCTTCGAAAGCTAATTCCAGGTTATCCGTAATCCTCTAGGTTTTACATTAAAATTGGTATTATATGTGAATGGACTAATCCCCGTGTGTTAGTTCATTGACCTAATCCCTGCTTTGAAATCGCGCTATCTGAATCCTCTAAATTTTACGTTTGTATCGGTTAATAAAACAGTTAAAAGTAAATCATAAAATAGTCCTGGCCTTGGGGAACTGAAATCTTGCTAACTCCCTCAATGATATACCTTAACTGTATATTGTTGTTTAACACCGAGTTGTCAATATTTCAGCCATATTTTGACGAGAACATTTAGTGTATATGGCCATTTTTGAAGTTTCTCTGGCCATATTTATATGGATCATTGCCGTGCATTGTCATGCGACATGTTCTGATGGATGACAATATGCACAGTGAGGGTAGGTACACATTGTCGCCGGCGACAATATGAACAAGACGACAAAATGTACCGTCAAAATCACGCTGCATGAAATAGCATACGAGACACGTCAGTGTGATATACACCCCAATTACATTCACAAAACTACCAAAAAACAACAAAAGAAGTCTTTAAGCAACAATATCTGTGGGGCGACAATATGTACAGTGAGGGTGAGGCACATAATGTCGCCAGCAACAATATGTACATGTGTTACTTTTCAGCCGGTGACAATATTTACCGATGGACTACAATATGTGCAGTGAGGGTAGGTACATATTGTCGCCGACGACAATATGTACAAAACGACAATATGTACCATCACAAATGCTCTCCTCGCCTTTTGTACTCAATAAATCTTTAACTCCACTTGATTCTGAATCATTAAATTGACCTTAAAAACAGCAATGATTGTATAATGTAATGAAATCAATATATCATCGATTTATTCCCAATGAAGCTCAAGTGAGCATTTTGGCCCTTGATTTATTATTTTTATTTTGCCCCCTAAAAGTTTCAACTTTAATCCGTTCTAATTCACAAGGGGTCATTATTCTACGGGGGTCATTTTTCTTCACGTAGGGTATGCAGGTTTTTAGGGTTATGACACTTTTTCTACGGGCAAAAGGGTCATTTTTCGACGTCGAATAATGACCGGGGGTCATTTTTCGCCGTTGAATAATGACCGGGGGTCAATATTCGACGTCGAAAAATGACCCCCGGTCATTATTCTATGGGGGTCATTATTCGTCTTTACACCGGAATTAATTTTTATAAAAGGCTAGTTTTAGAGTTTAAGGTTATATTTTGGATAACGGGAGGGGAGGGGGTCCTGCCCCCAAGCACCTGTGCAAAAAACAAAATCAGAACATAAACAAAACTAAAAAAAGTTACTGACAAGAGCCTGAGGGATCCAAAGGTTTGAACTCTATATAGAAAATAAAAATCAAATTCTGAAAATCTTGCCTTGGAAGGACCGATATCATGGATAATACTATACATGTGTATTCCTTGTGACATACCCATATTCTTTGGGTACCAATATGTTTGACTTCATGACCTTGACCTTTGAGTTTCACCTAATTCTGAACAAAACTTTAACCTTAGCTTGGTAGTAGGGCTTTCATTATTTCACATGTGTATTCCTTGTGACAAAACTTTTCTTTAGGTACCAATGTTTGACTTCGTGACCTTTACCTTCGAGTTTCACCTACTTCCGAAAAACAAAACATTGGCCTGGTTCCAATCTGATTAAAACCAGCCCCCTTCTCCTTTCACTCTCAGAGTGAAAGGAGAAGGGGGCTGGTTTTAATCAGACTGGCCTGATTCTAGGAATTTTATAATTGACATGTGGATTCCTTTTTACAAAACCTTTCTTTGGTTAATAAAAATTTTTACCTTGTGACCCTGACCTTTAAAGTTTGACCTAGTTTTGGAAAACTTTAAGCCTTGCCCATATCTTCTGAATGGTTAGTGACAGGACTTTCATTTTACACGTGTTGTCATTGTGACAAAACCTTTCTTTGGATATCAAAATTTTTGAACTCCTGATCTTGAACTTAGTGTTTCATCTTCTTTTGAAAATTTTGACCTTGGCCATAACACCTGAACAGTTGGTGCTTGAGCTTTAATATTTCATTCCTTGTGACAATTTTACTTTACGTCTACTTTTGAATAACTTTAACTTTGGACTAGTGCTTGGACTTCACATTTCAAATGTATGTTCTTTATGAAATATGGAGATAACGAACAATATTCAAGATCAAAAGTCCATTCAAACAATAAAAATCTGGAGCAGAGCGAACACGGACCTCTAAAACATAAGAGGTGGGATCAGGTGCCATGGAGGAGTGAGCATCCCCTTCCGACCGGTCATGATCGGGTGAAATGGGAAAAAAACGTAGACAATTCAGCGTGTAAATAATGGCCTAACAATTATATTAGTATGAAAAATACCAGTCAGCATTTGACTTATGATAGGTTGTATTTGCTTACAGGGTCATTGTATCGACCATAAAACTTGCGAAATGATGACTGTTGATATTCTTGTTTCATCAACTTGTTTGTCAATAGCTTGTCTCGTTTTAGAAATTGTTCGTACGTTGAGCATGCTCTTGCGTATCGAATCAACTGAGAGACATAAACTCCATATGCTGGTGTTAATTAAGGTATATTGCTACCTACTCATGTGTGCGATATTCAACATCAGTCACACTGGCATGCATAAATTAATTTATTCAATCAAACTTAAAAACATCAGCTAAAATGAAGAAGTAGCGACATTCGATCAGCTGCAGTGAAACTGACAATCAAACAAGGGTCTTTAAAAAATAATAACGAATAAATCTAAAACAACAAAAATTATAACAGTAACAAGTATTAACGTAAAATTTATAATAAACAATTAATGATATGCAAAACAATGTATGCATGAATTAATTTATGATATATGTCTGATGACTTTCTAAGCGTCATTCGCGGTTCTCGGCAGATAATGCGTTATGTGAGTGGTTAATCCGTATCCCAAAGTTTATATGACATCCCAAGATTTTTGGCATCTTTAAGACGATGACTGTCGTAAAAAGGTAAGGATTTATTCTCATACTTTTTGTAGTTTTAATCCCTCCTTTCCCCTTTTTTCTCTTGCTTGGTTATTTATTTCTTTCCGCTCGGGCAGTCAGTATAAATTACCAATAAATCATCGTTTTATGCTTAATATTTTATCCCTGCTATTAATTAAGGATGTAAACTGTCTTAAAAGTAAAATTTATGTTTTGTATTAGTAGATCTATGATCTAAATATCGCAATATACTTTATCTACAGTATTAGGGGAATGTCATGTGTCAAACTTCAAATATCGACGCTTTCACTCAACAAATCATCCACAACAATGTATTTAATTAAGAAAAAGGAATTAATATTTAGGGCGGCGAAGAATTTTCTTATGTACGTGGCTTTATGTAAATAAGCTAGCTGTTTTAATTGCGATTTTGGTAAGTTTTAATGACGATGATTCAAGGCGTGCCCCGTATGAATGTTCCTTCTGTAATTCTTATGTAAAACATTTTATTATCGTGTTTTGTATATCATCATAGTAAATTTAAGCATATAATTTAATTGTAAAACTCATAGGGCTGCATGCTATTCTCATAAAGCACCAAGACTATCTCTGATAAAAGAACCAAACTGACATGCATAATTAAGAGGCTCATGTGCCACATTGCTCACCTGAGTTACTATGGCCCTGCTGTTCTCCATCAACAAATTTCCCCCCTATATATTCCTATGTAAAATTTTGATCACATATTGTGGCCCCACCTTACCCCCAGCAGTCATGAACAGAACAAATTTGAATCTACAATGCCTGATGATACTTTTATATTCCACTTTGATTTACCCCAGTGGGTCATGACTTGAACAAACTTGAATCTACACTACCTAGCTGAGGATGCTTCCATATAAATACATGTATGAATTATCATGGCTTTGCTGTTCTTGAGAAGATTTTTAAGAGTTTTTCTATGTATTCCTGTGTAAAACTTTGATCACCCATTGTGATCCCACCCTATAGCACCGGGGATCATGATTTGAATAAACTATATATACACTGTACACTACCTGAGGATGGTTCATATAAATATGGCTAATCATGGCTTAAATGTTGTTCTTGAGAGGAAATTTTTAAAAAGATTTTTCCTATATATCGTATATATCTTTTAATCGCCTATTATGGCCCCACCCTAGTCCTAGGGTTCATGATTTGAACAAACTTCAATCTACACTACATAATAAAGCTTTCACATTAGTTTAATCATTTCTGGTCCAGTGGTTATTGAGAAGATTTTTAAAAGAAACCATGAAACTTTCACTAATTTTGAATTATCACCCCCTTGAAAGAGGGTGTGGAGCTTTATTTAAAAAACTTGAATCCCCTTTACCCAAAGATGCTTTGTGGCAAGTTTGGTTGAAATTGGCCCAGTGGTTCTTGAGAAGTAAGTTGAAAATGTGAAAAGTTTACAGATGACACACAGCAGATGGAAACAAATATTAAAATAATAGAATACAACTAAGACTCAGACTTCTTTGTAATAATGAATATTGTACAATTATTCCCATAGCAATGACAAATTCCCAATGGCAACAAAGCAAAGAATATTCATAACAGTACGTCGCAAATCAGATAATTCTGTCTTATAATTGAGGTTAAGCAAAACTGACAGTGTAACAATGGTCTGACATATACATCAGATTTCTTGGTAATTAAGGTAATAAAAATTATTTCACAGTAATTTCTTCATGAGGCTTTTATATAATTTCAACTTGTTCTTTCCATTTTTTAGAATATATCTTAATTATCTCCCCTTGAAGAGTTTGTGGCTCTTCAATTCAACAAACTTGAATCCCCTTCACTCAAGGATGCTTTTATGGCAAGTTTGGTTGAAATTGGCCCTGTAGCTCTAGAGTAAAAAATGTTAAATGTTTACAGACGAAGACCAAATAAATGGATGCTGCAGAAAAAATATGATTTAAAAAGCTTACTTGAGTTTTCAGCTCAAGTGAATAAAAAATTGATGATGGATTTATTATCATATTAGTACGTACTTTACAGTATCTGCCTACCTACACATATCAAATTATGAATATCAAATTATGCTGCATAAAAAAATAAGGAATTCAAGGTGATTTTTGTATGACCATGATATATTCTTATTTAGAGCTTTGGATTATTCTAAATTAACCTTACGTAACAGATACACCAATAAATACAACAAAAATGTAATATTATCTATCTTATTAAGATGATGGAAAGAATGATAAACAGTAAGGTTGAGACATTATAAAGTTTATTGAAGAGATGGTCGATCTATAAGATGTAAGTTTATGTCCAAGTTATGTATCACAATTTAAGTGAATATCTTTCACCATGAAATATTAATAACAACTTTCTTCACGAGGTTCTACACAGAGACTCTTATTTGAATCCAAAGAATTTCCTCAGTCTTCCTCTTAATGATTTCTTTTTTGGTAGAGTGGGCACCTGAAAAATAAAATTAATAATATTCATAATTATATGACAGAAAGTTGAATTTTATATCTTTTATAATGTAGATATAGCAAAGATTAAACACTCATCACTGAAATTAAATTTATGATCAATAACACTGGTTGTTAGACCACAGAGTTTTTTTTTCTTCTCTTTTTTGTTTTTTTTTTAAAACAAAGTACATTAAGGTATGTTAGCTTTTGAGAAAAGGTCACAGATAATTCACATGCATGAATTGGCAGGTTGTTTTTTTTTCAGAATTAGATTTTAAATAAACTATTTTACATAGAATAACATAATATTTACTGAAATTATTAGATCTGACAAAATATAATTGAGGTGAAAGTAATTAATGTAAAAATTACAATTTAAAGGCAAAGAGGTCAAGTTTATTGTATTTTTGCTCAGTAACATGCACACTGACCCCCAATTTTCTTTTCAATTTTGAGTTATACTGAATGAGCAGATATTTAAAATAATACTTTTCAAAAAAAAAAAAAATCCTTGACATTACCAGTGTCAGGATTGGCATACTTTAATACATGATACTTTTACTTGATTGTCTTTTTTGCTGAATTAAATTCATTGATAGAAATAAATGCATATACAAATAACTACATACCTTTTCTATACTTGGGATGCAGTGATCATTCTTGATTTCTGTTCTCTTGTGGCAAATCACACTCTCAACATCCTAATAAGGAAGAAATTATTCTGTAAAGCACTTTTTATGACAAAAAAGATGTGTGATTCTATATTTTCGACCCCCCCTCCTCCCCCCAATTTCAGATTTCAATTCGGAAAGAATATTGATTAATTATCTTCTCCCAATTAGATGGCACATATATATGCATAAAATTTGTAAAACATATTTACACAATATAATGGAATTATTTTGCACAGGAAATATTAATAAAATTAATGTTTAAAAAAAGTCATCATATCAAATTTTTACCTGTGGAGAATTTTTAAAAGTTTCCACATTGAAGAGGAATAATTTTCTTGGAACAAATAAATCTTGTTCCTCTTCAGGCATTGTTGTGTCTGGTTTGCTGGTTTTCTGAAGAACATGAAACCTTTCATCAAGGTATTTTACAACAATATTAGATTTTTTAAAATTTTCATTTTAGGTCAATATTATGAAAATTAAGTAGTCATTCATTCTATATGTATAAGATTTTTAAAAAAAAAAAAAAAAAGAAAAAAAAAAGGAAATCGTAATTGAGTGAAAGATGTGACTTACATCCCTAAAAATATTCTCAACCTTTTCTTCTAATTTTCCATCTTTATGTATCTTTGTCCCAGTGTCTAAAGTTACATGTACCTACAAAAAAATTAGAATGAAATGTGTAAATAGAATTTCATCTTGTCTCAAACATACTTTGCAGCATTGACTTATATCTGTAAAAACTTGGGTAATACATACACTTAAGGAATTTTTGCTAAAATTGCAATTTTTGGGAACATTCACCTTAAGTTCTTTCATCATTTCAAGTATGAATTGTTTTTGTTGCAAGATCTGTTTCTTTCGGAGTTCTCTACTGGCCCAAGCTGCCTACATAAGAATAACAGTAAATTAAGACAAATTCAACTCTGAAAATCAAAAATAAACACAGGAACATGTATATACAGTCAAACCTTGTTATCTTGAACTCAATGGGACTGAGAAAAAAACTGAGAGATATCTGAGGATTTGAGAAATGTTAGGAGTAAAATACTTACATTGTACTTTGACATATACATGGTATTTGAGATATCAGTGTTCGAGATATCAAAGTTCAATTGTATACATAATTACATGTAGGTAAATGAAGAATATTCACAAGAAAATTTACCATCAGTTCTTCGTGAATCTCTCTCCACATTGTTTCTCTTTTTTCAATCATTGCTTTCTTTTCAACATTTCTGGAGGTCACAATCTAAAAATCAGAAATTATGGAAAATTTACAATTTTGTTCACTTTGAATTTTTCTACATTCAAAATCTTGAAAGTTTCCACTTTTTTCATAGGTTACCCAATAAGTATTTAACATATAAACATAAACACTATTTATAACTGCCAATATTTCACATTTACCTTAAGCTCTTTAAACATCTCTGACATCGTTGCCTTTTGCATTTGGAGCTGTTTTTCCTCTAAATTTCTTTTGATCAAAACGGTCTGTTCAAAAATTTGATAGAATTTAAAAAAAAGTTCAACTTTTAAAAAGAGAAAGAAGTTAATGTTAAAATTTAAAAACAGTAATCGAGGGACATAACAATAAATTCAAAATAAAAAATAAGATAAATAAAGGACATAAAAACTTACCATCAGCTCCTTGTGAACCACTCTGCTCATTGTTTCCATGCTCTCCATTATTACCTTTCTGCACTCTACTCTGGATGCCACTGCCTGAAAATTATTTTTTTAAATTATTGACTTCTTACCCTTTTGGCACATTGTTTATTTTCTACATTTTTAAAACCTCGAAATTTCCCATATTTTTCATCTAGGTCAATATTACAACAATTGATTATTACACAAAGTTATTACTTCTATTAAGTAAATTTACCTTAAGCTCTTTGAACATCTTTAACATTATTTCTGTTTGGTGCTGATTCTGTTTCTTCTTCATATTTCTCTTTGTAAAAAAAGTCTGTATAAAATTTCTTGATAAAATTAAAACAAGCTCAAAACAAATAAACAAACAAGTTTTTGATAAAATTAAAACAAGCTCAAAACAAATAAACCAACAAAGAACCAAACAGGAAAATTAAATTTGAGAACATAATAAGACACATTTCACAAAAAATTATAATTTGATATAAAGAATATGCACATGAAAACTTAATTACCATCACTTCTTCATGAATCTCTCCCCATGTTTGTTCTTTTTCCCTTATTGCCTTTCTTCTGTCTACATCTCTGGATGCCACTACCTGAAAATCACAATTTATCAGAAATTATTAACAGTTTATATATTTTTTGTCATTTAAGAAATAAACAACAATGTTAAAAAGTTCTCTGGGAAATGAACTTGGTTGGTCACGTGATCAAATCCTGTGAAGCCCGAAGGGCTTCTCAGAAGATTTGATCACGTACCAACCAAGTTCATTTCCCAGTGAACTTTTTAACATTGTTGTTTATTACTTTTATTTACATTTGAGACGAATATTCTGAATAGAACTGCATTTATTACACGAACGGCCCGCCGTATTGCTATGTTGTGACGCGCAATGACCTAGAAGTTGTTTGGTCTTGAGAGTTCGCCTCGCTCCAACATTTGAATACTTACATTGATGTTTAGCAGTCCAGTTCAGGAAATATCTGTTCATAATGAAAAAACAATGATCGCTACTGGGAATTATCTTACTATTATTGTACGAGTTCTTTATATACAAAGTCAAAAGCGGTGCTATCGTCTTCAGTTTACATACCTTCAAAGGAATTTCGGGTTAAAAAGGTAAGCGTGATTTTAGGCTAATTAGAAACATTCTTCACACCGAAGAAAGATCTAACGATCATTTGTTGAACGAAAAAAAAATATATGTTTCAATAATTTTATCTTTTTCATCGCTTTGACGGTTCAGAAGTTCCGAAACCAGTGTCACTGTGACAGAAATATGTAGACAAGATATCGTCTCGCTGTGTGATTCGGTCACGCCATGACCTCTGACCCCCTAATAAGTTCATACAGAATTGAACATATTTTCTCTTCTATAGGTTCATCTAAGAAAAATATTTGCAAATGTAAATAATGTGAATTGTCTTCATTTTTCAGTTCCTGAAACATGCACTCAACCAAGAACTGAAATATCTGGCAAAATTACCTTAAGCTCTTTCAGCATTTCCATTATAATCTTCTTTTGTCTCTGGATTTTGATTTCCTCCATATTTCTTTTAGTCAAAAGTCCCTGTATGAAAAAAATTACTATATCAAGACAAATTCAACTTTTTATACCAAATACATTTAATAACAAAATTATTATAGAATAATTAGGTAAAAGAGCATAAGCAAACATGAAAATTTTACCATTAGTTCTTGGTGAACTGGCTGCCACATTTTTCTTGCTTTTTCTGTTGATAGAAATCTGCTTCTGAATTGCTGAACCTTTTTAGGGGCTACTCTCTGTAATACAATTAGAGTATTTATCAATTTGATCTAAAAAGAGAAAGTTAAATTCATTTTGAAAGTTTATATACATGTAGTACCTTTAGTTCTTCCTGCATTTGCTGTTTGGACTTAATCTGTGGTGCCATTACTTTCAACTCAGATTCTACCTTTGATAAATTGTCCTGAATAGAGAATTTACCCCAAAAAAACGTGTAATACATGCATGAAAGATATCATATACAACAATCATATAGACCAAAGATGAAATTTGCTGATTTTTTTTAAGGTAAATTTCATAAGATTTGAATGAATTCGAAATGTGCTCAATTGTGAAAAAAGAAGTACTCTAATATATATTCAGTCATTTAAAAATCAAATGCATTTATTAAGCTTTGTAATACCTGTTGCATTTCCTCTTCTTCAACCATCTCAATCCAACTTTTTTCGAATTTTAGTATCTCTTTCTTTGATTTCTGAAAAAAGCAACAAAACACTTACTTGGAGTTCTCTCTCTCTCTCTCTCTCTCTCTCTCTCTCTGAGATTATTCAATATAAATTTTATACTTTTAATTGATAACGTTTACTCTCTTACACAAAACAAATGATCCATGTATGGTGTACATATAAGGAATTTTTCACCACTTGATAGTTTTTGCTAAAAGACACAAATCTAGCATATTGTTCTATATATTTTCCTTAATTAAAATATGCAAAAAAGATTCATCTAGTCCATCTGGCTAAATTACAGTGTACAATACTCACCAGGTCCTTCACAGCTTCTTCGCCAAAGTCCAAAATTAATTCTTCGTTCTGTAATGGTTAAGAAAGAAATGATTTTACCGATATATCTAAAAATTAAGAACAATCATATTCAACTCGTTGAGTAAATAATCGACGTTCCGAGATAATGATTATTATAAAACTTGTGTTATTTTGCTTTCCCTTCTTCTAGCAGCACAAAACAACACAATACAAAGATGGTGTTTTCGAAGATTTAAAAAAAAAACAATAACAAACAAACAACTGTATGCATCATTAAAACCCGATCCACTTTCTATTACACGTTACATTTTAGTTTTTTAAAAAAAATGGTTAATTTAATTTTATTTTTTTCCCTAGGAACTTAATATCCCCCCCCCCCCCCCCCGCGCGAGCAAGATTTTAAGAGTAAGAGTTGCAAATAAGATCCTTACAAAAGGGATGGGAAGCATGTCTACTGGTATATCAGCCGAGCGGCAGGCCAGCTCAGTCAGAATTCCTTGGAGTCGTTCCATGATAATTTTTTCACTCAACACTGCATTCTAAAAAAATGATAAAAAAATTTAAATGTGTAGCTTGAATTGTTCATAAATTATAAGAACTCCACAATAATAAATGCAGAAGGTATAATACTTTCGTTCTTTAATTACTAAAGACAATTTTCAAGCCTTTAAGGCAGAAAAAAAAATTATTTAAAAGTTGGTATTAATATAACAGGTATAAATAAATATAGCGATCTTTCCGATAAATTCGAAGGTCAAAATTCGATTTCGGGGAATTTTATTTCATTTAAAAAAAGAAAAGAAAACGACTACAACCAACATGATAAAATCAGATCCTTTTATCCGCTCACATAGACCGCCAGACAAGGAAGCGATCTATGCGAGCGGATCAAAGGATCTGGACTACAAATATTATTAATTCTGGAATTTCACATGCATCGCCCAATCTTAAAATACAACCAGTGAGGCAAACTAGGTGCTAATGAAAATTATATTGCAAAAAGGCGCGTTCGCAAAAACCAAACAACATTTCAGTAACGGGAAAAAGTTTTACTCACAACCTGCATTTCCATCGCTTTTGTGTAAACAAAACTTAACTATGACGTCATAGGTCATCGTTAAAGACCATAATCATGACGTAACAATGTGTTAATATTTTATCAAAATATTGTTTTGAAAGGCACTCTAAATCAAAACGATACTTTCTTTGAAATTATACCTGAATTATAATAATTTAAAAAAAAAAGAGGTAATCATGTCAAATATTTAGGATAAAAGGCTTAACATTTTTAGAAAAAAAAAATTAAAAAGAAAAAATGTTCAAAGTAAAATGTCAGCTTGGGGTCATTTCTAAGTCCGGGTGCCTGATAAGAAAAAAATGTTCAATTAATGAGATGTGAACTGATGCGTACTTGCACTAAGAACCATCAACTAGCAGGACAAACGATTTCTTCCGAACATACACTTTAAAAATGATACAAACTATATTTGCTAAATATCAAAGAGTCTACTTACAGTTTGCACGTCTGCGACTTTGTTGTGAACAAAACAGTATTATGACGTCATAATCATCGTCAAAATCCTTTGATGTTTGAAAACATTTTGGATGATTCTGATTTCCGGAATACGAAGCGGAATGAATAGTACTTCAGCTATTTGTTGTCTATCCCACAGGTTTTAACGTTATATTTGTGTATCAGTTGGTCATTGTAAGTAATTATATAGAGAAGAAAAACCATAAATGTTGAATTTATAATTTGTCCTTTGGAAAACGAAACATCACTGATGCAGTTGTAAAATCTTCGAATATTAGGGAAGGAGGTTTGAATTTATAATTTATCCCTTGGAAAATGAAACATCACTGTTCCAATATGGGGGGGGGGGGTTATGATATGTTTCAGGTTTGCAAATGTGTTTATATGGCATTTAGAGGCTTCGGAATACAACGTGTGAGATTTTTTCCATGCAATGAGTGATATACAAATGATAAATATAGGTGCTATACATATTTATTTCTTAATCTTCTCTTACCTTTGCATGTCACCCTTTTTCCCGTAGTATTTGGGTGTTATTATTATACTAAGGGTTAAAAAAAATTACAGAAACAAGTGCCTGTGGCATTTGGTTATGAATTCGTATAACTAGAAGTAGTTAGGTTTGGTCAAACTCAAAGTGTTGAATGATATACATTATGAGTTTTTGTAAATGTGTTTTCTGTACGTAAAATAAAATGGCGCCTGTATACATTTAAAAATTTAAAATAAAATTCATATTCTATAAAACGTTGAACAACTTTATTTGCTTTGTGTTCTCAGGATATACTTGGTAACAGCTCTCATCTACAAGTTCATCACTATTTGTTATACCTGCAGTTGCCAAGAAAAACATCCTCAAACAGCCATCTGTGACGCAGAATGGGGTGAGTTTAAATTCTGATACAGCAACATACCCGTATATCAGTTTAAAAATACAATGAGAAAAGGGGGGAAAAGTGTATACTGTGACCTGTCACGAAATATTATTTTTTGAGTAAATAATGCATGTGTGAAATAAAATCAACTGTAGTCTAATAAATATATTTTCACTCAAAACTTTTTTCAACAAAATATTTAGATTTTATAGCAAAGTTTTCACGGAGAAAAAATAAATAGAATCGATAAATGCAGAGATTAAGATTTGATGAGCTAGTTAAAACATTTTGATGTTTTGGCATGGTTGTCTGTTCGTCTGTCTGTATCAAAATCGTTTCCGGTCATAACTCCTGAACCCTTGGATAAAATTCAAGCTATGGCATGTTGTTGTCCGCAACCAAAGGCATATCATATCTCAAAGTCACTTTCCATTCATGGTAAAATGGTGTCCGAAACATGACTGGAACCCTGTTCTGGAATATACAACATGTAAAAGCGATCGAATTTGAGTACATTGCTGTTAACTTTTTATTCTATAAATAGTTTAGTGAAACATGGAAACGATCTGATTAAAATCAAACCCTTGCTTTAGCTCTTTTTTCTTAATTGTCGCTAATGAGATTAAAAAAAGAGGGGATCGAGGATCTGATTTTGACGATGGATCAAAGATAATTGCCTATAAATGTTTTCCCCTAATTGTTAGTGAATTGTCTTGATGTAGACTCAAGATCATATCTTCAAGGTTTTGGGCACAGGGTTATTAGAGTAAACCTATCTCAGGGCCATAACTTTGAAACCCTTGATTATCATTACAGTACTAGTATTAGTATTTATACTTGAAAACGTTGTTGTTAATAACTATTATGATAGATGTTTCATGAACTTGACCCATAGATTATGGTCGTGTCATAAAGGTCATATAGTGATTGATATAAATATCAATGGGCAAGGGGATACATCTGTTTTCGTAACAATATATATATATATATATATATATATATATATATATATATATATATATATATATATATATATATATATATATATATATATATAGTTTTAACTACCATTTTAAAAAAGTCAGGGTATATAATAGGTATCCAAATTTTTCTCTTAAATACCTAATTATCTACCTTTACCTACATTTTTACAAAAGAAGGAGCTGCTGCTCCTCTGTGTTCAGCTCTGTTTTTACATCTTCGTTAAATCGTTCTCCAATGCACTGATGTTTTACAAAATATTATCTTGGCCCCATGAACCCAAAAGTGTGGTAAAAAAGAAGCTGGTCATCATTTTGAGTGTAGCAGGAAATTTTGATTTGCCATGTCATGTAGATGTAACGTATGTAAAGTTTGGAAATTTGATACCTGTCACAGGGTTAGAAGGCTACTAAAATAGTGTAGATCCTTATGAAAAATTTTCATTCAAAATCTTTCAGCATTTTGGTTTTAGAAATTTTGAGTCTATTACGTGTACATAATATTAATGGTACATGTACCATAAAGTTTCTGGTGCTGCAAGCATAACCTAGATTTTCTGGATGAGTGATCAGTTTGAACTCTTTAAGCAGATTTATTTACTTGTAAACTTCCCGTGCTGCTTTTCTTAGCAGGTTCATTTCCAAGAAATTATACTTCCGATGTTGATCAAACTTTATAAGTATGATGACAATAATGATGAATTCTATCGATAAATATTCGGATTCTGAATGTGACCTTTATTTTCTGAATAAGTGCTCGGGAAATATTTTTAGAGGTCCATGAGCTTCCTTAACTAATTTTGCATTTACATATTACCACTATTGCTTTCGATACTGAGTACTATTACTGTGATTTGTGTATTCTGGATGATTGATGATTGATTATAAAAAGGTTTTTTGGAGCAGATCGATTTTAAAGTAACTTAAACTCATACCTTGATCAGTATTCCACAGATATGACATCTTAAGTACATATTAAACTTTTGAGAGTACGTGCTTTTACAGTTCTAATGTTTAAGGAGGGTGAATGGATAAAGCCAATATTTATGCATACCCTTAAAGTCATGTTGCAAATGCTCAAGTTTCCGATATTTTACAGCTAGAGATCTTTGAGAAACTCTAGAAACTCTAAGTCTTCCACTTGTGCCATTTGTGCATGCTGCATTAGGTATGCGATTGTCTCGGATATAAACTGTATATAATATTTCTAGGATTCACAGAGTATTATCTAGGTAAATTCTCACAAATGAGCGATGTTTCTTTCGCAAATAAATACCGATATGATGCTACAAATTTCAAAACAACGTAATTGTTTTGTAAGTCTGATATTACATTAAAGAAGGATTATTGAATTCTTCCCTCAATATGGCGTGTAAAACGTTGCATTATTATACATTTTAGCTCACCTGAGCTGAAAGTTCAGATATGTAAATATGTAAAAACATGTTTATGTATATAAAATTCGCTTTCAGTGAGACAATGGTGAAAGTAAGTAAATTATATAGAAAGGATAAAGCAAGTATAAATGACCGAATTTCTCTTTTTAAAAAGATAAGAGTGAAAAATCAGAAGCGATATGATACCTATCCATATATAAACAGACGACAGTGATTCCTGTAGGTATTGAAGATAAATATTTAGGACAATGTTTTAAGAACACAATTACTGAGGAGAGAGACGTGAGAATTAACGAGTTGTGTAAAATTTCCAATTCTGATAATTGATAATTACATCTTTCGTTTTTCTTGAAACAAATATTGAAATGTCACAAGCTATTTTTCAATTAATATGTTTGTCATAAAAATGCCTACGTGCCACACATATTCAAAAACATGTACCTCTAATTGAAATACCTCGATATACTACAAACTACACCCTCAACAATTTTCAAGTATATTTTCCAATTACTTACATTGTAATTGTTTATTTCTTCTATTGTTAATTAGGTGCTAATATAGTTTGGCTTGACATACTTCAATGTATTTCTCTTTTTAAATGGTTTGGTTATTATGGAGGTTTAACCCTAAATGGGATTATACACTATAAAATTGATATATTTCTTTATTTCAAATAAATTTTTCATTCAAAAGTGATTGGTAAAATATTATGCATAGTTAGTTTAGATTGAACTCATTATTTTTAGAAAAGGTACCAACTGTACACTTTTCCTCTGCATGTGAAAATGTTATATTTTGCAATGCAAGATTGAAATGTTAGAAATTGAAGCTTCACCTCGGAAAATACATGTAGGCTTGCTCTTGGAGAACTGGAATCTTGCCGACCTCGGGAAATAGGCTTGTTCATGGGATTTTGCTGACTCCCTCAGTGATATACTTTAACTGTATACCTCCATTGCCAACTGCTAACGTCAGTGTACTGCGAGCTGCCATTGTCAACTTATGACTTCCATTGCTTGAAGTGATATTGTTAAGTACATGGTATTTAGAACAAATCTACGATTAAACTCTTTAAAACGAACCAAAAAGCAAGAACAAACCCAATAAAATGAAAGCAGGATTTTTATCAACTTGTTTGTCAGTAACTGCCTCGTTTTAAAGATTGTTCGTACGAAGAACATAGTGAATCAATTGTGAAATATAAACCCCATATGCAGTTGATAATGGTAAACTTACTTTTTCCCACGGGTTTATAATTCTACGGAATATCTGTTCAATCCGCGGGAAGAAATTTATGCGAAATTTTATTTTGTCTTTGTATACCCTTGATGCATTTTAGAATAGCTGTAACAAATTTGCGCGGAAAAACTGGGACCGCATTCATAGCGTATATTAATCCCACGCTGAAGAAGTACATGTACGTCTTCAGTATATTGTTACATAAATAAGGTAACCTGACAATAGAAAAGTTGAAATCACCACGTTTGTCATAAATTTTACTTGTTAGTTTGCCATCAATGTATTTCTATCTTTCTCTGGTAAAATATCCAAAAATGAAGAGTTGTGTCAGACTCCGTGGTGTCTTTTATTCGAATTGAACGGGATGGGGATATATCGAATCAACGTTTTATTAAAAAGAATTATCTGTTATTGTTAATCGAAAAAAGTCATTGATTTATCTAAAAGTCAAATTGAAGGCCACGACAAGAAACTTCTTTTCATGTAGATTTTTTAAATAAATTCAGCTTCATAAAAATATAAAAACAGATCTGCTTAGAAGGGGACACAATTGTAACCCATGGGATTCCAACAGATTGTTGGAAAACCTGGTACATGTTTTTCCATATCTTCCAATGATACATCTGGGCAGAGTTATATGACCTTGGTAATTTAACCTAGACCTCTGAAATATGGCATTGAATTAGATTATTATAAGACGTTTAGGTAATCAGCATCAAAATACTAAAGTTTGAATACATACAAGTCAAGGGTTGTATAGTTATAGCCAGGACATGATTTCATAAAGTCTTTGGCAACAACATATTCAAGTTCAAATCCATTCCATGCAAGGGTTCTTGAGTCTGTTTAGTATCTAAAGACTTACTGACTCTATCTTATTTCCTCAACTTTCCATGTACTAAAATATAAAATATGTCAGATGCTATTTTTCGATTCGGAACTTCCTTTTAGCTCAACCCCCCCCCCCAAAAAAAAAAAACCTCATTAAATCAATGAGAAATAGTCTGTTCAGAATAGAGGCACGCCTACATATATTTGTTAAAGTACCTTTTATCGTTCAAACAGAATTACTGAATTAGTACTCCTTCAAAAAGAGTTTTTAGATCTTGTATAAATAAAATCGCGGATAGATATTTGGTTGGAAAAGTGGCATTATATATGGGGGGGGGGGCAGTTGTTGGCGAGGACAGCTCTCATTTGGAAATGGGAGACAACAGTTGGCATTATCAATAATCAGTGGCATTTGGAATAATTCCATATTATTCAACTTTGAACATGTTGCCTTTAAGCTGAGTTATAGTTTTGTCTGGATTGATGGAGTCGATTGTCTATAAAGAACATCATTTTGATAACGACAAAAATGTCCAATAAATTTTAGAAATTTTAACATTTCCATTTATAAATAATTTGAAGGAAAATTTTGAAATGATATATGATAAATCCTCTTTAATGTGAATTAAGTCAGACTTGCACAACAAGTTGGTGTTGCATGGTGCATTAGGCATGACTTTTTCGAGGAGATATGATACTTTAAGGAGTGAATACGATATATAGGATCAACAAAGACTTTCTTTCATCGGTGTACATTTTGACAAGCAAGATAAATGTATGTTTGTTTCATTAAAATAAATATTAAAGTTGGGCTACAAATGTACAACTTTGACCTTTGAAATACGGTTTTGACTCAAGTACATGTCAAACTTTTGTGTCATCTTTAGGTTATCAGCATACTCAGGATTCAATACATAACAATCAAGGGATAAACAGTTATGACCGGAACATGTTTTTTCCATTTCATTGCCAATCACGACAATCCTTGAGATTTAACTCTGAGTTTGAAATTATGGCCCTTTTTTAGGTCATTGGCAGTAACATAATTATTCAAATTCAAATCCATTCCAACCATGACTCTATTTAATTTTTCAAACTTTCAATATACTAAAATCTGTCAGAGGCTGTTTTTCAATTAAAATGTTTGTATTAAAATGCCTACGTGCTACACATATTTAGAAATTACATGTACCCCTAATTTGGAAAACTTGGAATTGAACTTTAACGCCCTCGGTGATTTTAAGTCAAATAAGTTAAATAACATGTTATTTGTTACATTGTTATTTGTAAGACAGTAAATGCGTGTCTTGTCAATTTATTAAACTAATGAGGATGTATTCCTCTTTTAAAATGGTTTACCTATACCCTCACTGTGAAAACTGTGTTAAATTGATACTGATATCGATTGGTCACTATGCTTGATAAAATTTTCATTCAATAATGATAAGTTTTGGTTGTTTAAATTCGAACGCGTTTATTCTAAATAAGTTAAAAGTCAAGTAAATGGAAGTGGGTTTGTTTTGCGGTACCTATACTAGATTCCAAAACTCTATAAAAAGCATCACAATCAAAGATAAAATGCAGGGTCCAGTAAATGTTAAACCAAGTCACTATCAAATTTCAGATGTAATGTGCTACAACATAATCAAAAAGTGGTGTACATCAAATGTGGATGCTAAAATATTACGAAGAACGTTTGGAAAATTTAAAATTTGAAAACTTTTCAAACATCAATAGCATCAAAACTTGACTTTTCTACGCTTTATACAAATACTGCTCACGATAAAATTAAGGAGTGGGCTTTTTGACGTCATAGGCAACTGCTTCCTCAATAAAAATGGAACTCGTAAATTTTCATGTTTTGTTATTGGTCATCTACAAAATTATTTTGTTAAAAATCCTTCTGATTCTACATACAGGTACTCTGAAGTTGATAATAAAAAGATGCTGGAGTTCCTCATTGACAATATCTATTATAAATATAGTCTTTGGAGACAGGTTTTCAAACAATCTGTTGGAATTTTGATAGGCACTAATTGTGCTACTTTATCAGCCGACCTGTTTTTATAATCCTATTAAGCAGAGTTTATTCAAAAACTTCTACACAAAAACTCTTGCTTTGGCCTTCACCTTAACATTTAGATATATCGACGACATTTTGTCAATTAACAATAGTTAATTTCATTCATATGTCGACTAGATATATCCCAGTGAACTCGAAATAAAAGATATTACAGAATCTGCCACATCTGTTTCATATTTGGATGTTTTACTGACTATAGACGGTAATGGCCAACTAATAACTAAACTGTATGACAACGGGATGGCTTCAGCTTTTCCATCGTCAACTTCCCTTATTTGTATACATAATTATAGCATATAGTGATTCCAACATCACATGGTGATTATATATTCTAAATGACTCGATACGAAAGAGCATGCTCTGAGTACAATCAATTTTTAAATCGAGACAAACTACTGAAAAATAATTTAATGTTACAAGGATTTCAACAATTCTGTTTAAAGTAAGTTTTTGCAAATTTTACTGTTGTTAAAATGACCTTGTATGTAAATACAACCTATCGTTTCATGTTACATACCAATTGTTAGGTCATTGCTTTTATACCAAATTTGAGTACAGAGTAGTCCGTCTACTTGATCAAGACATAGGGTTTATGGCGGGTGTGGCCGGTCGACAGGAGATGCTTACTCCTCCCAGGCACCTGATCCCACCTATGGTGTTTCCAGGTGTCCGTGTTTTCGCCCTGTTTACGATTCGTTTTGTCTACTGTATTTATGAGATTGATTACTGTTCGTTATCGCCACCTTTTAGTAATTACACATTAAGGTTAAAAATCTTGCAATATCTCTCTGCATGCGAACATTTAACATACTGCTTTGTAAGAATAAATGCTATTCATATCATGTTTTGAATTTGAATTAACCGATAACTTTTATCTCCAACCCCCTTCCCACCTCCCCACCCCCACCCCTCCAAAAAATCAAAATGTACGTAAAAGAGGCATGCATGCAGTGCCTTAAACATAAAGTTTTGCCGATTTTCAAGTGTTTTTTTTCAATTTGTCAATGCTTTGTTAAATGCTCATGACGATATGAAATTACATCTTACTAGGAGAGCTTCCTCTCCTATCATTTATATAAGAAAAGCTATTGGAAAATAATCAAAATGTTATTGCAAAGCGTAAGGTAATTTTTTTTCTGTTTTCGTTAATAGTTCAATTTTCATACTTTGTATCAGAGAGTAATCTACTTTAGAGCTCATATAGGTATCAAAGTTATATATATACTTGAGAGCTATTATAGTTTTGAGCACATTTTTTTTAAAATTTAAAAAGGAATAAAGAGCTTACATAAAAAGAAGTAAATAGTCCTATACACACATCATTCCTCTTTCTTTCATCCTCTCCTCCTTCTCTCCCCCGCACTCTGATTCGGAACTTCCTTTTAGCTCTCTATCCCCAAAGACTACGTAAAAGGTGTGCACAGAATAGAGGCACACCTACTTTTATTTGTAAGAAAATCTTTTATCCTGCAACTACCCCTTGTATTGACCTAATATATACATTTGTGGTATCTCTCTATTATATAAACATGCAGAGAGCAAATATCTTCATACCTGTATGAAGTTTTTCGAAGGTCATAGGTCATTACGTGACCTAATCACACAGCGCAGTAATATCTACATAAAAAGACTTACTTAGCAATATAATTAGCATGTTTTTCGTGCATAAAAATGTACAAAATACGCAAGTAAAATAATAATAGTTTTATTTACAATGTAAACGAGTATTTAATACAGTTCTTGATCGATTTTACATACAGAATAGAAAACTAAGTGTTATAAGTTTCATGTCTGAGCTGCTTAGTCTCAACCTTTACCCTTATTTTTCTCGCAGACCTCTGAATGCTATAATTTTTTTTCGTTAAACTTTACTCACAATAAATTTGAAAATCTGTTGAAAAACATCAATGTAATGCAATCACGCCACAAACAGCTGACAAACACTGCGCTTTGGAAGTTCGGTAGGCACACCTCCATCATCGAGATCGTTGTGACGTTGTCTTAACAATGTAAGCTGTCGCCAGTGTCTCCATGTCAACATAATAAATTAATAAATATGCCTGGCTGAAATCGTAGATTTTATGTTTTTGATCAAATTTTATACTTGATTTCAAGTTATCTGGTCCGGACAAGTGTCTCCATCCATCCCTTTCCGACCGAAATTCCTCCAACTTTTTATTATCAAACATCGGACGTGTTTCTTGTGTTTTTTAACATCGAATATGGGTTCTCATGAATACAAAAATTCCCAGACACCAACATGCTCACTAAAATTGATCACAAGTAGCCTTTCACAGAATATTCCCTTCAAAACAGAATCATTTGCCAGATGAATTTGAAGCGTAACCGCTTTTCAAGCCGATTTACACCTAGCGTAATTTGTGAAAATCTACGACGTACAGTTAGTGCAATATTTATATTCGATTACATTCGATTGTCCGTCTCAAATGTATATATAAGTAATAAATTACAAGTTTAAAAACTTCAATGGGAATAATAATAAACCAAAGCTTTATTCGGTCAATGCCCTAATAGAGCCTCGTGCACGTATTCCAACGTTCTAAAAGCATTGTGACGTCATGAATATTGCAATTTTACGCCATGGCGTCTTAGTTTCAACTGCAGAGATGTACCTAAATCGGTTGAAAACAGCTCGTTTTGGAGGTCCTGTAAAATGTATTGCAGGATAAACAAAATACAAGGAGACTGTCTTGAAATATAAGCGAAAGTAAGTTCTGTAAATATAGAGTATGTGCATATACAATAACATACTCTATATTTACATTGATGACCATTGCCTATGTGTTAGACCCCCATCCCCACCCTAGATTTTCAGATTGAATTTATGTAGTGAAGTCATCAAAATGACCTTAGACCCATCACCCATAAAAAAACGCAGACCCCTGTCAAAAAGGTAGGGAAAGTCACATATACGAAAGAAAGCGACTGGTTTTAACCCCCCCCCCCCAAAAAAAAAACAACATTTGAACAAGTATCTTTGTTCTTGCCCCCCCCCACCCCCCCCCACCCCAAAAATCCGATTTTTTTGACTGGGAATGTACCCCCCCCCCCATCCCACCCCCAGCAAATAATTCCTGGATCCCGCATGCTTCAACTCTCCATGCATGTCTGTTACACAGAAGGGCAGAAGGACAACTATTTTTTATTAGACGTTTTATTTAGTTTAATCTCATATTTCAGCTTTTCTTGGGACTGTACAGGGTTCTCAGAATTTTACCGGAGCCAGTGGAAAACCCCAGCAGAAATATGAGATTTATATCAACAAGGTCATCAAGGCATGTGATATGAAAATCTTTTAAGTAACATTTTATACAACTGATAAAAAAAAACTGCCATGAACAATTTTTAAAATTCTTTTTAAGTACAAGGACAATCAAAATAAAATTTAAAAAATCTATGCAAAAAATTAATGCTTCCCCTCACATTTAGATTTGAGCCATTTCAATATTTTTTTTTCAAAGATCTTTTTGTAAAGAGAAAATTGTGTTAAAAAATTTAAAATCTTGACGATGTCAATGATGTTTTGTATGCATTCCGTTTTCTTACTTTGCATGCTCTTGTTTGTAGAATTCAAGTTAAAGAACATATTATAGTATCCTGAATGTTAAATGAGTAAATTTCAGAAAAAAAGAGAGAAAATTTCAAATACAGTAGACTTTGAGAAAAACCAGTGTTCTAGGTAAATCTACTTCACTTCAAACAGAAGCAAAAATACTAAGGTTGATTTTTTTACTCTATATTTTTCTAGGATAAAACGAAGTCAAAGCTGAAGGATAAGGCGATAGCAGTTGTGTTAACACCATCCCCACTTGATGATTGTGCTGTCAAGGTAGAAAAAGACCTTAAAGCCATATTCACAGGTATTGGAAGACTTGTATTCCACATTACTTCACACAATTTGAAAATACCACTGATAACAAGATGTGTTTTTGAAACACTGATGCTCCTGTATGGCAGCTTATGGCAAAGGTTAAAGTTTCTCAAATGCAAGTCCAACTCCAGGTCAAGAGATCAAAAATGTTGGTACCCAAAGAAAGGTCTTCTCTTGAGGAATATACCTGTGAAATATGAAAACCCTAGCACCAACAGTTGAAAAGTTATGGCGAAGGTTAAAGTTTTTCAAAAGTAAGTAAAATAGCAAGGTCAAGGTCAAATGGTGCCCAAGGGAAGGTCTTGTCACATGTGATAAACATGATTGTGAAATGTGAAGGCCCTAGAAACAAACGTTCAAATGTTAAGGCCAAGATTAATTTTTTTTTAAAATAGGTCAAACTCCAAGGTCAAGGTTAATGCTAAAATTGTTGGTATCCAAGGGAAGGTCTTGTCACAAGGAATGCATAAGTGAAGTATGAAAGCCCTAAAACCAACTTTTCAAAAGTTTTGGCAAAGGTTAAAGTTTTCAAATTTAGGTCAAACTCCAAGGTCAAGGTCAAAGGGTCAAAGTTGTTGGTATCTTAAGGAAGGTCTTGTCACAAGGAATACATAAGTGAAGTACGAAAGCCCTATCACCAACTGTTTAAAAGTTATGGCCAAGGTTACATTTTTCAATAGTATGTCAAACTGTAGGGTCAAGGTCAAAGGGTCAAAGATGTTGGTATCCAAGGATGGTCTTGTTACAAGGAATACACATGTGAAGTATGAAACCCCTGAATCACTCTAAAGATAGAGATTCAATACTTGAATTTCTTATTTTTAAGATTTTCATATTTACATGAACCAATAGACTCAAAGCAAAAACTTGACACAGGTTAAATATAAACATTTCCATGGGCTGTCTTTATCATTCTATAGATTATAAGCTTCTTTTAGAATTCAGTAAGTCGTGTCAAACCTTCTCAGTAATATAAACTCTGTTTTTCCACAGGAACTTTTGACAAATTAGGATCTCCTGCTATGAACAAGTGTAACTGGCATGAGGATTATTCCAATGTCCCAAAATGCCAAAGAAGAAATCTATTTAAAAAATTGTATGAGAAAAATTGCGGATGTACTGTAAGTTATCAAAAACTTTTCAAACTCGACATTTGTTTTTATATCTAGACTAACGGAGTTAGATATTGCAACTACTCTTCTGCGTTGCTAGTAAAGTCTAGAGAACAGTTTTTTTTTCTTCTCTTAAAGTTACAGTTTGAATTTAACAACATTTTAAAGTCCCTTTTAAAAGCAGTAGAGTTCCATTACATCCTAGAAGAAGGACCTAATTCATATAAACGTACCAAAAGCTTAAAAAGACCTTTCTAAATTCTTGAAATCAAATCAGCAAAAGTTAGGCATGTAAACAAGGATCCCCAACAAAACAATGTCGTTAAGTTTGTTATATTAATTAGGTTATTCAAAAGGGTTAAGTATAAACGAAGAAGAGCTAAATTGGCATTGAAATGAAAATAACAAATATTTTGTATTCAATCAAAAATGTAATAAAGTATAAAACTTAAGCTTGAGAATATTAAGAAGTTCAAATTTTATACTTTATTACATTTTTGATTGAATACAAAATATTTTTGATTTTCATTTCATACCCATCGTTGAAAAAAATTGCATTGTATTTTTTTTTTAAATGATATAATGTAAATATTTCTGTAAAATATTAATCAACAGGTCTGTCTTCCCGGTGAATGTTCATCAGACAGCGTACCTCACTGTGTCTGGCGTTCCCATGACGACTGTGACAACAGACACAGCCACTGTGCCATGTATCCAGGATGTAACAAGTGTTCCTGGAGACGTTGCGTCTCTTATTATGACTGCGAGGATGATCTAGAACTCTGATAGTCTTTGTGTATCCAAGAATGGCATGCCAATAAGTATTCATCATTTTATTAAATGACCGGAACTGTTAACCAATCCATTTGATAACCGGACTCCCAAAAGTATCCCCAGAAACATTATGTTTGGAGTGGTTTGGGCGATAAAAGTTTCTTGTTCCTTGTTTGATGATTGGTTGTTACCCGCCATTGCTTCTTCATTGTAAAGATCTCTTTTTACATTACACCAGATGTAAGAATGTTAGAATATTCCAATAAGGGGGAAACTACTGTATATCTCCTCCATGCAGAGAATATTTTTATCCAACGTGATTGATCAAAGAATATTTGCCACTGTTGAAAAACGACTCGAGCGTTATCTTTCAATGTGAAAAGTTGTCTTATATTCAACAGTAGAGAGGTTGAGATTTCATACGTGTACGTCTAGTAGGGGAATTCCATAAATTTCTTGCGTACGTCATCAGTTTTGGTGTTGATAAGTTTTCTACACGTTCCTACAACTTGTAAAAAGGCATCTACACGTAGGTGTGAACGTGTAGCTTTTTCAATAAAAACTAGTCAATTTGTGTGTGAAACTGTTATTGTTTTTAATTATTTAGGATGTTATTTTTCATGAACACTTATTTTAACCATATTTTGTTCATTAACTAAAGTTAAACTAATAGAGAGGTTGAGATCTTAAACTTGTACGCGTACGTGTACGTGTGCATATACTTTGACCTACACGTACACGTTTTTTTGTAATTTGTCTGTTGAGATTTTCATGACGTGTAACATGTACGTGTACACTGCGATTGGTTTCTCTGATTCACCTATTAAGAAGTTTTGTGACGTCAGTTTGATTTTAGTAAGTAAACAAAACATGGTTAAAATAAGTGCCCATGAAACTAAGCTTCCTTAATAATGTACAATAATCACATTTTCACACATAAATTGACTCATTTTTATTATAAAGGCTACAAGTTTTCACTTACGTGTAGATGCCATTCTACAAGTTCTAGGAACGTGTAGAAAACTTGTCATCGCTAAAATTGATGACGTAATACGCGAAAAATTTAGGGAATTCCCCTACTAGACGTACACGTAAACGTATGAAATCTCAACCTCTCTAATGTCACGAAACTACAAAATAGTTGAAACAGAGACACCGATTACAGTCTACACGTTC
Organism: Saccostrea echinata; assembly: GCF_033153115.1. Lineage (NCBI taxonomy): Eukaryota > Metazoa > Mollusca > Bivalvia > Ostreida > Ostreidae > Saccostrea > Saccostrea echinata. Next base: position 23,041,301 of record NW_026889774.1, read on the forward strand.
ATGTTACACGTCATTAAATCTCAATAGACAAATTTCAAACAACGTGTACGTCAAAGTTTGTACACACGTACACGTACGCGTACAAGTTTAAAATCTCAACCTCTCTAAATTATTTCTCAAAGTGCCCCCTGTACTTTTGAATTATACATATATTGTAGATAAACACTACATCTTCATTCAGCCTCCCTTGTACGATACTACTGTATCTTCAGTGATGTAGGTAATTCAAGGTGTTTTGCCCACTGTACATTGACTTGTATATCCCGAACTGTGTAGTTTTAGAGTTTAAGTACTTGGTAAAACTTATATTTGTTGAAATGTAGAGTTTTTGAAAGATTAATTTTCTTCGATTTTTCTCTATATTTACATTCTGTCTTATGTGTCTTTTTAAAAACTTGTTTCTTTTTGATTAGCAAAAGTAAATTATAAGAATTGAAACATCCTCTTTCATGTTGTTCATTTATATTTCGAAGTACAGTGTATCAGTATATAATAAATACTGATTTTATGAATAAGAGAAATTTTTAAGTCTAAGATTGCTTTGTGTTCCTGGGACCTGAATATCACATTTAGACTTGAATTAAATTCGCTTTGACTTTACTCATATTGAGCAGATTGACTGAAATAAATTGTCTTTTTCATCAAATTGTAAATATATAACCGACTTCGATTCGACGCTGGTCGTCTAGCTCTTGGTATGCTACTCCTTCCGTATATTGTCCGTTAATTTCGTAATTTTTAATCCGCCCAGAAAATTGAAATATATCACTTAAATCAAACTTAATTCTTCTTGGTTATTGAAAAATGATCTGTACAACAGTTATGTTTATAAATGGACGATCAAAAATAGGTAACACCAAGTAATGAAAAATGCACCGATGGTTTCAAATACTAATGCAGATGATACATTTTTTTTTTAATGAAGAGTTTTTCTAAATTAAAATAATTAAAAAAAATGAAAAACTGCTGTCTAAAAATGACAGCATTAGATCTAGGAATAGAGGCATCAGTAGGTATCGGGAGATAAACACAGTTCTTTGTGTATATTCATCCAGTCTCTTTTTTGACAATCTTTGGAACAGTATACCGCTACTTTACACCGTGAACATTTTTTTAATACATTATGAGACGATTTCTTTCCACATTCCCAACATTGAGATGTAGTTTGTGTTGACGGCTCATTTACAGAAACAGAGAATTTCAGACTCACATACGCCTTGATCTTTTGGAAGTATGACTTCAGTTGTATTTTGTTTTGCATAATGGCGAGTGCTTTCTCTGGATTTTGCAAATCCCATCTAAAGGCTTTTATGACATGATCACCGACGCCAAGATTTTCTGTGACTTCATCTCCAAGGTAAAGATCATTCTCCTCCTCTGGATTTTTCTCGACAAACATAGCTTTCGTTTTCAAAAGAAAAAGTTGCTCTGATGAAAAGTCCTCTACAAATGTATTGTCAACCACGTGACCTTGCACGTCCAACCAGACGTGAGCTAGTTTAATTCCTCCGTGATGCTGAGCGTCAAGAATGCCATAAACTATTCTACTCTGAATACCCATTGCAGTTAGACATCGATGCAAGATCAGATTAATCTTGCTGCAGGCATTGCTTACTCGCAGTGACTTTTGCAGGCCCATGCTGGTTGACAACAGCTCACGAATATCCTTTGCTCGTGTTATATCGTCTGGCACACCAAATGGAGACTTGGTGAAATTGAAATCCATTTTTGATAGGGGTTACTGGTATTGAGGAACTACAAAGAGATATTCGTATACTCAAAGTACCTTAGTTTAAGACACCCCTTTCCCCAATCTCTTTGCTCAAATTAAACTAGAATATATTCAATACGAAATTTCATAATAATAATGATAAAAAAAAGAAACGGATGTGTTTATCAAGGCCGTAACTAGGCTCAAATTTTTAGTGTGGCAAGGGAACTTGGGGCCACCCGAGTCCCAAGCGGGTCCAGGGTAGTGTCCTGATAAGGATTTTCGGGGGAAGGGGGGAGCTCCCGATACAAGGGCACCGTTTTACAAAAGAACTTACGACTAAGACCGAAATGAAATTTTGCAAATAACTTTCTAGCTTATATATATATTTAAGATGGTTTTAATCTTTTATACAAGAATTAAGAAAGATGTTTTTAGACTAGTAATTTTTAACTGAATCATCAATTTGCAAAATTTTACAATCCACTTAAGTTTTTGGTCACTGTCATAAGTTCTATTGTAAAACGGGCTCCTGGGTTTAGTAAATTAAAGACAACCTTTGAAAGTTTTAATTTCACGTTTTGAATGATTTGTACATGCGTTCTAAACTGTAATGAAACACCTGGTAAGATGATAGATTTACAGAAATTGAAACAAAAGTTGAAAGTATTAATTTAGTACAAAGACACACATAATTAATTCAAGTTCAAAGTAAAACTTTTTTCATTTTTAAGAAAACTCTCAAATTTTAGTGAGGCATCTGCCTCACTTGCCTCAATGGTAGTTACGGCCTTGATTTATGTGTTTATTTAACAAGCAGAACATCTTTAAAATATAAACAGTTGCAGTCTCGAAATACTATAATTTACTGTACATTGTATCAAATATGTTGGCTGGTGAATAGAACGACAGCGTATACGTAACATTCCAATTCTGCAAGTTTTGTTTCAACTTTTTTAAATATATTTTTTACATTGTTGGTACAATTTCTTAAATTGTAAGTCAGTATCCTTCCAGGGCTTCCGTAGATTATACATTTTTTATTGTTTGTAGAATTTAGAAAATGATTGTACGATTTTTTAAAAATGTTTGTACAGGTTAATAAAATTGTTGATAGAAGTTAGGAAAATTCCGATGTAAATTTATGTAATTCTCCTACAGCTACGACGGTTGTTCGAAAAGTTCACGGACTTGTGACGTACCTTTTTTCCTTAATCCATATTACATGTATATCCAAATTTGGTAGACTTGTTTTAACAATAAATTCCAAAGATTTGTATTAAAAGAATATAATAAATTATGAGGTATTATGATCTAAGATTTAAAACTACGAAAAGTGGGTCCAGGAGTAGATCAAAATTTCACAAAATCACAAAGTTTAAGATTTCTTAAATAGTTTTAATGTTTTCACTAGGAAATTCAAACATTGATTTTTTTTTTTGTGGTTTGATACTGTGCTTTGATAAAATTCGAGTTAAATATCTAATGTAGTAAATGGTGTTAAAACGTTAAAACAATGCTATGGCTTTAATTCAGCGTTATTTTGTAATATTATACTTTCATGTAAATTAGTTAAATCTGATTCGCCGAGAAACATTTGTTTAAAAAAACACTATTACCCGCTAAATGATGAAGCCACGCCCTCCAGCGTAGCAACAGTCAACATTGCTTGACAACAAGTGATATTCCAAAAAATAGTGACTGCGTAGAATTTATGAGCGCAAGTTTCATTGATATATGTTTTTGTATTAACTATTAAACAATCAGTACAATGTAATAAATATTGCATGTAGTTGAGTGTAACATTGAAAATTTTCACCCCAAGAAAACCATTGTCAACCGAGGCGCAGTTGAGGTTGACAATGGTTTTCTTGGGTGAAATTTTTCAATGTTACACTCAACTTCATGCAATATTTATTAATATTTATATACCAACACCGTTCGCAACGTCTGCATCAGAAGACACTCGGTATGTGAGGAAAGCCAATATTAGAAAAAAAAAATATCAAAAGAGTTAGTATAATGTCATTAAAAGAGATATAGGCGCTTCACTGTTGCGTATCTTGTGAAAGTAGAGTTACGAGGTAAAAAATTAAAACACTGATTTGACAAACGAACTCGTGCTTCTGGAATTTTTGTTAACGCTGGTAAAGAAACGCTGTTAATTGGTATGGCGCTAGACTGGTGTGAAATATATAGTGAGAGTATTTTTGAGAGACTCATGTCGTTAGTTTTTATGCCCCAGGATCGAAAGATCCCGGGGATATATTGTTTTGGTCCTGTTTGTCTGTTTATCTGTTTGTCTGTTTATCTGTTTGTCCGTTTGTCTGTCTGTCTGTTGTTAACTTTAACCTTGCCCATAACTTTTGATTGGTTGGAGCTATGACTTAAATATTTCACATATGTATTCCTTGTGACAAGATCTTTCTTTGGGAACCATCATTTTTGACCTTGACCTTGGAGTTTGACCCACTTTTGCAAAATTTTATGAGACTTTAACCTTGGCCATAACTTCTGAACAGTTGGTGCTTGGGGTTTCAAACTTCACATGTGTATTCTTTGTGACACGACCTTCCTTTGGATACCAACAACTTTGACCTTTTGACCTTGGAGTTTGACCTACTTTTGAAAAACTTTAACCTTGGCCATAACTTTTGAACAGTTGGTGCTTGGGATTTCAAACTTCACAGGTGTATTCCTTGTGACAAGACATTCCTCTGGATATCAACCTTTTTGACCCTTTGACCTTGACCTAGGAATTTGACCTACTTTTGAAAAACTTTAACCTTGGCCATACCTTTTGAACGGTTAGAGCTAGGGCTTTCATACTTCACATATGTAATCCTTGTGACAAGACCTTTGTTTGGATACCAACCACTTTGATCTTTTGACCTTGACCTAGGAGTTTGACCTACTTTTGAAAAACTTTAACCTTGGCTAAAACTTTTAAATGGTTGATGCTAGGGCTTTCATACTTCACATATATAATCCTTGTGACGTCACCTTCCTTTGGATACTATCCACTTTGACCCTTTGACCTTGACATAGAAGTTTGACCTACTTTTAAAAAACTTTAACCTTGGCCATAATTTTTGAATGGTTGGTGCTAGGGCTTTCATACTTCACATATGTAATCCTTGTGACAAGACCTTCCTTTGGGTACCAACCACTTTGACCCTTTGACCTTGACATAGGAGTTTGACCTACTTTCGAAAAACTTTAACCTTGGCCATAACTTTTAAATGGTTGGTGCTAGGGCTTTCATACTTTACATATGTAATCCTTGTGACAAGACCTTCCTTTGGATACCAACAACTTTGACCTTGACCTTGATGTTTTACTTACTTTTAAAAGACTTTAACCTTCGCCATAACTTTTGAACAGTTGCAGCTAGGGCTTTCAAATTAAACATTTTTTATCTTTTGGCCTGGATTTTGACTTGCATTTGAGAAACTTTAACCTTCCCAATAAGCTGCCATACGGGGGCATCAGTGTTTCACAAACACATCTTGTTACACAATGTTGTTAAGGGTGTATCTTGGTAAAAAAAATGATTTTAGTATTAAGTTACATGAATTCTATTTAATTATATGGAATGAAACTTCACACTTCAATAACATAAACATGTTTATTAGCTAAAATTCTTTTAAACCGTTGATTTCATTTACAACAAGAAAATTTTTCTAAATCATTTAGATACAGTGAAAACAGGAGAGATGATAGGTTTTCACCCTGTACAAGGAAAAAAAAATATCAGAATTTTGTCCATTACAAAATACCTTGGTTGTCAAGTATGTGGTTTATCTATTCTCAATTCTTTTGAAGATGTAATCATACATTGACTTCTTTGTCACTAGAATTCAATAAAAATCAATCAAGAAAAAAAGCACTAAATGAAAGTTTTTGCATTTTTAAATGCATCACTATGGCGCCATTATTTGAGAGAAATATGTACATGTATATAATAATGAACATATCCTTCTCTCTAAAAAATCTTTTTTAAAAATTGCATGTTGGTTTTTAACTATTGTGTAATGGTATTTTTTTTTCATCTTCCACAGCATAAGAACAAATAACATATACATATACAGGTACATGTAATTGTAAATGTACTTAAGAAGACAAAAAAGTACAAAGATTAAAAACAGTACAAGTTATTATGCCCCTGGATCGAAAGATCCTGGGGTATATTGTTTTTGACCTGTCTGTCTGTTTGTTTGATTGTCTGTCTGTTGTCAACTTTAACCTTGCCCATAACTATTGATTGGTTAGAGCTATGACTTTCATATTTCACATGTATATTTCTCGTGACAAGACCTTTCTTTGGATACCATCATATTTGACCTTTTGACCTTGACCTTGGAGTTTGACCCAGTTTTGCAAAATTTTATAAGACTTTAACCTTGGCCATATCTTCTGAACAGTTGGTGCTTAGGGTTTCAAACTTCACATGTGTATTCCTTGTGACAAGTCCTTCCTTTGGATACCAACAACTTTGACCTTTTGACCTTGACCTTGGAGTTTGACCTACTTTTGAAAAACTTTAACCTTGGCCATAACTTTTGAACAGTTGGTGCTTGGGGTTTCAAACTTCACATGCGTATTCCTTGCGACAAGACCTTCTTCAGGATATCAACCTTTTGGACCCCTTGACCTCGACCTAGGAGTTTGACCTACTTTTGAAAAACTTTAACCTTGGTCATAACTTTTGAACGGTTGGAGTTAGGGCTTTCATACTTCACATATGTAATCCTTGTGACAAGACCTTTCTTTGGATACCAACCACTTTAACCTATTGACATTGACCTAGGATTTTGACCTACTTTTGAAAAACTTTGACCTTGGCCATAAACTTTGAATGGTTGATGCTAGGGCTTTCATACTTCACATATGTATTCCTTGTGATATCACCTTCCTTTGGATACCAACCACTTTGACCTTTTGACCTTGACATAGGAGTTTGACCTACTTTTGAAAAACTTTAACCTTGGTCATAACTTTTGAATGGTTGATGCTAGGGCTTTCATACTTCACATATGTATTTCTTGTGATATCACCTTCCTTTGGATACCAACCACTTTGACTTTTGACCTTGACATAGGAGTTTGACCTTCTTTTGAAAAACTTTAACCTTGGCCATAACTTTTGAATAGTTGATGCTAGGGCTTTCATACTTCACATATGTAATCCTTGTGACAAGACCTTCCTTTGAATACCAACAACTTCGACCTTGACCTTGACGTTTTACTTACTTTTAAAAGACTTTAACCTTCACCATAACTTTTGAACAGTTGCAGCTAGGGCTTTCAAATTTCACAAGTATATTCCTCGAGACAAGACCTTTCTTGGATACCAACATTTTTTTATCTTTTGGCCTGGATTTTGACTTGCATTTGAGAAACTTTAACCTTCGCCATAAGCTGCCATACAGGGGCATCAGTGTTTCACAAACACATCTTGTTTTTAAATTGTAAAAACGATACATAATTTTTTCTAATCACAAAAACGTACAAAACGATTTTTTCACATCATACAAACGATATTCTAAATTGTACATACGATATTCTATATTTTTTGCAAACGATTTTTAAATCTTACATGTAAAACTAAAGATTTTCCAAATTAAATAAACGAGTTTCCAAATTGTTTGAACGATTTTTCAAAATTGTATAAACGATTTAAAAAATATAAAAACGGTTTTAAAGGTATTTTTTTAATGTACAAACGATTTTAGAAAAATTGTACAAACGATTTAGAAACTGTACAAACGATTCATATATCGTAAAATAGAAAGAAATTAGGGGGTAATGACACGTATTCGTTGTCGTAGTGCATAGATGCATACTTTGCAGAAGGATAAAACGTACGCTCAACTAGGACCTTAGGTCACCGGCTCAGTTCACAACTATCAAACCTGTTTACTCCGCGACAAAATGTAGTGCATTGCAACCGTAAAGAGAAAAATAGAATAAATCGCACTACTGTGAAGCCTTTACAGTGTAAAACAACAAACAGAAAATCTATTTTTGTCACAGGAATAATCATCTGATATGAGAAAAGATACAGGGGGAGCAACATTGACTGCAATATATTATAAAATATAAGTTATACAGCAATGGATTACGTAGGGTGACCTGTGGTCTCCCTAATGATATTATTATTCCATGTAAGGCAACAGTATCTATTTAACACAGTACCTAACCTCTGATCTCCTTATTAATATATCAGGGTAGGCGACCTCCTGTCTCTGCATTCGCAGATCTAACAGGCAGGGGGAGGAGGTACATTGTAGGTCTTGCCCCCCACCCCGCTCGGACTCTTCACTGATCCTTAAAGATAATGGAATAATTATTTGGTAATAAATTATATTAGGTGTCCTTTGGTCTCCCTTTTGAGGTCATACCTCAATAGGCGACCTTATCAGTTTAACATTCTAGTAAACCTCTGGTTAATATTAATCTTACAGAGTAGATGTATGCCCAGTCTTGCAATTAAGGATGGAGGCTGAAGTTCTCCTCTTTCCCTGGAATTTACCCTTATCAAATTCATAAACGAATCAAAACTACTAGTATGTTTTCCAAAATAATAAACTTAAAAAACATGGACCCATTGTCAATTGCTTGTGGGATACATATACTGTATATGAAGGAAAAGTTGTCTAATGTCATCCCCCACCCAATTACATAAATTTAGAGAATTAATTTGAAGAAATTGTGAAATTGTTTGCTTGTAAAAAAAATCAGGGTCTCAATTTTTGTTTGGAGTGAATTTGAAAAATAATTCTTCACATGCCACATTTTTAAATTGTCTTCTTATAACTTCAAGTGACCTCATGTTTTCCTAATAATGAACAATATAAGATTACTCTGGTCTACTGATTCATATACCACTTCGTCTGACCTCTGATATCCTTATTGATGTACAATATAAGACAAACTCATGTTTCCATATTCTTTATGTGGGGAGAAGAGGAAACATAAAGTTTATACGAATAGGGAGACCATAGGTCCTCTTATATTGTACATCATTAGGAGGACCAAAGATCACATTGTATTGTAAATCAAAAGAAAGACAAGAGGTCCCCTTTATCCTACATCAACAGGGAGACCAGAGGTCCCCTTATATCCTACATCCAAAGGGAGACCAGAAGATACCTTATATTGTACATCAAAAGGGAGACCAGAGATCTCTTATATTGTACATCAATAGGGAGACCAAAGACCCCCCTATATCCTACATCAGTAGGGAGACCAAAGGATACCTTATATTTAACATCAATAGGGAGACCAGAGGTCACCTTATATTGTATATTAGTAGAGAGACCAGAAGTCACATTATATTGTACATGAATACGGAGACCTGGGGTCCCCTTATTTTATTAATCATTGGGGTGACCATATTTCATATAAAAGTGTTTATAAATACGGAGACCAGATTGCATCTTATGTTGTACATTATTCAAGAGACCAGAGGCCAGATAAAGTTGTGTATGAATATGAAGACCAGAGGACAGCCTATAGTGTTCATCATTTGCAGACCACTGGTCACATAAGGCTGTGTATAATATGAATACGGAGACCAGAGGTCCCAATATGGTGTACTTCATTAGGGTAACCAGAGGTACCCTTATGTTTTACATCAATAGGGAGGCCAGGGGTCACCTTATATTGTACATCAATAGGGAGACAAGAGGTCACTTATTTTGTACATCAATAGGGAGACTAGAGGTCACCTTATATTGTACATAAATACAATATACCAGAGGACACCTTACATTGTAAAGAATTAGGGAGACAAGAGGTAACTTATTTTGTACATCGATAGGGAGACCAGAGAACACCTTATATTGTACATAATTAGAGGGACCAGAGGTCACCTTATATTGTACATCAATAGGGAGACCAGAGGACATTGTATATTGTACATAATTAGGGAGACCAGAGGTAACTTATTCTGTACATCAATAGGGAGAGCAGAGGTCACCTTATATTGTACATCAATAGGAACACCAAAGGTCCCCTTATATCCTATATCATTAGGGAGACCAGAGATCCCCTTATATTGTACATCTCTAGGGAGACCAGAGGAAACCATATATTGTACATCATTAGGGAGACCAGAGTTCCCCATATATCCTACATCAGTAGGGAGACCAGAAGACACCTTATATTGTACATCAATAGGGAAACCAGAGATCACTTATATTGTACATCAATAGAGAGACCAAAGGTCCCCTTATATCCTACATCAGTAGGGAGACCAGAGGACACATTATATTGTACATCAGTAGGGAGACCAGAGGACACCTTATATTGTACATCAGTAGGGAAACCAGAGGACACCTTATATTTGACATCAATAGGGAGACCGGAGGTCACCTTATATTGTACATTAGTAGGTCCCCTTATATCCTACATCAGTAGGGAGACCAGAAGACACCTTATATTGTACATCAATAGGGAAACCAGAGATCACTTATATTGTACATCAATAGGGAGACCAAAGGTCCCCTTATATCATCATTAGTTGGGAGACCAGCGGACACCTTATATTGTACATCAATATGGAAACCAGAGGACATCTTCTACTTTACAATAATAGGGAGACCAGAAGTCACCTTATATTGTACATTAGTAGGGAGACAAGAAGTCACATTATATTGTACATTATTCAGAGACCAGAGGTCACATAAAGTTGTGTATGAATATGAAGACCAGAGGACAGCCTATAGTGTTCATCATTTGCAGACCACTGATCACATAAGGCTGTGTATAATATGAATATGGAGACCAGAGGTCCCCATATGGTGTACTTCATTAGGGTGACCAGAGGTCCCCTTATGTTGTACATCCTTGGGAGACCAGAAGTCACCTTATATTTTACATTAATAGGGAAATCAAAGGTCACCTAATATTGTACATCAATAGGGAGACCAGGGGTCACCTTATATTGTACATCAATAGGGAGACTAGAGGTCACCTTAGATTGTACATAAATACGGAGACCAGAGGACACCTTATAGTGAACATCATAAAGGATTCCAAAGGTCACTTTAAATTGTACATCAATAAGGAGACGAGAGGTCACCTAATATTATACATCAATAGGGAGACCAGGGGTCACCTAATATTGTACATCAATGGGGAGACCAGAGGTCACCTTATGTTGTATATCAGTAGGCTTATGTTGTACTTCATTGTGGAGACCAGAGGTTACCTTATGTTGATCATTAGAGAGACCAGAGGTGACATAGAGTTTATACAAATGCCAAGACCAGAGGTCCTCTTATATAAAACATAATTAGGGAGACAATGCAGAGGTCACGTAAAGTTGTGAATGAATACGGAGACCAGAGGTTTCCATATATTGTACATCACAGTGTTATAGGGAGACCAGATATCACAAAAAGTTTATATGGATGCAGAGATCAGGCTTCTACGATACTAGACTCTGTTTAACTAAAAGACAACTCAAAAACAAAATAAAGGCAATAATATTGGAAATAAGCTTCTGAACATTTAATCATGTGAAGAAAAAATTACTTCTTTCACTCCATAATTTCTCATATCTTACATAAACAAAGATTGCAAGAGTTCTTTTATATCATAACACAAATACAGATTATGAAATATGTAGAGATAATGAACAGTATTCGAGCTCAAAAGTCCATTAAACATTACAAAATAGGAGCGGAGCAAACACGGACCTCCTAAATATCAGAGGTGGGATCAGGTGCCATGGAGGAGTGAGCATCCCATGCCGACTGGTCAAACCCGCCGTGTGCTCCTTATCATATTCGGGAAAAAACGGAAAAATTCGTGGACAACTCAGTGTGTGAATAATGGGCTAACAATCAGTTTGAAAAAAAGTCAGTCAGCATTTGACTTAATTGCCAGCAAGGTCATTGTATCGACCATAGAACTTATGAAATGATAACTTTAAATGAGACTACTGATATTCTTGCTTAATCAACTTCTTTGTCAATAACTTTTCTCGTTTTAAAAATTGTTCATACGTAGAACATGCTCTTCCGTATTGCATCAACTGAGAGATATCATTATGGAGACCAGAGATCAACTTATAAAGTACATTAATAGGGAAACAAGATGTTCTATATAAAGTAATCTCTGGTCTCCCTATTCATGTACAATATACAATATTAGGTGATCTCTGGTCTCCCTAATTATGTACAAAATAAGGTGTCCACTGGTCTCCCTATTGATGTACAATATAAGTTGACCTCTGGTCTCCCTAATTATGTACAATATACAGTGTCCTCTGGTCTCCCTATTAATGTACAATATAAGGTGACCTCTGGTCCCCCTACTTATGTACAATATAAGGTGACCTCTGGTCTCCCTATTGATGTACAAAATAAGTTACCTCTGGTCTCCCTAATTATGTACAATATACAGTGTCCTCTGGTCTCCCTATTAATGTACAGTATAAGGTGACCTCTGGTCTCCCTATCGATGTACAAAATAAGTTACCTCTGGTCTCCCTAATTCTTTACAATATAAGGTGTCCTCTGGTCTCCGTATTTATGTACAATATAAGGTGACCTCTAGTCTCCCTATTGATGTACAAAATAAGTGACCTCTTGTCTCCCTATTGATGTACAATAGGTGAACTCTAGTCTCCCTATTGATGTATATAATAAGGTGACCTCTTGTCTCCCTCTTGATATACAATATAAGGTGACCTCTTGTCTCCCTATTGATGTACAATATAAGGTGACCTCTGGTCTCTCTTATTATGTACAATATAGGTTGTCCTCTGGTCTCCCTTATTATGTACAATATACGGTGACCCCTGATCTTCCAATTGATGAACAATATAAGGTAACCTTTGGTCTCCCTATTAATTACAATATAAGGTGGCCTATGGTCTCTATATTGATGTACAAAATAAGTGACCTCTGGTCACCCTATTGATATACAATATAAGGTGACCTCTGGTCTCCCTATTGATGTACAATATAAGGTGACCTCTGGTCTCCCTATTGATATACAATATAAGGTGATCTGTGGTCTCCCTAATTATGTAAAATATAAGGTGACCACTGGTCTCCCTTTTGTTGTTCAAAATGAGTTACCTCTGGTTTCCCTATTGATGTATAAAATAAGTGACCACTAGTCTCCCTAATTCTGTACAAAATAAAAGGTGTCCTTTTCTCCTTATTGATGTACATAAAAAGTTACCTCTGGTCTCCCTATTGATGTATAGATGTATAATATAAGGTGACCTCTGGTCTCCCTATTGATGTACCATCTACAATATAAGGTGATCTTTGGTCTCCCTAATTATGTACAATATAAGGTGACCCCTGGTCTCCCTATTGATATACAATAACTGGTGATCTCTGGTCTCCCTACTAATGTAAACTATAAGTTGAATACTGGTCTCCCTATTGATGTACAATATAAGGAGTCCTTTGATCTCTGTATTGATGTACATTATAAGGTAACCCCTGAGTCTCCCTAATTATGTACAATATAAGGTGTCTTATTGTTTCCGTATTGATGTACAATATAAGATGGCCTCTGGTCTCCGTTTTGATGTGCAATAGAAGGTGACCTCTGGTCTCCCTAATTATTTATAATATAAGGTTACCACTGGTCTCCCTATTGATGTACTATAAAAGGGGACCTCTGGTCTCTCTATTGATGTACAATATAAGGTGGCCTCTGGTCTCCGTTTTGATGTGCAATAGAAGGTGACCTCTGGTCTCCCTATTGATGTACAATATACGGTGACCTCTAGTGTCCGTTTTGATATGAAACATTAGTTTACCACTAGTCTCCACATTGGTGGTATCTGGTGACTGTTTTGCACACTCTTGTCTCCTTATTGATTTACAATGCCTGATGACCTCCGGTCTCTGCATTGATATGACACATTATTTTATCATTCCATATGCAAGATATTGCTCAAAGCAGGCTTGTGACAATAAATTTGATGTGACCAGGGATGATCCCTCCCATGTATC